>NW_027526203.1:312220556-312954762 GCF_048455015.1 Haemaphysalis longicornis
CATGCATTTTTAAGTAAAATCATATGTTTGGCTTCGTCATTCGCCCAATTTTGCACGCTTAGTCACTTCAATTACATTAATTTATTCTCTCTCTCGGGAGCATCGTGGTGAAAACGCCCTCGGGGACTTTTTAGAGTGTAGGACACAAGCCTATCCCTGCCCGGACAGCGACACAAAATGCGGACGAAATTTTTCCGTGTTGACGCGACGTGCACACGGGCGGACATGGACCCCTAGCGGGTGGTCGCGACATACAGCTTCGCTGTAAAATATCGACAACCGGTGCACGCAAGTCGACGCACAAGGAGGCTGGCGTCGTTCGGTTCGACCTTAGGGCAGCCGCAAGTTAAGCTTAAAAGCAGGCGTGACAGCATACCCACCGAGGTGGAATGGCTAGTGAGGATGGCAGCTGCCGTCAGAAGCTGAGGGCCATTTCACAAGTTCCCACTAGGGCGCAACGTCGACATACCCACCCGCATTTCTCACAAACCCGTTCAAGGGGGTTGCCCAAGGACGATGACAGCTGTCGTCATAAGCTCACGCCCTATTTACCATTCCCGTTTCGCTGTGACGTCAATACATAACCAAACTTCTTGCATACTCCGAAAAACTGGCCATTGACCATGATAGCTGTAGCAGAGGCTCACGGCCCATTAATCAATTCCCCGCTGGCAGGGACGTCGACATACCCATTCAAAAGTAGTAAACTCTGCGGTCTTTAATTGGGCGAGTTCATATTCACATCTTTGGAAAGGGGACTGGGTTACGTTAGGTTAGATTAGGACGGGTTAGGTGTCCTCGAACTTTTACCGCAGAGCTGCTAGCTGCCCCCCCCCCCCCCCTTTTTTTTTGCGTCCGTAGACCGAGAAAAGCCACTTTGTACCCTCCTCCTCACTTTTTACACGCCCTCTCCCTTAGCCTACCTGCTCGCCTTCTGTGCTCTCTCACCAGTTGTGCGCCGTCACGGCGTCGCTGTGCGTGCCTCTTTACTGTGACCTCATACATTGCCTAGCGACGTTGACGCAGTTGCGTTCTGACCGTGCTATGGGTAGGACGCGTGCTGTGCACAGCGAGGAACAATGCGCGCCTTCGAGGAGCGCCTGCAAAAGCAGATGCGGCAATGGGCGCGAACGTGACAGAAGAAGACAGCCGACTACAATTGGGCCACGGATGCCAAGCGTAAGCGCGATGCCCGTCCGTATCCCGAACTCCGGCAGGCGGGAAGCGCAAAACATCAGCATAACGCTTTCTCGGCGCGACGGCGCGTTTGAGCGGGAGTGTGGGGACAACCAATTCCGAAGTCGCTTGTGCGGTGTATGATGACTTCTGGTTTCCCGGGCACCTCAGTCTCGTCACCACGGTAACCCACAAACAGCTCCGCTGTTCATCCACCTTCACAGAGTGAAATGGCACTGAATTAAAAAAAAAGCACCCTGTAAGGGAAGCTGCATACCATTCTGGCAACAGCATAAATTTTGTTACGGAGTGTATGCAAAAAAAAAAACAAAAAAAAAACAGCCGTTCAAATTAAACAGTACAATTAGAAAATCGATCGTGGTAATTTTTCCTTTTCAGTTTTTGTAGAGACGCACAGTTTTTACTTTTACTGATTGGACATTTTTCAAAACTTTTTTGCGGTACATTTGGCGTGAATTGCCGCCTTAAAGGCACCCCGACACTAAGGCCGAAGACGCGTTCTACTTCTTGCCGCGACGGCTGGGAGAGTGTTTTCCTGTTTTCCGTAATAGAGTCTCTCTCTCTCTCTCTCTCTCTCTCTCTCTCTCTCTCTCTCTCTCTCTCTCTCTCTCTCTCTCTCTCTCTCTCTCTCTCTCTCTCTCTCTGTTTTCCGTCGTGACGTGAAGGCAGCGCACGTTTAGCGGCACAAGGGGCCGCAGAGAGGTGCGGAAGGGTTTCTAAAGATTCTGCCTCCGTGATTCTGCCTCCGTGCCGCAGGTGTTATCCCCGTCATGGCACCATTATACCGATTTATTTTAACGCAGGTCTAGCACAGATATTGGTCGTACAGCAACGTAATCACCCTGCAACAGCTTAACCACGCCGATTTGACGCATTTTTTTTCGTGGCCAAGGGCATAGAAAAATTTAGTGCGCACATGGTCATGGTCTTTTCGAGTCTTGGGTGCGCAAGAGAATAAGACACTACGGACCGAGTTACATCCCACGAAAAAGTGTTCAACACGTTTTATACGTAGCTTTAAATACAATTTAAATGCGGTGTTAGTGTAGCCGATTTTAAGGTGTACACAGTGGCGAATGCTCGGAAGAGGCAACTGATGCACAACGCAAATTTTAGTTCAAATGCAGTGCGAATGATTGCTGAGCTTTGGGGAAAATTCGCTCCTTTTGCCTTCGTTTAAGTTTACTGGAGTGTTTGCTCAAGCCTGAAGGCAATAAATAGCAGAGTGGTAGAGATTCGCAGAAAAGGTGAACCCTTTCCACAGACGCATAAAAGTAAAAATGAAGAAACGAGACTAAAAAGGGAGACTAAAAAAATGGAGATCAAAAAGAGACAATCATCTGAAGTCAGGAGGGGACTCGTGACAAGTGGCAAAGTAACGCTTATGGGGACCTCAGGGCCTACGGTAAAAGTTTATTTTTTGCTATCGTTCATAGTCACGTTTTTATTTAGAAGCTCGAAAATGTGTTCACTTTAAGTGGAGTAGCCTGAGAATCCAATATTATGGAACAACACTGGGGATAAGCATGTCCAGCATTCCGGAACTTCATGCTTTCACGACAGATTGCTGCGAAGTTCACGACTGTTCTCCGTTATTAGCATGCGCATTTTAGCACTAAACGCTTGCTTTGTGCGTGGTACTATGCCTGAAAGATTGTTGCTCCAAGTTAACGAGAGCCTCATGTCATAAGGCCTAACTCGGAGCACATATAATAGCGACAATTCATTACGTAGAATTAGCTGGCTGTTCCAGATTTTTTTTGCTTATTTATCTTTCAGCGTAAAACGTTCGATGTGATGGAAACATTTTTTTGTGTGAAAAGGTCCTACTATGCAGTTTAAGATGCACCTTTTGTAAGAAATTTGCTAAATAAGGTCACACAAAAAATATTACAAGCAAAAAACAACTAGGATAGCATATAAGTGGAGAGGTATAGAGAGGCTAGGGGGAAGGGGGGGAAGGGTATTCGTCCTCGCTACCTGTATGAAGCTGCAACGCCGAATCTATACTCAATGCATAATATTGCTCGAAGTCTGGAGCTTTGGTTTTCAGAGAGTAGAACGTAATAAACGCGAGAACGCGAGAATATAACGGCATGCCCAGACAAGCACCTAAAGCACACACTGAGACAGGTAGTTCTAAATATAAATGTGCCGTACCATTAGGGTTTAGTCGAGCAGAAAAAAAAAAAAATAACGGAAGCTCACACTAATGCATGACACTTGAAGGTACCGAAGCTGTACGCAACCTTTACGACCATCACGAAGGTTTAAGTCCACGATTTCAGCCGATTTGCTTCTTCGTCGCTGCCGCAACGACCTTTACTCCCTCAGTGTTGCTATAAGAGTGAGCTTCTTTCATTTTTTTGGAAAGGGTAATAATTGGAGATCACCTTGTTCGCGCGTACGCCATGATGTGTCTTTCTCGTTCCGAGCAAGTGTTTCCACGATTACGGCGAAAGCTAGAGTTTTTTTTTTTTTGGGGGGGGGGGGGGGGGAATCTTGGCTAATCTCGCCAAGTGGGTATGCTTGGCTAGACAAACGTGTGCCGGGGAGGCTGAGCAGTCGCCGCGAGGCGTTAACTTCTTTCTTCGTTTTTCACCACATTCCGAAGGTAACGCAGCGTCGAGTGTAGGCAGCGTGTTCGTTTCGCGGCGATGCGTAGTTCGAATTTACCGTGGCGGAGACCACCCACTTTCGAATTAACGGGCTTTTTTTAATACATAGGCTTCTATGGGAGCATGGCCGTACCAAATTCTACTGTTCCAATGATCCATAAATTCGCATTTTTGAAGTTCGAATTAACGAGCTTTCACTATATCTAGCCGGCGTCATGCAGACGGTTTCCAACGTACTAGCTAGTGGAAGGAACGTCCATGTTGGCACCTACGCTATGGAACAGAGTCAGGTCTCGGAGAGTATATTTACATTAGGTTTTAATACCCACAAGTTAAAACAAACAAGAGTATGCGGAATGCTAAAAGCCTGTGTGCCCATCGGGAATCTCACACATTCATTATTACTTCAGTTAATGTTTCGTCGCAAGCAAGCACGTTCATTCTCGTCCGATGTCAGTTTTGATATAGGTGGCCTCCCATAACGGAAAGGAGGTGCAATAAAGGACTGTTACTTGCGTTCTAGTGTACATAACTGAATGAACGGTTCACTACCGTCATATGCTCAATATCTTACCGCGAAAGGTTTCCTGGCTATGGCGAATTGCGGTCGCCTGCTTCATTCAATAAGCGGCGCTGAGTAAATTCTATGGGAGATTATACTCTTCGCCGACTGAAAATAAAGAAAGTAACACACTTGTCCGTGCCTAGTCACTTTTTTGCATAGACATACATGTTAAGGCATCATAGTGAGGCTTTATCAGATCGTTAGTGTTTAACAAGGACTATTCTTTTTTAAATTCCTACGCTGCAAACGAGAAAAGGGGCAGGGGTGGGGGGGTGGGGGTAGCCTTGTGCAGACGATTTTAGTGCAATTTCCTTGAGGGGCGTTGTGTAGGTGTAAACAACACTTTCGCGATGCGGATGAATAAAGCCTCGAAAAATGAGTGACACTGGCGTTATAATACGCGTATCTGAAAACAAATTAAGAGGCGTGTAACCGCTTAAAAACTAGCGCACCCACCCGGAGTTCCACACGTATTTGCTTGGTGGTAGGTCCCAAGTTAGCTGTAAAGCTTTTAGAATTTTGCAGGTTTTCCCAGTCATTTTAAACCAACCGCCATGCATTTAATCCAGGTGCCAGCGAATTTAATCCAAGCGCAACCAATTTCCCTTAACGGCACCGACAGCGTTTCAAAAACTAACAGTGGAGCAACTTCTGAGTACTAACTGTGCAAGAGGTCCGTGAGTTTTCTGCTATGTATTCTTGCGCAGATATTCTTCAATTTAAGGTTACCTTATAAGCAGGACATCTTGTTTATAAAGCCTGCTATGCTTGCGTTAAGTATTTTACGAAGAAAAGTTTCCCCTACCTTGAAAAAGAGGGCGGACGCCTTCCGAACGCCTGTCTCCAAAACCAACGCTGCGAAATGTGCGACGCAGACGATATACATTATCGTTAGAAAAACACAACAAAACAACTATTATTGGGATGTTTCTTTTTATTTTTTCCTCTAAGCAAGTAAGATGAACTAATACTGGATGAGTGAAGGAGCTGCTTAGGTATTTCTAAATTTGATTTTTTTTATTTTTTACGCTGGAGTAGAGAGTATAGACTTGGCCCGCGTCGGGCAGACGGTGCGTCTCGGGAAGTACTTCGCGGCATAGAGTTTCATACAAATTGTATGAAACTCTATGCTTCGCGGTACTAATACTAGAGTGAACTAGAACGCACCGTGGTCCAAACGAGCTGCCAAAAACGAAGCAAAAACAGGGTAAGGAAAGGGGAATCCCATGAAGTCTTGCGCTCGTCTCACCGCCACGCGTTGGTGAGTGGCAACTTGATCTTCTGCGTGGATAATATAAAAACAAGCAAAGAAACAAACAAGCATATAATTATACATTATATAAAATATAAACAAGAAAATATTTACATAAATAAATACACTGTATTATTACGGCTGCAAATGTGAAGAGGTATTTCCTGAACTCTTGCGATGGCGGCGCCGCCGTGCGGCGGCCGGCAAGAACTCTCGCGTCGTCTGCTACGTCTTCTGCGACGCGGAGGCGTTGCACGGAAGCTAACGCACCCCGGGGCTTGAAGACAGCTCATAAATGTTAAAAATCAGGCGTGAAGCGAGTAGTCCTCTGGGCTAAAATATGCACTGGTAGCGCCGCAGTTCGCCATATATCTGTTTGTTCTGCTAATCTACCCTCGATTTTTCCCGTTCGGGGAAAAGCGCTGCCGGGCTCAGACTGGCACCTCGCTGCATGAACACGCACTTATGAGGCGAAGATACAGCAAATGTGGCGTCGCATAGAAGAGACGCATGTATAGGCATAGCGTTTCATACAATAATATTTGTATGAAACTCGGTGTGTATGGGTGGGCGTAAATACAGGGTGTTTCAGTGAACACTTTCAAAAATTCTTAAAAATAGGCTCTTCGAGAAAAAAAGAAACCCTCTTCAGGAGGAGATTGCTAGCTGCGGCGGACACGAGATAGTATCAAGGGTGTGCACATTAGTTAGGTGGGTAATTAAACTCTACTATTGAACTTCTTAATTAGCGGAGTTTGGTGGTTACTGTCAATGGTGATTTTGTAGCCCCGGAGAAGACGATTTCATATTAGTTTTTAAAACAACGAAAAAGTCGATGTTTAAAGCCCTGTGGCGCGAGGACACCTGCCGTTGTTTTTCACTCAAAAACGAAACTCGGCGCTCCGGGAGCGCTGGAAGTCTTGAGAGAACGCAACGTCGGCCGGTGACGTGTTTCAATGAATGTGGCGGCCAATTCGAAATGTAAGTGCAGTTTTCCCTAGCTATAGAAAGCCTCAGCATGCAGCCACAGCCGCGAAGTCCCTCCTCGCCCAGCAAACAAACCTTTCCTTTGTCTGATGCGCTTTCTAACGCGCAGCGATTATAAACGAACAGCAGATAAACCTAACGAAAAGAAATGAACGGATGGTGACGTTTCACATCTTGCATGTCTGGTAGCCACGTCAGATGGGGTCGAGATAATAAAAAAAAAGAAAAGCAAAACTGTCACCAACGCCCACTGGGGCTCCCGAAACAGGCGACCGTGTTGCGGGCAATGGCTAGCCTCTTTCTTGCGCCTACCAACGAAAGAAAAGATAACGCTAGCCGTGGTGTAAGGTGAGCGTTGATCATTGAAAAAATACAGGAGGCGATGGCGTTGATATCAGCTGATTCCCTAGCGTGGGGAATCACCAGAGCCTTATTGAATTGGGCGACACAGTCACTGCAACACGTCATCAGAAGATGTTGCGTATGCGCTTGACTTCTGGCGCACCATGTGCGCTGTGTTTCGGTTTCATGGGGGAAAAATACTTGATTTATGCGGGCTGTAGGGCTCTACAAAGTGTATTTTCCTTTGCTTTAAAAACTGATCGGTTATCGTCGTCTCCGTGGCTACAAACTCGCCATTGGCAATAACCGCCAAACTTGTCTAATTAAAAAGTTCATTAGAGAGTTTTAGTTAATTAACCATGTAATTCGCATGTTTCTCATAACTGCTGACGTCCGCCGCCCCTGATAGTTTGTTCCTTAAGAGAATTCCTATTGTTCTTGAAAAGCCTACCTTCAGGAAGTTTTGAAAGTGTTCACTGAAACACCCTGTATGTATATGACATATTTGGTGCTAAGAAAATTGCGGTGCTGTTATTTCTCACAATCTCAAACTGCAAATTTGCCCGTGATTGCCTGTCCCAAGGGAGCAGGAATACTGATTGAACTGTCAGAGCTCCGTGTGTCAGAGTATGACTGTTGCACATCGTGCCGAACAGAAAATAAATACTAAAGGTCGATATAGTAACCCTTGAGTGTGGTTACCCAAGGGTCCGCGGACATAAAAAAGGAAAACCAAAAAGAAAATATATAACATTATGGCACTGGTGCGAATCGAGCCTCGGCCTTTTGCCTGACCACTGCGCCACATTTTGAAGTCTTGCGATTGCAGCGCCCCTAACGAATTTTATCCGTCTTGGGCTTCACTTTTGTTGTATTGAAAGTATAGGCGTTTGGACCACTATGTGTTCTCGTTCACTCTAGTAATACTGAAAATAGTGGCCGGGAATTCTTGATGTGTTTGCAGTGGGGTGGAATACAGCTCCGGGGATGTTGTAACTGTACGAGGACGTTGTATTTTGCATTTTGCGCACTGTAGAGTCCTCTCACTGAAGGCGTGGCCGCGTGTCGGCGCCACTCAGCTTCAGCGGCCGATTTGCGTTGGCGGTTGATCGTAGCAGACGACACGCTTGTCGCGGCTTCGTTTGTCTCGTGGTATGCGAGATTCTCGCAGGCTGCGTGCGTCTGAGGCTTGCTCAAGCAGACTTACGCGTAAAATGCTATTTGCCCACCGAAAACTGACAAGCCTGGACCAGGTGACGCCTGTTCGCGATCAAGGGAAAGCTCGTAGTGGCTTTCATCGGTGCGCTGAGTTTGATCGATTTGTTTGTTTATGCCCCTTCCAGCTCAAAACAAGATGTTCAGCGATTAGGCGGTAGGGTTGTCTGGCGTTGAAGGTGAAGGTACGTCACCAAAGGGAAGTGGTTCGATGAATATGATTCAATGGCTTTATCTGACGAGGACTTGACAATAACACAGGTATTTCCAAGTGTTGACATGGGAAGAACCAAAGATTGCTTAGTCCACCGTACAAGTTTCTTAACAAAAAAAAAAAAAAGCTTTAACCTATGACGACTTTATGGTCCCATAACTATTTGACTAGCGGCTTCGTGTATATCACCCAAAGATGAAAGTTCCCCGCGATACGTCAATGTAATGCGGAGAGTTGAGCGAGTTAGTTACTGACTAATGAACTCATACTGCGAGCGAACTTTAACACTCGGTGAAGATGGAAAAGACGAAACACCTTAAAGGAGACGAAAAATGACGAAAAGGTCGCTTGCAAGCTTTCCAACGTCAAGGAGAGGAGGAGCAAACTTTATTAACAGTGAAATAGAGTGGGATCGTGGTCGGGGTCCTCAGTCCAGGACTCCGTTGGTGCGGCGTGCCGTCTTCGCCCTTTCAGTGAGCCAAAGCTGCTTACTCAGGTCTGAGCTGGCAAGCTCACTCTCCCACTGCTCGTGAGTTGCATTAGGGATTGGATCAAGGTCTGAGTTTGACTGGCAGGCCCAAACCATGTGGTAGAGCGTAGCTGGGCTGCCGCAGTGTTTGCACAGGGGGTAGTATAACGTGGGGTGGATGGTGTGTAGCCGCGTGGGGTGTGGAAATGTGTTAGTTTGAAGCCGTCGAAGGGTGACTTGTTGTTCTTTTGTTAGTTGGTCGGCCGGCGGTGGGAAGGTGCGTCGTGTGAGCATGTAGTGTTGGGTGATGTCGTTGTATGTGATGAGTGAGTAACGGGTCCTCTCCTCATCCTCTTGCGGTGCCCGGCAAGTAAGTTCTCGGGCGTAAGCGTGCGCCGCCTGATTACCGCAAAGAGACGAGTGAGCAGGTGTCCAGATAATCTTGACTGTTCTCTTGGGGGGGTTTTGGGTTATAATTCGTGCGGCTACCTTAGAAATTCTTCAAGCCGTGTACGTTCGACACACCGCTTGCGAGTCGGTAATGATGGTCGTTGCTTGGGTCTGCGTTATGGCTAGTGCAAGTGCCACTTCTGCTTCGAGGAATGGTGGACTTGCGAAGGGTGACACTTGTAACGAGAGCAGTGGGGGTGGCGACGACCGCTGATTAGGTGTTTGCACGCGCGTAGTCCGCCGCGTCCGTGAAGACTGTCGTACTCGAATCGCCGTATTGTCTTTCGAGGGCCAGCGCCCTGGCCGTTCTTCTGCCTTCGTGATGCTGGGGGCTCATGTTTCTTGGAAGTGGGGGAACGTTTAGCTTGGATCTTATATCCCAGGGTATGTCTACCGCAGTATCTGTTTCCGTTGGCGACATGAACCCCACGTTCGAGAGTACTTGGCGTCCTGTGGGCGTAGCACTTACTACATAGTCGCGCTTTTTGGGCATTCAGGTGCGCCTCCATAAGTTCGTCTAGGGTGTTATGTACTCCAAGAGCCATCAGGTGAGTGGTAGAAGTGCTGGTCGGAAGTGCAAGGGCTTGTTTGTTGGCCTTGCGTATGATGGTGTCAATCTTCCGGCGTTCTGTTGCCAGGAGGGTGGCGTAGGGAGTGACGTACGTTATTCTCGAAATTATGAAGGCTTGGACCAGACGCAGCATGTCCTGTTCCTTCATGCCATGATTTTGGCTGGCAACGCGGCGAAGCATCCTGACGATTTGGGCGGTGAACGAGTCCAGTTTTTTTATTAGTTGGGTGTTTTTGCCATCTGCCTGATATATCATGCCGAGTATTTTGATTTGGGGTAGGATGGATTTTGGTTCCATCCAACGTAATATAGATGTCCGTGGTTGTATCTCGGCGGCGTTTTTGCACCATGACAAGCTCCGATTTCTCAGGCGCGCAGGTGAGACCACACCCTTTGGCGTAGGAATTCACCACGTCTGCAGCCTGTTGAAGGCGGTCCTGCATGGTTCCTGCCGACCCTTTGCTTACCCAGATAGTGATGTCGTCGGTGTAAATGCCGTGCTTAATGTCCGGGATTTTGTTCAACTCTTTTGGCAGGTTTATCAGGGCTATATTGAAAAGTATTGGAGACAGGACAGCGCCTTGCGGCGTACCCCTACTTCCGCATGTCAAGGGGTCGGACCGCAGGTCGCTTACCTTGTCATGCCGTTTGAAAGCTTGCTAGCAGGTGATTTTGTTTTATGTGGTTCCCGCACGTGCGGCCTTACTAAGCTTCAACATTGAAGTCTTGTCAGACGTTTTTTAAGTGCGAATGCACTTTATAAGCGACCCCAAACCATCCACCGCCGGCGTCGGCGGCGGCGGCGGCGTTGGCGTCCGCAGTGCTCCTCTATAAAGAAACAGCATCCGGCGCCAGGTTTCGATCCGCGGGCTTTGCGGCCGCAGCGCGACGCTCTACCGACCAAGCCACGGACGCGACGTGATATCAGCGTTAGTGACGCGCCTTATATCTTTAACGCATTCAAACTACGTCGTCAGCGGCGTGCGTTGGCGACTCAGCGGGGTTATAGCGGCTTGATAACTGCGTGGTGTAGACGTGATACTACAAACCCGATGGAAGAGATGGAAGAGAAGGCGGCGAGGCGGTGGGCTGCGGGGGCCGAGCGCAAGCGCCGCGAGCGGGCCCACAACCGTGCATTCGCACTTTCACATTCTCCCCCTCGGGGAAATGCGGGGGAATTTTTTTATGTTCGCCACTCACAGTTATTTATTACGGGAGGTGCCCCTATTCCCATGGTTGCTGATTAAATCTGATGGGGAAATTGTGCATCCACATAGCATTTACATGGGAAGACTAGGAGAGGCCTGTTCGTTCACTGGGGCGGTGCGTTTTTACGCAGAGGGGGCCGTTTGTCGTCGAGACGGCCTTTCCTGCACCTACGCGGCGTCATCTATATCCTCTCTGTAGATGGGCTTGAGCCAGAGGGCTCGCCGCTTTGACAATATAATTTCGTTTTCGAGAATTCACCGTCACTGGATTTTGGGATTAGCAAGAGTGCAACTGCTTTGCTTTTTTATCATTGGGTTCGTTTTTTTGAGTGGTTTCGACAATTGGAAACTACACAGCTTATCATACTTATTTGTCGGCGTTGTCTATGGCATTAAATATTTTACTGAGCTGCACATTGCTCGAGGCACAAGCTTGTCAGTTCTCATTGGAAACTAATATTTAACGCGTACATCTGCTTCAGGCCACATTGGATTCACGCAGCCGACGAGAATCTCGCATTACGCGCGCAAAACGAAACGACACGTCCACCGTGTCGTTAGCTACCATCAACCAGCAACCCAGATCGGTCGCCGAAGCCAAGCCTTCAGTGCAAGGACCCTACAAGTTGAGAGAGGGAGAGAGAGGGAATGATCTTTAATGCTACTGGTGCGGTTAGCCTGGTAAAGGCGCCTAGCTTGCTGCACCAGATGTATAAGAAAAAAAAATTAGTTTGTACCATCACCACAACAAATCGGAAACCGGAAACGGTCGCAATATACACGGTGATAAAAGTAAAGTCGACAGGTTTTATTATGATTACACGCTTAAATTTATGTGAAGACCACCTCTACAGTGATGTTATGCGCCCAGGGGGAAACAGAAGGAGGTGGTAACTATTGATGTCGGTGGCTTAAATAACTAAAATTGATTAGTTACATTTTTAATGGCTGCAGTAAGCAGGCATGTTTGTATTGAAAAGTTAGATGCAATCGTGTTTCTACGCAGTTTCATTTCGCAGATTTTTTCTAGGGTATCCGTACTCCGAGATATCGAACTGCGAATTTTAATTGCCGTTCGCATGATTACGCATGCAAGACAGTGAGGACCGGCACAAAGCTCCTCGCTTTTGTCGCGTGCCTGCTGTGTACGGTGTTTAGTTTCACAATGGGGTGGAGGAATAGGCAAAAGTGATAATTGAGAACCAATGGCACATCATGTGGGACTGTGCCAGGTTCCTGAAGGAAGCTATCTCCAGCTCACGCACCCGAACATCAGAGTGAAGTGCAGTGTACAGACAAGGACACTCAATTATGGGCCGTCCAGCAGGCCCGGGGTGCACTCGAAAAGCACAAGCCTCACGACCCGCCACAAACGGGCCGAACTGGGGCATTGCAGAGTAGTGCATAGCCCCGGGTCGACGCTTGGCCAACGTCAGGATCGCTTTAAACCGTCGGTTGCCGGAATTTAATAAAGTTATTCCAATCCTATCCTATCCTATCCTATCCTATCCTATCCTATCCTATCCTATCCTATCCTATCCTATCCTATCCTATCCTAGCTTATCCTATCCTATCCTATCCTATCTATATCTGGCAACATTTCAGTCCTGGCTGGCGTTATCGCAATCTGCAGTACTTGGAACCGATATCGAAACACAGAACGAAAGGGAGGAACCTTGCGCCGGTCTCCAGTGTCTTGCATGCGTAATCGTGCGAACGCCAATTAAACTTCCCAGTTCGATATCTCAGAGTACGGATGCGCTAGAAGAATTCTGCCAAATGAGACTGCGTAGAAACACGATTGCGTCCAACTTTCCAATACAAACATGCCTGCTTGCTGCAGCCACTAAAAAGTTCATTAATAACTTTTAGTAAATTAAGCAACCAACATTAGTAATTACCACCAAATTCTGTGTCCCCCGGGCGCATAACCTCACTGTAGAGGTGGTCTTCCCGTAAATCTAAGCGCCTAATTTTAAAAAGAAACCTGTCGACTTCATTTTGATCACTCTATATTAGCTATAGCAGAGCAGAGAGCCGGTCCAGGTACGGCGCCCGGTACATTGGTGGCGCAGATGCTCGTGCGCACCACCAGTTTCGCCCCCTCCGCACACGCGTAGTAGTGAAGATCGGCTTCCGCCTACCGTACCAGGACCGGAGTCTCCCCTCGGGCACAACGCTCTATTATCTGCCATAATTACCTCACGACAAGAGCGCGCGAAATAACCTGGGTGCCGCGGTACTCAGGCTATTTCGTCGCATGGCACCAACATGGTACAGGTCTGGCCTGATGATATTAAGTCGGTGAATTTCCCCGTCTATTCGATCCCGATCCTGACTATGACGGTATGGCCGAAACGCACGTGGAGCACGGCCACGCGGCTCTATAAACCTTCTAGTCGGCCGCCTCCATTCACGCGCGTCTCCGCGTACTGCAGCGCTGGCATCGCGGAACCCGGCCTGTAGCAGTAGAACGCGGTAAATTCAAATCGCCTTGCGCAAACCTTTAGTGTGTTTACCTTGGAATGAGCGCGACGGTACAGGAACAGCATGAGAGTTGAGCGGGAAAGCAAAGGAGGGTATTTCCTTGGCAAATGTCTATAAAGACTATCGTCTTTTGACGACATTTGCAACGAAAGGAGCAGATACGCGGCCAATTTTTTTGTTTTTTATTTTTAACGAAGCAATTTTCTCTATTTTGCGGCTGAGCTGTATATCACTAGGGTACAACGTCATGCAGACATTACTCTAATTCCCAAACCGGAATAGCCTGTTAAGTTACGTGCCCACTAGCGTCGAACTTGCCGTGCCGCCCTGCCGACGGCCGCCAGCGGCGTCGCTGCGGGCGAAGGCTGCGGCGCGGCACCGCCGGCGGCCGTCGGCTGGGTGGCACAGCAAGTTCGACGCTAGTGTGAACGTAGCTTTACGACAATATCCCTGCGACCAATTTCTGCAGCATCGGGCTTTATAAAACTTTTCAAACATTTCTTGCATTCCCGGCCTACTTCCTTTCTCGAAACTAAAGATCTACATTTCCGCACTACGTTTGGTTTCATACACCAGCTGCCCACTAAAGACGTGCGCATTCAGCTTTAAAAGCAAGTTATCGACATCCTGAGCAAGACTCACCCCGGCGTCATCCTTACCCTAGACGACCAGGACGCATTTGATAACGTGACGCACGACGCAACATTACAAGCGCTCCTTAACACGCGATGCGGTACTCGAACCTTCTACTTCGTGCCCGCCTTTCTCACTAACAGTACAGCAACTTGGACCTTGGACCTTACGATTCCTCTACTTTTCGTATGCCAGACAAAGGTATTCCCCAAGGGTTATACATCTTCCCCTTGATATTCAATGTCACCCTCTTGGAACTACCTAAAAAACTTTACACGAAACCGGATATCCGTAACGCTTTTTAAACGGACGATATGACACTGTATAAACGAAGGCTCGCCAGTCTATCAACGAGATTCTTTGCAATACGCTATCTACCACATTGTCCAGTATCTCGAATCTCGCGGCCTCACTTGCGCTCCCCACAAGTCCGCTCTCTTGGCCCTCCGGGCCAGAGGCCGCGGTATACCCGCGAGTGCAGGTCCTGAAGTTACAATAAAGGATACACTGGTGCCGCAAGTCAAAGCCCTCCGAATCCTTGGCGTGCCTGTTCCCATGGATGGCTCTGGAACAGCTATCCTCCCCCAACTGCAAAGCACAAATCGCGACTTTCCCACCTCATCCAGCGAGTCTGCACGCACAAACACGCGCAGGGAACAAGACACCTGCCGCCTCGTCCACCCTACTCCATAGCCGCCGTTGTGCCAGAGCCCAAATTCGCTGCACGGGGCGACGCGCCGACAACGGGGCCGATTTGCGCCTCGACCAAACCGCCCGCGGCAGGCATGCCGCTACATCGGCGACGGCATGCCTCCCCTTTCCTCGTCGTGGCGGCTCAGCTGACGCAATTGCTTCGCCTCCATTCGTCAGATTCAAACTTCGGCCAACGAGAGTCCTGATTGGAGCGATTCAAACTTCTCTCGGGTGCAACGGACAATCGGGAGTGTAAAACCTGCCCCGAAGCACAGCGAGCGCGGCACTTTTCGGAGGCACCGAGTGGAGACGTGCTGTAACCTTTGTGCGAGCCATGTAACGCTGTTGTTACCCTTGTACATACTGCATTTTAATGTTGCTTCAACTTTTCGTCGGCTCGAGAACTTCATCGCTGTGCTCTGCGCCGCGTCGGTAGCGGACGGAGCAAGGCAACGTCGCTACATCGGTGACTGCGCTCGGATGACCAGTCGCAACAACGCGTCACATACGGCACCACTACGTTGGACTGAAACCCCAAGAACAAAGCAAGCTAGATGCACCTATTCATCGGGCTTATAAGATCACACTGGGCCTTCCAATTCACCGCCACACAGAAACTGCTCCAACTGGGGATACATAACACCCTCCCCGAGCTGCTCGAGGCGTAGATTTTTGTACAATATTAACTAGGGAGGAAACTGGCGCTATAGTGTCTACGAGAACTCTGAGACGGCGCTTGCGCTTCGGGGGAATGATTATGGAACCGGATTGCGTAGGCTCGTAACAGGCCTATGGCTACGCAAATTGTTTTTTTTTTGTAAAAAAAAACTCTTATTACGTGGTTCGCTGCTTACAAATTACATGGCGAACAACAAAGTTAGTGACCATAACCTGGTTTTGTACGAAATACAACCGCACGTTAAAATAAAAAGTAGTCGCGGAGTCGAGGAGGTTTGCGGAGTAGGTTTGTCATTTGCCGTCAACTACAGCGGGACGCGGACTTCTTTAAAAACAATTTGTAAAAGTTTCGGCGCTTCTAGTTTTTATTATTAAGAGAAGTTTTGAGTTCCTAAAAAGAAGAAACCGATTGCCTATGGAGAAGTTATTCTAGCCTAATTAGTGGCATTCATGAAGCTGCGTTCCTATCAGCCACCGGTAATGCTGGTCTACGCCGTAGGAGCCGGCATTCGCATTGAAATTTTGGCTGTTCCAAGCAGTTCGCAACTGTCGTCAGCTTCGAAAATACATTGCTCCGCCGAATGTGCAGTGCCGCAACTCCTAATTCGCAGGCAACTTCGTCGCATACAGCGCCGGCATTTGTTTTCGTGCACGCTGTGCCGGCAATGAATTGATAACCCACCCTATTCGCAATTCTGGTTATAAAACATTTCCACTCAGGGCGGCGTCAGTGCGCGTGCGGCATTCAGTTCCGGAAGAAACGTATTTTCGAACGCCTCTTCCAACACCCCGGCATAGGCAAATGCGTTCATGCAAGTCCAAAACGAAAACCGAACTGACTGCACGATCCAACCCATAGTATCTTACGCAAACCAATGAGTGCCAATCCGAATCCAGGACTATTCATCCCTCCCATCGCGGCGGATGATCGCAGCGCCAGATTCCTCCCTAGTCAATTGTGTACGAAACTCTATGGGTCGAGGCACAACACAGTATAGTCATTTGGCACGCCTGTCACTCACCCCTGCCGATTGAACTGCCCTCGAAGAATCAGACCACCCCACGCTCTACCCCCAAATGCGCTTCACCCCTCACTCTCCACATCCAGACCAATATCGAGGTGGCACCAGTAGCGTGTCACATGCACCCTGTGTACAACCCCGGCCAACGCAAGGCGAATGTGCAACACCTTCAACGGAAGTAGTAGTCGGCACCGAATGCTCGCTATACCTACATCACCCAAACCCCAGGTGCCATACCTCCGCTCTACCCTAGCAGTCATCGAAAACGAGGGCTCCATTCTCAACCTTCCTTCATCTATCTTCAACCGCTGCTGAAGCCACGGCCATTGCCCCGCGGCGGACACTCACACACCCACCACCCACATAACCACAATCGCCGACTTTCAACTCTCAAGAGGCCTGCCGACTACCTCCTGGGAAAAGCACCCCAGGCGGCACTGAAGCTCCTCAAGGCCACTCCCGACCTACCCAAAATCACCGTCGTATTGGCCCCGGGAGATGTCTCACTTCTTGGGAACGATGGAGCACATGCTGCAGGCCGCGAGCTTCACTTCCGGGCGTTCCCTACAGGGTTAGGCATCTCGGCCGCTACGACGGCCACTCTCCATCCTCTTCCCCCATCCTACGGCACAACCGTCACACTAGCCGAAAGTATTCCCCGCTCCACCCTACCCTCTCTGTCGAAGAATCGTGATTCTGGCACCGACTACAAAACGGCACACTGCATAACGCCACCATCGTCTTCCATATCTCCCCCTCACGCCTCGCGTATATCTGCCGGGACTCTCAAGCGCCTGCCAGCACTGCCCACCTCGTCTTCCTGTGCCCTCACCACTCACTTCCCCAGACTCTTTTCACAAGACAGAAGTGCATACCGCAATTAAATACTGTGTTGGACGGCATGTGCGTAACCGATAATGTTCAATTGGCGTTACTGTTACTTTTACCGCTACTACTATTTATACAAATATTACTTTTACTGTAGCATCTATTTGTCCGACTACCACTGCAACCCCAGACCAGCAAAAAGAACAACTATTACATATAATGTTCGAGGACGACACCGACCGGTCAACTTTATTAAGGCCATTTAGAAGTGCTTTTCAATGGTGGTGCGTAAGTCCTACTTGTGCGCCTCATGTGGTCTTCCACGGAGACGCTGAGGCTGTGCACATATCCTGGGGGTAGGGAGGGCATCGTTTTTTTTTTTCTTCTCATTCTGGCCTTGGCTTGAGAGGACGACCTCCCGAGGCACCGCCACCCGATTGCGACTCCTGTCGTTCCTTCTTGTGGCTGCGTGAGGACAGATGCCGGCGCAGCTGAGCTGACGTCGGGAATGCCTTGCCGCAAAGACCGCACTGGAACGGCCTTTGTCCAGTGTGAGTACGGATGTGCGCGTTGAGGTTTCCCGTCATCGTGAATCTCTTCTCGCACACTGGGCATGGGAACGGCCTCTCTCCCGTGTGGGTCCTCTGGTGGCTCCGCAGCTCGGTTTGGAACGAGAAGGTCTTGTGGCAGACCTGGCACTCGTGAGGCTTGCCCACGATGTGCGCCTTGATGTGCTTGCGCCAGGAGTCGCGGCACTTGTACTTTTTCCCGCACAACTCGCACGCGTAGGTCTCGTCGGGGCTGTGCACCCTCATGTGACGCTGTAGCAGAGGGTACGACCCGAACTCCATCGGGCACAGGGTGCAGGGAAAAATCTCCCCGCCGCCGTGCGAGAAGGCGTGCATCGCAAGGTGCACTTTAGACTCAAGCTTCTTGTCGCAAATGCGGCATGTCTCGACCTTGCGTTTCGAATCTGGTTGCTCCTGGGAAGGACCAGCGACTTCATCAGGGGCTGTCTCAGAACTAGACGAAGTCGGTGAATCGTCGTTGGATCGTTCTCCTCCCCAGAGGGAGTCCATGTACAACGGCTTCTCTGAATTTTCTTCATCCATAGAAATTATGCAGCACTCGGTGGGTTCGTACATGGTCGGGTCGCAGCCGTCAGCCCTTCGAGATCTTACAGAAGAAGCTTCTCAAGGCCTTGTCAATGCCGGAATAAGGGCGTCCTTCTTGCACGAGGGGTCTAATCCCTCCTGCTTGAATGATCCGTAGCAGTTACTAACGCCAAGCCCGCAGTCTAAGTAAATGGAACAAACCTCTGGCGATAACGGAGTGGGTACCTGAAAATATAAACAAGACAGTAGTGGAACCGAGAAATTCTTTTAGCATCGTAAAGACTATGCTTCGGCGCTTATGTGCAGGTCTATTTTGATACGAAGATTTTACAAAATGCATTATGCTCACGATGGCGTAAATTTACCCAAGAAGAAATAAAACGCAATAGAATGATTATTTCTAAAAAGACTGGTGCAGCCCATTATTTAACAAGCATGTGGGTTCTACAGCAGCCCGGGTACTTAAGGGACCATCAGTACAAAATACAACCTCGTATAATTTGGAAGAACTAGCCTTTCCTTTGGTATGTCACTCAACTCTATTTCGGTACTAAAAGACGTTGTTTCCCCGCAAAAAAAGAAAAAAAGAAAAATATTTCTATTCAATGGTACACATTGCGAGTAGTGGCATGGTATGGTTAATACCAAAACAGTGTTATTACTATAGCATTCAAGTGGCAGAATCAAACGGAAATACAGGCACCACACAGTTTTCCAGTCACGTTTCTTGGCGCTGGCTTTGGTCGGCCTCCAACCACACAAACAAGTCCCTGTGACGTCATAAGGGCTGGCCGAGAAATTGGCTCGTGAGCCGCCATTGCTTCATCTACTTTCCCTAACATCCACATTAAAATTGTTCCGGATTGGTGTTAAAATGGGTGTCGCCGTTGGGGCAAATCAGCTTTTTTAATGAAGCAAACTCGCATTTTGTCTTTGTGGACCCTTTAGTCAAGGATTCATTGCGTAACCAAGCCATAAAAAGCAAAAACAGGACTAAATACATCTACACATCTACCAGGGAAAGTTTTACTGTGGACAACTGCATGATGCCGTTGTGCAGTGTGGCTTCAGTGTTTATTCTGAACAATCTTCCATTTACATAGCTAAACCACACCGAGGGAATTTTTATGAATCTATACAGTTCAGCGGGGATGTAGCAGTTCTTGTTGAACTTCTGAAACATTATGCCTGTTATACCCCTTTTCTTGTATCGCCATTACAAGGCAGTCAGACCAAGTCTGAGAGTGTTGTTTTGTAGCTGCGTAATTTTTTCATTTGCTTGTTTTCGGATGGTACCCTCCGCAGTGGTTCAATGGCTAGAGCTGCATAGCACGGTATCAAGTGAGGCTCATCTTGGTGGAAACAAAAGCGCCGTGCTGTCTACGTCTTCCTTCGTCCGTGTTTTTTGAGCTCTTTTGTTTCCACCAACCTACCAACTAGCCCAACTTTCCGTTCTTCTGCTATCAAGAGAGGCGGCGCTCGACAGGCACATCCGTACTAGAAAGTCCACCTGGGACACAAACAGCACTCTCTAACTTGAATAGCATACGACAGCCCTGGTGTAGTACCCGGATGACACTTCCGAATGGATGGGAAAGACCCTCGTCCTGCAGTGGGTGGAAGTATAGTCTGATAACAATCATTAGCATGATTAATGATCATTATTTCAAGCCACAACTTGCTGGGCAATTTCTTGTAGTTCTTCCTACCTTGCTCCGCTTTATGATGAACGATTGTGATGGCTTCGCGTTTTACAAAGTTCTTTGCCTAATGCGTGAATTTTTTGGTGTCCGAGCTCCTTTTTTTTTTTCTGTTTCTAACCTGATGTTCTTTTTTCTTTCTATCTATCTGTGATTCGCTATTCATATCAAACTGCTGAGTTACTTTCGTGAATGTTGCTGATAAGGTACGCGTGTCCGAAATCAAGCGGTGTATTTTCCTTCTACATCTCGCCCCATTCAGCAATCAGACTGTGCATGTCTTTTTTTTCTGTTCCAGAATACGAATCTGTATTTCTTAATGCTCATCTGATGCAGTGTACTGCAAATTGGCTAATAATGTACGCTGTGTGACATCCATGGTTTGCAAAGAGGGGGGTGGGACGGGTCAGTCAAGCCTTATGGCTTTTTCTCCGTGCCTCCTAACATCGCGTGATGTTGAATAAATTTGAATCTGAATTTGAAGTTAAATTACTATTGACATTTCTGTTATCAGTAGTAGTGCAACTACACTCTAAAGCAATCACGAGGTTCAGCTTCACCACAACGCACTTGACTGACCAATCCATGCCGCTAACAACAAATTTTCGGCGAGTGACAAATGTCGAGCATACCATTCGACTCAAAATATACTCCGCTCTCTGGCACTACGCACTGCAGAGCGTCATGTTTGCATTGCGTGATGCCACGGGTCAGAACGAACTTTTGAGTCAAGCCGTAGTTTCGACATCGCCACTCGCCGAAATTTTGTTGTTAGCGGCGTGGATTGGTCAGTCAAGTGCGTTGTGGTGAAGCTGAACCTCGTGATTGCTTTAGAGTGTAGGTGCTGAAATTTCACTAAGCCCCTTCTGCAGTCGGATGAGGAGCGTGACCCATGGAGCATCACCTGATCGGGAATGAGGAGGACCACCACTCGTCATTTCACTACTCAACATGAGGAGGAGGATAAACTGAATCGCGTTCCTGTCCTTCATACTTTTCACCAGAACCTACTTCTCAAGACATCTCGTTCAACGCTCTATTCCTGTGTGCGTTCGAGAGGAATCGGGTTCACATATAAATGCCCTAAATTCAATAGCGACATGGGGGAGGAGTGGTTCATGCGCTCAAATATTACCCGTTTTATTAGTTGCGCTGTTTTGAGGACACAGTTTTATTGTGATAAATTCAAAATTACAGCACATAGCGTTTATGCTCGCTATTAATATCTATATGTCATCTCTACTAGAAACAGGCAGTGCGGCTATTTACTGGAGCGGTGACCTAGCGCTCACCATGGCAGCATTTTTGACGTCCTAGGCCGCTGCTGTGATCGACAAATTTGGAAGAAGTCCACGTAAATTCTAAGGCAGTCCCGTAGTTCGGCTTCACGACAATGCACTCGAATGACCAATTCATGCGGCCAATAAATCAGATTCGCCGAGTGACAGCTAGCCGCATGCAAGCCATAAATTTGACGCAGAAATGCGATCTGCGCTGTGGCCCTGCGCAATGCAGAACGTCAATGCTTGCATTTCGAGTTATGCCACAGCAAAGACCAAGCTGGTGAATCAAATAATACGCTCGACCATTGCCATTCACCGAGCACTTATTGCTGGCTGCATGAATTGGTCAATAGAGTACATTGTGGTGATGCTCAGCCGCATGATTGTCTGAGAGAGTTGGCGCCACCCCGTAGTTGTCATGGCTCCGGCTATATACCTCCAGATCTCGATTTAGAGTTCCTTGCCAGGAATGGGGGTGACGCGGCAGAGTGCCGTGCGAAGCTGTTGTAGGTGACGGACACAAAGTCGAGTTTTAGTATCGTTGTGGTGTCGTGGTTGACGTCGGTGGCATGGCATTTCAATGACCTTTTGTTAAGCAAGGCCAGAGTGAGCACGTCGTTTTTGTCGACGTTTTCGTGCGCCACCTTGCAAGCGCGACTTATCGTCTCTAGCGGATGCTTTGCACGCCGATCCTCTCAAAGGTGGCCTCTTCCTCGGCCGTGCGAACTATCCGCGGCCGGGCCATGTGGAGTCAATGATCACCTACAGCAGCTTCGACATTCAAGTCGCGGCTTTTCTACGGTACAGAGCGCATGCGCTCGACGACAAGGGGACGAACGAACGAGGGGCGTACGCTATGACGTGTTTTTATTGTTTCGAGCAAGTGTGGCGCCAATACAGTGAACGCTGGAGTTTTTTTTTTTCTTCTTCTTTTTTTTTTTTGGGGGGGGGGGGGGGCAATGTTGACCAGTCTTCCTAACTTGGTATGTTAGGCGTGACGAAAGTGCTCTCGAGACATGCGTGCACGAGTGCTCGGCATTTTCCTGGTATATTTAACTGCGAACACCATATACAAACGATTTGCTGAACAGTTTCGCTGTTAACAATACTGCCGACAATATCGAGTCCCCATCGAGTCATCCCTCGGCGCAAAGAGCTACCCTGCATCCATACTTTCATCGCGTTGGTGATCGTGATTGGCAGGCATCCTCTCCGCTCTATAAGTGGTATGTGGATAAGGCTAGTTAAGGACCTACCTACGAACATACGCCAACAGAAGCGAAGTACCAGTTGCCGCGAACAATCCCTGGATGTCGTGCTACCACACATTACGCTCCATATATTCTGGAGCTGTAAACTCATTCCGCTGAAAATATTTGCTTCATTCAATGAGGTGTTCTTTTAATTGTCAACTGCTATATAGACCATTTTCAGAAAGCAGTTTGGCTCGCCTAAAACAAATGGCGCGAGCACGCGCTCGTCATTTTGCGTCTTCGAGCACGTGACAGTGTCGGTTTCCCGTAGACTGCCATGGTGCGCTGCGAAGTGAGGCGCTAGCAAAATGTGGTAGGTACAGGGAAACCATGCGCAGTAATCAGGTGTACGAGCTGTGATTGGGACCTGAAAGTGCTGGACGAATTGCCGTACCAGTCTTACAGGCCGCAACCGTATTGTCAATGCTTGAGGCCAATGGCAATAGACTGCTTTCCTCGTGGTGAGCGCAACAACGAGACCCAGATGAGCTGGATTCTCAACGAAAAAGATGTTTGAATCTATCGATTGAAAGTTTGGCTCATACAGTATGTTTTCAGTTAAGGGCGACTTCGAGCGTCGTCTACCTAGCGAAGGCCACCCTCGCACACAGGTCTATACGTGAAATCTTGCGGGAAACATATCTTTGCGCGAGCCTTAGTCACGCTGAAGCCTATGCAGTTCCAATCATGGGTCCATGCGGTTATGGGTTCCAATCGGCGACATACATGCATGGTTATCTCAATAAGGCCATTATGTCAGGAATAATTTAAACTTGGAGCAAATACAGCAAAAATTATATACGAATGGATAAGAAACAATGAGGAAGTAAGGACAACTCAAAATTTTCGTGGCACACAAAGCTGTCAAGCCATTCGTGTAATGCATAATATGAACTTTCTAACAAGGCTCACGTCAACAGCATTGCTCCGCGAAAAATTCGCGCGCACTACCAAAACAGGATCACTGCATATGAGCGTTCAAAAACTTCATTGTCAAAGACCCTTAGCATTATTTCGCGATTTGCGCGTGAGCGCGCTTCATGCGCAGAGTAAGTTAATTGTGACACGTGTGCGATTTTTACGACCACTGAATCTGCCATTTGGCAGGGTAAACATGCACGTTTATACAGCCGCAAATTAGCACACATCGAACCGGCAACAGCTGATAACGCGGTACAAGTACACAGGGCTGCACGCGCCAGTTGACAGTTAACGCTGAGCGCTGAAGCTTGTCGTCCCACGTTGAAACATGAAGAAGACGTCAAGGAGAAACATTCAATTAACTCTAATAAAGTTTATTCTCTTCCTCTCTCCAGACCTATGCGGGGTTATTTCGTTTTAAAGTCCTTTATATTCACAGAAGCGTGCACAAACAGCTAACCATTTTAGAGTGCTCAGAAAAGAAAAGTTCTCAAAAGGATATATAACATTATTAATAAATGCAGTGAATTTCGCCATTTTGCGCGATTTCATAGCTTACAGCTCAAAGGTTCTGCTGCGGTATACGTACAAATATAACAAAATGCCATCGAACAGCTTCACGTTAGACGAGACGCATGAAAAGGAAATAAGGTGAAAAACCTAAATTGAAAAAGCTCCTAAGCTAGCTTTATGACAAATGTTTTGCACGAAGTCGTCTCTGAAGTTTGGTCGTCCACTAAGTCCCCATTCCCAGGGAAACTCGAAAAAAAAAAAAAAGCGAGGTTCTCCCATTAAGCCGCAGGAATGTTACGCCATTCAGTAAGCTCTAAATTAGCGAACAGCCATTGACTGTTGTGCACGTCGGGAAGGCGACGTATTACTTTTGTGAAAAAATAAAAATACCCAATTATATATAATTACACTAAGCTTCAAAGTGACGTAGGGGAACGCTGTTGACATGCTATCTGGGGTCGAGCTACGTTCCCGCACCGACGACAAAACAAGTTCAGCAAGGCGAAGATAACTAGAGCTCCGGATACTTGGACTCGACGAGAAAGGGTCGAGTCGACTGGCGGGTTCAGCTACCTCGACCCCTCCTGCGTTTGTATGAACCCCGTCCAAAGACTCGAGTTGAGGGGAGCGGCGGGGTTCCCAGAAAAGGAGCCACCGTATTTTCACGATTCTAACGCGCACCCTCTTTTGTTGAAAGGTAGCCTTAATATGTGTGTGCGGGTTACAATCGGGCTCAAAACCGAAATAGTCTGTAAAGCGGCCAGCAGCATTGCCATACGGAGCGGACACGAAGTCCCGCAAAATACAACTTAATCCAATAAAAACAATCCGTCAACACCACGTGAGTGAATTTCGGCGCACTAATTACTGAATGACATGCCGCATGCCTTGATCAGCTGTTGCGCAATTTTTTGTGCTGCTGCAGTTATCCCGTAAAGCCTAGGATTATGAAGATCAAGGCACTTCAAATCGCAAACAGCTTCGGTGTTCCCCGCTATAACTTAATTTCCAGCAGCAGCTGGATAAGCAATTATACAAAGCACAATCATTTTTAGCTTCCACAGCTGCATACGCGAAATAAAATCTCCCTCTTCCAGGTACGAGGTGTCATGTCTTTCCCATCTGCGCAGTACCGTCAGTGTCAAATTATTTTTTTTTTCGAATTTTCCTGCGTGAACTTACCCACGCGTTACGATTGGGGGCGCCTTAGAAACGCGCAAATACGGTATTCCGCTCCCCGCGGCCCGCCGACTCAGCCCGACGAACGAGCCAATCCACCCCCTGCCTCCGGTTCCACTGGACTCGCCGCGACGGTTCTCCGACCCAACCCGGCCGCTTATACATAGGAAGAAAGGGGGGGGGGGGGTTGAATCCAAAAAACCTGTTTATTTCGAATCAACGCGCCCTCGTCGGGTTAATGTAAACGGGGCTTAGGAAGGCGACCAGACGGGGCAGGCGCCCCTAACGAATTGCCGTAGTAGAACGCAAGACAAGAAAAACGGGAACGGTTCGTAAATTGCATCCCTGTAAGTATGTTTATCGCTGTAGAAATTCTCCACTCACCTCGGTAGCCTTGTGGGCAAAAGATGGAGGCAAGCCTCACAGAACAGCTCCGGATGCGTCCCCTCCCGGTTGTTGCTGTTGTTGTTGTTGGTCCTTTAGATATGGCACATACCCAATCAGGGGATCGGCCAATCAACAGAGGATGGTTAAAACAAATGGAATTCTTATGTAATCACGAGACGCTTAGAAAAGATAATTTAGACCGGTTGGAAAGAGTTTTGAAAAAACAACAACTGGAAAATCAAGGCGAGGGTGACCAATCGCAATCATAAAGTGAATCTATTGGAATTTTCAATGTAGTGCAGGAGGGCAGAGCATGCATCCCGGCGGCAGAACCCCGTTTCGGATGCCCCGAACGATAGTAGAGCCGGCACTGCTAGGGATATCCCCAAACTGCAAAGCGGAACCTCTAGGGTCTGACGTCTGAGACGTGAAAAACGTCGACATGTCAAGAGGTAGTGTTCTATAGACTCGTCATCGTTGCAATAGCTGCAGAGAGCTGTTGGAGCCAGACGAGACCTGTGTGAGTACCTATTTAAAGGGACACTGAAGTGATTTGTAAACATTGCGGGATTACTAGCGCAAATTGTAGTCCGGAGTCCATAGGCCATGTTTCAACCACTCTGAGCGTGTTTACGCGAATTTATTTAGTAGAAAAATCAATTCGAAAATGCTGTCCTCCTCTCTGCACCCTCGCCCATTTTCTGCGGCGTTTTCGTGTGACGTCAGCAGGAGATGAGCTGGCAATTGGCTGCGCTACTGCACGGCTCGCCGACCTTCCGCGACCGAGTCAGTCGGCCCAACGTTTAGTCCGCCTGCCGCCGACGGGTCGTCGCAATTCGCTCGATCAGTTGAAACTAAGCCACAACACATTTGTGAATGGAAGAATGTACCTTTCTTTACTTTGTTAGTTTGTACACTGCATCAAGCTCCGAGTCCGGGTCGCTCCACACAAGCGCTGCACAAGTGCACATGCGACGCTTCGCTGACTTTACGCTAGTAGGAAAATTTAATGCCACTTGAAGGCGGGAGAAGAGTCAGCGAAGTCAATATAGGTACTAAGGAAATAAAATCACCTGAAACTTTTACCGTACAGCGCAAAACTAGACAGCCGGAAGCACTTCTTTGCGCTGGGTGAACAAGCACAGCGGTCAGCAGCATGACCACACATCTGCGAACGCTTTTCCATCTAAGAAATGCAATTGCTAGACGTGAGATATTGTGGAAGTTTGGCGGACGCTTACTGCAGGAGCGCTATACAACAAATAGTCACCTAAAGTACTTGAAATGCTAAGACTAAATACATTATATAACTTATATATCCCACTTCGAAAATGATCATACCCGCAGGAGTGAAAACATTCTTTTTTAAATTGCACACTGAGACCTTACCAGTCCTAACGTGGATTGGCGAGAGGGGGTTGTTTTTGCCTTGGGTCAAAGATTGTCGACTGTGTAAAAAGCCAGAAAGCGTAGAACATGTTTTTGTCGATTGCTGGGATGCCGTCTTCTCCTGGGATGTTCTCCAGAGGACTTTTAAAAAGGACCTCCCGCTGACACCGAAAGGCATACGTTTTCTTGAAGTAGAATGTGATGAGGCTCCTTACGATGTATTCTTCCTCCTCGGCCTACATGCTATATGGCGTAGCAGAATGGCTGTCAGAAACAGTGATGAGAATGCCAGGCCAGTGGATTCCTACTTTGCAGAAAATGTTACCAAACTGAAGGAAGTGTACGCCAAACAAGAATATGATGATGAGGTTTTGTCGCTTTTGAGTGCATTAAGCGTAATTAAGGCCCACAAATATTAACTACCAACTAAAGGTTCGGCAGCGTTGTTGGTCCAACCTAAAGAGTTTTTGGGTGTGTGAGACCAAACTAGGCTCAGAAAGAAAATAGGAGAGTAAGGGTTGTGTACGACTGGTACTACACGCAGTTGTGAAAACAAGGACAAGGCCAAGCCGGAGTTACGGTTGGCCGCCTTATGCATTGTATGTTTTGTACCAGGTTTTGTTGTTGATACCTTTTCTTGTCTGTACCGTGGGTGTTTATTTATAAATGACCGGCAATAAAGAAAAAAAAAAAAGCTCGTGGCCGAGTGGTCTAAAGCGCTAGAATTCTTGTTTTGCAAGTCGCAAGTTCGAAACCCCGAGGGTGCATGCTTTTTTTTTTTTTTGTAAGTTGATTTTTTCGTTTGCGGCCGATGTTTTCTAACCTGAGTTCACCTTTTTTGGGGCCGCAACGTTCATTGCTCCACGAACTAGTTCACAGAACGCGCGCAGGCTGACACTGGCGCGCTAGCGAGTTCTCGTTGGCGTGCTGTTGCCATAAGCACCGACTGCTTGCGGGCAGTGGGCACAGGCCAGAATCAGCAAACCCTTGGCCTGGTGCGAACGCGCTTTTTACGATACGGGCATGAGTGAGGCAAGCTCCGAGTATGCGGGAAAAGCGCACGGCATTTGAGCGTTTGCGGTGGCGAGGAGGGCGTTCATGCACTGCGTAGGCCTCGGCTAGTGATTTCTACGATGCCAAGCCATCCTGGGAGGCTTATCTTAGGCATATAACAGCCGACAACATGGCAGAAGCGCGGTACGACGATTACTGAGATTTCGAGAATGCCCATCTAACGATGCCGTCGGATGTCAATAATGTTGTTTTACAGAACCGAAACCGAAACTTGTTTGAATGCTAGCCTTGCACATCGTCCAATCACGGTGCCCCCTCCTCCCGACGTCAAAGCCCTTAGTTGGTGCGGCCGCCACAGACCACGCATGGTAGTTTTTCTTCTTTCCCGCTTTATAAAATAATTACCGACTTATCAACCGGATAAATGATGAAAAGTGTGGTAATTTGAGCCAGTCTACGCAGTGCAAGCAAAACCGGGAGCTTGACAAATTCACTTAAGTGTCCCTTTAACTGGGGTACTCGACAACGTAGGGCTGTAATAATCACCTCTAACTTGCGTGAAGGGCACCATTCAGGTTTCCATGAGAATTTAAGATGATTAAAATCTCGTAATGACAATAAGCAGATTCTTGCTGTTCTTGGAGTTTCAGCATCCTACGGTACCTAGCAGCAGTTAACAAAGGTGTCGGCTCAACGACGTCTACTACAGGCCCTGAAAGTGAAATCCTTTATAGAGAGACGGCGGTCTCGTTGAGTGTGATCCCTGCATGACCAGGAACCCAAAGAAGGTTAATTTCAGTGACGTGAAGTGGCAGGAGTGACTGAAACGTCCGCAGAAGGGGAGTGTCTTTATAGGAAGAAAGGGCTAAGCATACAGAAAAATTATGATTGGAGATGTAATTGATGCATCCAGCTTTCGTAGTGCCAGGGCAATTGCCAGGAATTCCGCGAAGAATATGGGGATAAAATCAACCAGACGAGCCGAAAAGGACCAGTTAAGGGAAAGGGAAAATATACCTATACCGGAATTTTCTTCTCGTTGAGAGGCACCTGTATATATTATAGCACCTGCTGGTGTTCCACCAACGTCCTCTTTCTCCACATCGGAGGACGCGCGGGAACTTTTGCGCGAGGGACAAGCAATGCTTGCAAAATGAGGGCGCATTCCAATTGCCAGAAAAATCGCATGTGGAAAAGGGGAGGACATACGGGGTGAATGGTGGGATTCAGAAGAAAATTTTCCGGTTCGGCAGATAATCTGCCAAAGAAGCTCAGTTTTTATTTGGCGTGGAAGGTAACGCTCACTAATAAGTACTTCGTGGGAACCTTATATAATTTTTATTATCACACGTTTTATTTTTAATTTGAGGCACTTTTTAACAAAACCCTCAGGATTCGCACCCCAGGATAAAGTTGTGGTTTCGTTCTGGGAGAGGGCAGCCAGAATTGTTCAGCTTGAAAGTGGTGATACTTAGGGTATGTCAAAACAGTAACAGTAACCTTATTATCATTATCATAAGTATTGTCATTATAAATATTATCGATGTAAATAGAAATAAACAAGTCACTAGAACACTCCCGGTGGTGTTCTACGCTTACAAAATAGAGGGTAAAATGTGCAAGGTATACGCCTGCCCACGAGACGTCCAGACTGGTGCGAAAAATAATAAAACGAATAAATAAACTCATACCTGCCGGAGCACGTTTCCAAACCAAGAAGTTGCAGAAACAACCACACATGTCGAATCATTTCTTGTGAAATTATATGTTCTAGCTCTGTAATTTTACTAGACGATGATTTCCTCCCATCGAAGTGAGATAACGGTACGTCGAGTTGGCGGCGTACGTCGGTACTAATCATGACTGCCGGTTGGTTTTTATTTAGCTTAGCGCTTTATAACAGCTCCTGTTCATGTGCATTTTTAAACGTGTCGGTGTCGGTGTCCGGAGAAATGCACCTGCACACGTGGACATTTTGCAAGCGGTCTCACACGGGCGAAAATGCACCCCCTCTACACCATGGCGCTTATCCCGTGACTTACCCTGGTATTCTGAATCTTTCCTCCACTCGAGCTTTAAGTAGAGGAGATCCTTGAAATGGATTTCCCCATGCATAAGCATTGCCGGAATCCTCCCCTCAGCCGAGTGGAGGGACCAAATGGAGTGGAGGAGGGACTCAGAATACGGCCCTTAGTCGCGTGCAGTGAGGGGAAGACGGCATTAGCAAAGGCTGCTACCTTCATATCCGAAGGTCGATTCCTGGATGCGCTGTTTTCGAACTTTATTTGTTGCCCAATGCCGGTGATTGGCCGTCCGATGACTTGGCGCTCTGGCAGCACCCACTGAGTGCCAGCCAGAAAGTTGGGCCCTACGGGGTCCCCGTATCCGTCATCAGCGACAACTGAAGACAAGAGCGAGGCACAGGAAGTACTTGAAGCCCCCTGCGGGCACATGCGCAGATACAGGTCGTGGAAAAAAAATAGCAGTGGCATATATCGGCTATGCCAGGATATACGTAGCGCGAGCTAAGGTTCAGCTTGTTATCCTTAGATTTCCTGGTTGTCTAGGATTAGTTTGATTAGCATGCTTACTGCTGCTTCAATGACACACACACGGTATACGCGTTATGTGATACATGTATATTTATCAAGCCGCTCCGGCGCAGCGTCACCAATCGCCCCAGAGCTAAGCTGGTTGCACAGGCGCACGCTGGTGTTGCTGCGACGCACGAGCCATCGGTTGCACACCCGGCCACTCCTCGCATGATCATCAAGTGGACCGGGCCGCCACGCGCGGAACGGAGGTCGGCGAAGACGCTGGGCGCGTGGGGTGTGTGAGAGACGTTGGGCAGCGAGCAACGTTCTGTGCGCCGCGTGACGTCACTGCTCCTTGCGCATGCGCAGCATGGCTCTCCAGGAGCCACGCGAAACTGCTCAACCTGAGCCAGTGTAGCTCACGCTACAAAAGTTATTTCCGCAGATCACGGCATGCATAGTTGCCAGACGGCAGAGAAATATTTCGCCAGCGGCGCAGTCCGTTTTGTGCAGCTTGGAGGTTTTGTGCAGCTTGGACAGACCGTCTCGGATCCCTGCGGCGGCGCTCCCCACGCTCGGCCGCCCACGATTATACCTCCTTCATTTCAAGTTTACGCGCGGGGCGTGACGTACAGGACGGGGCGTGGACCAGGACGAATTTTTCTTCAACTGCGAAGTTTCCGAGAAAGCTGTATAGCTTTCCTTTGTAGCCGTATGGCTGCATTTAGGTGGATGTCAAACTTTGCTTCACAGAAACGTACTCCACCTTGGGGATTTCCCCTAAATCTGGTCGATTAACGAGTCACGTGATGCGCGGCACGGTGAGGAAGTGAATGGATTTTTGCCACATTCCTCTAGTATCTTGGCTACATTTCTGCGCTGGCTGAGCACGAAGCAAAAGAAGGGAGCTCCCACTCTCTCTTGCACGGGGCAACATCTGTTATGTCGCTCATCTTCACTCTCCTGGACCACGGTCCACACACCACGTGATATGACGTCACCAATCTGAGCGGACCGCCGCCGAACCCCGCTAGACCGCGGCGCTCGCATTCCAACAGGAAGTGCCTGGCCTGCACTGACTTGGAAACGGAAAGCCGTGCTGGAGGAGTGGTAGAGCTTGAGGCGAATGACGGGCACTATGTCAGCTACTGGTCGATGAGACGAAGCAGGATAAACCACAGGGCACATTTCGTAGTTGACGTCAGTAATGTGGTGGACCACGCGGAAAGGGCCGGTGTAGTTCTTCAGAGAGGAATACTTGACGATAAAGAAATGAGAGCAAAACAACTGATCTGAGAGCAAGACAACTGATCTGGAAGGAAAGCGGATGTTACGGTGCTTGAGGCCATGGCGACCTTTTTGTAGATTTTGCTTAGCGGAGAAGCGAGCACCACCAATCTGACGTTCATTGTCAGCAGCACGGACGATAGCCTCGCTGGGTTCGGTGATCTAAGCGGTGATCTAAGCGGTGGCAGCAAAGTGGGTGTCCATTGGGTGTCCATTGGCAAGGTTTGCTAACGTCTGTATAGCACATAAAATGGAGAAAACAGAGTGGTGTCTGGGCGTAATGAATTGTATAGGAAGGGGACATAGGGCGAAGTGATACCTCGGTTGTGATGATAAGCAGGCACGTATGTACATTTTAGCATGTCAGTGAATGTTCGGTTTAGTCGTTGCGTCAAACTATTGGTTTGAGGACGGTAGGCAGTAAATCACTTTTACTGAGTATATAGCAGGAGCGAATAACTGGATGAGGGCGAAGCACGCGCCATGCAATCGCTAAATGCCAATTGTCACAGGGAACGAAGAGCTCATTTGGACCGTCAGCATGTCCTGGATATATACTTGACGATGAATGTCGCCATCAAGAGGTGCCCACGTCTTTTCTCACAAAGTGCAGCAAGAACACCCTCACGGCAAGAGAAATTCGAAGACGAATCCGGAGGCCCGTGTAACGCCTGCGACAGATTGTAGTCTCAGTCCGACGTCGCAAAAGGGCACTCATATAAGTTCGACATAATACGTGAAACATTTCTCTGTGATTCAGGATGAAGTAGAAGAAACGCAAGAAGCGCAGAACAATGAACACTGTATATAATATGGATTTAGTGTTGTATTTGCCTGAGTTACAGATGTCTGTTCATTTCAATTCGGCCTAGTTCCTCTGGAAGTTTGGATGATGTGTTGATATTATCGCATTTTCGTCGTCCTTTTTTGAACACTTCGAGGTTCTCACCGCGTTTCTCAGCTGTCAAGATTCGTTTGTGGTGTCCCTCGCTATTGCACTGAACACCGCATCATATGGCGACAAACACCAAGCGATCACACGAAAATGCTTTCCATCATTTAGATAATTCTAAAAAGAAGTTTCTGCGTGATAGCCAGAAATCATCCGCAGATAGTACATGCCCTCCCAATGAACACCTTCACCTTGCTATTCCTTCCACTGGATATCCACAATACGTCGTCTGAACTAGTTTCAGGACATCTCCTGCTACAAAACCGACTTCTCTGCTTCACTAAGGCTGGCCGCTCGGTCCTCCCGGAACTTGGAATCAACACACTAGGCTACAACGGCCTCCTCATCGCGCTCCTCTTCCGACCCACTCAAAAGCTCATTCTAGTAACCTGCACGCTGAACACCACGATGGACGACGTCAGGCTCTTGCAGATGGAAGCCCCTCGCGACGGTACCATGATGATACGGCTGCAGTCTGCACAGACGCAGCGTCATAGGTGTTCTATCCAGCGTTTACCTTGGCAGTACGCCTCGCACAGGGGGTACGGGCAATATTTGTCTCTATAAAAACATTATCCCTGGTTGAAGCCGAAGTGCCGGTAATCACCATTATTGCCATCTCCGCTGCCAAGGCTGCAACCCTCCCGTCCACAACGACCAACCCACATCGCCTGAGCTCCAATCCATCCATGAGAGTGAGAGGAAATGAGACTGAACACGACCTGGCGCGAGAAACGACGCGCCGCACGAGGTGAAAAAGACGTGCCGCCTCAGAATCACTCAGCTACTACTCCCCTACGCAAAAGTTACCCAACATCTGCGTTTGTCCCGCTAAATGTACCTCCACCTCACCCCAACGCGTCCACCCAGGAGGCACACCACTGCCGCGCTTGCAAACACATTACACATCGAAAAGGGTTTGCCACGACACCCCATAAATCACCTGTCCCAAAAGCCCCTTTTAGTGGAGGCATTCCCTGAACCTACCCAACCTTTTCAACATTGCTGATCTCCGGAGGCCCGCCCTGTCCAGATCATGCCTGTACGACCGGCTTCGGCTCATCGAACGGATTGTTGCACCTGGAAAGGCGCATGTAGTTCTGGACTGAGGTCTTCACCTCCTGAACACACCGTCCACATCTTGCAAACAATAACGATGTTTATTCCTCCTTCTCCCCCTCCAAGTGGAAGGATATAACTGCTGGATTAGGGCAAGCCAGGTGACTCGGCTTGCAGGAAGGCAACGTTGCTGTCAGTGACGGCGTTCCCTACTGAGACCATACTTCCACCAGATATAAAATCTCGACGCTTACCCCTTTCCCCATGAGTTAGGCTTAAAGGAGCCATGAAGAGAAAACAAAAGTTTGTTTTATTCGAAAGATCAGGTGTTTCATAGTACCCCAAGCGCTTTCCCGGAAGCAAATGATGCTTTATTCACTGAGAAAAGGCAATTTAAGCCAAAATTTTAAATCTCCCGCTAAAATTGCACATTTCGTGACGTGAACAATGGTGTCATACGAGCCGGTCCATGAAACAGATACTTAGTATGTCGACTCCAAATAGCACCCACACGCGGGAGTCGACCGAGACGGCGGCCATTTTAAAAATACTAGTAAAACTAGTGCACCCGCAGCCCTAGTCATGGAATCGCCTGATCCGGAGAACAAAACTCTCGCCGAGGAGCTCGGGCTTGCATTTAACAACCTCACACCACTTGAACGCTCAATGCTTCTAAGTGCACGAGCGGCAAGAGTGGTGGGATACGCGGTGGACGGGAAAACGACCATTCCGCGATAGCCCCAACAGACGAACGCCCAGCCGTCGGCACCGCTGCCTCGTCAGCCCCGTCGCGACGGACGAATACAGACTGGTACGTATGTGCCGTATTTTCAATTTCAGTAGCAGTATCGCTTATGCCAGTTGGCCGGTGTCGTGTATGGAAAGCCGTTCGCTCGAGCTCTCTGCTCCGACCAGAGATTCGAGCGTCAATGCGCGGTGTGTACGGCAATTTTTTTCCCCAAGGTCAGAGCGCTTTGATTGCGATTTGACGAAGTCGGCGACCAGCGCCAGCATGTCCGGGTCCCTGCCGTAACCACTTCCTCGGAAATGAAGCGAGCACACTCGTACTTCCTTTAGCTCTCTTTCTCCTCAGTTTGCAAAGTTCACAAAACGTAGCCACTTGCTTCGCCGAGGTTCGTCGTTGGGCAGCACATGAAAGGAGATCTCACCGGCGGGGATGTCGCACTCCGTCGACGATTTGCCCGTACTACATGGGCATTTCAAAACACAGCAAAGAAATTTCATTGTAAAGTACTCGAACAAACTGAAGTTTTCAGTGGTTGTAAACTGTAAACGAGCTCGTAACGACAGCAGCAAGCCAACACGACCTCCATACCGAAACCTGTGCGACGATTGGCACTATCTCGTTGCTGCTCTGTGTTCCTTACTCCCCTTGTTTCTATTTTTACCTTTCCTGGTTGGCGATATGACGGCCAACCTCCTGTGAAGGGATTACGATACCAAGCAAGGTCGCGGCTGTGCGTGCTGGGACGGTTCGTTGGCCCCGAAGAGCCTTGAACCCGAAAATTCGTCTGCGCAACGGTGGCGACGGCGAGATGTCGAGTTCGGCTGGCGGTAGTTTCGTACGCATTGGCATACACGCTTGCGTGTTCGTTCGGAACTTCAACCGTTTACTCCACCGTTCTTTGTCATAAAAAGAATGTGCAGTATGTTTCACGAGCATTTAGCTCGCTATGCAAACTGTAAGCCCTGCCTTACATGCGTTTGCTTTTGCCGGCCTCCGCCAATCGCAGAGCATTCTCGAGTGACATCATAGGTTCTGTTGCGGAAAATGAGCTGGTGGGTCGCATGGTCATTTCTTTTTTTCCTAATTATGTAGCTTATTTGAGCGAAGTTTGCGTTATAAGTGGTGTCGTTATGGTTCTAACGAGGCAATCTTTCGAATGAACCAAACTTGTTTTTTCTCTTCATGGCTCCACCCGCCGCGGTGGCTCAGTGGCTAAGGCGTTGCGCTGCTGAGCACGAGGTCGCGGGTTCGATTCCCGGCCGCGGCGGCCGCTTTTCTGATGGAGGCGAAAAGCAAAAACGCCCGTGTGTACGAGATTTCGGCGCACGATAAAGATCCCCAGGTGGTCAAAATTAATCCGGAGCCCTCCACTACGGCGCGCCTCATCGCCTGCGTTGCGTCGGCGCGTTAAACCCCTCAATCAATCAATCAATCTTCATGGCTCCTTTAAGCGCCATCCTCCGAGCGTCATCGTCGCTCGGATACCGATGTTCATTGACAATACTTCTAACCTGAGAGCACGCGCCGCCACAAGTCATATTAGCAGACAGTGGGAGGGGGAAGGGAGGTATTGAAGGCGGAAAAGAGCGCCGTTCGTGCGTGCGTGCGCGCGCGCGCGCGTGTGTGTGTGTGTGTGTGTGTGTGTGTGTGTGTGTGTGTGTGTGTGTGTGTGTGTGTGTGTGTGTGTGTGTGTGTGTGTGTGTGTGTGTGTGTGTGTGTGCGTGTTTCTTTGGGTGATATCGGCTCTTTCTTTTAAGGGGGCCCTAAATATCTTCGGACGGTCGCCATTTCAATCGCGCAATCGCTACGTACCCCTTCACGACAACGTATAACAAATATTACACCTCTGAGTAAAGCTGGGGCCGCACAAACACGCAAGAAAAATCCTTTCTTTCTTCACTTGTTTACCTACCGCTTTTTCGCCGCCATACTGCCGCGCTCTTACGTGCGGCAGAATGCTATGACGCAGCCTCTGTGACGCACGAAGCACTGAACAGCACGGCGCAGCTATTGGTGGGCGCCTTCAAATGATTAGCTAATCAGCGTTCCCGGCACTAGGGGAAACGCGGGCGCGTTTACGGAGAGCGGCGCCAGCGGCGCTCCGGCACCGGCGGCACGGCGTATGTTAGTACTAAACGAATGTCGATCGTCGCTATCCGTCACACGAGCTTAGCTGAGTGTGTAGATATAGGGCGTCGGTTACAAGGGATGAGTAACGCTGAAAAACACGGAAAGTCTCTGCAGGCGGAAACGTCGTTACACGCACGAGCGCGGCAAGCATCTGCGTGCACGGTCGACATGGAGCCCACACTGCGGTGTATGCACGATACGGCATACACAGCAGCAGCTAAAACTTGTCACCGCTCGCCAGAGCGGGACAATTGCTGAAAAAGAGTTTAAAAATGCGTGAGAGGTGGTGATATGGCGGTGAAAGATTGTGCAGGTGATCGTCGTCGGCGCGGCTTCGTAAAGCGGTGACTTTATAACTGCGGCGATGCTAAGTCTTTTCCGAGCGGCTGGGCTTCGGAGGGACCTGTTCACCGCGACAGCGCCGCTCTCGGAAACGCTAGCGTGTCGCTAGTCGTCGGTATAAATCTTCAACTACTGTCATGAGCGAGCATGTTGTGTCTGAAACCCCCCTATCTGGCTTTCAAACGGTCGTTTCCCCTACTCTAAAACTGACGTGCCGACGCGGGCACGGCCGTCGGGTAGTTCGAGCGGGACTACCGGCCCCGCTTGGAAGTTGTACGATGATCCTGCGCCTCGGCTGCTAAAAAAAGCGTGACATACCGCCTATCGGAGCCAATGGCTGCGCGCATCTCGATCCTTGTCCCGTTTTTCTAGGTGGTCTTGCACCTGTCGGTGGCGTCACAGGTTCCACAGTGCTTAAATTTCGAGGCGCGATGAGAGGGTTTTTACACCCAGGCCTCATTGCTGGCCCTTTTTAATGGGACCTGAAATTTTTGTTTTTTGCTCATTTTTATGCGCTAGCTGGAGCCAGGCATTATTCTAGCCACATGATTCAAAATCAAGCGGATCGCGAAGCACGGCAGGCACCCATAGTGAAACCGGTGGCTTTCATGACGAAGCAGAAAGCGGACCCCGCTGAAGACGAAGCTTTCTTCGCTGGCTCTGCGTAAACAGGCCTTCGTGAAGCTCCGAAAGCGCCCCTGTCGAGCAGGGGTGGCAGCAGCGCGGCTTCGCTTGAGCCGGCGATAAGACGAGCGTCAGAACATCGAGAGGGGCCAGCCGGATGTGCCCACGCACTCTCGCTATCTGCGACGCATCTACGCATAGATTGCGCTGGCCAGCAGTTTTCCGTAGAGTTCCTATATTAACCTCGAGGACATACCGTGGCGCCACCTACGAGTGACGTCACTTGTAGGACGCCGAATCGTGTTGTCGTCTGCTACAACACATTTCCCGTGCGTATGCGAAAGCGTGTTTTTTTGTTGTGGCCACCGTCTCACCCGCTCCTTGTAGATTTGATGCAAATTACCAAAAAAGTTGTCTATAAACCAAATAATTCGGGCAAGCAATCAGCGACTCGCTTGCTCCCGGCGACACCGCCGCGTTTAGGTAGTTGCTACCACCGCGACCCACAGCTCTTACATACGCAGCTAGCTAACGCCAAGGACGATGCAACTGATGCCGAGAAAAGTACGCTGTAAATTCATTATGAAACACTTGTGACGGGACATGTGCGTGCAAGTAAAGACCTTGTAACAGCGACGGAAACACGTCGCTCACTTATGATCTCACCGCGCGAACTGCTCGTATTGCCTGGTAAATGAATGACGCGAGAACGGTGATCAGATTGCTTCGCCGCACATGCTTAAAAGTATTGTTATGGTCTGCAGTTTGGCTTAATAAGTGCCTATTTCCCCTACGATGTTTTTATAGCCATGCCCGGATTTGATTAACGATCACGGGCGTAGCCTGTACTCTGCACGGCTGATGTTTACTTTTCGCGACTTGTCCGCAATGTATGAACGGTATGAAAGCTAGTTTTTAACGCCTTCGAGCGGGTTCGGACAAGGCTATATTTAGTTCTCATTAGGTGCTCGGAGTGGTAATATATAATTGCAGCGTGTTTTGTATGTTTACAGTAAGCCGGCATTTCTCAAGCATCAATTTAGAAACTCACGACTGCTCACAGAAGGCGAGGCTGCGTACGAGGCGAAACACGTCGTTAATGATTTCGGGTAATGGGGATATTTAGAATAGGAGAACCGAGAATTGGGTGCCCCCAAGAAGTTAGAGGAACCTAAACGCAACACGCGCGTGCGCGACGGGAGGGCCTTCGCCAACATCTCGCAGCCGGCTTCGGATGCACGTAATCGGATGTTGGGAACTTTAGGCTTGGCGTCGCAGCAGATATTTCATCGCCGTTAGAGTTGCGAGTGACAGTCCCTAACAGAACGTTTCCCCGCGCTGGGAACTCTGTAAGCGCAGTGATTTCCGTTGAAGCCATCGACAATCAAGATACCTGCACGGCCTCTCGGCCGCTCGCCGCACCGTGCGTGAACGGGCCGGCGCTGCCGGGACCGACCTCCGCGGCCGGTCGGCGTAAATCGCGGCAGATATTTGAGCATCGCTTTGAAAACCTCAGCTGATGACACTACCTATCAGAATTTTTCATCACACTAACGTCCACTCTCACCAATCTGGAACTTCTTTTCCACGACTTGTGTGATTTTAAAAAGCGGCGACAAGTTGTTGCTGCCGCGACCTGCGTCGGTTCGAGCCGCACCGTCGGCTGTGCGGGCAGGCACGGCGGGTGCGTGTGCTTCTGCGAGCAGTTAACGCTTCACGATTTCCTGCTTTATACATTTCTTGCAAACAAAGGAAATCTAGAAACTTCACTGGGCGATCGTCGTAGTCCACATTGTTGATCGGGGAAGTAAGCCGCTGCTTACGCTTCGATCGCATGCGTAATACACCACCACGCTCATGGTGTTTGCGGATATCTACCACAGTTGATACGGTTATACAGTCACCATTAGGTCGAACTGCGCTGGACTCACTGAGAATTAACTTAAAACGAAGGAAATTAACACGAAAATACTTTTAGAACGCGCTTCCTAAGCGAAGTGTCACGCGCTGCAAGCCAGCAGCAAGATAGGAACGGTGATCCTACAAGTGACGTCAAAACGATCGCAGCGCCGGCCTCTCAAGTGGTGGGCCTCGCGGCCAATATACAGGAACTCTAGTTTTCCGCGCTCCGCCCACCGCTCCCGTGCTCCGTATTATTTTTGGAGCACCTGTACAGTTGAGCTTGCCTTCTTTGTGAGCAGGTGCAGCGTGATGACTTTGGAGGGGTTGAGAAGATTCACCAGAGGAAACGTCCATGGAAGTCTCAAACCCTCCTCGACTTGGGCCCCCAACCAAGACTCAAACCCACTGCACGAAACTACAATAAAAATACATTGATAAGAATCCTGAATCGACGTTCAAGCAGTTATTAAGGCAATCATAAAACGGCAATGCCGCCTCAAATTCACCTTACGAGCAAGAGTGTGCGCGCCGAACGCGTGTTTACTTCTAATTAAACGTTGTGTACCTGCAAGGCTGGGATATATTTGCACATTAGTTTCCACTCCAAGACGACCGACATGCCTCATTAACTTCACGTTACATGCGCGAAGTATTTTAAAAAACAGAAGAGTGCCATCGTCGGCTTTTTTGGAAATTACTATAACTTGTACAAAGCTAATTTGCTTACCTGTCAGCTTTGGAGAAGACCAGAAACTTGGCCGAACTGTTTCGCCCTGTGTTGCTGCACCACAGAGCTGCGCAGGACTGGTGACGCTCCTTCCCCCGCGGTCCCATATTTAGAATACATTCGAATATATTTTATAATGCAGCGAAACTTTCAGCCCGTGGAGGCGTTTAAGCAACCCGCGCAACCCTTCGCACGCTGGCTCGCTTACGCACGCACCGAACTGGCCCGCCGTGCGCGCCAAGAGAAAGAAAAAAAAATATTGGCGCCGGTGAGCTGTTGCGCATGCGTGAGGAGGCGCGAAAGCATGCACGGTGTGGAAAGAAAGACATGCTGAGGGAAAGGGAAGGGCCACGCCGCAGCACTCTGCCGCTAGGATCGCCCCAATTTTGAAACCGAAACTAGCCAGAGTCGCCGACCAGTGCTAACGACGTTCCGCGGGAAAGCCTAAACCATGACGTTAGCGAAAGGAGGCAATACCAGTCTGTTAAACCGAAAGGTGTTACTCCGGACGCGAGTTCCGAACCGAGCAACGCTGTGGCAGAGCCGGCAGTCGGGACACTGAACGATGTTCACGGTGCAGCTAAGCGTAGTTACGGCGCCGCAACGGAGCGAGTCGCTAGCGTTCCACCTGAAACTCAGATACTCCATGTCAGGCAACGGCCAGCCGAGCACGTAGCCATTCCAGTGTCGCCTGGGGTTGAGCCGTCTTCTGAGACCGGGCCGCCCATGCCTAAATTGGCCTTGACAGCCGGAAAGGAGAGCGAAAACACCCTGCGGTGTTCGCTTGCCGACAGTGTCGCAAACAAATGCGGCAAGAGCTCTCATGCGCGCCTGCCGAGTGGCAGTGCCGCACGCTCGATTTGCGCCGGGTCTCAGCGGGCCTCGGAGCGGCCGAGAACGAAAGCGCACGCCGTGCACGAGCGGTGGAGATTAGAGCAGTTTTCTCCGCGCGTTCGAGATACGTCTCGGAAGAAGGCCGATGTCCTCTCGACCGGTCACCGCAGCTTACGGAGAACGGGCGCACCTAAGGTGCGATTCAAAAAGGGGAAAGCTCAGGGCAATGACGAGAGCTCAAATCGCAGCTCTCTGCGCGAGAAGTGGCCTGTAGTCGCCTGATTTTCTCGTTTGCATTATTTTTCCTGCAGCAGGTTTCGCCCTTTACGATTACATTTCTTTTTGTGTGGGACATTTCCAATCACGCGAAATGTCACCTTTTAAGTTTGCGTGCTTCTCTAAAGTAATGCTGGGCTAAAACGTAACTAGTGCAGTTATTTATTAGCGTATTTTATCGCAACTAAAAGCCTGGTAGAGCTTCAATGTGGATTTGTCTTTGCACTTGCCGGCGTTGCGGTTGTGTCTTCTTGTGTTGTCCTGTTGCTTGCCTGACCAAGCCAGAGATGTTCTTGGTGGGCCACTATTCGTCCAGTACTGGCCCCGGTCAAGCTCCAGCACGGTGTCGTACAGTCCAGGCCTGGAGTCGACCATCTGGCGAGCACTTCTCCCCGAAAGCATCCCTCTGGACAACGGTTGAAGACCCTTATCCATCGGGATCTAGGACCCCCGGCGGATAAGCTGTTGCGACTCAGCCCGCCTCAATACTCCTCGGCTGTGCGGCGAAGCCTCCACTACGTGCTCCTTTCAAGCAGGCCCCCTTTGTCGGTGACTCACGCTTGCAGCCGAAAATTCAAACAAGCTGTGATAGGCCTGGATCAGGCGCCTCGCTATCGGCGCGATCAAACTTCGGTGCCGTGCCGACGCAACAGGCCGAGACTTGTCCGAAGGACACGGAAGCCCCGCGTCCGCTGCGGAGACCTCCTCTCTCCCCTCTCTCGGACTCAGCGTGCGCCACTACTACCGACTGCTCACGAACTCTGGAAAGAGTGTTGTGTATGTCTGTGCCTTTAGTGTCGGGTGCACAATCTAGAGGAAACGCTTGTTTTGACCGTTGGCGCTTTGGGTATAAATAAGACCCCCCCCCAAGCGCTGTAGTTCATTCCTGTTTGAGCAGTGAATCAATGCTGTCACTCTGCTCGAGTCCTGTACTGTAACCTCGCCCGTCGGGCATTGTTCTTTGGCTTCGGCTCATCTCTTGCTATGAAGTAAACAGTTACGTTTGCCTACGGCTTCTGGACTTCTTCACGGCTGCAACATTGGCTGGCCGTTCGCTTCAAACCACGCTACCACACGCATGTCGGAGGCGACGAAGCTCGGCTCATGTCGGCCTTCCCGGATGCAGCAAGGGGGAGGCGAATATGTGACTGACTTACGTTAGGCCTATCGTCACTCAATAAGGTCCAACGACGTTAACAAGAACAACCGCAGATTGTAGAATTAGTTCGGCGTTGCCTGCACGTCGTTATAGGCTCAACATTAAGGTTAGCTAATGTTAAGCCTAAGAAGGGAGATCGTTTATTGGCCAGAGCTCGTTTCCTGAATTTTGCGTTTCGCGCGAGTCCCAAAACTGCCGCAGGGTTACATGCCCAGCGCGGCACGCAGAGGAGTTTCGGCCGACGCTAGCACTCCCAGGATGTTCAGTTTCATGCGGGTTCCAAAACTGAAACAATATTGCCAACTGAGAACAGTTTCACAGCGTTGATTGGCCCCACATGCAAGCTTAAAGGAGCCATGAAGAGAAAACACAAGTTTGGTTCATTCGAAAGATTGCCTCGTTAGAACCATAACGACACCGCTTATAACGCAAACTTCGCTCAAATAAGCTACATAATTAGGAAAAAAAGAAATGACCATGCGACCCACCAGCTCATTTTCCGCAACAGAACCTATGATGTCACTCGAGAATGCTCTGCGATTGGCGGAGGCCGGCAAAAGCAAACGCAATAGGCAGGGCTTACCAGTTTGCATAGTGAGCTATATGCCCGTTAAACATACTGCACATTCCTTTTATGACACTAAGAACGGTGGAGTAAACGGTTGAAGTTCCGAATAAACACGCAAGCGTGTACGCCAATGCGTACGAAACTACCGCCAGCCGAACTCGACATCTCGCCGTCGCCGCCGTCGCGGAGACGAATTTTCGGGTTCGAGGCTCTTCGGGTCCAACGAACCGTCCCAGCACGCACAGCCGCGACCTTGCTTGGTATCGTAATCCCTTCACAGGAGGTTGGCCGTCATATCGCCAACCAGCAAAGGTAAAAATAGAAACGAGGGGAGTAAAGAACAGCAAGCAGCGACGAGATAGTGACGGTCGTCGCAGTTTCGGAATGGTGTTGGCTTGCTGCTATTGTTAGGAGCTCGTTTCCAGTTTACAACCACTGAAAACTTCAGTTTGTTCGAGTACTTTACAATGAAATTTCGTTGCTACGTTTTGAAATGCCCATGTAGTACGGGCAAATCGTCGAGGGAGTGCGACATTCCTTCGGTGAGATCTCCTTTCATGTGCTGCCCAACGACGAACCTCGGCGAAGCAAGTGGCTACGTTTTGTGAACTTCGCAAACGGAGGAGAAAGAGAGCTAAAGGAAGTACGAGTGTGCTCGCTTCATTTCCGAGGAAGTGATTACGGCAAGGACCCTTACGTTAGCTCACTCCTGGGACATGCTGGCGCTCGTCGCCGACTTCGTCAAATCGCCGTCAAAGCGCTCTGACCTTGGGGAAAAAAATGCCGTACACACCGCGCATTGACGCTCGTATCTTTCTCGTCGAAGCAGAGAGCTAGCGCGAACGGCTTTCCATACACGACACCGGCCAACTGGCATAGGCGATACTGCTACTGAAATTTAACTATTATTAACCGTAATAAAAATACGGCGCAAACGTATCAGTCTGTATTCGTCAGTCGCGACGGGGCTGACGAGGCAGCGGTGCCGACGGCTGGGAGTTCGTCTGTTGTGGCTATCGCGGAATGGTCGGTTTTCGGTCCATCCGCGTATCCCACAACTCCTGCCGCTCGTGCACCTAGAAACATTGAGCGTTCAAGTGGTGTGAGGTTGTTAAATGCAAGCCCGAGCTTCTCGGCGAGAGTTTTGTTCTCCGGATCAGGCGATTCCATGACTAGGGCTGCGGGTGCACTAGGTTTTACTAGTATTTTTAAAATGGCCGCCGTCTTCCGGTTCCTGTTTGATTCCCGCGTGTGGGTGCTATATGGAGTCGACATACTAAGTATCTGTTTCATGGACCGGCTCGTATGACGCCATTGTTCACGTCATGAAATGTGCAATTTAGCGGGAGATTTAAAATTTTGGCTTAAGTTGCCTTATTTCTCAGTGAATAAAGCATCATTTGCTTCCGGGAAAGAGCTTAGGGTACTATGAAACACCTAATCTTTCGAATAAAACAAACTTTTGTTTTCTCTTCATGGCTCCTTTAAAAAAAATTTTGCGTTCTCTCGGAAACGTCTCTGAGAATTCCGGACACGCATGTTTACAAGCATGCGTTAAATAAAGTTTACTGTGGTGTTAAAGGGATACTGAAGGGAATTTGTTAAACTCTTGTTTGTTTTTGCATTGCATAGACGGGTACAAATAAATACTTTTCATCGTTTGTCCGGTCGATAAAACGGTATTTAGTTTTTAGAGTACGAAAGAAGTAAAAATACCATGCAACATTGGCGGTGGGCGCAGCAGCTACAGCAGTGACGCGAAATGACGATGTGATTGGACGATGTCCAAGATTTTAACCTTCATGCATACGCACTTGCGTGTATGTCAACGTTATTTTTTTATTTACGAAAAACTTAGTAATATTGGCAACAAGCATATGTGACGGAATGTGGTTGAGTTTTTTTTAGAGTTGTTCGAACCAGTTTCGGTTTCGGTTCCGTGCAACACGTCCGTGGCTTCCGACGTTATCTGTGATTGCGCATTAGCGACATACTCCAGGAATCACCGTTTCTCGCTATTCCCATGTGGCGCTTCATAAGTCGGCCCGATAAACCTCCCAGCACCGATTCTAGCAAGCAAGTATTGTTTCATGCACTGACGAAGAACGAGCCGAAGGACGTAGATGCTCAACTGGGAGGCGTTTCTCTCACAACTTCGGAGATCGCCTGTCTCCTCTCCAAAGTACCGTCTGGTCATGAAAGGTGCATTACACAAAGTGGACGTTGGCCAATGAATAATAATAAAAATACCCCACCCAGGAATCGATCCCGCACAAAGCGACAACACTCGCGTATATATATATACAGTGAAACCACGCTGATACGTCCCCCGGATTTGCGACGACCCGCTTCTTACGACGGATCACCGCGGTCCCGGTAACCCCCCATAGAAACAATGCATTAAAAAAACCCGATGATATGATGCTCGGGTGCACACGGTCCGCTTCTTACGACAGACCCTAGCTGGCGGATAAAGTTTCGCTTTTCCCATGACACTTCTCCGCCACCTCGTCCCGACCTTCTCCATTCTTAACCCCCGTTTCACGCTGCTTGATCTGCAAACGTCCGCAGGCGGGCCAGACCACTTGCTGAACAGACGCAAGCAAGCAGGGGGATATTCGCGAGCGCGAGTTAACCTGCGACGGCCCCACGCGGCAGCAGTACGCCAACGCGCCAACCACGATATTGTCGAAGTTCAGGTGGCAGGCGGGCCGTAAATGTGAAGTTCCCGTCGAGCCGCCGACGAACGCGAAAACACGTACGACTCAACCGCACGGCGATGACTGAACACCCGCTTTCCCAGCCCGATCGATCCAAGTTTCTTCCTTTCACGACGCTCTCGCTCCCTATATCTCTGCTCTCTGCTTATCAGTCTCCTTCAAACCTGATTGTCGCTCCGCCCCTTTCTTTGCTAGAATGCCTCAATTCACGCGCGTCCGCCGCGAGGGTGGAGACATGTACCCGCTGGCATATATTAGTATGAAACTCTATGCCCGCTGGCACCACCAATTCGGGTCACTCGCTGGCCGCCGCAGCAGGTCACTGTAGCAAGACTGCGCTATAATTGTCGTTGCAACACGGTAACACGACGCAGCCCCACGGCGGTGAACGCACAGCCGCTTTTCCCGCCCGCTCGATCCAAGTTTCTTCCTTTCACGACGCTCTTTCTCCCTATATGTCGGCTCTCAGTTTATCAAAAGCCGCGTTGTCACACCGCTCTTTTCTTTGCTAGAGCGCCTCAATTCACGCGCGTTCGCCGCAAGGGTGCAGCAAAATACAGGAGGCGATGGGGGGAGACACGTACCCATCGCCATTTTGGGTCCCTGGCTAGCCGCCGCAGCAAGTCACTGTAGCAAGACCGCGCTGTAATTTTCGCCGCAACACAGTTTATTCGTGAAGGTTGAATTATCTTATCTATTTCGCGTTGCTGGGTCTTGTGGGAAACGAAAACAGCTATGTGTTGAGCACTTTGACCCAATAGCGACAGCACGGGACCGTTCAAAGGGTGTCTCCACTATGTATGGCAATGTCGTTTTTCTTTCAGCTCCGCCTTGTACTATGGTTCGTTCTGCATGGCGTTGGCGATTTCACACTCGCCTTTTCCCCTCTCAGTAAGTTCGACCACGTCGGCCTTATCTCGCGTGCGCAAGGCGTGGGGCATAGAGTTTCTTACAATATACACTAGAGAGGAATCTGGCGCAGCGTCTATGCGGCTCACGTCAAGGCCGTCTGTGTCGTCATGGGCCGCCATTATACATTGCGCTCGCCTTAGTTTCATCATTGGCTTGGATTGAAACATTTTAGTGACCGCAAATTTAAACAAAGTGCCACAAAAACGTGAAGAATAGTGTGAAATTATGTATGTGGAAAATAAAAACGGGCTGTTTTAAACTAAGGGAAAAGGAAGTAAATCGTATTTTTGCCGGAACAGTTGTGCCTGCTATTCCGCAGGCCAAGGTTGTACTTACGAACATGTTAAAGGGAAACTGAAGTGAATTTGTCAAGCTCCCTTTTTTTCTTGCACTGCGTAGACTGGCTAAAATTAGCACACTTTTCATCGTTTATCCGGGTGTCAAGTCGGTAATTATTTTACAAAGCGCGAAAGAAGAAAAACTACCATGCGCGGTTTGCGGCGGCCGCACCAACTAAAGGCTATGACGACGGGAGGAGATGCACCGTGATTGGACGATGTCCAAGGCTAGCATTCATACAAGTTTCGGTTTCGGTTCTGTAAAACAACATGCTTGACATCCGACGGCATCGTTGGATGGGCATTCTCGATATCTCAGTAATCGTCAAACCACGCTTCTGCCATGTTGTCGGCTGTTATATGCATAAGATAAGCCTCCCAGGACGGCTTGGAATCGTAGCAATCACTAGCCGAGGCCTACGCAGTGCATGAACGCCCTCCGCGCCACCGCAAACGCTCAAATGCCGTGCGCTTTTCCCGCATATTCGGAGCTTGCCTCACTCATGCCCGTATCGTAAAAAGCGCGTTCGCACCAGGCCAAGGGTCTGCTGATTCTGGCCTGTGCCCACTGCCCGCAAGCAGTCGGTGGTTGTGGCAACAGCACGCCAACGAGAACTCGCTAGCGCGCCATGCCTGCGCGCGTTCTGTGAACTAGTTCGTGGAGTAGTGAACGTTACGGCCCAAAAAAAAGTGAACTCAGTACAGAAAACATCGTCCGAAAACGAAAAAGTCAACTTATGCAAAAAGAAAAAATCTACCCTTGGGGATCTGAACTCGTGACTTGCAAAACACTTTAAATAACATACCCAGCGCTCGAGACCACTCGACCACAAGCGAGCGCTGCTGACCTTGGAAATATAAGGTATATAATGTATAACCAGTTGACACTTTTATTTAGTTTTAGAATTTCAAGCAGCTTAGGTGACTATTTGTTGTATTGCGCTCGTGCAGTGAGCGTCCCCCAAGTTTCCACAATATCTCACGTCTAGCAATTGCATTTCTTAAACGGAAAAGCGTTCGCAGGTGCGTAGTCGTGCTGCTGAGCGCTGTGCTTGTTCGCCCAGTGCAAAAAAGTGCTTCCTGTACCCTAGTTTTACGCTGTACGGTAAAAGTATCGGTTGATTTTATTTTCTTAGTACCTATACTGATTTCGCTGACTCTTCTCCCGCCTTCAAGTGGCCTTATATTTTCCTACTGGCGTACCAGTCAGCGAAGCATCGCATGTGCGCTTGTGCAGCCCTTGTGTGAAGTGACCTTGACTTGGAGCTAGATACAGCGTACAAAGTAAAGAAAGGTACATTCTTCCATTCACAAACGTGTCCTGGCTTCGTTTAAACTGAGTGAACGGATTGCGACGACCCTTCGGCGGCCGGCGGACGAATCGCTGGGCCGACTGACTCTGTCGGAAGGCCGGCGAGCCGTGCAGTAGCGCAGCCCATTGCCAGCTCATCCCCTCCTGACGTCACAGGAAAATGCCACAAAAAATGGGCGGGGGTGCAGAGAGGAGGACAGCACTTTCGAATTGATTTTTCTACTAAATAAATTCGTGTAAACGCGCTCAGAGGGGTCTAAACAGGGTCTAGGGACTCCAGACTACAATTTGCACTCGTAATCCCGCAATGTTTACGAATCACTTCAGTGTGTCTTTCATATTTGGGGGGGGGGGGGGCGGAGGGAACTCTTTAGAGACTCTGATTTTATTAATTCTACCCTTATTTAAAATAATACGTTGTTTGAAGAGTTTGGAAAGTTTTTTGAGCGTGCACCGGTGAACCGGTGCACCGACCGTCAGCTAGTTTATCAAGAAAACTACCACCTCCCCTCGCGGGAACCCCTGTGTAGATGCGACGCATAGGGGGTTCACGTTGCAGCGTTGGACAGCGGAGGAACGGCGCTGGAACGATGGAGCGGAGCGGCGCAGGCACCGCGTTTTATAGCGCGCATAACGGTGAGGGGACGCGCCGGCGCCAGTGCGTCTGCCGCGGCTATGACGCAACACAATCCACTTTAATCCAATCCAATCCAAATCCAATCCAAGTCAATCTAAGCCAAGCCAAGCCAAGCCAAGCCAAGCCAAGCCAAGCCAAGCCAATCCAATCGAATCCAATCCAATGCCCCTCGCGAGACAGTGTTCGCTATCGGAGAGGAGAGGGGATGAGCGGCGGAGAGCGAAGCTGGCGCGGGGAGGAGAATGGGGGAGGGGCGGACGCCGACAACAACGACGCCGACGCCGGATGGAGGGACAAGGCGGGTGAACGAGATGCGTGGCATCTAAAAAAATTGGGCCCATCTCCCCACGAGGGGGGGACTCGAGTAAATGCGTCGCGTAGGGGGTGGGTGTCAAGCAGGGGTCAAGTCAAGCGAAAGTCAAGCGAAGACGCGCTTGACTGATTTCCGCACCTCGCTCCTCCGCTTCATATACCCTCCACGCGCGTTCGAGGGAGAGGAGCACGGGGAGAGACGCGCATGCGCACACTTCCGTATACATGCACTCGACCCTCCGCGCCGCTATCGCGCAGCTGTCACGTTGCTCGCACGCCCCTAGCACGTCTCTATCTCTCTATCACGCAGCTGGCACGCCGCTAGCACGCCGCTATCACGTGCACACCTGTTACTCAGCACGCCGAGCGCGGGGTACAGGTGCGCATGCGCGCGCAGACGCGCTCCTCACGCACCGCTGCACCTGTTGTTGAGAGCGAGGAGGGTACGGGGGAGAGACGCGCACCTGCGCCTCGCCGCGACGCGCATGCGCAGTGAGCGTGTGGACGCCGCCGCCGACGGTCGAGGGACATCGTGCAAGAAACGCTCCGCGTTTAAAACGTGGCGTTAAACAGCCGTGGACGATGACAAGATAGGACGCATACAAGCGGCCGTTTCTGTCGTATCTTGTCTTCGTCGAAGTACGTTTTGTTTCTTCTTTTCGTCCGCTACAAATTTCGCGGCAGCATATTACCCGCACAGTCATACGAGTCCTTCGACTGCGGCATGAGCAACGTCAGGTGCGATCACGTACTGCCTGCTGTTTCACCGAACACGGCTGCCGCAGAACCGGCAGGATTTCAGCTTCCTTGTAGTTCGTAAACGTGTTAATGCATAGTGGAGAAATCAAATCCCCAAAACCGCTTAAGCATCCATTTGCCATGCCAAGCCCAAGCCAAAAGGGGGGGTCTTCCCATGAACAACCACGACGACATGGCTTACCAGGCGCAGTTTCCTCTCTAGTATACTTACTAAGAAACTCTATGGCGTGGGGCTGGCATAGCGCCGGACTGCACGGGTGTCGCGTAGCGCGCAGCGCTTGGCTGGAGGGTTAGCTGGACGCCATGGAGATGAGGGGGGCACAACATAGGCGTTACTTTTTTTAAACTTGGGATTTCAGCTAAGGGGTCGCAAATCACGCGCGAACGCGCTAAATATCTCAGTTTAAATAAGTTCTTAGCCCACCTGTCGGGTGAGACCGTCTACTAGGCCAGCATTTACCCGCACCCTGGTGATACGACACCCCGATCATACGACGCTTTCTCGCGGTCCCTTGAAAGTCGTGTTATCAGAGTTCCACTGTATATACATCTCAAAGTCCTACACCGGCATGGCTGTTTATTTCTGGGATTGCAGCTTTACAAGCAGAGCATTCCTTGTATAACGCTTGTGCAGTAAGCCCTCACAAATATCAGATCACAGGCAAATTCATTCCTTCAGGCAGCAAAAAGCGATCTCAAATATGGGGTGTGCTAACCTGCTAGTTCACCCTGCGATACAGCTCATCTCGTACCTTTGGTTTCACGCTTTACGATAAAAGTTTCGGTTGATTTTAATTCCTTATTACCTATATTAACTTCGCTGACTTTTCACCTACCTTTAATTGGCATTAGATTTTCTACTACCGTACTAGTCGCACAGTCATATGCAGCTTACAGCTCCAGTCAAGCGAAGTCAGCGAAGCGTCGTAACCCAACATGCGTATTGCATGATCGCCAGTGTGGAGCTATACTTTGTCTTGATCGACTTTGCTAAACTTGATGCAGTCTACAAACTAACAAAATGACGCCGCATTGTTCCGGGCACAAATCTTGTCGGGGCTCAGTTTTAACTGAGCGAACGAATTGTGACGAGCCGCGGGAACGAATTCCGACGACTGACTAACGGTGGGTCGGCAAGCCGCGCAGAAGGCGCGGTCAAGCGAAGCCTGCAAGAGTGAGCGTCATACGAAAAGTCATAGGAAATCGGCAAGGAGGAAGCAGGGTGGAGAGCAGCAGTTTCTAATTGATTTTTCTTTTAAATAGGTTCTCGTAAACGCATCCAGAGTAGTCGAAACATGGCCCATGGACTCCTGACTTTAATGTGCGCAAGTAATCCCACAATATTTACAACTTCAGTGTCCCTTTAAGGCACTGTGAAGATAGCACACACCACTTTGACTAGATCAAAAGGTTGTCGTGGCGGAGTAACAAGTACACCAAATTTCAAGCAAGGTGCCCTTAGTTAGGCTGTTATTCGGGAAAACGCAGTATAGATGCGACACCACAAGGAATTTCTCGCACTTGTCCAGTGATGTCGCCGGATGACGTCACCCGACTGTATGTACGGACTGACGGACGCATGTTCAAGGGTCCGCTGAAGGACGTGCCGCTATTTCTGTAGGACTGTTCTAGCGGCCCGTTGCGTCTACGGATCCCTCTCTAGGGCGCTATCACAAAAACGAAATAAATATCAGGAACTCCGGTCACCCATTGTAACTCATTGTAACACTGGGTTTAGAAATTTCACCCTAGGTAATCTATTCTCGAATGTAACCTTAATCTAGGGGTTCATCGTCTGAGACAAGCGACGCACCTGCGTCCACGTCGTCAGAGATGAGAGACGGTACAGAAAGGGAGATGTGGGTTGCTAGGTTAAATGCTCATAGCCTGATTTTCTGTTCCTGCCTAACTACGTCCCTTGAAATGTAGTCCGCATGCTGGCTGTCCATTTTTCTCTGCTCCCGCACATACGTCCCAAAATAATTTACGCACGTATTAGGGCTTAACACAGCACGGGGCAATTTGAAATGTCAGTAAATGCAAATTCATCTGTAACGTAAACGTAATTTTCAGCCGAAAGAAACTGCAGTTAAGTGAGATTCTGAATGAACTGCCGAGTCTTTTTAACAGGACAAAGTTGGTGTCGTTGTATGATCGCTTTAAAACATCTGTACATGTATTATCTTTAATTGGCACCCTTTAATTACCTTGTCGGGACAAGGCCCACAGAACGGTTTTGGAAGTCAACAGTTGGTCTAGGCGGGCAGACCCGCCGCGGTGGCTCAGTGGCTAAGGCGTTGCGCTGCTGTGCACGAGGTCGCGGGTTCGTTTCCCGGCCGCGGCGGCTGCTTTTCTGATGGAGGCGAAAAGCGAAAACGCCCGTGTGTACGAGATTTCGGCGCACGTTAAAGATCCCCAGGTGGTCAAAATTAATCCGGAGCCCTCCACTACGGCGCGCCTCATCGCCTGCGTTGCGTCGGCGCGTTAAACCCCACAATCAAATCAAATCTAGGCGGGCATCTTTTATACGAAGGACGTAGCTGGGACAAAATAAATGCAGACGAAGTTGCGAATCGGCACGTGTAGCCCACTTGCTTGGAGCGGAGATACAAATTGCGGAGGTCATTCTTTCGCGCTCGCCGTCAAATTCATCCGCCTTTCCCAAGTAAAAACAAAACAAACAGGTACTGGAGGCAGACAATCAGGCACAGGCGCGTGCACGCGCGAATAATTGACGAGAGGCAATGCTGGAACTCTCCAACTGCCTTTTCCCCCCCGTTTTCCGCGTGTTCCGCCGTTTGCTGGCGGGACATAATTTGTCTATAACTTGGTTTCGAACCGAGCTTTCTCGTCAGTTTCCTGGAGACCGCAAAATTAAAGGAAGGTGAAACCGGGAAGCACGAGTTGAAGGGGGAAAAGAAGGGCAGGGGCCACAGCAGTGCTGATATAGGGTAGCGAGGGAGCGCGGGAGAGCGAAAACCGCGGCAGGCGCGCAAGGCGCTCAGCCGCAAGAAGAAAGGAAGTGGGGCGAGTTTTGCTGACACCTCGTAATTACAAAAGAGGAGAATGGGCGAGTAATGACTCCCCGTCTGTCCGCCGCGCGGGAGGAGGGAAGCGGACGTCTCGCTTCCGGGGAGGGAGAGGCCGCTTGCTCGGCGCACCTGTTTTACTGGTCCGGGCGCAATTTCATAGTCGAACGGGATTCAGCGTTCTCGCTCTTCCGGCGCGTTCCAATCTTCTTTGTTAGCGCGCAAGACGTCGGTAGCAGGGGCGCTGCTGACACGCCGCCTCCGGTCGCCGTCTCGGGGTCTGCTGCCTCCCTGCCAACCTTGGCCGCCGGCGCTTTCGCGAGGTGCACGTGCCGAACTTCGGGCCAATTGCGGAATCGCGCACAGAGCGATCACGCCAGGAAAAACCGAGCGAAAGAACTCGCGAGCACGCTAAAAGCTTGTTGGTACACCCCTCTCCTCCCTTCTTTCTCGCCTACCTCCTACCGGCCGGAGTGTGCAAGTTTCAACCTTGTTGTAATCAGTCAGGACCATTTTCTGCAAACCCGTTCATTATTTTTTTCCACGTAGGGTGAACTGCGGAAATACATGCACCCCTACAAAGGTGCATCCCCAAGCGGCGACGCTAGAGACTGCTATCGCGCTTTTTTACGGATTTTTGTGCTGCTACGCATAACGCCACGTTTAGATTTCGCCCTGAACGGGTAGGTGACCGCTGCTAAGAAAGTAAGCCCTGGATTAGAATAAACTTCTGGAACATATCAAAACTGCTGAAGTCGGATCGTGGCTCATGGCGGAGAACAGCGGAGAAATGGTTGCCCGTCCTTTAACAGCTCAGGAAGGGAAACTCACATGTGGCGAACCTGAACACCGCACGGCTGAGCTCCGCCCAATAATTTGACGACCCGTGGTCACAGCAGTAGTTTGGCAGGTTTGACAGCCAGTTCTGCCTTTCAAAATAACCTGCGTTGCAATGTGCGTATTACACTGTAACCTGCGCTCGTCTGTCCTTGCAGGCTTCTTATTTAACCGCCGAAGACGGAACTGTCAAGATATTTTCCTCGATGGCGGTTTCTTCTGATATTGTGTCTCCTGTCTTGCGAAGACATTCATCAGCACAGTTATGAACGGCGTCGAAGCAGTACCCAATGTTACCGCGTTTAAACAAAGATTGGTATGAGTTTTACCGTCGAGTTTTCATATCCGCCTGCGGTCGTGTGCCGAAAGCGCGTTTAAAATGGCGCGCTTTTCTCAACGGCTCCACAGACCTCTCATGACAGACGTGGACAGAAGTGCGTACCCTTCGTCCCTTAGCGCGGTTACAGGGAAACTAGGGACGAAGCACGTCCCTCATACTCGTGTCACACGTGCACGATAAATGACATTAAGTGACATTATTGAAATTATTGACCGAATGACATTATTTGGGTGGGCCGCGCTACGCACGAAAAAACAGCGGCATTAAATGTGTTACGCATGATGGTGTTAATCACCAAAAAGAGAAATGCACTCATATTTTAGAAGTTTTTAACGTGGAGAAAAACGTCTTACAAGGGTTAAAAATGTTGTTTTTTGTGTGGGAGAGAAAACCTTGTGAGAAAGTGTTTTCTAAAAAAATGGTGTGAGCCGTTTCTAAAAGTGGCTTCAGCAGCTGCGGTCCCCTGTCAGTGGTAGCCAAATCCGCAAAATTAAAAAGGACGAGTAACACGATGTTTTACTTTTTGCCTCTGTTTTAGTGAACTTCTTCTTCCTCAGAACTTCGCCACCAAGAGTGCACGAAAAATGTTCTTATTTCGAAGTTCAGCTACGTTTCCACGTCAATACTCTGGTGCTGAGAGTTTTTCTGGTTTCACTTGGGACTCATAGCGTCCGAGAGTAGGCAGATTTGAGGTGTTCGTAAATGCGAATGAGTTGCGCGGAACTCTTTAAACCAAAAAGGATGTTAGTGCGAATGGCATTATATTTTTACATGTAGCAGCGAATCAATGTAATTAAACGTAACGCATTAAGCGCTTAATGTCATTTTTCGTGTACGTGTGGCACGGGTAAGATCAACTGAACGCTGTAAAGGTCACCATCGGAAATGATGGGTACGATTATATGCAAATGGGATTAAAAAATTCTGAAGACACATAAGCACTTGTAATGAGCTACAAACACGAAAGCATCAATTTACAATCGAACGGCGCAGGGCACTCAGCGCCGCTCATGGCACCATGGCTCATTGCTGACTGGGCGCCGCTGGCTGAGAAGAGCAGAAGCCGCCATAGTGCGCAGCTAGGCGCGGCGTGTGCTGAAGCAAAACGGTTTAATCAGATGTGTTACTGAGGAGAGAGCTTTTCCACATGGCTCTGCGTATGCCTGGGTGCTCTTTTTCGTTGTGTTTAATTGCTGAAGCCCGCGCTACGGGACGCGTCGCTGCCAATGGATGCGGTCCTTTCCCTTGTGCTTTACGAATGTTGTCCTTTCCTTTGTGGTTTTAGGACATTCGGCACCCCCTGTGAGACTGCGGGGGCCCTCGCCAACACGTGCCCGAGACGCCTGACCAGTGCCATTCTACGAAACGACGAGGAATCTCAGTCATACGAAGGAGGCGATTACTCTCCTTCTGAGAGTTTGCGGAAGAATCGGACTTAGCCCGAAGAGTGTAGATCCTAGAGGAGCCCCGTACCCTTCCCAAACAATGCCCCTCTATCTCTTGTGCCACTGGCCGCTCTTTGCCCAATAAAGATTTATGCATACTGTAACAAGAAGAGCTAACGCGGCAGAACAATGAATAGTAGGTGCCGAAGCGCCATCTGCACAATCGGGTATGCTCTGAGGATTATCGCGAAGACGACGAAAGGCCAACTCGGACATTCACGCCCACGAGCTTGTTTCGGCTGGACCGGCGCTCGGCCCCGTTTCCTTACGCTTTCGCCTTCGCATAAACCCCCTCGACCAGCTTCCGTCGTGACTGCTATTCCCCTTTGCAATACATACATTTCTGAGGCACGTGCTAAGGAACCTGTCGCAGCCAGTGGATGCGCTCCTCTTCTTTGTGTTTTTTTTTTGTCCAAGACGCATTCTTTTTCACCTTTTCGTTTTCTGCAATTTGTGGCGATCCAGACCTGTCGCTTCAGCTCGATGACTCTCAACACATGTAAACTGAAACAATTTGTCTCATGAAAATAATTATTAACCGATGCGGAGGACTTAAGAAGCGAAACTGAATTCGCCTGATTCAAGCATTTGTGATCAGCCGAACGGCTTACTCCACTCCCCACCTCCATTTAGGCACCCATGAAATAAAACCAATAAGCGCACTGATTTGAAAGGCATACAAAGCAGCATTACGAATACTACCAAGTACAGCTGACGCTAAATACGACAAGCTGGACATATGCAACAATTGCGAGGAATTAATAGAAGCACCCTGAACCAACCAGACAGTCCGCCTCACCAAAACTCACTCAAGTCGAAATATACTAAAACAGCTCAGAATCAACCCCTGGACAGCAAATACTTAGAGAGACAAACACTGGAAATAAGAGACAATCTTATCCTAAAACCGCTGTCGAAGCATGTGCACCCAGCACATCACCGATGCCTTAGAGCACAATATCCACAGAATGATTCCGTACATGTCAAAACACCCTCTTCGAGGGTAAACCCCAATACTGACAAGAACAGCATACGCGTTCGTTGTAACTAAAGGGACGGGCGACCCACCATTGCAAGCAGTTACTATCCGCACGAAAAACCCAGCCGAGGCGGAAGAGCCAGCGATAGCCGTAGTAGCACTGACTCAACATCCCATGCCTCCTACAATTATCTAGGCTGCCAAAACCGCGATTCAGAAGTTTGCCAAGGTTAACATTCCGTCTCTGGCACTTAAAACTTTTCACCACACATAATGTGGGAGTGCCCCCAAGATCTATATCCTCAAATCACCACGACCGGGGAGCGGAGTGAAGCACTGGCATCCCACCACAGGGAGGTATGGACACCCCTGGTCGAATTGGCGGCCGTTGGGTTTCCCACAATGAGGACAAACTCAATTTATTAAATTTTGCTCTCTCTCTGGTCGATGACTCGTGGCCACCACGCCAAAGATGTTACCGGTGTTGGTTACCGATTTCCAGCGACCAAGGAACTTGTTTCTCTCGAAGTAGCTGCAGAGTGCACTTGATTTGGCCGCAGAATTAGTACAACTGTCTGCGAAGGCACAGCACCAACCAATATCCCGTAATTTATTGACAACGGTGACCATTTGACCTTAAACGGCCACCCCTGTTGGTCTTCGGAAGGTGACGTGAGCTCTTCTCCGGTGGACTTGTCTACGGTTGACTTGTCCTTGGGATCGCACCCTGCAATTTCACACAAAGAATAAGCGTTTTATTAATGCAATATTTAATATGCGAGAAGCTTTTACTTTCAATACTAACGGTGCAAACAAACATAAGGACTCTGCAGGATGTTCTAGAACTTTTGCCTAATTCGTCGCCAACGCCTGGTGGGCTCCATCCCTCTGGAGCCCAGTACTGGCATATTTTTAACCTAACGTTGTACCCAAAGCCAAGCTTTAGCTTCAGTACTGTGCCGCAAAAATATTTGCAGAATACTTAGGCACTTTTGATCAAACGGCCGTTAAAATAATGGGACGTGATGAATAAGCTGCCTTGAGGAATCATATTTTATGTCATGAACTTTTACCTACTCCAGCTGCGTGAAACATGGGGTTTTGGGACATCATGGCCTTCGAGATTTTTTAAATGATGAACACTGTCAATGGCACCGCCTAAATAATAAACAACCACTTTTAAAAAAGTTGTGTACGCCAGACAAAGTGACCTTCCATGGGATGAATACCACTAACGTAAAAACGTCTCGGGGCACTTAAGCCCGCTTACGTGCAGTGAAGGCGAAAGTCGGGCGATACTTATTAACGACTTCTTTATTGCTACATCGTATTGCGTTTCTTTCTTCGTTTCGTTTCTTTGTTTTTTGGCCCGATTACTTCGACCGGCTCTGTTTTCTGCTACACCGTGTTTGCGTCTGTTTCTTCGGCTTCATTTCTTCGTCTTACTGGGCAAATTATACTCCAGCAAGCAGACTGACACACGCTACAGCCTCCCTAGAATCAGGGATCTGCGCGGATGGTGTGTACCTGTTCTAATCACGTGCCATCACGTTCAGCTATCATGCGGCATGCAACATTCTACAACTTTTACGTTTAAAATTCACAGTTTCGTGAACTTTAGGAAGCGGGCGTATTAGACTCTCAAAGCTCCGGAATGTGGGCCAATCCCCCAGACAGGCAACCACAACTTTTGTTCTACCGCTCGCAGAGTGTTGGGATGGCACATTCGGTTGAACATAGGACAGCTTCTGTGGGGACCCATTTTCGAATTCCACCGGATCCCACATGTTTTTTATTGCTTTACTTTTTACAACGGAGGCCATTTTCTTGACCCGACAGCAACAACGACGCTTTTTCGCAGAATGGGGCACTTAAGGTTTCGCCTTAAAGCACCTAGATAACAGGGTGACAGCTCTTAGAGGGACAGAGATGTGTGCCAAGCAGAATGGTCGTCGTCGTTGTTGTTGCTCTTGTAAGCGTGCGATTTCCCAAGAAACAAAGTACTCTCCTTCATGTCACTTGCTTTCACTCCTTCGGGTTGCTACCTCGTCTTTGCAGGCCGGTATGTGCGTTATATTTGTCACCACCACTAGATGCCGCCTCACGTGCCGCAGAATCAACATCGCCACGAGAACTTGCACAGGAGCACCAGCAGCCCGCCTCCTAAGCTTGCTTTGAGAAAGGTGCCGTTCTCAGCAAGTATATATACGGGTGCCGGCTAAATGCCGAGCAATTAGTTCTCGTTCCCGCCTTTCGCTCCTCCTTTCCAGTTTGTGACGACGAGGCTGTCTTGTCCTGTCCCCTATGGCTGTCCTGTCGCTGCGCGACGGGACGTTCACTACCTCAGAACGCTGAGTAGTGAATCCCCAGATTCACCATCCCAGTCAGGAAGTGCACTTGTGAATTCACTCGATACACTACCTCAGTCGTGGGCAACGCTCAGGTAAACCTCAGGGAGCTCAGCAGGCCGTCCTTACTCTACCGCGGCCAATTGATTCCACTGCACTAGCCGCGTTAAGGCGCAACTCACAGAGCAGCTCTGCGCTAACGATTGATGAAGCTCAGCAGGCCGAATCCGTCAACCCCATCATCGTTGAACTGTCCAAAAAATGCGTCGCACGTTCCACCGCCGAAGTGGTAAGGTTAAGTTTCCGCCGGGATTCACGAAGTGTTGGCAAATTTTTTCCAAGGCAACCTTTTTCTTGCTGTTTGGTATGTAAATTGTGATATTTAAAAGCCAATACAGGCATGTAAGAACTCGAGATGAAGCGTCTCGAAATCGAAATGTCTCGCCCTAAGCGTCAGGGTTACAGCAGCGTGCAGTCGGCGGCGACTGAGCGACTTATGCTGCGGATGAGTGACTTCATGCGCCCCTACAAGGTAGGAGAAGACATTGGTCTTTTTCTAGTAAATTTCGTGCGAACGTGCGAGAAGGCCCAGTTTAGTCGCGAGCTATGGCCACAAAAATTGCTTACGCTTTTGCCAGGTGAAGCGCCCGACATGATGGTCCGCTTGCCAAAAGGGGAGACGGAAGATAATGAGAAAATGAAGTTGAGCCTTCTGCGTAAATACAGGCTGCCTGCGGAGGCGTTTCGCCAGAAGTCCCGTGAGGCCGGGGAAGCTAAGGGCGAGTCGTACTCGGAGTTCGCCTATAAGCTGAGGGCCAACATGGAAGAATGGCTCAAGAAGCGAATGCTTTCGGCGAGAACGAGAAGGTGCTTGAGGGCTTCGGTCTAGAACAGTTTTATCGCCGACTACCTGAAAACGTGAGGAATTGGGTGCAGGGCCGGCCGGAAGTATACACTGTGGACAGGGCAACTCAGCTCGCTGGCGAGTACGTCGGACGTCGCTATCCACAAGGCCCAAAGAACGTCCAAAGAGATTTCAGGCAGAGGCCTGACAAGTCTGGTCAAAAGGCGGAGCTTTCGAAGGAAAAGGTTGCACTCCTAACAGGGAGATCCTGGAGGGCAAAGCTGACGGCGAGAAAAACGCAGAGGCGGAAACCCACGGCCGGAAAAAATCGTTTGAGAACAGAAAAAAATTTGTCGTGCTACAACTGCAGTTATCCAGGGTACTTGGCCGCGAGCTGTATAGATGAGAAGCTCGTTTTCCACTCGGTGGACAGCAGCGATGAAAACATGACACTTCTAAAGCCGTACATGCGAGACAGCCCAGTTTTCTGAATTCCTCCTCCACTTGAGCCTCCAGTCGAGGAAATCCTCCAAAGCGACTTTCGAATGTAGAGGCATTGCGGTATCGTCTACTCAGCCGAATCAAGAAAACGCGTGAAGTGGAGGGCAGTCTCAAAATACGGCCATAAGTATAGTTAACAGCCAACCGTGCCGAGTGTTTCACAATTCCTCGGCAACTATGGGCGTGGTCCACCGGTCCTACGTCGAACCGGACCAGTTCACGGGGTATTGCGCGTGGATCAAGCAGGCTGTAGAGGCGCAAAGCGGCTGCCTTCCGCTTGCTAAGATAAGCATCGACGGTTCCTGCGGAACGCTTGAAACTGAGGCCGCTGTCTCTCACAGCCTTCCGGCTCAGTGTCCGTATCTTTTCTCGAACAGGTCCGATTAGCTACTGCGAGAAAGGGTGACTCATTTTCGGGGAAGGGGTGGTGGTGCACTGACACGTTCGAAGGCTCGCGAGCTCTGAGCGCAGGCGGCGGTTGAAAGCAGGGAGGATCCCTTAAGAAAGGAGGTGGGGCCGGCTATTGAGACAGCGACGACGTTGATTCCGAACGCGGTGCGCCTGCTTCCCTGCAGGATCCGTTGACAGGCGTCGAGCCGCAGCAGTTTAGAGCGGTTACTTCACGTCAGTAGTACGGCCATGAGCGCTGAGCAAAGAAAAGATCACACGCTGGAAAAATTTACGGACAAACTGAATAATACATAAGGCGCTAATCAACGGGGGCCAAACGAAACACGCAGAAACAGACACGGCGCCACTTCCAACTAAACTTTGTGAAAACCCTTGGCTAAATACACTGTTTTGACGTCATCAAATGGTCTCACCAACAACGTGTGCAAAGCTACACGTGTCCTTCTAAGAACTCGATTTCCTTGACTGACAATGCAACAGGCGGTGTGCTGGTGCACTTGTTTCCCGCCTCATGAATGAAGTACGCCTCTACAATCACTTTTCTTGCTTATCTCTGATCCATTAAAAAAAACCTTTCAGCATGTTCAACCAACTAGCCCTTGTCAGATTTTTGTTACTGGACAATGTAGCTGAAGGTGTTACGAATAAGAGCGTAAGGTTCCAGATGAAGGAGGAGATACTTTATCGCAAGTATCGAGACCGGAGAGGGGTAGAGTATGACCAGTTGGTTGTGCCGCAGGTCTATCACCAGGATTTGTTGCGTCTCGCTCACGGGAACTCGTGGTCCGGGCACCTAGGCGTACGAAGAACAAAAGACCGCTTCTTACAGGAGTACTACTGGCCGGGATGCTTTCGCGACGTCGAAAATTTTGTGCGCACTTGTGACGTGTGCCAAAGAGTGGGCAAGCCGGGAGACAAGGCGAAAGCGCCGATGAAAGTTGTGCCGATTATTACGGAGCCCTTACGCTGCCTCGTGATCGACACGGTCAGTTCACTACCCACGACGACCTCTGGCTACCGTAACATCTTGACAGTGCTCTGCTCGACTACTAAGTTTCCGGAGGCCATTCCCCGGAAGGAGTTGAGCTCTGTGGAAACTGTGAACGCACTACTGTCAGTGCTCGCGAGAGTTGGCTTGCCGGCAGAAATACAGTCAGGTCAGGGTGCAGTTTTTACAAGCGCATTAACGACGACGTTTCTCGAGAAGGGCGGGATAAGGCTCATCTATAGTTCCGTGTACCACCCTCAGCCGAACTCGGTCGAGAATCTGTACTCGGAAATGAAGCACGTCTTGAGAGTCATGTGTTACAAGCGAAAGGCTGACTGGGAACTGTGTCCGCATGCCTGCCGCAATATTTGTGTTGAGAACGGCTCCTCATGAGACGACCGGGTTCGCGCCAGCGGAACTTGTTTACGGAGGCTTGTTTCGTTCTACCCTCCGCATTCTCCGCGAATCGTGGGAACCTAGGGGCGAAGACCCAATCGTTGTAGAATACGCACTGTCGCTAATGGACCGCCTGCACAGGGTGCAACAGCTAGCAGATACTGCAATGAGCACAACCAAGAAAAAAATTCAGGGAAGCTTGCACTCACGTGTAAGACTTAAATGGCGAAGCTGTTGTAGGTGAGCATTTCCGGACACGTAGTTAAGGTTCAGTATCATTGTTTATTGGAGGGACGCACCTTTGAGATCCGGAGTGACATTAGGAACCCGAAGATTTACAGCAGCAGCATTGGCGTTCCCCAGGGGGCCATACTGTCGCCCACGCTATTTAACCTGGTGATGCGAGGGCTGGCTACACGCCTGCGGCGAATTCATGGTGTGCGCCTCACCATGTACGCCGACGATGTGACGCTGTGGACGGAGCCCAGTGACCCTCTCAGAACAACAGAAGACGCAGCCAACGCTATACAAGACGCCCTCAATACTTTAGCCGACTACTTGAAGACTACGGGAATGGAAGTGAAAAACAAAATATATTCTCCTGGGCGGCTCCACGGTTGCAAACGAAAAGGTCAAGCTCTGCCTCGCCGGCCAGACACTCGAGAGAGCTCCAGACCGGCACATAAAGATTCTTGGTATCCCGATACATGAAAGCGGAGGGGCGGCAACGTGGCTACGGCAGCTAGAGTCTAAGTGGAAACAGCTTCTGCATCTTGTAAGACGCATAGCCCACAAATCCGGAGGAGCCAGCACACGCACAGCTCGTACCCTCACAATGGCAATACTAACGTCCAAAGCTTGCTACGGAGCTGTGTGTTTTGACCTGACAAAATCGCAATACGACAAGCTGGAAATACTACACCGGGAGTGTCTTCGGGTGATAACGGGCCTGCCCCGCCATGCCCGGGTCGAGGAGCTGCACCGCTACTCTCGCATCCCGCCGCTCAGAGACATCATCGCAGAACGCAAGGCAGGACACGATCGCCGCCGTCTCTACACGCCAGCGGGCCAGTCGCTCCTAGAGCTGGACGGTGAACAGCTGGGTGAACAGATAGAGGTGCTCCGCGCGATCGCTCCCTGGGACGACGTCCAGGTTCGTGTCATGAAGCCAGTCACGCGCCGACGCACGAAAGGGGATCACACAGCCCAACGAACCGCCCTTGCTGAGAGGGCTGACTTCCAGGACAACGCCATCTTCACGGACGCCGCATGGGACCCAGACACCTTCCGGGGAGCGGTCGCTGCCGTCCGAGGACAGCAGCGGGATGCGCAGGCGTTTCAATACTGCCAAGAGCAACCTGTGAGGTCACTTGAACTGCAGGCCATCCTTTATGCACTAGAGAAGTTGACTGAATGTGCAAGGACCAGCCCACTTTCTGTGCGAGGACAAACCTTCACAATTTTTACCGACTCTTTGGACGCCCTCAAAAATCTGACGAAGACACCTAGAGCCGGCACTTTGGCGCACAACGCGAAAGTCGCTTGCGCAACCCTTCACGAGCTCTACGGCGTGATGGTGCGGGTGGACTGGGTCCCGGGGCATGCTGGCAGCATCGAAACGGCGCCGCCCATGACGCGGCGAGCGAGCTGTTACGTTTCCGCTCGTCCCCCCTTGACACAGTCCCTCAGGCTCCGCTGCTCTTGGACCCGGACGAGGAACGCGAGCGGATGAAGGTGCAAGCCAAACGAGAACTGAGGGCGAAGGTGCCGCACAATCCCCACCCACTTCCCAAAGGGCTTCCGCGCGGTGCGGAAGTGCTAATATACAAGGCTAGGACAGGTGCTGCCCTTACGGAAGATATTCTGGCAAAGTGGCGAGCACACGCTGCATCCAAAAGAGCTCGTGGCGGTGACCCACAAGTGGACATCACCGATCAGAACGAGGAGGGCGACCAGGCAGCCACTGCGACGTGCTGCACGTGCAGTACCGGTGCCTCTCCAACGTTAAGGCACCTACTGTGGGACTGCCCCGGCCTTTCACCGCTGAGGAACAGGCACAAGGGCGCCGGCGTTACATCATTGGAAGAATGGACAACTCCGCCCCCTCACTTGGACGCCGCGAGCACGATCCTTTCTTTGTGGGAGTTCGTGCGAGCGGCAGACCTGACCGGACGACTCTGACGGCCGCCCCACTCCCTTTCCCTTCTCCCCTCTTCCCCAACTAGGCTACCAAGCCCCCCGTATCGTTAATAAAGTTTCATTCATTCATTGGCATAGTTGCGGTGATAGTAGTCGTCGTCATAGGCCTCGAAGAGGTCGTCGTCTTTTTCGCGGCGAGTGGTGGATGCAAAGTCATCCTCAGCATTGTAGACTTCCACCAGCTCAACTGGCGAAGCTCGCATTAAGTCACGCAAGGCTTGAACCATAGCGAAGCTGCAGGATTTATTTGAGCACTGAGGGACAAATCACCACGTACTTGTACAAGTTTGAAATTGTTTATTTACATGTTCCGTCGTTGCTTTGCACTGTGCTAGCAGTAGTCATCGCCATTAGCATCGATATTGTTGCGTTCCTGGTGGCAAGAATTACAGGCGCGGCAGAACTTGACAGCAGTGGTGGAATGTTTTTTTTTTTGCTAAAGCAGCGAGGCACGTGCTCACGAGAGCTCCGTTTTTTCTTGGCATTTTTTTCCTGCAACACCGAACTTACGGATTGTACAACAGCTCCGCTGTTAAAAGGTCGAGACTCTACGACGACAAAGCGGCCAGAGTACGTCAGTTTGAGGTTGGCGATCAAGTCATGGTTTTGCGGCCGTTTCAACCCCACGAACTATAGAAGTTCAGAAGGAAGGCCTGGCAAAAATCCTTCAGGAGTTATCTAATAACAACTACGTCGTGAGAGCCCTACAGGCCGCGAGAAGCGGTGGTGCAAATGCAGGTTGACATACCCGAAAAGATCCCCCCCCCCCCTTCGTGACTCCTGAATTGGGGTCGGTGACCGATGACAGCACCAGTAGAGCCGTTAACAACCTAGTGATGAAGGCGGAGCCGGAACCTGACCAAAAATTACACCATCTTCCCGTGGGGAACCCTGATGAGGATGCGAAGCATCGTGGCGGTTCCGTGTGGTTCCATTGTGTTGCCGTTATGTTGAGTGATCTGGTTTTTACTAGCGCCAGAGGGAATTCCGCGTCCGGGTCCACACCGGTGGCAAAGGCACGCAAATGTTGTTGTGTTACGTGAGTAGGCGGTGGTTCTCGAGGCGCCGAAACTCGTCCATCATGTTCTTGTCGATGTTGTCTCTGTGGTAGAATCGGTAGTCTCCGTCAGCTTTGGTGAGGTAAAGGTTGTTGACATTGGTGCACCGGCTGAGAGCAATGTACACGCCCTCCTCTTCGCAGCTTTGTCTTCTCGTTCTTCTTCTTCTTCGGCGGTTCCCCTACGGGAAGATGACGACGGTGGTTGAACGCGAACCTATCTCGTGATGGATTCTTTGGTTGGCCAATCCCTAGGGGCATCCTGCCACAATCAGCATCAGAGGCGCTGCGGACGGGGCTGGTTGAGCTGCAAGGCGCGGGGCGCTTCCCGCCGCAGCTTTCCCACGGGAAATTCAGCATCCCCCTCTAAAGTTTTCAGTTCGTCGTTTCCGTTGACGTTGAGCTTCGCGTGCATTCGTTGTATCAGTAGCTTCTTGACGTAGTTTGAATGAGTCAAGGACATAAGGCGCGTTCGTAGCACTTTCTCCTGTCCCGGATTTGTAGACTGCAGAGATGCTGTCTTTTTCTGGGACATTTTACAGCGAACGCTATAAAAAGACATGGATATTACGCCTTTCTCTATCCGATTTTTGCCATTCGACTATCCTGGTGAGCCACCTTATGACATGTTCGTGTTGATTGGTTTGTACAGTCTGTGGCGATGCCGCTTATGTGATAGGCATGCTGAGCCACCAAGATCAACTAAGTCTTATTTCCGAGAAACTGTGGCATTTGTACATAGTGTGTATAGTTCCCTTGACCAACCACCTGACTGGTTCCCTCTTTTGAACGCTTGTGTATGTTTGCCTGAATTTTGATGTATATTTGCTTCTCATAACTTCAGTGTATTCTTTTGTTTGCTTGTATTCCTCGTACTGCAACGTCTGAGTGTATTCTCCCATGTAATAAAGAAAAAAAGATTTGTAGCGTGGTGGGAAGAGCACCGCGTACCTCCCGTTGCGGCCAGAGAGTCGTGGGATCGAAACCGGGCGCCGTTAACTATTTCTTTTTTTTATAGTGTAGTTTCGCGGAGCTGTGGGTCTAAGGAGGAGAGTTGCGCATGCGCCGTGAGCGTGTGGACGGCGCCGCCATCAACGACGCAGGACAAGGCGAGCCTAAGAAATGCTCCGCATTTAAAAAAACCTTGATTTTGATCATGAGGTTTAACGCGCCGACGCTACACAGGCGATGAGGCGCACCGTAGTGGAGGGCAGCGGATTAAATTTGACCACCTGGGGATCTGTAACCTGCGCCGAAATCTCAACACGCGGGCGTTTTCCCTTTTCGGCTCCATCAGAAAAGCGGCCGCCGCGGTCGGGAATGGAACTCGCGTCCACACAGGACAAACCTTGCTTATGAACTGTCATATTTGCTATGCACGTAACAGTTCCGAGTTTCCCTTCAGTTATGCGGAGGCGTATCGTAAAGCGCCGCGTCAGCGCGAGATTTCGGAAACTGAAATCCAGAAAATGTTGGCTCTTGATGTGATAGAGGCTTGCGAAAGGGACTATACTTCGTCCCTGATCCTAGTTGAAGTACTTGGCAAGGATCCGCGACCATGTATAGACTATAGAAAGTTAAACATTATCACCAGAGGAACGTACCGAGAAAGTAAGCAGCGCTCGTTTCATTTCCACTTATTATTTGGTGCAAGGCTGCTGGGAAGCTAGCCGTTACGCGGCCTTTATTTCACCCATGGGAACCTACCGTCTATAGGTTTTGAGTTTTGGGGTGAAAGACACACCATGCTCTTTTTCAAACCTCAAGTACTAAGTGCTACGGGGTTCGAGGACCTTGAGTTGCCCTATTTGGACGACGTTGCTATCCATTCGGCCTCATGGCCAGAGCGTCTGGAATACTTGCGCTCCGTGCTATCCCGTTTGCGCGAAGGGGGCCTAAGAATCAAGGCGCCCAAATGCCAATTGGCACCCGGGAAGGTGGTGTACTTTGGTCACGTTATAGGTAGGGGTCATAGCCGACCATCCGAGGTTAAGGTAGCGGAAATCGGAGACTTTCCGCAGCTTCGAACAAAGACGGACAAATGGTCGTTCTTGGGAAGCGCAGGTTACTATCAGAGATACATTCCGAGGTACTCTGAGCTGAGCTTCAGTACTCTGAGCTTTAGTACTAAACGTTGCTTCCCCGCAAGAATACCACGTGTGCAGCGGTGCACCCTTTACAGGCGGCTTGCTTCGTTGTACTGGCGTCACTTCCGTGACGGGTATGACGTAAGTGAAATCTTCGTGAATACCGGAATAAAACACTTTCGTGTTGAAAGATGGATGTTACACAAATGGTGGGTCTCACTGAAGTATATAGGTCATTTACGCGCAATGTACAGTCTTTTCGTGGCGCAGTGGACTGCCGCTGCCCCCTCACTCAATGTTGCGGGTCAAATTCCGGCAGAGTGTTGCTTTATTGTTTTTGTTTTCTTCGGCATTCTAAGTGCGTGATTGGCAAATAGTATTCGCGAATCCAAAACAAAACTTTTTGGTTCAACTTTGGAACTACCCTATCAAACGTCGATGCATAGTTTAAGTCATAGGCACGATTTGTTCACTTTTAAACTTGTGCTTTGTATGTATAAAAATGCAATTGTACTATCAGAGGACGAAACACTGATGTGTGTATTTTGCAAAACTGTTATGTCTTTGTATAGAGTAAACAGGGTTTCATCTCATCCACTTAAACAAGACACAAGTTAAGGGGGGGGGATATAGGGCCGCGGCCGGCAACCAAACTCTCCACATAACGCCATTGGCAGCGGTGAGTAAGTAAAAAAATGAACGAACAGCCTTTATAGAGAGAAAAGGGGCTCCAGGTCATCAGGGGAAAAAGCGAGGGCGGAATACAGTCAAACCCGATTATAGCGACCCGGATAGAGCGAATTATACTATATATCGAACAAAGAAAGATCAGTTACGAGAATACACGCAAAACATATTCCTTGTAACGAAGTTCACATCTGATATATCGAACTCCGCGCGCCTAGAATTGCCGCCCAAATGCATGGTCTCGGAGCGGCGATCGAGATGTTGATTGGCTGCGATAGAGATGTTGAGCCTCCCATGGAGCGACGTGACTCCCGGCACTGTCCGTAACTGTTTCCGACGCGCCTAAATCACGATTAAACCCTCCCAGTCAGCGAGTCCGGACCAAGATGGAAGCATTGGCGAACTGTGGGAAAAGCCCGCAAACGTTCCCGGTGTTGTGCTGAAAGGAGTGCCCTTGGAGGATTGCCTGAGTGTCGTCGACGACGTTGCCCTCACTGTGAGCCCCTCTTACGTCGACACCGTCACTGATGTCACGGCTGCTGGCGCTGCTGGAAGCACCGAAGAGGCAGAGGATGTCGCGAGTGGAAGCTGTACGATGCTTAATGAAGCGTTTTCGGCAGTCAATGTGCTCCATCAATATTGTTTCGATATTGAAGGACACGGACTGCAACTGATGCAAATGATGTCTCATGTAAAGAATGCCGTGCTAGTGGACGCCGCCAAAACGAAAGTGAATACAAGAATCACGCTTTGTGGGAAAGTAGGTAGTTACAGCGGAAAGTAGCTTTATTGCTTGCAATAAATAAATAGTTTTGTGTATGGTAATGGCATACTTTCGTTCGTTCTGCATGAGGGGATGGCGGGAGGAGGGGGGGGGGGTGGGGTGGGGTGTTTTCGCGTATTGCAAGCTCGTAACAAAAAACTCGTTATTGGCGGGTTCGGCTTTTTCGAAATATTGGATATATCGAACTAATCGTGGCGCATACTGCAGTTCGCTATAACCGGGTTTGACTGTAATTGTTTAGTGTAATCATATGCACAATCGAACAAAGAGGCAGGCGCGCACGGCTCCAAAACTCACACTACTCTTCGGAGACCGCTCGTAATATCTGTTACGGTGTACTTGTCTAGTAGTTGATAAATGCAGGGTTGTGTAAAGTTTCCCGGAAAGAAACGGGGGGGGGGGGGGGGGGAGGGGGAAATGGAATGCACAACGCACTCTAAAAAATGTCTCTGTGCCGTACCGTGCAAGCCCCCGGCTAATTTTTGTTACAGTTATAAATGTTGAGAACCGATCGGAATAACGGAATGTAACAGTACAACTGCGTGTGTACGCACGTGAATGGCGTTACCACAATAAGACCAAGCTCGACTTAGGCGCGGACGAGCGGCGAATCAAGCAATGTAAAACAGACGTCGGTTCGAAGCGCATGTATGTGCTCACTCTAACAAATCTTGAGGCGATTCTTGAGTCGTTCGTTCACATATATTACACTCCCATATGCACCATATGTCGTCGCCGCGAACGCGCGGTGTCAAGGTCGCTCTCTTTTCGCGTGATCTTTCGGCGTGGTGTGAAAGTGCAAAAGTTCCACCCCATTCCTTTCTTCAGTTTTTCCAATCGTGAGTGGTGTGCAGGATTCATAAACAAAATGATAAAAAATGGATGCGGGTTAGTTCAGCTAATCTTGGATATGCAAAGCAAATGCTTGGCTTAGTCTGGTTGAGTCTTGGTTTCGCTTGGTTAAACCTTTGATTTAGCTGTATTGCCGACCACGTCTGAAAGCCGTTCGGTTCCGTACAACGCTCACAGAAGGAGGCTGGGCGAACGCGGCGTTCATTCATGGCGAACGCACCGTTCTCTTCGCCGGGCGCTAGACGAGTCACATTGCCCGAAACGACCCAGCGCTGCATGCATGGGAGGCTGCGGGGGTGGTTGGCTGCCTCGGCCGCAGCGGCGGTGGCGACCGCTGTCGGCGCCCGCAGGCGCCAACAGCGGGCCCGGCGAATCCCGCGATGCGCTTCGAGGGGTGTGTCGCCGGGGGTGTGTCTCCGGTCAAAAGGTCACCTTGCTCATCCGCCACGAAATCGTAGGACGAAAGTAGCAAAGCTTTGCTTTAAAAACAGCCGAAAAGGAATGCAGAAAGTCAGACCAACCCGTCCCAAAGCGATTCTGCGGCGGAGAATATCGCATTAGCAGATGACGCGCCCCACCGGATGTTCTTGCAGATGTTCTTGCGCACCACCGGATGTTCTTGCAGACGTCACCGAGAAGCGAGGCATCATGGGCAGCCACACTTGCGCGGTTCGAGGAGGTAGATGAACCGAGGGAGAATCACAGCGCGGGCGAAAATGCGATGTTGTGATTCGCAATAATTCCACTAATACTCGTCGCTTTAACAAAATTTTTGAAGGAGGTGATTACTAGGACATTGATTTATCTGAAAATATCAACAACCATGTATAAGGAAAATCTTTTTCAGGGTCCTTTTAATTCCTGTAAGTAATCTATAACTGAACGACAAATCCTGTTAAGTGTCGATAGTCTGGTTACGTGAGCTCAGAAAAACGAGTTTACGTTTAACGCTGATAAAAGTGCTATTGTGGTGTTTTCCAGGCAACGCATCATCCATCCCCTTCCCTGTATTACGTTGCAAGGTGAGGCCATACCAGCGAAAAACGAACACAAGTTTCTGGGCATGTTACTTGATCGCAAACTCACATTCATACCACATAATAAATAATCAAACATGAAATGCCTGAAAAAATGAACATCTTAAAGCTACTATCCCATCAGTCATGAGGAGCGGACGCAAAGCGTCTGCTCGCACATCTAAATAGCCTTGTAATGTCAAGGATGAACTATGGATGTATCGTATACCAGTCGGCAACGAAAACAACATGAAAAATGTTGGACCTAGTATACAACTTGGGGATTCGCTTGGCCAAGGGTGCATATCGAACGATCCCCATTCCATCCCTTCACGTTGAATCCAATCAGTTGTCTAGTACCATTGCACTTACATAGCTCTGATATATGCCGCAAAGGTTACTCTCTGAAGGAACGCCCTTTTGACGCCATAATAAAGAGTAAAACTAGTAATCAACTCTGAAAAGCGACCATCCATAGCACCGCACTTTCCTTTAGCAGTCTCCCGCCTCGTAAAGGACCTCCAAGTTCCTCTTGCCAATGTTTACTGTCCTTCTATTCATGAGTTGGTTGCTCCGTGAGACATTTTCCCGATTCATGGTAACACGTCCTTCAGAGAAATACAAAAAAAAAAAAAAGAAATTTACCCAACATCGTTATTACTCAGCACTTTCTGTCTCTTAGGGACGGAATAAGGCAGCTGAATTCTACACAGATGCCTCGAAGACTTCAGCGGCCGTGTCTTGTGCTTCAAATTGCTCGCTATTCAGTTTGTCCAAAACTTTAAACAGGAACATTAGTATATTTTCTGCGGAGGCATGCGGTATCCTAGTAGCTTTGAACCACATCCTTCAAAACAAAATTAAGAGCTCAGTTACATACACAGACTCACTGAGTGTTGTTACAAAGCTTTCGTCCCTGAAAGTTAGTAGAAACCCAACTTTTAATGCCGTTATAACAGCTCTGCACTCGGCTTATAGCCTGAAGCTTACTGTAACAGCGTGCTGAGGTCCGGCCGACTGTGAAATTGTTGGAAATGAAGCCGTTGACCAAAGGGCTGCAGCTGCTGCCCTTCGTGACAACATAAAATTAAAGCCTGTTCCATATCAACGTCTGAAACCTAATGTTAGGAGGAAGCTGCGGGACCACCGGTAACAACAGTGGGATAAAGCAATAAGTTACGCGTCATTACACATAAAATAAGTTCACTCAGAAAACATTCCCTTACACCCTTCATTGTTTTTATAACAAAATCCAATGTTCTCTTACAAAAAGTTCTTGATTTCCTTGTTGATGTTGACTTTTTAAAATACATATCGTACCTCCCGTAACCTCACCTCTTGCTGAGAAACATGCCAGATCCATAAAGGGTGGCTTTATGCAGACTTAGAATCGGCCCCACACACATCACTCATTCATACCCGTTAACTGACGCAAACAAGCCACAGTGTTATCGATGTGGAGGCCAGCTGTCTGTCATTCATATGCTCATTGAATGTGAGATGTGCAGCATCGAAAGAAAACGTCACTTTAATAAAGCTTACTCAGGGAACATTCCCTTGCACCCTTCATTGTTTTTATAAGACCATCCATGTTCTCTTACAAAAAGTTCTTAATTTCCTTGTATATGTTGACTTTTTAAAATACATATCGTACCTCCCGTAACCTTATCTGTGTTCATGATGTGTTGGAAACCAGTGGCGGCACCTGAGGCTTTTACACCTTAGGTGCCTACACTTATTATGTTTTAATTACGGCCCATACACCAACTCCCATTAGTAAAATTTTAAACTAATACCTCTATTACAAATACTTCGCGTCTCATTTCACCATTGTTATGGCGCTCTTTTGCCTTTGTCGGCCTTGCGCCATTAAATCTGAACGAGTTTTCCGGGGCTATTGCTGCTGCGGCTGCTCTCTGTTCCGGCGCGCCGCTGGGTTTTAGCTGACGCCAGAAAACGCTGGCCTCCGTGTAACTCGCCCGCGGGGCCGGCAGGCGACTGGCGGCGGGGAAGCCTCAGTTCGTGCGTGTATCACGTTTTCTGCGCTTGGAGCTGCATGGGGTCTACACAGCGTGCTGGCCAACAAAAGCGTCCTCGCTGTGCAAATCGAGAACGTATGCTGGCTCGAAGACTTGAGGCACGGCTACGAAGCGTGGCGGCCGTGAAATATGGTCAGCGTCGTGAGCACAACGTCGATAAATGACAAGCCCAACAGCTCACGAAGAACGAGTGCCTGATGCACGGGTCAGTAAAGTGTCGTCGGGAAAATCGGCAACGTGGTGGTCGAGGTGGGCCACACGGTTACGACCCTTCCCTGGGACGTTTCCGACGACGAGAAAATATACGCCGGCAGTAAAAACATGCACGTGATGATGACAGTGTACAAACACAAGTGTAAAGCTTTCCTTTACGTCAATTTGTATGCGTGGGATCCGCCAATTTTTATTAAGTTTGCTTGAACCAGGGTGTATTTGCACTCGTTGAATTATGATGATTTATGCTATCCGTTGTAATCACAGGAAACGTATGCATGATCCAGTTGTTGAATCGCAAAATACTTGACCTTCTAGGTGAAATACTAATACTTAAATTTGCATAAATGCAGTTGACGCATCGGCTGTTCTTTTCTTGCTCAAAACCAATCATACAACAGACAAATGGAACCTCAAAGGGCCGCTTGGATACCAAAGAGCAGGACGACAGGGGTCGATAACAGATCACCGCAAGGGAGAAGTCGAAATTACATGCATACCGTGGATTGATTTTGCAGGACAACGATGTCATGGCCAAAGTCTGCCATAATATTCCCGATTTAAGATCCCCATTTTGACATGTAAGTGTAAAACGGACAGTTGTAAGGGATCACGTTTCCAAAACGTTAACACTGAACGGGAATGCGCATGTACTCGCGTAGGTGGACGCGCAATAACGCTACCTCTGGCCAGAGTACCCGGCAAGGAAAAAGCCGTTACTTCTTGTCCTTCCTGTAAAAAGAGCATAAATGCAACTCCGATATTTGAAAAACATCCTGAGGTTCCGTTTGGTACAAAGTCTCGTGCAAGAATCTGATCATCTGCTCAACAATATGAAATCGCGAAAATCTGATGTAGGACTTGTACGAGGGCAAATATTTGCGTCTGTTGAAAAAAGTGCGAGCCAATCCACCCTGCGGAGGTGGTTGGGATGCGAAGCTTTATACATCATCTAGCCCGGGTGGCTACGGCCCCCTTGCGTTAATCACACGTGCACTGTACCTGGAACACGTTCTTTATTATTTCACTTCAGCACGACTTTGAGAACGGCTTTATTATCGGTGTGACACACTCAAACTTCCCGTTTTCACCGCAGTTATATTTTGTAGCAGCTGCGCAGCTGCGTTACACCTGGGGTCGACTGCGACGAACAATATTGAAACTGTTTCTGGTTTGTTTCGTACGAATCGATCGTTTAGCTGGCTACTGCATATCGGAAATGCAAGGAATCCATAGATCGGCGGTAGATACGGGGGAGAAGGGAGACGCCATGATGCGTTGGTGTGGGCTTCCTTTAATTTTTACTAATCCCTAGCACATGCGCAAGGTGCGCACACGGCTGCTACACTTGCCGTGGGCGAAGCGCACAGCGGCGCGAGAGGTCGCGTGACGCTATCAAGAGACATTCAGCGAGAACGCAGGGGGTAAACCGCAGCTGTGCTCGGTCAATACGCTGTCTGTCTCCCCCGTTTCTGCGTGCGCTCGCAGCTCAAATGGTAAGACAATGGGCTCTCTATTCGGTCCAGGTTCGATTGCTCTTGGAGCCAGTAATTTTTTTATTTGTTCGCGGGAGTTTTCTGTTGACACCAACGGTTGCGAAAGAACCCTTGGCTGGTAGGGGTACAAAGCTTCGCTTTAAAACGTGGCTGGCTGTCGAGGAGCGCCTAGGTAAGAATTTGCGTCTTTCTGCATGACAATGTCAAATATTTAACAGGAAAGGAGGGTTACGGACACCCGGATTTTCTTTTTTTTTTTCATCTCCATTAAATAAACGGCCACCGAAGCCGGTATTCCGCCGGCATCCTTGGGCTAAGCAGCACAATGCCTAGCCAATGATCCATCGCGGTGGGTTCCTTGGTTATTTTTAAAACGCGAGGGATTGATGTGTTTCCAACATTAATCACTTTTGCTCATATCGTTTTTCTTTGTTCGTGTGTTTTCTCCTTAAGGCCATTTAACGGTTTCCGTTCTTTTGACAGTGCGATATCCACCTGAATAAGAAAGTCGGTTGTTGCCCGGCGCTAGGGCACCCATCGGTCTGAAGCAATGTCGGATGGAGCGTTCCTGGTCACCGCGCGCCAGCTGAGTTCAGTCGATGGAGGCACACACCAGGCATCAGTGCACGTCATAGGAAGGGAAGCAGAGTCTGTGGCACGAAGGTGAGTGGCGGAAAAGTTCATTAAACCGCATTGATTCCGCGCGGGCTCGTCGATTGATCGAGCTATCTCACGCGATCCGCCGGCTGGGATTGCATCCACAACACTACTGCTCGGACACGGATGTACACTGGTGCATATACAGAGCCTACCGCTGACAAAATCACCTCAAGAGGTTTTTTGTGAGCGAAATTTGGGTTCGTGTCGGTACGGCTGATTTCCAACTCCTTGTACACACTAAAATTTCTTACACCCTTTTTGGCCGAAAAGGGTGTAAGAATCTTGTACCATGGCGAACACCTTTAAACTGTGTTTTGGCTAAATAAAGGTGTACGGATGAAAAAAAATCACGCCATATCCACGGAATGAATGATGATAAGTGGGGCGAAGCTCGAGAGGGGGAGATCATCGGTAACCGTAACTCTCCCGTGAAAGTTCGCCCATTACATCATTAAGAAAGACGTAAGACTGTGTGCGTACATTGTACAAATCAACTTTTATTTTCGGAGTCAATGCTCCCAGGCCCAGACCTGGTGAAAGACCCCGCGCCATCGAGGACTACCCCGCACCTCCACCACAATTTGTCACGTAGGATGGGACACAACGGTAAAGAAAGAACTTTTATTTAGGGCGAACTTGTGCCCGAACAAGACGAGAGGAAACGAGCAAAGGTCCTTGTGTCTCGTTCGATCTCCGAGAACGACTGCCTGCGTTCGTGGCGTGATCTCTTGCGCGATCTCCCCCTCGCAGTGCACGTGCGCTCGCGCCTCCGTTGGTGAACACAGACAAGCTCGCGCTCCCGGTGCCGAGTTTGCGCTGCCGGTTGCAGCCGGTTCTTGCGCGTGCAACGCGGCCCACTTTGCGACACCTCCGAAAGCATGCGGCGGTCACGTACCACGAGACACAAGGGATGGACAGACCCATGGCTTTAGGATCTTCGCCCCTAAAAGGGCTTTCGTGTGAACGCCCTGACAAAAGGGTGTAAGGTTGCTCAACTCCCTAAAATAAGGGTGTGGGCAGCAGAGCTACGCGTGACGGTGTGGATGGGCCCAGAGCGTAGCGTGACATACAGACAGATTAAACACGCACAAGTCCCACTTGACCCTCAAATGAATCGAGCAAGAAAACCAACGGGATGCATAGGGTCAGCGAGTACATACTTACAAATACATCTGCTCTTCTTGCTTTTATAGCCAGCAGAGGAAAGTCCTCCGATAGAGTCGGTGGGCTTCTCGCAAAAACAAGATATTTTAGCGATAACTTTGGAATAATGCATTTTTATGTGAGAATGCGGATCATTATGCGGATCAGTATGCGGATTTGCAAATCAGTATGCGGATTTGCAAAACGTTTTAACCACTAGGGAGTTATGTTCGTTACGTCATAGAATCTAATTAAATACCAAGCACTTATTCCCCATCATTTCAACACCCTTTTTCCCCAAAAGGGTGTAAAGCTACAAATAAGGGGGTTGGAAACTAAGAAATAGGGTGTAAAGAAAAATGGTGCAAGAAAAAGGGTGTAAGAAAAGACCGCCAACTGAGAAATAGGGTGCAAGAGACTTTGCATTCCAACTTTGCACCTATCTCATTCCCGTTTCTACAAGCGGGTATGTTTTGTACCTCACGATGTTTAACCCAATATAAATTGGCAGAATTTATTACAAGTGAAGCTCTTTAAGCGTGAACTAGGTTTGGTGGCGGTAGCAAAAAAGGACAGAAAAAATTGGCCGCGTATCTGCTCCTTTCGTTGCCAATGTCGACAAAAGACGATAGCCTTTGCCGACATTTGCCAAGTAAATGCCTCCCTTCGCTTTCCCGCTCACCTCTCATGCTGTTCCTCTTCCGTCGCGCTCCTCTCAAGGTAAACTCGCTAAAGTTTTGCTCAAGTCGATTTAAATTTACCGCGTTCCACTCCAGACCGGTTGCCTCGATGCCAGCGCTGCCGTACGGCGGAGACGCACGTGAATTGAGGCGCCCTACTTCAATGCTTATAGTACGGTGTTTCCCTAGTCCACGTGCGTTCCAAGCAGAACGTGGAGCCTATCTAGTGGAACCTTTCGTAGCTGTTGCCGCTTGATTTCTTAAACTGCCGCCAGAAGCTATAGTGGCGCGGGCGACAGCAGGCGACAGAGTGAATGCTGTGAATGTAGTATTTAATTTGCTACCGCAAAAACCAAGCTTCTATGAATTTGCTATAAAGGAACACTGAAATTATCACTTATGTATTGATTTTTTGCCTCATATTCGCGTAATGTTTTGTTCTTGTTCAACAATGTTGGCAAGTAGGAACATTGCCACCGGACTTTTACGTTTAGATTTGGCTGTGGGTATATAAGACTATTGCGCAGCTTCTGTTATATTTGGCCGGGTGGCTGAATCGAGTCACAGGCAGACAGACAGACATACAGACAGACCAAAATTTCAGCGGTTCAAATAGCACAAGAACGACTATCGTCTTTAAAAATACGCCGTTCAGTGACAGCAAGGTTGCAATCCTTAAAGCTTACACTTTTTTTTTTCACGACTGGTAATACCTTTTTGTTACGTTGTGCGGAGGAAAAAGAGACCGTTCTGGTTTGGCCGGCCCAACTATAGCGTCTTCCAAGGGACGAACGTTGCTGAAACAACAATGTCAGGGTATGACCAGCGCTCTGAGAAAGGTTCCGGGCTCCAGCCCCCAACCTTTTCGGAATCGTTTCGATAATCCTATACCTAATCTCGATGCGATGTCGACTTGATCCCCGTGTGATCATTAACACCGGTCGAGGACAGGGACAAGGCGACACGACCTGCGAAGGGGTCGTGCGTGAGTAAAGAAATAAGAGAGGCCTAGGTGGCTAGTAGGATGTTAAGCCGGGCAGGAAACGACAGTTGCCTGTAAGTGTATCTACGAAGACTAAATCTTAAGGGCCTCGCAACGCCAAATATTTGGCAGCTATTAGGGTTACGCGTAGATTGGCCGTGTTTTTGCATGAAGCGGTGTTTTCGCGGCTGGTGCAAAGCCCGGCAGTGCACTGGCTGAGAGAAGCACCCTACGCGCTCATCGCATTCACGGCGAACTGCCCTGCCTCCATATACCATGCCCCGCCCCCTTTTTTCGCACTGGGTATAGCTGACTCGCTTAGCCGTCCCATAATAACGGCGATATATTACCGCCAATAGAATTAATAATCAAAATTTATTATTGATCTTAGTCGGTAGCTTGGGCCTACCAGATTACTCAGTTTAAAACACAGGTTTTGAACTAGCGCGTTCTGCAAGAGGCCTCTCTCCTGAACTTGCTGGGAAATACATTTTGGCGTAATTATAATATTGCACCCCTGGAGGACGCGCCTTGCACAACTATAGCTGGGATATATCGTACAGAATGCATGTCACGACAAATTTCACGTAAGAAAGCCCGCGAAAGCAGCAAGTAACGGAGTTTACTGCTATATTTTTCTAGGTGGGGGGGGGGGGGGGGGGGGGGGGGAGGATGTGTTAGCAGTCTCCGCTTGCTCTTTGGTTAAAAACGCCGAAAAGTGGTAGGTCAAGATAACCTCGGAGCAGAACAAAGCCTTCAATGGGATCCGGAAGTCGAGTTGAGTAGAATAATTGATTGATTGTTGGGTTTAACGCGCCTACGCTTCACATGCGATCAGGCACGCCGTAGTGGAGGGCTCCGGATTAATTTTGACCACCTGAAGATTTTTAACGCGCGCCGAAATATCGAGACACACGGGCGTTTTTACTTCTCGCCTCCATCAGGAAAGCGGCAGACGCGGCCGAGTTGAGTAGAATAAGAAAATCCCTTTGAATCTATGTAATCGCAAGGCTTTAACTAGGAAGGCTTCCCTCAATATTCCTTCCTGCAGCTCCGCCTGTCAATGCCGGGATTGGAGTGCTCATAACGCGAGGCGCAGGTGACGTTCTTTGAAAAACAAAACCCTTACAATAAAACGCGTAGAGGGGGACTGGCCAAGTGTGATTAAACGGCCAACTAAATAATTCCAATCAATAAATATTTTATAATAAATTCGTGTTGCGGACTTCTTGCGTTGCTGTTTTATAAAAAGCTGAACCTACAATCCGTCCCTGAATTTTTCATCCATCTCCTCGATATTATAACGCGTCATGAAACTTTTATAGGAAGCAACATGGTTATTCTTTTCTTACACTGACACCCAGGGACGTAGCTGGTGAGGAGGTTGTCGAAAAAATTTCAAGGGGGTTTTGGACCTCCCGCCCCCGCCTCCCATCGAAATTTTTTCCAGGGAGCGCGTAAGTGCGACTTACTGTTTCTTTCCTCAACACTCCTCCCTTCCGATCCCATTACCCCCCCCCCCCCCCTCCCCGGAAAAAATGTTTTAGGCTGTGGCCCTGTTGACGCCTCTTCCACCGAAAGACGAGATGAGCACCATATCAACGTAACAGCCGATATACAGGGTGTACTGAAGCTTTCCTACTGCTTAAACTCTTTCTTTCTTTCCAAGTTTATTCAAGACAATATTACAAAACATTGCCTTGGAGGGGGCGTGGCTAAAGGCAAACCAGTTGCCCGACTGAGGCCATGCCACCCTTACAGCAGCAGGCGATGCAGCAAAGAAATAAAATTTCAAGGAATATTTACAAGGAAAAGCAGACACTAGCACACACTGATACAACAAGGCAGGGTTACAATTTTTGCGCCAAACTGTTTATAATTGTGAGGGACAGAAAAAACAAAGAGTGCAAAATACGAAAACAGAAATACAAATACTAAACATCTTCCGCAACGCGTGGTAGTACAATATTAAATTTGTGCTTATAGTTACAATGATACCATAAAAGCTGTCCAATAGAAAAGAGTAGCTGTTTAATAAATTTCTTGTATTGTGATAGCGTTGTTCCTGAAATTAACACTTCCAATATCGCGGGGTGTTCCTGCAACACATCAGGTATTTTGGAAGACAGTTTTTTGGTTACCACAGTTCGTTCGTGATCTTGGCTTGGTTAATAAGTTTTCTCGCAACTCATAGGGGCTCTCTTTTGTTTTTTCGGATCTACAATTCGGATCCAATGATATTCAGAAGCGGTAGCCAATTCACCTACTCTTCGAGATTTTGGCAACATCGTCATTCCCAAGAACGAGTTTGGAACACTTAACTCTTCTTACATGCAGAGGTGTTCCAACCTCCATATTATCCTTGAATCGCTATTATCCATGGATTCAAACAGAAGTGATGACGCTGCAGACGCATCATTTTTTAATATTCCCAAATGTTACCAATGCAAACAGCGGAACCAATTCACGTTTTCCCATCACACGAGCTGCTCCGCAGCAAGAAGCGATACGCTTCATTTGCGGAGTCTTACTATAGGCTGCAGTACGTTTCGAGCCCTAACTTGAGATCGGACATTCGCGGCAAGATTGTCAGGCTGCTTGAGTCGGCAGCGGCCTGACCGGCAAAAAGCATCTCGAAGCCAGGTTTTCACCTTAATTTGCCTGAACAAGCGTCTCTGCCACTGCGTGCGATTCAGTCGCTGTACCGTGCATGAATGAAGCCTTGAAGAGTATCTGAGCCGCAGAAGGACGACCCCGCGAGTGCTCATCTTTACGCCGTCTCTCATTCATGTAAAGGTCTGGTTGCCTAATTACAATTCGTCCACAGGAGAGTTTGGTGGAACGCTCAAATCAACTCTATAAAATATGCACACTGCCCCTCCAGTATGCTGACAGCCGCAATGTAGTTGGATAAAACGTGCAATTATTCTTTTGGTGCTGTTGTGTCGGCAACCTAGACTTTGCATCCATGAGAGACCGCATGAACATGCGTGTTCCCTAAAAATTTAGTTCGGTAGCCATTTGGCTGGCCTTTATTGGGCTGTGGTGATGTTCCAATTGTCCAGCAATACAGCATAATTAAAACTGGTCGTCACCAAGGGGTGCGTGAAATATACGAAGTATAGGTGGTATTTCTTCGCTTGGCAACACTGAAAACGGCCACGGACATGGCGCGGCTTGTGCCACTGCGCCCGCACGCCGAAAAAAAAAAAACATCACCGGCGTGCGTCGTCTGCTCCTTTCAACCCTATTCTCACCGGTGGTGTCAACAGAGATGTTAATAATCGCACTCACACTGCAGTCGAGGCGTTACTTTGCGTTCAGCGGGGTATAGGTTGGAACGTCCTACACAAATCATGTGCTTAGCTCGGACAAGTACCGCCATCCCGCATATTCCAACGTAACCAGCAACGGCGTACACACATGGTTGCCTGCATGCGTGCCTCGCCAGTGAATACAAGCTATAGATACGGTATGCGTGCAGAGGAAAAAGCATACGTCTGTGCACCGGCAGCACCACGTATCGAAAATCAGAATTAGCATCTGTACAGAATAATGGGACGCCATAACCCTTCGCGTGTGTTTTTACGGCAAAAGCTGTCGACATGAAGGATGGGGGGGGGGGGGGGGGGGTAGGAATGTTTATACGTGTGTGCGTCGTCGACTAACGTCCGCCAGAAACGAGAAGCGCATTGTGGCACAGCCAACTTTGTAGCGAAAGGTAGCTCTAAAGCGAAGACACAAGTGTCCGTTGACGCACGCGCTGACATCACCTCTACGTCCGTGCACCTGCACCCGACATGGAACAGTTCCTCATATGACCACGCATCACTGCGCAAGACGGCACAACAGGGGTGGCAGCAAGAATTTTGTTACAAACTACTGGCTCGAAAATTGTTTGATACGGGTAACGTAAGGCTGACGTGAATACCTAACGACGGACGTGAAAACAACCGAAAGAGGTACCACTTCTTGAAGTGACGTAAGCGAGAAACAGCACTACGATTAAGCCTACACACTAGGCGGACACGATACTAGAAAAACACATACTAAATGAATGTCGAAGCTTCGCTTAACTTTGTTTGGCAACATTTTTTGTGTTATTTGTATCACTGAAAGGTTGTACGCCTTGCTCCAAGTTAAAGAAAAGTACGTGCGTTCGGGAGCGCAAGTTACGTCGTGTATTCGCCCCAACGTCATCCTCATTGTTTGCCCACCACTAAAGGAGGATGACCTCATGGTCACTCACGTGAGGGGCAGAATGACCAGCATGGTTGTGATTCTCTTTCTCATAAGAGTCAGTGGCGGGTGTTACGAAGGGGTTTTTTTTTTTTTTTTGCTGACAAATTCGACCATGGGGAGCGATTCATATTTCTTGCCCGATTTAATGAGTCCACTTTGAGCGCACTGATGCGACGCAAAACAAGCAAGGTGGTTTCTGCGCATCTCAGATGCTCGGAAACCGGAACCACGATACGACTGGAAACAGACGACCAACAGACAGTTTTGAAACAACTCAGAATTGCGCTCCTGGTTATGGCGCTACTCCTTACGAAGAAAGGTGACTTGGAAGGGATGACGAGGAGCCCGAGGAAAACTTTCCCGTTTAATCTTTGGTGATACCAAGAGCGAAAAGACGTTACAGCCGAAGGAGGGGCGGACAGGGCGAAAGCTTCGAACAGCCAGCAGTCACAGCATAAGCACTCACTAGACATCACTGAGGTACGGCCAACGTTTCCTACCTTATTTAGACACAACGTAATCTTGTTAGGACCCAACGTGAACTAGAGTCCGCTGCCTAGCTAACACCTGACGACCCACGGACACACAGGAAGACTTGTCGAGGCACGCACAACCGACACTGACACCAACACTTAAGCTGCTACATACTCTTGACATTTATTTTTTTTCAATACCATGGTATTCATGCCCTGGAACCGCCAGAAGTGCTGGCTAACATCGCCTTTGAAATATCGCCCTCTAAGCGCAGGCATGTATTTGCACGAAGACCGCGACGTGTCGACCTAGTGATGTCTCCTGGATGCGCGCGCACAATGGCAACGTGTTCATGCCCGTGTGTCCTTTTCTGACGCCCATTTCTCCCCACCTTGCGTCGACGCTTTCAGGGCGTGCAAACTCCCGCACTGCGAGGCGCGCCGTGGGCCCTTTTAAGATTTTCCGCGCGGGAGCCGGCGGGCGCGCGCCTTCGTTTCGAAACCTTTCTAATGCTTTGGGCGTGTTCTGCCAGGGTTGTGTTCCCACCGGTAACGACCTGTTCATTTCTGCCTCACTCCGGCAGCCGCGCTCCTCTTTTGCGTTTCGCATGCAGTGAGGAAAGAAATTGAAGCTGCTCTTGACGAGCGAGTTGGGCTTCGCCGTGAAGCCCGGCCGCGGCGGCTGCGGGGAGACCACAATTTTCACCCGCCAGATGGCGCGGCGTGCGAATGCTTCACACAAGAACCCGCGCACGTGTTTTCCAGGCCGGGAGCAGTAAATGCATGCGCGAAACGCGGCGAACGGCATGCGCCAGCAGGCACCGCCGCCCGCGCGCAAGCACGAGCACTGCGGTCCGACAGATCATGCCCGTGCGGAGAAATGTTATATATATATATATATATATATATATATATATATATATATATATATATATATATATATATATATATATGTATGTATATATATGTATGTATATATATATATATATATATACAGAAAGATAGGTCAGCAGTCTACAACGCCAAAGGAGGCTTAGGGTTAGGCTCTTTTTCTTTTTCACTACGGTTAATGAGGTAAACATTTTTTTATTATACAGAAGAAAGAAAGAAAGAAAAACACGCGCCCAGAGTGGGAACCGAACCCACGCCTTTCGATTACATGTCGAATGCCTTACCAATTCGGCTATCTGGGCGACTGTGTTCTCCTTCACTTTCTGGGCTATTTATATTTACTAGAATTGTATCTGACGCTTGAGGGTGGTAGCCAGCGCCACTCTGACTACACGGGGAGAAGGGGACCTTCTTTTCAACCCCCGGGGCGTGACTCGAGCGTCTACAGCCTGTCATGAGCGGGTAACTGACGGGAAGCCCTCTTATGCTACCTAGGCATCAAGGCTGCCAGAACCGAGACCCTCGCTAGGCTTTCGCAGAATAATATAGTAAGTATATGAGGGGCTCGTTGAGGAAATACAGAAAGATAGGTCAGCAGTCTACAACGCCAAAGGAGGCATAGGGGTGTGGTTAGGCTCTTTTTCTTTTTCACTACGGTTATTGAGGTAAACATTTTTTTATTATACAGAAGAAAGAAAGAAAGAAAAACACGCGCCCAGAGTGGGGACCGAACCCACGCCTTTCGATTACATGTCGAATGCCTTACCAATTCGGCTATCTGGGCGACTGTGTTCTCCTTCACTTTCTGGGCTATTTATATTTACTAGAATTGTATCTGACGCTTGAGGGTGGTAGCCACCCTCAAGGGTTGCTGTGTAGGCGAAAGACGAGGAGGGCACAGGCCGAGCACAGTCCGAGCACAGTCAACGCTTGGAGGAAGCAGAGCGAGAGAGAACCCCGTCGCTCCAGGCGATGGCGGTGCGGCTTCCATATTCGGCTTCTGCTACCGACGACGATAAAGTGGCGCACATCTCCCGCAGGGGATTGGTGACGGTCTTGATTATTCCGGTGAACGTTGCCAATCTTCTGCATTACAATATATATATATATATATATATATATATATGCATACACGCTACATGCATAGCGAGGGCCTCTGTTATGGCAGTCTTGGTGCCATAGGAAGCTTGGACCCACTCTCGACATGGCGTAGACACTCGAGTCACGGCCAGGGGGTTAAAAAGAAGGTCCCCTTCACCCCGAGTACTCCGAGTGGCGCTGGCTACCACCCCCAAGCACAGGAAACAAAAATACCTAAACATAAATACCCCAGAAAGTGGAGGGGAAAATCGTCCCGCCGGTAGCGTAGTCGGGTTTATCGCACCAGACCGGTATTCTGGAGGTCGTGGGTTCGGATCCCACCTGGCGGGCATTTTTTCTCCACTTTCTGTCTTTCTTTCGAAATTCTTTATCTGTTTCAATGACGTACGACATCGTCCCTTTTGCTTTCCGAGGTTTTCTTGACTGCCAACTCTTATTTCTGTATATATATATATATATATATATATATATATATATATATATATATATATATATATATATATACATTTCAGCCACAAATATTTATACCAAATTGGCAAATCTATTTTTGCAAGAGCTGCTGGAAGAGGAGAAAATGCGCGACGTTCGAAAGAAACCGGATAAAAGTTAGCTGGCGACAGTGACACATTGGGGCCCGCTGATAACATCGGTAGCGTTCGCCTGACGCGGCTTGGTCTTGTCCAGAACTACAACGCTCTGAAGCGCGAGAACAGTTCAGTTAAAATCTCTCTCTCTCTCTCTCTCTCTCTCTCTCTCTCTCTCTCTCTCTCTATCTATCTATCTATCTATCTATCTATCTATCTATCTATCTATCTATCTATCTATCTATCTATCTATCTATCTATCTATCTCTCCCTCTCTCTGTTTGACTCTCTCTCTTTCTCCTTTTTTTTTTTTGGACAGCCACGAAAATGTTCTGCTCTAACGAAATTTGTATAGAACCTGCTCCATTCTTTCTCCTTGCCTTCTAGAGTTTTGCGACCAAAAATTAACATAATGACTAGATGTAATCTTTGTGAACTGCGATTTATGTAATTTGATTGACTGCCTGGTTCATTCAAACATTTAAATACATGATGCGATAATCCCTAGCTCCCGCATTGAATATGAATTACTTAGTTGCTGGAAAAATCAACTTTCATTGTTTCAAAGCTCCGTGCAACACCACAAATATGACAGAACGCTTCGATCAGCTGAAGTAGCTATGGAAATATGTGTGGTAGATGAATGCTTAGCGACCGGAAGCGACGATGAAGTGTTCATATTCTGGTGTTCATATTCTTCGCTACAATCACTCCCGGCGAGAAGAGGGAGCCATCATGGCGACTCATGATGACGACGAAACAAGCTGATCATACTAGGGCTTAAGTTGCTGCACATGTTTGTACAGTCTTGCGTCCGCGGCGTCGAAGATCCGAGCAAGGAATAACTGACTCGACGGTATAGTTAACTGGCGAAGTGGTTTTTATAACATGGTAAGGACCGTGTTATTTTGCCGTGAGCATCGAAGATAGGCCTGGAGTGGGACATGGCACCCAAAGCCAAACAAGGGAGCCCGGCGAGAAATCGTGTAGTGCACTGGACGCGTCATGGCGAGATTTCTGTGGCTGCTGGTGTTCAGAAGTAAATGAGCGAGCGAGCTGGCGGCATTCCTGGGCGAACCGCGAAATCTGGGAAATCGGTGTGCACTCAGAGGGGCAAGGGCTGTATACAAGGACCGTGTCCAGTGTGCAGGTTGGCTCACGCCCGCTGAGGAGAAAAAAACGGTGAAAATCCGTTAGCCGTCTGCGTCGCCGTATTCTACGCATATGTGATGAACGAAAGGACGTGATCACAGCAGCCATGTCGGTGATATCAAGGGTGGTGGGAGTGGAATCCACACAAGAAAAATCGTCAGCGTCGTATTCTAGAGGACGCAGAGAAAGAGCGTTTGTGTCTGTGGGCTTGCGGCAGATCCAGTATACAACTCGTATGTCGTGTTCTTGCACCTTAAAGCCCAGCGACAGAGGCGGCCAGAGGGATCCCTTAGCGAAGAGAGCCAACAAAGGGCGTGGTGATCCGTCACTACGTCGAATGGGCGTCCGTAGAGGTAAGGGCGAAATTTCGTAATAGCCCAAACGATCGCTAAACATTCCTTCTCGGTGACGGAGTAGTTGACTTCTGCTGTTGTAACCGTACGGCTGGCGTAGGCGACGACGTCCTCCTATAATCCGGTCTTGCGTTGCGCGCTAGTACTGCGCCCAGGACGACACCGCTGGCATCGGTATGAATTTCCGTGGGAGCGTTTGGATCGAAAAGTCGTAGTACCGGTGGTGATATGAGAAGGTGGCGCAATATATCGAAGGCTTTGTCGCAGACAGGTGGCCAATCGCCGATCTCGTTGCTACCACCGAGGGGCTTCGTCAAAGGCGCAATCGTGGCGGCGAAATTGCGGACAAAGCGCCGCAAGTCAGAGCAAAGACCGACAAAGCTGCGAAGTTGTTTCGTTGTCGTCGGCTTGGTAAATTCTGCCATGGCGCGAGGTTTTGCTGGGTCTGGGAGGACACCGTATTTTGACACTACGTGGCCTAAAATAGTAAGTTATCGAGCAGCTAACAGACATTTCTTCAAGTTTAACAGTACGTCCGCTGTGGCAAGGCAGCTGAACCCTTGCTCGAGGCGGGTAAGATGGGTCGCAAAATCAGAGAAGAACACGACTACGTCATCTAAGTAACACAATCATGTTTTCCACTTCAGGCCGCGTAGTATGCTGTCCATCATCCTTTCGAAGGTAGCTGGCGCATTGCACAGCCCAAATGGCATGGCGTTGAATTCGTACAGCCCGTCAGGCGTGGCAAAGGCTGTTTGGGACGATCTGATTCTACCATAGGCACTTGCCAATAGCCGTATCTTAAATCCAATGAAGAGAAGAACTCGGCGCTTTGCAAGCAATCGAGGACGTCATCTACGCGAGGAATGGATTTCTCTCGAGGATAATGCGCTTCAATACTTTTCCAATACAGGAGGTGAGTGAAATAGGTCTGAGGTTGTCGATATGTAGGGATTTACCTGGCTTGGGTATGAAACGTACTTCAGCAGTCTTCAATTGCGAGGGAAGCTTCCCAGACGACCAGAACTCATTGAAATGAGTGAGCAGGGTCGCTTGTTCTTCGTCCCCAAGATTGGCGAGGACCTTGTAAGTAATCTGGTCGGGTCCAGGGGCGCTGTTTTTCTTGCATTCTTCCAAGGCAGCCCTGAGTTCATAAAGCTGTATATTCCGATCGAGGGACTTGTTGGGGGTGCCTGTGCATGGTAGCGGAGGGCCAGCTGTATCTCTTTGTAGGTATTTGTCTTGAAGGTCCCGGATGAGTTGGTCAGGTGTTCCAGAGTACGCGTGAATGGTGCGGGCCATGTTTCGGTTCGATTCCCCTTTGCCGGTGAGGGGATCAAGTAGATGGCGTAGTAGCCGCCACGTCTTGCGGGTAGTAAGAGTGCCTTGCAACGTGTCGCACACCTGGAGCCAGTTTTGTCTGCTCAACTTCTGAGCGTACTCAGCGGCTTGTTGTGAGAGCAGTGAAATCTTCATACGAAGCTTTCTATTATGGCGCTGACGCTTCCACCTGCGGGTAAGGCCGTGGCGCGCCTCCCATATGCGTATGAGCTTTGCGTCCACACTTGGGGTTTGGTAGGACGTGGCTACAGTCTGTGTGTGAGCCTTAACATCACGAGTGAGGTCTTCTATCCATTCCATAAATGGTTGGTGAGGGTCTGAGGACCGAATTAGGCGGGATTTCCGAAATGAATCCCTATTGGTGATACGGGCGAATTCGGTGCGGGCTTTAAAAACCCGGTGTCGGAGGAGGAGGTGGATAACGTCGTGGTCCGAGCCAAGATTTATTTGAGTATTACTCCATCTAACATCAAGTTGTCCCGATAGCAGAGAGAGGTCTGGGATTGTGTCACGACATGTGCTAGTCCCTGTGTTGGGATCATTCAGGAGGCTGAGGCTGAGGTTTTCGATGGCTGACACCACGCTCTGCCCTTTTCTTGTGTTATACTTGTACCCCCAAAGCTGGTGTGGAGCGTTGAAGTCCCCGAGTACAAGTAGTGGACACTGCCTAGATGAGTCTGGCACGCACCATCAAGGCACGTTTTCCTGCTATCCAGACATCTGAGGCCCTAGCGCAGAGGGCAGAGAAGAAGTGAGCTGCGCGGTTCTCACCAGAGCAGCAGAGGGAATACTCCGAAGGTTCTTCTGTGTGTGCTTCTGTGGTGGTGGTGGTGGTGGGGACTTTGCAAGCTTTGCGACAGATGGTTCTATGAAGTCTGGTCCTTCCAAGAAAGATGATGTATAGAGCTACCTGAGAGCTCCCCTCCTTCCTCGCGTGAGGACTCGCTCGAATGGTTGAAGAGCACAGGCAGCCACCTTCACCCATACCGTGTAAAGGTAGCCCACAGGTACCTTTCAGTGCCAGCAACGCAAACAAATGAAAAGTTATATTCGACAGGAGAAGAGAGCACCGATTCCCCGGCATGTGGAGCAACTAGTTCTTATGCAGGAGAATTCTTGACTTTCGTTTTGTTCACTGTATAGGAACAGCTTTTACTTGCAAGTAAAGCTTGATATTTTTTTTATTGAAACATGTTATCAAACGATTTTCTTTTTTTTCTGTGTGGGATGTAGCCTTTAACTAGTAGAAGGCAGCGCCTTCTTCACTGCATGTGGAGCTGCTAGTCTTTATGCCATTATTTGTGTGCTTGAAATATGTTACGACATGATTTTTTCTTTTGTTTTATGCATGTGTGTGTTGTAGGTTGTTATCTGTGTAGAAGGGAACACCTTCTTCTACAATGAGTCTATATACAGAATTTTTTTACCGGTTAAGATATTTTATCACATGGTTTCCCGTGATCCTTTGTACGTTGTTACCTCAGAAATAAAAAAAAATCATAGAACGACTTTAAACTTGTTCTTCAGAGAACGACTTTAAGTTTTGTTCTTCGGACACCTGACAACTACTTGAACTCACTTCGAAAGTATTCGACCCCATGGACTATTCGCTTCGAATTCGCTTCGAACTAAAATATTACTAGTCTCACAAGCCTAGATACATTGGTGTCTTCAAACGGGAACACCAGTATCGATAAGAGCGAACGCGGGAACACCTTCTACGGTACTACAGTAACGTCAATCACGTTGTTAGGCACAAGAGGAGGACTTGAGCCACATGTCTCGGAAGTCGGCAAGGGAAACAGACTGGGCGGTTGTCAGGGGTGCGCCATGAATTTGGGGTCCGAGGGGCCGTTCGAGGATACGGTCCCGCTGGCTGCTCCGCGGGACATGCAAAGTATGGGAATGATGCTAGCGGTGGTCTTGCGACGACGGAAGCGTAGGTGATGGGTTGATTGATTGCTTGTAGGGTTTAACGCTCCGACGCAACGCAGGCGATGAGGCACGCCGTAGTGGAGGGCTCTGGATTAATTTTAACGTGCGCCGAAATCTCGTACGCACGGGCGTTTTTGATTTGCGCCTCCATCAGAAAAGCGGCCGCCACCGTCGGGAATTGAACCCGCGTCCTCGTGCATAGCAGCACAATGCCTTAGCCACTGAGCCACCGTGGCGGGTAGGTGATGGGTGCTCCGACGTGTGGTTCAATAGCCGACACGACAGGCGGTGCGACAGGCGCCGCCACTGCTTAAAGAATGGGTGCGGGAGCAAGTGTTGGTTCGCGTACGGAAGGGATCGTCTCGGCGACATGCTCTTGGATCACCCGTTGGACAACCTGAGGCATCGGGCAAGATGGCTGTGGAGCACAGGGAAGCACGGACAGCTGACGCGTAACCTCTTATCGCACCAACTGCTCGATGTGAGGTAGAAGAAGCGAGGGGTCAGGAGAAGCAACCAACGCAGGCAGCGACCCACGTTGCGGTTCTTCAAGCAAAGGGCGTTGGCCCGTGAAAATGCGTTGCTGGCGGCGCTCGTCATAAGACACCAGTTGATGACGCCGCTAATATTGTGGGGGTTTTTTGCTCAGCAGCATGCATTTGAAAGGCCTCGTCCTCAATGCCCTTGAGAATAGGCTTAATCTTTCGCTTTCGGTCATGACTGGATTTACACGCCTGCAGAAGTCGACGACGTCCTCCATACAGGGTGTTTCAGGCAAGGCTTTAATTAATTTGATAAAATAGGCTACCGGAAGTAATTTTTTTTTTGCCCCAAGTGATTATGGGCCGTGGCGGGCGATATAGAACGGTTTTCAAGTGCTATTTAGAAGAATAATTAACTAGAATTTGTTGCTTAACTTTTCAGTTATTCTAGTTAGGTGCTTGGTTGTAAAGAGGAAATTGTAGAGGATCATAAGTCCATCCCGTATCGATTATTAGACTTGCGAAATTGTGACTGCATGCAGAGAAATTTTGTTTGCCAATTGCGCGCAACTGGAGAGCAAAACCTCAGCTCTCCAGTTGTGCGCAACGGGTTCCGTGTGGAAGCTGAGCGCCGCAAAGCCACGCCCACGCACTGATGGCACTCGGAGGTGTTCACGTCACACGCACGCCGCGCTTTTATCTTCAGCCCGAACGGAGGAAAGCGGCATCTGAACAGGCGAAAGGAATCTGATAGCCGGATTTCTAGATTAGAAAGTTCTCAGTTTCTTTTACTATTGTTTTCTTTTGCGATATTTCCGCATGCGTCGTGGCCGCCGCACACCGACAACGCCAGGTCGCGGCCGCACTCAGAAATCGTGATGACAAGTCAACTGTATCGGGCGAGAAGGTTCCAGCGGATTATGAACACGACGCCGATTGCCTCGTTTCGAGTCGAACATAAAGCGCGGCGTGCGTGTGACGTGACCAGCTCCTAGTGAAGTGAGCGCGTAGGCGTGGCTTTGCGGCGCTCAGCTGCTGCACACAGCCCGCGAGCACCGACACTCGAACCGTAGAATTAGCAGTCTCGTCGACAACGGGGCGCGAAAAATTCTTGTTTTGCAAACTTCCCTGCTGCACACCTCGGCGAAAAATTTCCCAGAGATCATGCAAAGCCCCTAGTGCAAAACCGGTCAGTTTTCATGATTGCGCTGCGCACCCAAATGAGCGGTTAATTGTTTTTTGAGTGCAACAAACACAATCTCCGACTCGAACCACGGCATTAGCAGCGCCTTCCAGCGCGACACTCGTGTAGCGTTCCGTGACGCCCGCACGCCCCCCCCCCCCCCCCCCCCCCCCTGTAAATTGGCCATAGCCACTGCCACTTTTATGAGCGGCGACCGGCGACCACAGCCTCATGCAATGCTTCGTCAAATCGGAGCAGGGGTTACTCGCGCCCGGCAATAACTTGAAACAGCCAAAGCTCACTGCCTTTTATGGACCTGAATAAAGCGGTGCTTCACTGAATACATTGTGTTTTAATTCCTTGCAGTTGTGGTGCAATTAAAGCTCAACTGCATTAGCTTTTTTCGAGTGGTCGCTTATATCGAAACACTGCTTATAACAAATATTGACTCTCTGAGTGGAACACTGCATACAACTCGGATTTGGCAACTTATCCGTTCCATGTCCGGGCAGGCACGGCGATCCACGCACATCACATCGTTGCGGTTGCAGACAGGTCTTAGCTTGGCTCATTTGGCTGACGAACTTCAAGCTTCCTTCTTTCCTTTTCCTTCTTTGCCTCCGCCGCCTCATCCTGTCACTTGTCCCACTCAAGAACCTATTGACGCAGATTTTACATTCGCAGAACTCCGCGCTGCACTCACCGATTGCAAATGACACACAACACCAGGACCGGACCTGATTACATACTCCCACTTAAGGAACCTTCCGGACTCCGCTCTAGAAACTCTTCTACATTTCATCAATGAAGCATGGCGAACAGGCTGTATCCCCCCTGAGTGGAAGACTGCTAACATCCGCCCTATTCCAAAACCAGGCAAATCACTTGCTTTGAACAGTCTACGCCGAATTTCACTTACGTCCTGTGTTGGAAAACTGATGGAGCGTATGGTCCTGCATCGTCTCACTTGGCTTCTTGAACATAGCCAATCCTTTGACTGGACTATGACTGGGTTCCGCGCTCACAGGTCAACACAGGATACATTGCTGCGAATCCAACAAGAGGTGTACGCATATCCGAGCGCAGCCCAACTTAGAGCAATCGTGAGTCTAGACTTCCAAAAGGCGTTTGATGCAGTTTCGCACTCTGCAATTCTTGAACAAATCCGGATACTTACGCCTAGCTCCCGACTGTACAACTACATCCACAATTTTCTGACCACACGACTACACTCTTTGGTGTTAGAGGACTACCGCCAAACCCCCTGGACTCCTACCAGAGGAGTTCCTCAGGGATCTGTCCTTTCCCCTACTCTGTTCAATTTAGCACTTCGCCCCCTGCCTCGTATGCTACATTCCGTTCCTAATCTCTCGTTTGGACTGTACGCCGATGACATAACCCTTTGGTGTTCTACCGGCAGCCCAGCTGCACTGTCCGACACACTTCAGGCTGGAATTGATGCGGTCCACTCGTTCGGGTCAAGCGTAGGTCTCACACTATCTCCGCAGAAGTCTGAGTACCTCGTGGTCACTGATGAGCGTTTGCGGGCTAAAGCTAGCGACCAACGCTCTCAAGTAGAACTCGTGATTGATGACATTCCTCTTCCACGTAAGGCCTGGCTGCGCGTCCTCGGCTTCGACCTACAGGATAATGGGAAGGCCTTAAAGTGGCTCAATCGATGTAAGGCTCAAATTACCCAACTAACTCACATAATCGGCAGGCTGACCCGACGTCGCCAAGGCCTACGAGAACACGATATTACGCGACTTGTGAACTCTCTAATATATACTCGCGTTCTTTACGCACTGCCGTACGTAAAATTAACGTCATCGCAGCGATCCCAGCTTGAGCGGCTCCTCCGGCCTGCCACCCGCCTGGCTCTAGGGGTACCTAGATATACCCCCCTCGCTAAGTTGGAGGCTGCTCAGCCGTTCGCATCATTGTCAGATCAAGTTGATCTTCATTTGGCGGCACAACACACTCGTCTCCAGCTTACTTGGCATGGGCGTCTTCTCCTATCCTCACTTCATTACGAGGTAGCTTCGTTACCCGAAATTACAGCGACATACCCCCCTTGGTATCCACTCCTTCGCATAAAAGTTCCTACCATTCCAATCAATGTATCCGCAACCTCGCATGCAGGACGTCGTCGAGCTCGAATATGCACTCTTCGCTACCGCTATGGTGATCTAGCAACAGTGACGTACACAGATGCCTCCTTCTCATCCAAAGACGCACGCGGGGTCACAGTAGTTGTTCCTCCTACCCACCCGCCCTTGCAGAAAAGATACTCGGCCGTTCCTTCCGTCCTGTCTCTAGAGGCTCAAGCAATAACTGACGCAATCTTATCATTAGCCATTCCTGGTAACCACGTGATCCTCAGCGACAGTCAGTATGCTCTGCGCTTGTTCCAGGAGCAGACGCTTCCCATCAATATTATGCATGCACTCCACACTCATCTGGCCAAACACACTGGTACTAGCTACGTGCTGGACTGGGTTCCTGGTCACGCAGGCGTTCCGGGCAACGAGCTGGCGCATCAGCTCTCCCGTGCTCCGTCCCAACCGGGAGACTCGGAGACGCCGTGGCCAAATCCTTTCCACCCACCCACGCAAGCGCGACAAGCCCGTCTCCATCGACGCCAGACTGTGCAACAGTTAATCAGGGATAGGCAGACTCTTCCGTCTCCCTCTCACCTGTTACCCCGGGCAGATGCTTGTCTTATCCGGCAAGCGCAAACGGACAGCCTTCCAACTCCGCACATACTGCATCGACTACAAGGCCATCGCAGCCCTGCGCGGTGCTCCAAGTGCTCTGGCTTTCCCAATACGCCGCATGTTCTTTGGGACTGTTCTGGTTCGCAACCATCACTCGCAATTCATCTTAAATCCCTTACACCTCCTCCCTCTTCTCTCCAAGACTGGCTCGCGCCACCGGAGGGAACAGACCGAGTGGCCTGGTGGCGAGCTTTGGTGGCTCACGTTCGTTTAGGTTCTCCCGTCTGTATAGATAATTTTTTTTCCTTTCAGAACCCCGGACTTTGGGGGTCTTTTTCTTTGTTTTTTGTGTGTCAATAAAGTTTACCAACAACAACAACCAACAAAATATTTCGCCGTCCCGCTGACTTCGTTATAACGACGGATTGCTGTATATATATATATATATATATATATATATATATATATATGACAAAAATAAGGGTTGGCAGTCAAGAAAACCTCGGAAAACAAAGGGGAGGATATTGTAGGTCATTGAAACAGATAAAGAATTTGGAAAGAAAGAAAGTGAAGAAAAAATGCCCGCCAGGTGGGATCCGAACCCACGACCTCCGACCTCCAGATCGCACCAGACCGGTATTCTGGAGGTCGTGGGTTCGGATCCCACCTGGCGGGCATTTTTTGTTCACTTTCTTTCTTTCCAAATTCTATATCTGTTTCAATGACCTACAATAACCTCCCCTTTGTTTTCCGAGGTTTTCTTGACTGCCAACCCTTATTTTTGTCTTATTTTCAACGAGCCCCTCATTTGCTATTCGAATTCACTATATATATATATATATATATATATATATATATATATATATATATATATATATATATATATATATATATATATATATATAATATATATATATATATATATCATCATCATCACCAGCCTATCTACGCCCACTGCAGGGCAAAGGCCTCTCCCATTATTCTCCAATTATCTCGGTCCTGTGTCAACTGTGACCAATTTATCCCCGCAAACTTCTTAATATCATCTGCCCATCTAACTTTCTGCCGCCCCCAGCAGCGTTTGCCTTCTCTAGGGATCCACTCTGTTACCCTTAATGACCAGCGGTTATCTTGCCTTCGCATTACATGCCCTGCCCACGTCCATTTCTTCTTCTTAATTTCTACTAATATGTCTTTAACACCAGTTTGCTCCCTGACCCACTCCGCTCTTTTCTTGTCCCTTAATGTTACACCTATCATTTTCCGCTCCATTGCCCGCTGAGTCGTTCTCAATTTAAGTTGTACCCTCTTAGTGAGCCTCCAAGTTTCTGCCCCGTAGGTGAGTACCGGTAAGATGCAGCTGTCATACACTTTCTTCTTCAGCGACAATGGTAGGCTGCTATTCATTATCTGAGAATGTCTGCCGTATGCACCCCACCCCATTCTGATCCTTCTAATTATCTCTGCCTCATGGTTGGGATCTGGGGTCACAACTTGGTCTAAGTAGATATATTCGCTTACCACTTCCACTACCTCGCCACCTATCTCAAACTGCTGTGCTGTCCCGAGGTTATTGATCATTACTTTAGTTTTCTGCATATTAATTTTCAGGCCCACGGTTCTACTCTCTTCGCCCAGTGCGGAAAGCATGCTTTGCAATTCGTCCCCCGAGTTACTTAGCAAGGCAACGTCATCAGCAAATGTGAGGTTACTCAGGTATTCTCCATTAACCCTTACTCCCACCTGTTCCCAATCCAACGTTCTGAATACTTATATATATATATATATATATATATATATATATATATATATATATATATATATATATATATATATATATATATATATATATATGTAGTAAGGAAATGAGGGGCTCGTTGAGACAATACAGAAACATAGGTCGGCAGTCTACAACGCCAAAGGAGGCATAGGGGTGTGGTTAGGCTCTTTTTTTTTTGCTACGGTTAATGAATTTAACATTTTTTTAAATACAGAAGAAAGAAAGAAAGAAAAACACGCGCCCAGAGTGGGGACCGAACCCACTTTTTTCGATTAGATCTCGAATGCCGCCCAGAGTGGGGACCGAACCCACGCCTTTCGATTAGATCTCGAATGCCTTACCAATTCAGCCGAATTGGTAAGGCATTCGAGATCTAATCGAAAGGCGTGGGTTCGGTCCCCACTCTGGGCGCGTGTTTTTCTTTCTTTCTTTCTTCTGTATTTAAAAAAAATGTTAAATTCATTACCCGTAGTAAAAAAAAAGAGCCTAACCACACCCCTATGCCTCCTTTGGCGTTGTATACTGCCGACCTATGTTTCTATATATATATATATATATATATATATATATATATATATATATATATATGCATACACGCTACATGCATGCGAGGGCCTCTGTTATGGCAGCCCCGCTCCTATCTCCTCTTTTTCGCCGGCCCTCTCTTTCATACCGTTAACACCCCTTCCCCAGTGTCGAGAAGCAATCCGGACTCTAAGACTGGATAACCTCTCGGCCTTTCCGCTCGTTTTTCTCCTCCTCCTCCGCCTCCTGTTGTACTGAGTATTGTGAAACACCGGAATCAACAATTTGATAAACAGTTTCGCTGTTAATATATCGGCTGGCAGCTTTGCCTTTCTTCGTTGATTTGAGAGCCGGTGCTACCTCATCTCTCGCAACATGCGGAACCTTCCCGACGCCAGTTATCGCAAAAGTTGTCTTTGAGTTAGGGCCAGCAGCTTAAAGTTTTGCGTAAAATTCCTCGGCTATTTTTAGTATATCACCGATATTGTTTGGTATTTTGCTATTCTCGAGCGGGGGCAATACAGACCAAGAAAAGACAGTCGATTTTCTCTTCTTGACCTGTATTACCCCCGGACTCTCGACAGTAGCTCTAAACAGCTTTTTGAGTTGATTTCTTTCTCTGCTGCCCCATTATATATGGATATACGCGAAGTTCGACTCGAAATACCCTCTCTCGCTGCCTTTATGTTTACTTCCCTTTCCTCCTACCACCACCACCGAAGTGTAGCGTTCTGACAAGGTTGAACCACGTGATTTCAAACGTCGCTTTCTTTTTTTGTATTTTTTTTACGCACTTCCCTCGTCTCAGGATTTTTTTCGGCCCTTCAACCACAATCCGATTGTATTAACAAGTTTTTTTTCCAGTGCACTTCCCTCTCACTTGCTGTATCGTGTGTATATAACAGCGTCAACTAAGTGTGAACTCAATCTGTACTCTACTCTGATGAAGGGAAGTCCGCTTCCTGAAACGATGTCGCTCTGCTCATCATATATATATATCAGGGGTGAGACAGCTGAATTAAATTTGGGAGCACTTTTTGGAGCAGCGAAATCTTAATTTTGGAGCAGAAGAACCTTGAATTGGAGCAGAAGAACTACATTTATTATATCACCTTAGGGGCCTAAAAATCAAATTTTTTGGCAACTTACGACCAAAAAGTGCACTTTTAATCAGTTTTGAACGCACATTACCCTGAAACAGCCTCTCAATAAAGTTTTTTTTTCTACCAGAGTATCACAAGGTACGAACTGCACTACTTTTTTTACAAACCATTTTAAATTCTTAGTGGAGCACCGTTGAAAATATCGAATTGAAAAACTAAGCAATCTTAAGGCCTTTTTATTATCATTTGAATGCCGAAATTATTTTTATAATCCCAGACTGGCCCTTACGCACAAGTGTAGAGCCACGGCAAAAGTTGCGCAAAGCGAGGTGAGTCGTCGCACCCCACCAGCCCTCCCATTTCAATCGTCAAGGTGCACATTCACTATGATCGTAATTTGAGTAACGTTGGTATGGTTAGCCGCCTCCCTCTTGGCATTAAATTTCACTTCAGATAAATGAACCGTTATTGTTGGCGTGAAATAATAGCCCGTCCCGCTATCGGACACTGCTTGAACATTTTGCGGCGATGTAGCCTGCGCCGCTACTTCTGCAGCATCGATCGTCCCATTCACGCCACTCGCAAGCTCGCTGTGAAAGGCAGCAATGACTCAGCGTTTTATAACACCGCAATGAGTCCGAAATATCACTTCAAACACGCGCTGGCCTCACACTCAAAGCCGAAACACGGCGAAATCGTGGGCGCCATGTTGTTTTTGATGAACTCCCGTCTTTCGAGACCCGCAACGTACCCGCAACAGATCAAACGACTAAATGTAAACCCAACTAACCCCATAACTAAAAGCAAGGTAGAAAGGCGAAGAGCACTCTGCGTGAACCACAAGCAACTGCTTCGCCTGGCGGCCATATTTTCACATCTTCACCACATCAAGACGGCGGCGCCCAGTAATGTTGTTTCTGAGATACGTTCTCCGAAAATTGCTTTTTTTTTCATCTGTACGACTAGTTTGACGCCTCAGTAGACATAAGTATTTTTTCTACAGGACTTTGCAATGGTTTTCGATGGGAAAACTGTAAAAACGCACAGAACAGAACATGTGCAACCTGACATTGTGACTTTCGAAAAAACTATCTCGGGGACAATTTTATGCCCGTTTTTTATTGAATGATCAATTAATAAAACCTTTACAAACAGCATCACCTTGTGGGTGCTGGAAAATAATGCTGTCAGTAAGCATTTTCCCCCCCTCACACTGACGGGAGCGTTAAAATCCTTGGCTCACAGACTGTTTTGGAGCAGTTTGGCGCAATTTTTGCAATTTCCAAGCTTTTGGAGCAGCCTGGCGCAGGAAAACAAATTTGTATCAAAACTGCGCAATGTGCGCAGCTGTCTCACCCCTGATATATATATATATATATATATATATATATATATATATATATATATATATATATATATATATATATATATATATAGATGTATATATATATAGCAAAAGAAGAAACACACGTCGAAAAAAGAAAAGGTTTAACGTTTCGGCCGAGGGACCGGCCTTCGTCTGAGGCCGGTCCCTCGGCCGGAACGTTAAACCTTTTCTTTTTTGGACGTGTGTCTTTCTTTTTTTGCTACGACTGGCCGGTGTCCAAGAAATATTTCCCTGCAATATATATATATATATATATATATATATATATATATATATATATATATATATATATATATATATATATATATATATATATATATATATACGGGTGTCCCAGCTGTCATGTACGAACATTTAAAACCTCGTGCATATTCATTACAGTACAGTGGAGTAGCCTTTAGCAATTTTTTCGTTCATGAGATTTGAACAATTATAATTAATTATCTAACCCGGGAAATACTATACTGTCCTAATCATTAAAGTGTCAATGAGGCACTTGTTGGTACTTACGAGAGGCATCTAACTGCGGTATTGTCAGCGACAAACTAATTGCACACTCATTTATTCTAACTGATAAAGAAACTCCGCCAAATATGAAAAATACAACGTGACGGCGCTCCCTCCCACATCATGAACCAGCGCCCTCAATTAAGCTGATTGAAACGTCACACGCCCGAAGAGACAGCGCATCATCTTGATAATGGCATGGAAGGAGCGCGGTCACAATTTCTTCTTTCTTTCTTTTTTTATTTCATTCTGGCTAACTCAGAGGCAGCCTGTCGGAGGGCACCGTGAATACACGGAGTCAAAAGCAGCAATATACAGCGCAAAGCCAGACAACAGCTTCGCTGAAACACCGGTTCACCCCCGGCGTGATATCTACATGATTCTTTTTTTGTTCATTACGGCATGTTTTTTTTTTTTTTTGCTCCAAACTGACGTACTCGTTATAAAATAAAGCAACCATTACACGAAATTCCATCATAGGTTGAGAAAAGTTGCTGTAGTGAAACATTCGCAGAAGTATTCCCAGCTCACTTTGGAATTTGTGAGTCGGAGTCCGAGGCAAATCTTTATTGGAGTGAAGCATGCAAAATATGTTGTAAGCGAGTGGGTCTCGAGTGGAGAGAGTGAAGGAGGAGCATAAAGCCGGCGAAGACCCAAACGTGCCAGCGGCGTAGATGGCTTTGACACGAGCCATGGCGTCGCCGCGACAATGCGACCGTGGAACTAACGCGAACGGAGTGTCAGCATGCAGGAACGGGCCTCGAGAAGGCGGGTACAAAACGCTCATATAATTTCTTTTCACTAACACAAATTTCCTCCCGAAAATACGAACATGCTGTATAGATCGATATGGATGAAATGCTATAAAATCAAGTGTTGGATAGCTCTGCGCAAAGGCATTCTAAACGAAGATCAAAACCCTACGAAGTTAACCACTTCAGTTATTGAAAAACAAGTATTTCGCAAAGAAATACTACCAGCTAGATTATGCGGTCGAACGAGATAAAAAAGCTCTTCAAGAAACAAATCGACAGTCATTTACTTTGCGTAATACGCTGTCTTTTGTAAAGTTCTCATATGCTTGGTAACGACACCAAGCCATGATTCATTTTTAAATGAAAAATAATCAAAGGAATGATGGCTTTGAGCGGCGAACACAATAAATCATAGTTCTGATTGTCAGTTTACAATGCACGCGGCGGAAGATAATAAGAAATTCCCCTCTCCTTCCACTAAGACAATATAAGAGTTAAGACAGAAATGTCTACCGGATCCACGTGGTTTCTGTGCGCGCACCAGTTCGGGGTTATCCACTGATGCTTTCCCGCTGCTTCTCAACACTTGCGATAGTTTCGTTGTCAGCAGCGGCCTTTTCTTCTTCAGGAGCCGATTTCTTTGCCTCCGGGCTCCGCGAGAACCACACAAAGAGATTTTTTTTTTGCCTGCCACGTTAGCCAGGTTAGCACGGCTAACGCTGGCTCTGTTACGATCTCCCTGGTAGTGGCTTCTCGGTCAGGTCGTGTGGCCAGTGTTGCGGATCTGCTAGCGTGTCCGATGATGGCGTCCATTGGTCCTGAGTTGGAACAAACATTGAGGCCTAGTAGATCAAAGAAAGAGACATTATGTACAGAAGTGTACATAGTTTGAGACTGAGTGGACAGAGCATTGCGCTCCTGCGCGCGAGAGATTAAATGCGCAAATGGGTGCGCCCTTTCACCCTTTTTCTCCACTGTGTTCAGAAGCGTACAAATCAGAAATGTCCATGGGCTAGAATTGACGCCCACACACTCACAGAGAAAGGGCAGCTTTCCCTCTTACACAGGTGAACGTCATGTTGGCTACGGACAGGAAATCTGCCTAATGTCGAAGACCTTCGTACCACCGAGTCTAAAGCGTCTGGAGGAAGCCTGGTGGCACCCCCCTCTCCCCTGGTCATCTGGCGTTGGGCGGCTCGTTGAAGAGCAGCGTCTCGGACACACTAAAAAGGTTCCTATGATGAGCGCAGATCTTCGAAGAAGGCAGGGACACTTAGCCTGCCACTGGTTAGGTACGTCCTCACTTGCGGCAATAATCGGGCGCCGCAAGACACCCTTTCGCGGCAACATTCTTATGCCGCGCAAGGATGGGTCTCGGACCCATTTTTCGTGACCGGCCGCTTTGCGCCAAACTCAAAAAGCCAATCAGAGTTCCCGGGCCCCGTGGGGTGTGAGGTGACCCGGGCACTCGCCCAGGAGCAGTTCAGTACGAGACAGTTGGGGTCACAGCGGACGAGGAGGAAGAGCTACTTGAGTAACATTTATTGAGATGGGGAAGTGCACATGGCCGTAGTTGGGGAAGGAGAAGGGTAGAGGAGGACAGGCTGGCGATCAGTCAGTCATGATGGGCCTCGTTGGAGATAATTGATATCTTGGGAGGGAGAGTGTAGACCCAATCTCACACTGCCCTTGCCTGACCACTCCTAATTGAAAAAAAAAAAAAAAACACCTGAGCATGTAGGATATTCGTGTCTTCGTAAGGGGGGCCACCAGGAGACGAGCTAGGGGGCAGAGAACGGAGAAAATCATGCGAAGAGGCGAAAGCTGCACAGTGCCAAGTCAGGTGTTTGAGGTATAATAAAACATTTTGCTGACAATGGGAACAGTACGGAGAGGCTGAAGAGTCCAAGTGCAACCATTTCTGCAGTGTGGCGGGTGTAAGGGCAGCATTTGACTTGTCTTGTTAACAAAGACTTCTGCGGAGCGGGGTAGGGTGGGGACACAATGCGGGTAATCCTGCGGAGTCTTCTCAGCGAGCCGCTTTCGGTGAGAATGTCTAGCACGATCCAGTTGGAGGCGCGGATGTAGGCCGGGATCAGGTGCAGGATCAGGAGGAGTAGACTGAAGGCTCTCCTTTCGCTGCATTATGAGCAGCTTGATTGCCGACCCGCTGGGTCACATGCCCCGGAATCCAGGCGTCGTTTAAGTGCGCTCCGTTCCGGCTCAGCAGGTTTACCATGGCTTGGATGTGATGAACTGCAGGGTAATCAGAGTGAGCCCTATTGTATTCTCTGACGGCGGCATGGGAATCAGTGAGGAGCCGAACTCTGGGTGGTGGTGGTGCACGAGCCATTTAGGTCATGGGATTTAGGGCTATAAGAGACCGAGAAGCTCAGCTTGGAGAGGCTACGGGGCGATGGCGGCCATAGTACTGGTGCCGCTAAGATCAGGGCGTTCCTCACAGTGCCACGCCTAATTGTTACAGTTGTCTTGTAGGTTGGCGTCTGTAAATATGTCCACCTGGTTTGGTAATCTTTGTGCCATGCATCGACGGAAAGCGCGCAGACGGAGAGCGACGCTAGCTCGAGGGATAAAAGATCGTTGTGAAGAAACCAGGGTTCTAGTCCAAGGGGGAGGAAGAGGAGAGGGCATAGGTCTGATTGGGAACGTTTTACAGTCCTATGCAGTAACAGCAGTACCCTGGGTAGTTAGCGTGTGCTGGAGTTGGTGGTGCTTTCGGGTCTCTTCAAGAATATCTGGTAGAGGAAGCAGTGGAGCAGCTTTCTTTTAAGCGCAGATCCCAGTGTGCCGTGGGAGGCCTGTGATTTCCGCAGGGACGCACGATGTAGAATTGGTAGTTGCTTCGTGTGAGCTGGATGGAGGTCATATGCAGGGGAGCCATAGAGAATTCTACCAAGGGCGACTGCTTGAGGGAGCGCGAGGCAAGCAGCTTGACTGGCTCCACCATACTTATTAGACATTCTAGAGACCAAATGGAGCGTTGGTGTCCAGTTGCACCTCACCTGAGTGATTCTACATCTGGCACTGTTTTGGCTTGTAGCGGCAAGCCACAGTGCCAGCGCCAGCAGCGTGACGCAGGTCCACGGGCGCGGTCACCCGCCGGAGGGCTCGCGCACCCCTGGCATCAGTAGACAGAGACCCCACGGCGTTCGGAATAAAACCGGCCTTGCTACGTGGTCTGGTCGTCTCTGTTTCAGCGCCTCCCTGGCATGCGCTCTACAGTTGGTGACCCGGACGTGATATCCCTCCCAGCGAAACTGTAGAGCGCATGCCACGGATGCGCTGAAACAGAGACGACCACACCACGTCCTAAAGGTGCCGACAAAGCGCCACGGCTGGAATGGGTAATGGTGGGGTCACTATAGGTGGTGTACACCGATAGGCAAGGGATGCAGCGGGATGCCTGAAGGAGTATATTGAGGGGTAGAATTTGAGCGACGCGACTGCTGAGAGTAGGGGAGGACTGATTGAAGCTCCGGCAGTTCCATTGAATATTTCCAACGAGTGCTTCATTACGGACCGGTAATGTGATGCGCTACCTTTCTTGGCGGTTCTTCAGCAGATTCCGACTCAGATAGCCGGCCAGTAAGGTACTGAATCATAGCTGTGGCTTGTGTAATGTGTTGCTTCGACCGTATAGAAATTTTCTCAATTGCTTCTTGGCGAGAGACGCTCCCGTTGAAGGTCACCACGTATGAGTGACAAGACTTGGATCACCTCAGACGGGTCAATGTTTTGTCTTCGCGCCGTCTGAGATGAAGGGGTGCGCTTAACGTCCTTGCTACGACTAGGACGCGAGTAACTTTCTGGGAGGGACTTGTGAACAGTCCACTGTTTTGGGGTGGTTGCTGAGGGCGCCAATGCAGTCTGCGAAGGGGGTGGGTCCTGCCCTAGAGACGCCAAGTCCTCTTTGAGGTGGTGGTTTTCCTCCCGTAGCTGTTGCATTTCGTGACGCAAGCTTTAAAAACGCGGGAATCCCGCCGTGCTCCCCTATCGGAGAGGGCGAGGACCGGAATCCGCCGCCGCCACCGCCGCTTTCGCGCGCGCGAGCCCCAAGTAGTGTGGTCTTCAAAAGGCGGCGGCGTTTCTTACAGCGCGCAAATGCGTGTACTTACTGCCGCAACGCACCGCGCGACGCCTTTGTCGCCCCCTCCTCTAAACGTTATTGGTCATTAGGGCAGCCTTCTTTGGTGGGCGCTTGGGTGGCCGTGAAGTCCCCTCCCCTTATGTCCACAGCAGCATGGGTCGCCGCCGCGTCATTGTGTATACGCCGGGTCGTATCCCGTCGATGAGGGCGGGCACCGTGAAGACGGAAGGCTTGGGTGGTCGAATCGGAGAATATCGAGGACGGATTTCTCAACACCGCATGCCGATCTTAACACTGGGCTATTCAAGCGCCGGGGCCTCCAGAACAATCGGGAGACTCAGAAGAACAATGTACAGCCGCCTATCGCGAGTGGGCAGGTCGAAAGTCGACCTCTCCACTCGCAAAACATTAATTATGTGCTGGATGGGGGCTGGTTAATGTAGGCACGACAGGTGAGAAACACGCGGGAAGAAACAGTCATTCACAAAACGACACAAAAACCGCTTGGAGGCCGGAGGCTGTTAACAGAATCCGTCGCCGGGGTAGGTCTCACAGATGTTCCATGAGGAGACGCGCTGCCCGCGGCGTCGCGTTGTCGGGAACGGCTGCCGACACCACTGCGGTGTCGGCGCGCTGGCTTGGAGTCGTCGACAAACAGAATAAATGGCTCAGCTACGGCGCACAGCCATGGGCTCGGCACCCGTCAGGATGCCCCTGCCCGTGGACGGTGAAACCGAACCCCACTGAAGTGCGGGTCTCTCCACTCAGGAAACCGAGCTGACAGCCAAAAGGGCCGAAGTAAGGCATGCAAGCTTTGTTGCCCTTCGGCTCCTGCATTCATGTCCACCCAGCTCCATCTCTTTCGCCGAAAGTAGGAACGCCGACGCCCTAATGTTTCCGTGTTGGAAAAGTAACAACAGATATCAGCCAGCAAAATCCTTCTCAACATGTGCGGCTAAACAGATGTGTGGGAACAGCAGTGACATCAATCGTCACCGGTGAACAAAATGATCAAAATTTAGTTTGCAGTGGTTCCGTCAGCACCGCATGATGCGCGGCTGTTTTTGCGTCGGCTTTTTAGCACACGACACACATAAAGGTCACAAATTTTGTGTCACAGAATAAATATAAGAGGCATGAGCAACGACCACAGAAGGGAAGCCAAATTCAAAATGGAGAACAGCAAATTTATATAATGACGGTTTATGTAATGGTGGTCCAGACTTAAAAATCATCCCCGTTCCAAAAATTTCGGGGTGGGGGCTCCTTATGCCCCCCCCCCCCCCCCGCGTACACCACTTGGGGGAGGGTTTGTAGCCTTGGCAATGCCGGCTCAAAGGCGCTTAGGGGCATAGTCTATCGCCCGCTTTCCCCACTGCGCCACATGCGTGCAGCAGGAACAGGACAAGCACTTGTGGGAACTTTACAGCCGTCACAGCAAAGGAAAGTTCCAGACAGAAGAGAGGTAACCGATTGGACCTTCAACAAGCGGCGAGACGTGCCAATAAAAAACTTTTTCACAGCGATCACTCAACAACTGAAACAGTGATATCGTGCTTGTATGTTTTAACAGCGGAGCTCTTCTAGGTTGAGCGTTTCGTCCGTCTGCTGAAGGTCGTGCGTCACGCAGGGGTAGAAGCATGTTCCCAGATTCACCGGGGGCCTCTGTCTGTTGGTCTGGGTGCCGCCTTGCTGGCGATTCCCAGATCCACTTATAGAAGACGCAATGGTCTCGCAGGATCGGGGTCCCCTTTCTCCCGCTATGGGAGTGAGATGGGGGGGGGGGGGGAAAGCCTTCCGCCGCTGACGTTTATCTACCGATTTCTTCCGCCGCTGACGTTTATCTACCGATTTCTTTGCGCGAACCATACAATTTGCGCGGCAACGTCCGCGCCGTTCAAGGGCGAGTGCCTGTTTACCTTCGAGCCTCCACAAGAGAACCATTGAGCAGATTTCACACTGGGTGGAACTGGATTTAATTTTTTTTTTCAATCAACCTTTTATTTAGCCATCTTTTCATAAAAGAGTGCTGGGACAAGAACAAAAAGCCGCAGTACAGCAGCTTGACGAGGTCCTTGCCCCGCCCGTTGTCTTGGAAACGGGTACAGCGTATTGATTCTCTTTCATAGATACAAAAAATACAGTAAAACTACAACAAACGTGTGACAGATACTACAGATACAGATACGTCATCGATGCTAGGCTTTGCACACTAAGGGCAGAATTGAAAAGCACATACATTATATATAATGCACAGCAATATTTCACGAAATATTGCCGCGAAGCATAGATTGGGTTTGTTTATTTGTGTTTTGCTTTTACCGCCCGGCTGCGCCGGTCTGCGTTATCTCTGCGCCAAGGGAAGCGCGTGTTCCATTCTTTCTTTCTGTGCCGCATGTGTTATCTGTTGTGATAGGGAGAGCATTCCGATCTAACGTGAACAGCCCAGAATAATCTTCTTGGATCTGCTATGTTCTCGATGCGAATCGACGTTTCGAGAACCACGCTCGCCGAAAGATAAAAAGCCTGCAGTGCGGACGCCGGGGCATTCGATTCTCGACGTTCGCCGACGCAAGTCACTTTGTTGACCGCTGCTTCGCCGCCTCTGTATTCTTTTGAGCTCTTAGGGGAGCACAAGTTCGCTCCAATAAACTTGTTTCTCCTTCAAGACAACTGCGTCGTCCTTGGCTTCGTGACATCTGGTGGAGGTGCGGGGTACACACCCTTTATGACGACCTCTGCAAGCCGCCAGCCCAGTCCCACTAAAGCCAGCCTCCGACTGCAAGGATTGCCACCCGAGCTCGGTTTTCTGCCAGAAGGGCCAAAGAGAAGGAACGCTGCAACCAACACCATGGTGCAAGAACGAGCGTCGCCAGTCGTCCTGCAGCAGCCCCGGGAACCACCATCGTTCCGCGGATCCCCCGAAGAAGATCCTGAGGACTGGTTGGAGAAAGTGGAGCGCGTCCGCATCTTTAACAGGTGGGATGACGAAGAAACCTTCCGCCATGTTTTCTTCTATCTAGAAGATACGGCCCGAACGTGATTTGAGAACCATGAAAGCTCCATAACCAACTGGACTCTCTTTAAGAGCGAATTCCTCAAAACATTCGCTACCGTCGTGCGAAAAGAACGAGCCGCCCTCTTGTTGGAAACGCGCACGCAAAACCCCAACGAAGCGGTTGTGATCTTCGTTGAGGAGATGAAGCAAGTATTTCGCCGCGCGGACCCCGATATGACGGAAGAAAAGAAGCTACGCTTCTTAATGCGCGGTGTAAAGGAGGAACTGTTTGCTGGACTTGTCCGAAACCCGCCCAAAACTGTCGCCGAATTCGTGACCGAAGCCAGCACCATTGAGAAAGCCCTCGAAATGCGTGCTAAGCAGTATGACCGCAACTTTGTTGGCGCGGCCAATGCGAACGACTTTGGCAGCACGCGGATCCCGGCCGACAGCCTACGCGAGACTATCCGCGCAATAGTGAGAGAGGAGCTGCGGAAACTTCTCCCAACGCCGCCGCAGCCCCAAGTCGCTTCCCTCAGCGACGTGATTAGAGAAGAAGTGCAACAAGCGTTGGGAACTTCTACGCCATCCGAAGGACCCCGAGAGCCACAAGCTATGACATACTCCGCGGCTGTTCGTCGGCCCCGCCCTGCTCCGACACGCCGTCAAGAGGCCCCGCCGTACCGCCGCCCACTGTCACCCGCCCAACCCCCGGTAGCCCGAAACCAGACGACGAGGAAGACGGACGTATGGCGAACTCCCGATAATCGTCCTCTGTGCTACCACTGCGGAGAGGCCGACCATATCTACCGTCGCTGCCCATACAAGAGACTCGGACTGCGTGGTTTCTCCGTCGACGCACCTCGCCCTCTCCCTGGCCAACGACCACGTGAGATCGACGAGTATCTATCTGAAACCAGCCGTGGCCCAGCGCGTTTCAACCGTTCGCCGTCGCCCTACCCATACCTGGTATAATCGCCGAACCGCCGTAGCAACGCTGACTTCGCCCGTGGAAGGTCCCCCGGCCCACGCGGGGGAAAGTAAAAGCAGCAACTTCTGGAGGTGAAGTTGCTCTACGGCGAAAAACTGGAAACCCTCCAACGACGCAACGACGCGCTGAAGACAGTGATTCACGACATGCCCTCATCCCGACGACCCGACCTAACCCTGACGAGACTCCCGAACACGACGACAGCTACACGGCGCGACGCGTACCCGACCTGACCGAGACGTCCGTTGAGAAGACGACGACAACGGCGATGCACAGTGCCCGACCGTCAACACGTACAAGCAGAGATACGACGCCCCGACGAACCCGGAACTCGAGGAAGGCGGCATCCGACGTCAAGGTGTCCATCGACGGTTTTGATGTAGTCGCCCTCGTAGACACGGGAGCCGACTACTCCGTAATGAGCGGACCATTTGCGTCTAAGCTGAAGAAAGTTATGACCAGATGGGACGGTCCGCATATACGCACAGCAGGAGGCCACCTCGTGACGCCAAGTGGAACGTGCACATCGCGCGTCACCATAGACGGCACGACGTACCCTGCCGCGTTCGTCATCTTGCCTGACTGCTCCCGCGACGTAATTCTCGGAATGGACTTTTTGACGGACAACGGCGCAATAATTGATCTGCAGACGAAGTCGATAACTTTTTCCTCCGATCACTCCATGACGCCGGAACCAAACCCCGAACACCGTGCAGCTGTAAGGATAGCCGATGATCATGTCACCCTGCCACCCCGCGCAAGTTTGATGATCACCGTCTACTGTGAAGGTGCTGCTCCTGACGTTGACGCTATCGTGGAGAGTGACCAAAGGTTGCTTCTCGACCGCGGTGTGTCTGTCGCAAGAGGCATTGCGCGCTTCAAGGAACACCAATCCCACATTTTGGTTACTAATTTCACCGAGGAGTACCAGCATTTAAACAAGGGCGCGGCAATTGCATTCCTCGAAGAAACGCAAGAAGCAAGTGACGTGATCGCGGTCGCCGACTTTGAACACACCCCCGTAGAAACCTTCAAGCTCCCGCAGCCCTTCGACGTGAATCCGGCGCTACCGCAAGAACAACGGAACAAATTATTGGCTTTGCTGCGTCGCTATAGCGAATGTTTTTCGTCGAGCGCAAAACTACGTCAGACCCCTCTAGCGAAGCACCGAATAATAACCGAAGATGGAGCCCGACCTACCCGACAGTCACCGTACCGCGTCTCTTCACACGAACGGGAAGCCATCCGCACTCAAGTCGACGACATGCTCAGCGACGACATTATACAGCCATCGAAAAGCCCCTGGGCTGCGCCCGTGGTACTCGTAAAGAAAAAAGACGGCACATTAAGGTTTTGTGTTGACTACCGGCGACTGAACAAAATCACGAAAAAGGACGTGTACCCCCTCCCCCGAATCGATGACGCCCTCGACCACCTCTGCCACGCGAAGTACTTCTCATCGATGGACCTGAAGACCGGCTACTGGCAAATTGAAGTGGACGAGAGAGACCGAGAGAAGACTGCATTTATAACCCCAGACGGCCTATACGAGTTCAAGGTGATGCCGTTTGGACTGTGCACAGCACCAGCGACATTTCAAAGAGTCATGGACACTGTGCTAGCTGGCCTTAAGTGGCACACCTGCCTCGTATACCTCGACGACGTAGTGGTATTCGCCCGGACTTTCGACGAACACCTTGCAAGGTTGGAGTCTGTACTTGAGGCCATTCGTACGTCGGGGTTGACGCTGAAGCCTGAAAAGTGCCGTTTCGCATACGAGGAACTCAAGTTCTTGGGCCACGTCGTCAACGCCGCGGGAGTCCTACCTGACCCGGCAAAAACTTCAGCTATCGCGAACTTCCCTAGGCCGAAAGACAAGAAGGGCGTGCGAAGATTTCTCGGGCTGTGCGCATACTACCGGCGCTTCGTCGCAAACTTCGCACGCATTGCAGAGCCACTCACGCGCTTGACGAAAGACAGCACCCCTTTCAGCTGGGAAAACGACCAAGAAAAAGCATTCTGCGAGCTGCAAAAACGCCTGCAAAGCCCGCCCGTGCTCGCTCATTTCGACGAAAATGCCGAAACGGAAATGCACACGGACGCCAGTGATATAGGCTTGGGTGCCGTCCTTGTCCAAAAGCAAAGCGGCTGCGAAAGGGTAATCGCCTATGCCAGCCGTGGTCTGTCGAAGGAGGAGAAAAACTATTCTGCCTCTGAGAAAGAGTGCCTGGCTATTATATGGGCGATTTCAAAATTTCGCCCATACGTGTATGGAAGGCCATTCAAGGTTGTAACAGACCACCATGCGCTGTGTTGGCTCGCCAATTTGAAGGACCCCTCTGGCCGTCTTGGGCGGTGGAGCTTGCGCCTGCAGGAGTTCGACGTTACAGTCGTTTATAAATCAGGAAGGAAACACTCCGACGCCGACTGCCTGTCCCGCGCCCCCGTCGACCCACCACCACAAGACTCTGATGAAGACAGCGCGTTCTTCGGGATCGTGACGGAGACCGACCTAGCCGCCCAGCAGCGTGCCGACCCCGACTTACGCATCATAATCGAGTACCTCGAGGGATGCAACGTTGCCGTTCCTAGGACCTTCAAACGCAGCTTACCAGCATTCAGCCTGAGAAACTCCGTCCTCGTGAAGAAGAATTTCAGCCCCGGAACAAGAGCGAATTACCTCCTCGTCATCCCCGCGGACCTTCGTGACGAAATTTTGGAAGCGTGCCACGACGACCCGTCTTCCGGACATCTCGGCACAGCCCGCACTATTGGAAAAATCAAGGCGAGGTACTACTGGCCCGGCCTTACCTCTGACGTCACCCACTACGTCCGGAGCTGCCGTGACTGCCAGCGACGAAAAACGCCGCCGACAAGACCCGCCGGACTTCTACAACCGATCGCCGTCCCATCGAGACCATTTCAACAGATTGGAATGGACCTTTTAGGCCCGTTCCCTACGTCACGATCACAGAACAAGTGGATTGTCGTAGCGACAGACTACATGACGCGCTACGCCGAGACCGCCGCTCTTCCGAGGGGGACTGCACAAGAAGTGGCAAAGTTCTTTATAAGCCAAGTTGTGCTGCGACATGGAGCCCCGGAAGTCCTAATCACAGACCGCGGAACGGCATTTACTGCGGAGCTGATGCAAGGAGTATTACGCTACAGCAACACGGATCACCGAAGAACGACGGCGTACCACCCCCAAACGAACGGACTAACAGAACGTCTGAACAAGACAATCGCAGATATGCTGTCAATGTACGTTGACGTTGAACATAAGACTTGGGACGAAGTGCTCCCGTATGTCACGTTTGCGTACAACACGGCTATCCAGGAGACGACGCAGCTGACGCCGTTCGAGCTTGTCTACGGTAGAAGGCCGACTACGATGCTCGACGCCATGCTTCCGCACGTAGAAGACGACGACCTCAACGCCGACGTCCACGGATATCTTCAACGTGCGGAGGAGGCCCGCCAGCTCGCTCGAGTTCGTATAACGGACCAGCAGCTGGTGGATGCGGGCCGCTACAACCTCCGACGCCGAGACGCCGAGTACCAACCAGGGGATCGTGTGTGGGTTTGGACTCCCATTCGACGACGCGGACTCAGTGAGAAGCTCCTGCGACGCTATTTCGGACCCTACCAGATTCTACGACGTGTTGGCCAACTTACCTACGAAGTGATCCCTGATGGTGACTCCGGCACATCACGACAACGCAGGCGGCCTGAAGTCGTCCACGTGGTTCGCCTAAAACCTTTCTACGGACGATGACGAACTTTTATTTTCATTTGTTCGGACTGTCGCTTATGTTAGCATCGGGTCGATGCACTCTTAGAGGGGGGGTAATGCCGCGAAGCATAGATTGGGTTTGTTTATTTGTGTTTTGCTTTTACCGCCCGGCTGCGCCGGTCTGCGTTATCTCTGCGCCAAGGGAAGCGCGTGTTCCATTCTTTCTTTCTGTGCCGCATGTGTTATCTGTTGTGATAGGGAGAGCATTCCGATCTAACGTGAACAGCCCAGAATAATCTTCTTGGATCTGCTATGTTCTCGATGCGAATCGACGTTTCGAGAACCACGCTCGCCGAAAGATAAAAAGCCTGCAGTGCGGACGCCGGGGCATTCGATTCTCGACGTTCGCCGACGCAAGTCACTTTGTTGACCGCTGCTTCGCCGCCTCTGTATTCTTTTGAGCTCTTAGGGGAGCACAAGTTCGCTCCAATAAACTTGTTTCTCCTTCAAGACAACTGCGTCGTCCTTGGCTTCGTGACAATATCAACCAGAGAAAATGTAGCCAATGAATGTAATTCTTAATACAGCTGATTTATTCATTTGAAATAAAACCCCCGAGAGTCTTGAAACTGCTTACGCACTTTGAAGGCGAAGGATGGGCGTACTATTCTGACGGATGTCGTTTATATACACGTCCACCCATCGACGCAGGATCACGCTATTTCGCCATTCTTAATCCATATTTCAGCACTAAAAAAGAATGTGGTCTGTCTTAATCCACGCAAATTTATCTTAAATCATCTTAACCATTTCTTTCCAACCTTACTAATTAGCACTATCTAGCCATACTTGTATTCGCGTGTCATCATTAATCAATATCGATGCACATGATGATGATGATGATTAGAGGCCCTCCCTTTGTATCGGAACGCCGGTTACCACCAACCGACTTGCCTGTGTTATTCTATTGTTTGCCCTACCCTTCCCTAACTTAATGGGTTATCCCCCCTTTACCCCCCCCCCCCGGTTTAAACTCCCATCCCTTCCTCCCCTTCCTGCCCTTGCACCCCTGTTTACGTCCCCCCTTTTGATTCTATTACGGTATATTACTCATCCTACGTCCCACTCTCTTCCCTACTTTTCTTCCACCACCACTCCAGCATCTCTTCGTCACCTCTATGGCCCTGAAGTTGAGGCTCCCCCTCACACCACATCCCAAAGCCTCCGTCAACGTCGCTTCCCCATCGCCCTGTCGCGGTCCTATCTCTGTGCAGTCTATGGCACTATGCCCTACGGTTTCCCGATCTCTGCCGTAGCATACACAAGTTTCGTCCTAATGCCTGTAGTTAGCCGTGTATGCCCGTGTTCTCAGACACCCTGCCCGTGCTTCAAAAAGCAATGCACTGCCTCGCGTATTGCCATAGAAACATTCCTTCCTGATTCCTAGTTTCTCTGTTCTATAGGTCCCCAGGGGTTTTTTTCCCTTCCATTATCTGCACCCAATTCGTCGTCTCTGCTGCTTTTACTTGCTTTTTAACCGTTGTGTATACCCCACCTTCCTCTACCAAATTTCCGTACCGCTTGGTCAGCTGTCTGGTCCTATGTCTCCACCGCGTGTCCATACTCCTCATATACAGGTACCTAAACACTCTCGCGACCCAATTTTCCTCTTCCATGTCACGCAGTCTCTTTTCAAATTTTATCTTGCTCTGCGCCTTCCTTGCCTCAAAGGATGACCATCCCATATCCCCCTGTACCGCTTCATTCGTAGTTTTTGCTATGGGCCCCTAGGGCCAGCCTTCCTACCACCCTCTGATTTACCCCCAGGCCCGCATGGGTCTCTGGTTTCATGCGCAGAACCGCATTTCCGAAAGTCAATACTGGTACCATGACCCCCTTCCAGACTCCCCTTACCACCTCGTATTTGTTGTATCCCCACGGTGCTCTATGTTTCATTATAGCCGCGTTCCGTCTTCCTTTTGTTTTGAGGTTGGCCTCATGCACATGCGTGTAATCTGCGCCGTCGTTGAGCCATACTCCTAAATATTTATACTCCTTTACCAGTGGTATTTCTACTTGTTCTACAGGCGAACGCTTTCTACAGGCTAACGCTTGTTCTCCCCTCTGCCGGGCTTCCATGTTACTGCCGTGGTAACGCACTCGGCTTCTGCCCTGGAAACGCAAACCTTTTTAAATCCCATCCGAACCCAAACATGTTTTCTATTCCCTTTACAGCCGCGGCCATTTTGGTACCATTCGTGTTGAGAACGATCGATGACGATGGTCAATTTTCGCGTTTGGTGAGACATGTTTAGCATTGGCTTAAATAAAATTCCCCCGCGGGTTCGTGTGGGTCGGTTGTGGGCTTTCAATGCATCAGGCGAATTCGGGCCTTCTAGTAGTGTGTACGTGCCTTTTAAGCAGTCGCTTTAAAACTAGAAAAAAAAAAAAACACGTCCTGGAAAACAAAGGCAGAAGACCAATAAAATTTCCAGTGAAGTTAACACACTCCGAGCACGTGCGTTTCGTTCCGTGTATCCGACAGTAGGTCCGGAAAGGGGCAGGGATGAAACTTTATACTTAAAAATACGTGCTTTTATGGTGCTTTCTAATTATAAAGTATTTCTTGCTTTACGCATTCATAGGGGACGAAAAAAGCCGGCAAACTTTTTAGCAGCTATACCTACGGCACTCGAGGCTTTCAAACTTCGATGAACAGGGACAAGGGCTAAGGGCCATGCGCTCTTAATGCCAACCAGTGAGCGAATGTTGCCGCCCAATGTTTTTTTTTTTTTTTTTTTTTTTTTTTTGTGAAAGTAATAGATGACCCATCGAAGAAAAAAGCTGGCGTCAGCGTCGGCGCTGCGCCCGTGGCTGGCTCTAATTCCAACTTGCTTTGACGCATTCCATAGTACGTGCCCCAAAAATATAAATAAAAGAACGACGCCTTCAAGAAATAAAACCAAACGAAAATGAGCTACTTGGAAAAGCGGAAGTGTCCTATGGTTAAAGGGACAGAAAACCGATTTTTGTCGAGAAAATTTGCCCCAAATGAAAGGGCATCACTTAAAATACCTTAACCCGAAACGGTTTTTTTGATAGCGCCCTAGAACTTTTTAAATCGGAATTTTTAGATCTACTGGACATACTTGTGCAGCCAAAAGGAACGCTGGCAACCATGGCAGTGAGCCGTGAAGCAGCACTTTTATCTGTGCGTGAGATTGAAGGAGATATTTAATAACTTTTCCCCGGTTCAAACAACAATAATTTGCAATCTTTCCTTATCTTCCATGGAGTTTTTTTTAACCCCGTTGAAATCGACGGAGTTGTTTTGACACGTAAGGTAGTGTCCCCAATTCCCTGCTCTCAACTGCAGAGCAAACCTTGGCGCGTGTTGGTACGGCTGCCGTCCAGGCCTCTGTCGTTCTCTGCTTGGCTCGACGGATGCAGAGGCAATCACTGGCCGCTTCGTTGCCGCGCGAGCTGCGCGTAATACCCCCGCCATCGACAGAGGGGCCCGGCTGTTCTTCCCGGAAGCTACGCCAGCCCGACCTGCCGTCTGGCTCGTTGAAACGCAGGCGACCTTGGCCGTGAAAGCGCCGGCAGGTGGCAGGCCCTGCGTACAACTCACGAGCAGCCGTGAACCGGACATGAAACCTGAGGCGGCGCGTGCCGGACAGGTGGTGGCCACCACGGCAGCTGGCTTCTCACTACTACGCCGACACCTCCCCGCTCGCTTGGTGTTGCCGCGTAAGAGATACAAGCAGGCCTTATTTTTCGCGCCACTTCTTGGAAAGCTCTACGCATCTGGGTTGATCAACCCGTAAGAAAGCTGCAAGCCAACCATTTTGTTCGGGTGTCTCATGTTCTCGCTGCAACTGTGATGCGGGCGGCCAACGAAACGCATGCTTGACCTGCCACATGCGTCTCTCGGGCATAAGTGTTGGAGCAGGCACAGACCACCAGCTCTCTGTGTTGATCGAGGCTAATTAAAAAAAGGGCGGAGGGGGCTGTCTTTGAAAATTGTAAAGAATATTGCCGTAAATTTTATGTCACCACAAAAAAAAAAAATAGCTGGTATTGCCTCTGATGTCCAGCAACAGTACTGATAAATGATAAGCCAAATCCGCGTGTTTTCCTTTCACGTGATTGGCAGGTTTTATCTCCCTGTACTCGTACTTTTTAATGTTGGACATTAAAAGTGCAAAAAGCCCGTCGTTGATCTGAAGAAGATTGCGCAGTGTGGATGACTTCCTTCTTGTATAGATGGCGCTGATTAGATGTTCGAGTCAAGCAAATTCTCGCTAATTTTGTGGGAAAGTCTTGGAAGCCGAGAACAGCTCTGCTGGTGGCTAAAATTCCAATTCAATGTCACTTATTATTGTTTGTGTTGGTAGCCACGCCAAAATGAATCAAATATGCCTTTTCAATGTACCTCATAGTGTACCAAGGGTACTTGAAGTTTAAACTTTGGGATCTACTTCTCGATGGCGCAGTTATTGTGTTTGCGCATGTGAACTATACTTTTCAGTAAAATGCATTTAACCTTCACCACCTGAAAGCTAAAGATGTCCTTGCAAAGCAAAGAAGGTGCGTAGCGAGAACCACAGAGGCTAATTAAAACGAGAATGAAGCAGCTTCCGGTGCGCGTCGTAGCCACGCACATAGACAAGGCCTGATGTAGCTTGAGAAGTACGGAGCAAACGGGGAGGGGGGGTAGGCAGGTGTGTTATGGAGCAACGAACAGCTATGTAGGGAAAAAAATACCGGTATCAAATCTTTGCAAGAACGACTTTCCTAAAGCTAGGCAGTGAAAAGGCTTCCTAATTTCCTAACACCCCATAACATTTTTCACAAGGCGGAGCGCGGAACACAGCAAGAGCATGTTTAGCCTATGATGAGCATAATAAATTCCTTACTGAGAACAGCTTCATTGTGATGTTGTCAGGTTTCTTGTTAACCTACAACCGATGGTTTAAACAACCTAACAACATCCTTTCAATGCTTATGTTAAACCAAACAGCTTTCATGGTAAATCGAGTTTATCTTCACTTAGGTTCAGCGAAATTATTTTATGGAGGTGATAATAGAAGCATAGTCCGCACACAGCACTCCCTTTCGTTGGTTTGTATTCCGGCCCTCTGCGTATTCCTAGGTTGCTGAAAAAACTCATAACTTGGATAGAATAGGTTCAGCAATTCGGTAACAGGCGAACGTTTGCTTTTCGGGCCAATATAGTGTGCGGGAGAAAGGACCGCTGAAGAAGTCAACCGAGAAACCTTGAACCTTCTCTTTCACCCCTGTTGCCACGGGGAGAAAGGGGAATTACCTTGTGAAATTTTTATGGTCTGTTTCTTTTTTTCGTTATTTTTTCTCATGTTCGTACCGCGTAACTGTGATTTCTTGTAATCTTTTTTCCCCTCTTCTACTTCTCTCATTTTTTTTTCGCTGCCCAACAACCATGATCCCATTGTACAAACTCTCCCTTCCCTTGCCCTCGCCCTTGATAATCTCTCTCTATATATAACCCTGAAACCAACTCATCTTGTACTCTGAAGAAAGGAAGTCCTCTTCCTGAAACGTCAGTAAACTTTTATTTTAGGTGCGGAGTATCTTAGGACCGCACAATGTACATCCGCGTCCGTGCGCATAGCATTTACAAACGCAACAAATCGCATAGGCACCGGTAGGATTCGAGCCTGTGTCTGGTAGACCAGACAGAGTTAGTGTGAGTCGTCTTACCCATTGGGCAACGACCATGCGTTGTAACAAAGCGGAGTACCTTACGGCCTCCCAATGTCCGTCCTCGTCCATCCGTGCGCACACTACCATCACGCGAAAATCAAGCGAAATTCGATTTGAGCCGTGAGTTGTGTGAGTTGCAGTTTCATTTAGGGAATAATCAAGGTGCAACTCACGGCTCAAATCGAATGACGGTGGGGGAGCAAATCGGATGTCACTCAAGCGCAACTTGGATGTCATTTCGAGTCCCTGTACTCCGCACCCTCGCCATCATTCACGGAGTGGAGATGCTGCAATTGTTTTGTTTTTTGCGTGTGTCTCTGTCTCTACTTACCTTCAATATATATATATATATATATATATATGGCGCTGGCTACCTATATATATATATATATATATATATATATATGGCTACCTATACCTATACCTGGCTACCTATATATATATATATGGCGCTGGCCGAATGGCGCTGGCTACCACCCCCAAGCACAGGAAACAAACATACCTAACATAAATACCCCAGAAAGTGAATGGGAAAATCGCCCCGCCGGTAGCGTAGTGGTTATCGCACCAGACCGGTATTCTGGAGGTCGTGGGTTCGGATCCCACCTGGCGGGCATTTTTTCTTCACTTTCTTTCTTTCTTTCCAAATTCCTAATCTGTTTCAATGATCTACCACATCCTCCCCTTTGCTTTCCGAGGTTTTCTCGACTGTCAACCCTTATTTCTGTGTTATTTTCAACGAGCCCCTCATTTCCTATTCTGATTCGCTACATGCATAGCGAGGGCCTCTGTTCTGGCAGTCTTGTTGCCAAAGGGAGCTTAAGAGGGTTCAAAGCTGGTCGACCACTCTGGACATGTCGTAGACACTCGAGTCACGACCCGGGGGTTAAAAAGAAGGTCCCCTTCACCCCGATTAGTCCGAATGGCGCTGGCTACCACCCCCAAGCACAGGAAACAAACATACCTAACATAAATACCCCAGAAAGTGAATGGGAAAATCGCCCCGCCGGTAGCGTAGTGGTTATCGCACCAGACCGGTATTCTGGAGGTCGTGGGTTCGGATCCCACCTGGCGGGCATTTTTTCTTCACTTTCTTTCTTTCTTTCCAAATTCCTAATCTGTTTCAATGATCTACCACATCCTCCCCTTTGCTTTCCGAGGTTTTCTCGACTGTCAACCCTTATTTCTGTGTTATATATATATATATATATATATATATATATATATATATATATATATATAGCGAATCAGAATAGGAAATGAGGGGCTCGTTGAAATAAGGCAGAAATAGGAATTGGCTCCGAGGTTGTCTTGACTGCCAATTCCTATATATATATATATATATATATATATATATATATATATATATATATATATATATATATATATATATATATATATATATATATATATGTAACTCATTAACTTCCATTTCCAGCGATGCTGTTTACGGCTAGCGTTCCGTAGATTTCTCATTGGGCAAATCTGGGGCGTCAAAATGAACTGTGCCCGGAATGCTCAGCAGAAGGCGGCTGTAGCTCTCGATTTATCATACCCCCCACCCCCCCACCCCCAAAAAAAAGAAAACTGCATGAAGATTGGCAGCTAAGACGGCTGTATAATTACTCCTTGCTTATTTTACTTGCCCTAATTAGGTCACCGTTAATCTGTGCACGTTACAGAATTCCCGTCTGTTAATACATGGCCAATTAGGAGAAAAGTATGTTTGCAAAAAGTGGATGCCTCCATTGTTTTATCACAATTTCCCAAACAAAACGACATGAAAATTGGCCGCTGAGGTGACTCTATTATTACCTTGAGCTTTATTTATTTACTTCTCATAATTATGCAGTTGACAGTGAGGTAGTAAATGTTACAGAATAATTGTCTGCTGTCAATAAATGGGCTTCTAGTGTGGGCACACGGACAGCCTCCTGTTTGACAGCTAGGATAAAAATCTAGTCCTTGCGAGTTTCATTGAGCTATCACAAAGCCATAGTCACTACCATTAAATAATTAATGGGAGAAATAAATACGTGTACCTTCTCTAAGTATGCGTGGGTGGGTATTTTTATGCAGCTGTGATGTTCCTACACTTTTACAGAGTGGAGTGGCTCCTAATATTTTACTTTCCCTCGTCGAGCTGAATAAAATTTTACTGTAGTTGAAGGGGACCATACACATAATTTCTGTTCAGGCACGGTATAAAATTGGTGGGTGATCAGGGTGACGTGATGCGGTGAATTGACAACTTTAGCGCTTGTGCTAGAAGCTCCGCCCGCCCTGCCGCAAACTTGGGGCACTCGTACAGTACATGCGACAGGGACTGCACGGGCGCTCGGCAGTGCGTGCAGGCGGGACTGGCCACCCGCCCCAGTCGGTGCTTCCGCTCTGACGTCCACGCGGCCGAGGGGTGCGGCCGCTCGAGGAACTGCTTTGGCCCCCAGGAAATGCCAGGGAGCGGGACAAAGTGCTCGAGGCCCTGGGAGCATACCTGGGGGCCTCGGGGCTCCACAATGCACTAAGCTACAACTCTACGTAACTGCCCGGGTCGCAGTGGAGTGTAGCTGTTAGGGTAGAATTCCTGTGTGTGTGTGTGTGGGTGTGTGAGTGCGTGTGTGCAAGTGTGCAGGTGTCCTACTCCTTCGTGTCCTGTATTTTGATATTTATTTATTTGTCTAGTGTTTCGTTTTTTTTTGTGTGTGTTTTTTTTTCTCTTTTACCCAACGTTGTAGATAGGTTATTCTTGCCCATATTTTATATATTTATGTTAGCCCTCTACCCTATCCCCCTATTCCTATGTACTCTTTCCTCCCTATCCCACCTCCCCCACACCAGCAGGCATTCCGGTGTCCGCCCCTAGGCGAGACAATTTACGCCTGTTGGTGGACCTTCCTTTCTTGTTTTTGTGCAATAAATACATACATACATACTTGTGCTCTATAGAATCAAACTGACCGTGCGGTCACACTTCGTCAGTCGAACTTAAAGTCTTATTCGCAGTAAGATCGTAGCCGGTTCCTATATCCACATTTGGAGGACAGTGGGAGAAAGGCTGAGAGAACTACAGAACCGGTATCAAGTGGTGCGAAGAGTGCAATGCGCCACGATCAGATGACCTACTCTCTCGCTAAAAACGCAGCATTTGCTAGATATCAACGAGCCGCAATAAATCAAGACGCGATAAACGCAATGTCAAATAAAACACTACCCAGTACCAACACTATAACCAACAGTTGACGCTGTCAATTCACATGCTGTCACCGTGGTCGGCCGGCATTTCTTTTTATATAGCACATGTTAGAAATAGGCCTCCTTTACATTGACTTCGTGGGTGAGCTTCGCCGCGAGACAAGCGAGCGCAAAGTGAAGCACGCTTGGGGGTCTTCGGCTAAGTCGACCCGAAACCCGCACAACCCGCATAGTAAGTACAGCTGCCGCTGTAAAAAGAGACGGTTTAAGTTAGGTGAACAAAATTAGCACAAGGCTTTACTCACAGCAAAAAAAAAAAAGCAGCCAAGCCGTGTCTTTCCTATCAAGATTAGCACATTTCTTTCAGTGCGCCGGACGGCTGTGTAGGCGAAGAAAGGTGTCCCTTATCCAATCATTCCTGGTCTTGGCTTCAAAAGTAGGAGGAGAAAAATGAATTCGAACGACACCGGAAAGGAACATAGGAAGTCTGGGTGAGAAACTCCTCCTCTCTATATGCGGATTTCAGTGGGCTGATGGTGAAGAATCCCGGTCCTCCCTTTCGTTGGATGGCGTGGTAGTATGCAAGGATGTGACGATCAGAGGTCAGGATGGCGGGCTGCAAGTATACAAAAAGTGTAGGAAACATCACATTTGCTGATTAGAACAATGTGTCCGGCTGTCAATTCTTTTGAACAACAGACTCCAAACAGGCGTCATTTATTATCCATATTAAGATTAGCTTTTTACGCACAGAAGCAACCCCGGGATTATTAGGCGGGCCGCCGTGCGTCGCTCCATACTTATTTCGACCATGTTAGCTCTTGAATATCCCCGGACATTTTGTATTCACGGATGGTTTTCTTTTTTTGCTTCATTCATTAACACAGCCGCAGCGGCAAGGTACGGAACCCACAACCTCGAGTTCAGTAGCCTGACGCATTAACCTGCTATGCAGTACAACGAGTTTAGTTATTATTAGAACGAGTCCTTAACTTGGAATTTATGGGGCCGCACGAACCAGGATGTTTTATAAAACTCAGGCAATGTGGCACGCGAAAGAAGTGGCTGAAATTCGCCCTTAGTGCGTAATGAAACCTAAATGTCCCCGGTCGTCACAAATTTAGCGAGTACTCTGTGAAAGTAGTGGTGATTGCTAATAGCAAGAATCTCCGCAGAAAGATGGTTGTATTTTTTGCAAGCGCCGTAAGTGAGGAAATGAAGGAAGGGCAATGAGGCGAATGCACGCGCCTAACGCAACCAAAGTACAAGCGCAGGAAAAAAGGCAGGGCATGCGTAAACTCTCATCCAACTTTTAGTACACAAGCCTTTTGCATAAACAACGTGGCTAAAGCGTTGTGCTCGCGATCCCTAGGACGCGGGTTGGATTCCGGCATCGGGGGCCGTTTTCCTGACGGAGGCAAACAACGAAAACGCCTTTGTCGAGATTTCGGTGGTCATGAAGATAAAGCACAAGTGTGGTTAATTAGAAATACTACTTTGTCCCGACAACAATGATGCAAATTCTGTCGTAAACTTCAGACAATAATGAGGAAAACGAGTGAAGCGCTGGCGACCCTCCAGCTACTTTCCGGCGATTTCTCTATGACGTCACAAGATCCTGATTGTGCGATTGGCGGCCGCCGACCAAAACCGTTTCCAAGAAACATGACTGCGTGATTGTAATTCGTCCTCCACTCCCGTTTGATCGTATTACTTTAACGCTAACGTGCAGCTAGCACGCTTACAAAAAGGGTTTTAGTGATGGTCCATAATACGCGCCTCCTGCCGATAACAGTTTCATGAAGCGCGAAATTTGAAACGTTTTCAATATTTCTTGGGTTTTGCTTGTTAAAGAAACGCCTTTCGTGGCTGAAATGAAGCGTATGGATTTACCAGAGGCTAGTTCTATCAAATTGGGCAAAGTTCTATTTTGTCTTCATAGCCCCTTTAAAGATTCACCTGTGGTCGAAATTAATCCGGAGTCTTTCATTACGGCACGCCTCATAGCCTTGGTGTAGTTTGTGCGCGTCAAAATCCCACAATTTGAACACGATATATGAAGCATATTTTTTCCCGGCCGTATGCAGATTCATTGCTCTTTTGTTGATGCGCTATGTATAAAGAACAAGTATAAATTACCTTAAAAAATTGTAGCAAAATCAAATAACAATTCTACCCGAGGTACGGCATTTCGTTTTCTTGTGGAGGTATCATAACACTAACTATTAACGAGGGATGTGTACACATCATCACTTTTTCGTCCGCATAAGCCAGACGGGGGTTCGTGGCGCAGTGCTAGTTAAGTGCACCAGGCCGTTCTTCCTTCCGTACAAACTCACCTAACGGGCACTCGCAGAAACTTGAGTACCTGGGCGCAGTGGTGTAGCCAGAAATATTTTTCGGGGGGTGTTAAACTCCACCACTAAAAAGATTTGAAAAAGCTATAGTCTCCGCCCAGACTGTCCTATTTTTGTTTTCTCTTCTTATTCTCGTTTTTACATTTAAATTTATAGATGAAGTGGGTAAAAAGGTATGATGTTATATTAATGTTCGCTAAAGTAAAAGTTTTATTTTACCAATGTTTCGATTATTTGAGAAAACAAAATCAAATGACAATTACTATACTCCCTAACTTGAGCAGCGCGAGCTGCAGTCTCCTCGGTCACTGCGCGTATCTCGTCGTCTCAGGAAGGGATCGCGTGACCAACGAACGCACAGCGGCCCGCACTACTCTGCCGTTATCTCGCAGGGCTTGGCTGCCGCCGAGCATGTTATTGCAAATCTTGCTTGAACCTCCCGCGGAAATGTCACGTGGTTAGGATGTGCCACGCAGGAGCGTACGGTGAAAGTATGATGGGGAGGGCGTTCCTTAGCGGCTACGCATGGCGAAAGTGTGACGGGGAGGCAGTGAGCCATACTGAGCCGCGGCGACGCGCCCTCCCCAAAACCAGACGCGTTCCCCCGTTTTCTTTCTGCCTGCCGGGGTGCCTAGTTCGCTCGCTCGGTTACGTGGGCACCGCCACCTTCCCCCTCTGCGAAACCCCTGTACCGGGGGCCAAAGCGTTGCGCGCTGAAACGAATTTTTTTAGCAAGTCAATATTGGGATCCCCGATTAGGCAAGCATGACCATGACGACAGGACAAGACACCTGCCGTAAGTCGCCGAGCAATGCGCGTGAGTTTTTGTCTGGAGAATAGGAATGACTTTCACACCCTGCGAATCCACTTACTATAGAATGAAAGGGTCAAGGAAGAAAAACGTAATCCCACCTGTTCACACGAATAGAGCAACTGCACCTCCACCCCGCCCGCTCCATTGGCCCGGTGAAGTATAGAAAAAACCCAGTGAGCCAGTTAAGGAAGAAGATGTATTTTACATTTTGTAATTTTTTTTCTGCGCACAAATACAGCGCTTAAGTCATTCACTTTTGGACAAATCAGAGCAAACTCATTCCTCTGTTTCCGTAAACTTGTTTTATTGCCATGAACAGGCAGTACAATTTTCAACGTGTGTGAAACTTTTGAGGGTATCATGAAGTAAGACCTAGAGTTTCTGGAATGAAGAGAGTATGAAAACAGGACCGAAACTTAAATTTCACAGAGAACAACTGACACAGCAATGTCCAAGCAATGTCCTTCAAGTCTGCAAGCTCCCAGACATAGGTGGACAGGTAGCATTTCCTTTTCTTTGAATATAAATCTTCCCATTTGCGACTCAGACAAAGTGAAAGTCCTTCCTTTGGCTTTCGCGCGAGCAGCCCAGAAACGCCCCTGTGGCCGTTGGTAATATTCTCAGAAACGACAAGCGCAGCAGGTTTCTCTTTCTGCATATCAAAAAACAAACAAACAAAGCAAATTTTTTTCGGGCCGCAAGCCAGCGAAAATGCAGGAATATGTGGGGCCTGTGCAATAAAAGTTAGTTTTGCGCTTGTTCGGTACATTTTTTGTGCTTGTCCTTGCGTTGTGCAACAGCTGCGTTTTCGTCAAAGATGCGCCAACGCGCCCAGCGGCAGGCCCTGCTGACGACGGGGCCGGAAGCACATGTTAGTCTTGTAGCGTTTGACGACGGGCTGCTGAAACGGGCAGCTTACCGCGAGATCTTTGGAGCTGTTCTCCGAATAGGAGCCGTGATTTAAACAGCAGAACAGCAGTTTTCTGATGATGCGTAACAAGAGGATATGCCCTGTAGCGTGGTAAACATCCTTTGCGAATCAGGACTCTGGTCCCGCTTATTGGAACGCGAAATTTTGTCTTAGTAACTATTATAAATGGGCAATCTGGCCTGCATGGAATTCATTGCATCCACAAAAAATATTCCACCATAAACGTGACGCCTGCATTTCAGTGTGAAACGGAACAAAATGCATAGAACCTGAGGTACAGTATATATATACAGGGTGATCAAAATTAAGTCGACAGTTTTTTCAAACTTAGGCGATTAGATATACGTTAAGATCGCCTATACAGTGAGGTTATGCACTCAGGGGGACGCAGAATGGGCTGATAATTATTGATGTCGGTGGTTAAATTAACTAAAATTCAATAATTAACTATTTGGTGGCTGCAGTAGGCAGGCATGTTTGTATTGAAAAGTTGGTCGTAATCGTGTTTCTACGCAGTTTCATTTGGCAGAATTCTTTTAGCGCATCCGTACTCCTAGATATCGAACTTCGAAGTTTAATTGCCGTTCGCATGATTGCGCATGCAAGGCAATGAGGACCGGAGCAAAGCTCCTCCCCTTTGTGACGTGACAGCCGTGTATGGTGTTTAGTTTGACAACGGGGTGGAGGCGCAGGAAAAGGTGATAACTGGCATCCTTTCCCTGTTGGCTGGCGTTATCGCAATCTGCAGCACTCGGAACCGCTATCGAAACACAGAACAAAAGGAAGGAGCTTTGCGGCGGTCCCCACTGCTTTGCATGCGTAATCATGCGAACGGCAATTAAACTTCGCAGTTCGATATCTCGGAGTACGGATGCGCTAGTAGAATTCTGCGAAATGAAACTGTGTGGAAACATGATTGCGACCAACTTTTCAATACAAACAAGCATGCCTGCTGCAGCCACAAAAAAGTTAATTATTCAATTTTATTTAATTAAGCTACCTACACCAGTAATTACCACATCATTCTGTGTCCCCCTGGGCGCGTAACCGCATAACCGCACTGTATAGGTGGTCTTCACGTACATCTAATCGCCTAATTAAAAAAAAAAACCTGTCGACCTAACTTTGATCACCCTGTATATAGAGTTTCGAATTCCGAAACTTTTGGCAACGAAAAACGGGAAACGTGTCAGTCGACTTATTTCACTTTATATATATATATATATATATTCTTGACTACTGTAATGATAGGTAAACACTTGTGTGCAGACTCTGCAAATGATTCTAGTTAGCCCGACTGTTTCGACAGTGGAACTGTCTCCGTTTATAACTAGTTTTTCGCGGCTAGGGCCAGGGGACCCCTGTAATCCGCCAGTTCCAGATTCATAGCCCTTGGAACGCTTAGCAATGGGAGCAGCGGACGCTGTCGGCACCTCGGCCTGCGCAGTGACAAACCCGAGCGTACGCCCCTGCAGTAAACAAATTAGCGGCTCCATTTTGATGTAAATCATTGGCAATGATTTGAGTCACAATTAGTACGCGATGCTGCCTCTCATCATTATCGGCCCCTTCCTTCTCTTTCGGGCTGCGTTGAGCGACGAAACAGCTGTAAAGCATGCGAAGATTCCCCGGCTCTGGGTCTGGTCAGTGCAGCCAGCGAAAACAAGCGCCGCGTCCGCAAGAGAAACAAACGGCTGCGCGCGCGGCCGCAGCTGTGCGCCCAGCGGCGGCGGCCAGCTGCGGCCGCATCTGTCCTCCGGATGGGCGCGCGCCTGCCTGCCCGCGAGATGATACTGTAGCCGAAGGCTTGGCGTTGAAAAAGCAAACAGGGCCGCGGAGAAGAGACGCCGACCGCAGCTGAAACGGCCGCCGCTGCCTGGGGCCCTCTTAATAAACACTACTAGTACTACAACTGCGGCTCTCGTCGGCGCGCCGGCAGGTGCGCGGTAGTCAGCAAAGGACCGTCTGTTCCACGCGCCACGTAAATTGGCCCGGTACGAAAATGAGCCGCGTAGGTCTGCATTCCTCGCTGTTGCCTTTGCGTTGGCCCGAGAGATGCGAGTGCGAAAGGAGAAAGGGGGGGGGGGGGGGGGGAGCGAATGCCGGAAGAGGAGGGAAAGAAAAACAGCAGTCGCTTGACTCGATGAGTTAAGCATATCAGTAACGGTTGATCTTTCTCATCCTGCGCTTTTCCCTTTTGCTGTTTTGTCACGAAAGACGGTGGAGGTAACAAGTGGGATGCCAATGCAAAACAGTTCGGGCAAGTAGTCTAGATATGCTTGCAAAATTCTACTCCTGAGTAAACGTTCGCAAAATTACGCCGTAATTCTGCGATTTCTTGTGTACGGCTGAGCGGCAAAGTGTGTGTATTAGGTAAGGGCCGTAGGGCAGGTGATTCTTACTTGAGGCAGCGTTATGCGAAAGAATTCAATTGACCATTAAAGAAAAAAGCCGGTGTTGGTGTCAGTGTACGCGTAGACGGAGTCGTCGGAAGCAGTGAAACGGCTTCTTGGAAAGCGTTTCATAGCGCGGGGCGCTCAATATCATGAGCTTAGACACGATTGTAGTGATACACCGCAGAGGAAGAAAAACAGTGGAAGAACAGAGCTACACAAGCGAACAGATGGTCAGCGAAATTGACCATTATCGTCAACTCTCCTATGACACGGCGACGGGAGCTAGCAGCGGCGCAATGCGTAGGTGACAAATCGAAGCCATTCGAAAGCGTTAACGCGGGTGGCGAATCAGAACATCTCAACAGCCGGATGACGACACCCTTCGACAACGTGAGGCGGAATCACAGCGTCTTGGGAAATCAAATGGAGATTATTGCTTTCGCCTTCGAAAGCCATAAGAAGTGCTTAAGTGTCCTCAGAATTTCTTACCAACAGCCGGTATAAACAACACTGAAAATCATAGGATGGTTAGATGCAAGATAAGGCTGAATCTCAAAAGAGAAAGAAGGAAACTCGTGAAAACTAAGAAACCCGTATGAAGTCAGTCAGAGCCATATCGCAGGAGTTTAAAGGGACAGTGAAGTTATTTGGAAACATTACGGGGTTACTAGCACAAATTGTAGTCTGGCGTCTCTAGGCCATGTTTCGACCACTCTCGCTGTGTTTACGCGACTTTATTCACTAGAAAAATCAATTCGAAGATGCTGTCCTCCTCTCTGCATCGCCTATTTTCTGTGGCGTTTCGTATGACGTCACAAAAAAGTGACGTGGCTTGACTGCACTACTGCACGGATCGCCGACCCTCCGACAGGATCTGTCGGCCCAGAGGTTAGTCAGCCGGCCGTCAGCGGTTCGTCGCAGTTCATTCGCTCAGTTGAAACTAAGCCACGACAGGATTTCCGCCTGGAGGAATGTGCTTTTAGTTTGTAAGTTTGTTGACTGTATCAAGCTCTAAGTACAAGGAGTGCCACACAAGCGCACATGCCCCGCTGCGCTGACCGGTACGCCAGTAGAAAAATCTAAGGCCAAATAAAGGCGGGAGAGGAGTCATCGAAGTTACTAAGGAAATAAAATCAACCGAAGTGGTTACCGTACAACGTAAAACCAGGGTGCAGGAAGCACTTTTTTGCGCTAAATGGACAAGCACAGCGAATGGACCACACATCTGCGAACGCTTTTCCGTCTAAGAAATGCCGTCGCTAGACATGAGATATTGTGGGAATTTGGGGGACGCTTACTACACAAGCGCTATACAAGAAATAGGTAATTAAGCTGCTTGAAATGCTAACACTAAACAGAAATATAAACCAGCCATAGGTTCTATACTTTATATTTCCTTTGGAGGAACCCCTCGTTGTAGCCCAGTGGTCTGGAGCGCGAGGCATGCTCTTTTTGCAAGTCGCAAGTTCGAATCCCCGACAGTCTGTTTTTTTTCTTTTTTTTTTTGAAGTTGATTTTTTGTTTTTAGCCAATGTTTTCTATACTGAATACACTATTTTTGCGCTGTACTATTCTATACTGAATACAACATTAACTATCAGGCGCAACTCAATCAGTTATTATTTCCATCAAGGGTGAGTTCACCGTCACTGATGCCTAGCATTTCGGCTTCGTTTCTGCTTCATTTCCGCGAGCCTTAAAGGGACCCTGCAACACTTGCCATCGACTACTAGTAATGTATTTTGGGATAAAGTCTATTGTCCCAGAAATCTCCTCCCGCAAGAATTATGAAAATCCGTTCACAATTAACGAAACTACGCGCGATGAGAAATCGCGCATAATCGTTCCCTCTCAACTCGACCGCGGGCAACGCGACGAAAGCTGCGCACTCTCTCCCGGAGAGGGGGGTGGCTCGCGGCGTTCTCTTCGGCGGCCTTCGATATATCCCATGCCGGGTAGTTTTCTCCTTTTCTCCGCAACGCGGAGGGGCCTATTTCCGGTCTGGTGCCACAAAAAAGCAGGCATGGGTGCCTGCTCGCAAGTGCGCGCTCGGGCTGGTAGGGCGTTTTTGAAGCAATAAACGTTTGTAGTCGAGTGGTCCCGTTGAAAGGGAAGTATTGAGCTCATCACTCAAACTCCGCGCGGACTCAAAACACAAAAGAAACGGCAAAACTGTGCCTACAGGATCAGGCATTGAAGAGGTTCGTACACAGCGATGACGACGACGGAAATGGGAGAATCTACCCGCGAAGTTGACCAGTGACAGCCGATCGGGAAGCCATGGCCTATGTGACGTCCCTCGGGCCATGCATAATGAGGACAACTGAAGAGAGAGCGGTTTGTTTTTCCGCGTCTTTCACATCGATTTGCGCGCTCACCGCTTCACGTGCACGTGTAATATTTGGCTCAGGTATTCCTGGCAGTGTAATCTAAACGTTGCGCAGGTTTACTTGCACTGTTCAAAGAGTGTTGCAGGGTCCCTTTAACTCGAAACCTGCATGTACCGAAAACCCGCACGTAACAAATAATTACGAGCTTTTGTCAACAACGTTATATCCAGGTTTAACTGTATTGCTTTGCAAGTCGCAAGTTTGAATCCTCGATAGTGCAAATTTTTTCATTCACCATTTTTTGCGCTGTAACGTTCATTACTCCCCGAGTAAGTTCGCAGAACGCACGCAGACTGACACTGACGCGCTTGTGAGTTCTCGTTGGCGTGCTGTTGCCATAAGCACCCACTGCTGCGGGCGGGAAGTGGGCACTGTCCTGCATCTTCCGACCCTGGGCCTGGTGCTAACACCCTTTCTGCGATGCAGGCGTGAGAAAGGCGAGCTCCAAAGATGGGAGAAACGCACATCGCATTTGATCTTTGGCGGTAACGAGGAGGGCGTTCATCCACTGCGTACGCCTCGGCTAGTGATTGCTACGATTCCAAGCCGTGCTGGTGGGCTTATCTGACGCATTTTACAGCGGACAACACGGCAGAAGTGCGGTATGCCGATTACTGAGATATCGAGAAGGCCGAACCAACAATAACGTCGGATGTCAGCATGTAGTGTCGCAGTACCGAAACCGAAACTTGTTTGAATTCTATAATCTTGGAGATCGCCGAATCACGTAGTACCTTGTATTGACGTCACTGCTGTTAGTTCATGCGGCCGCCGCAAACCGCGCATGGTAGTTTTTCTTGTTTTAGGCTTTATAAAATACATACCGCCTTATAGCCCGGATAAACGATGAGAAGTGTGTTTATTTGAGCCAGTCTACGCAGTGCAAGTAAAAACAGGAGCTGGACAAACTCACTTCAGTGTCCCTTTAAAATAACGCTTCAAAACAAATTCGCGCTTCTGAATGAGCCAAACCAGGTCAGTGTAGACAGGCTACATGACAAGCTAACATCGGCACTTAGTGAAGCAGCAGCAGCTGTGGGAGAAGCTACATGTAGTGAACAAACTGGAAAACTAAGAAGACGGAGGAACTAATTGGCAAACGTAAGACCATGAAAGTGTCCAGTACGTCGGATCGGATTGAAATATTTGAGTTTTCGAAACTGATTAACAGAAGTAAAACAAACGACATTAGTTCATATAACATGGCAGTGATCGAGGAACGGCTGTAATAGGGGGTACATTGAAAGCAACTAAGAGAAAGCTAGCCATCGGCAAAGACAGGGTGTACGCACTTAGAGACGAGCAGGGTATAACATTACGCACAACTTGGACGAGATAATAAATGTAGCAGAACGATTCTACACCAGGGTGTATGCCAGCGACCTCAGACCAGGGGAAACTACTGAGAGTACGAGTTCAACTTGCGATGTCCCATTAGTAAGTATACAAGAAGTTGGAAAGGCTCTGAAAGGCATGAAAACAGGAGAAGCTGCAGGTGACGACGGCATAACCGTGGCTCTTTTGAAGGAAGGAGGAGACATTGTACTGGAAAAGCTCGCTGTAGTATGTATTTTCGGCATGCTTGAAGACACAAAAACTGCCCATACCCTGGAAAAACGACAAAATTATTCTGATTCCTAAGAAAGGAGGTCCCAAGGATCTCAAGAATTACAGACCCATCAGCCTGCTCTCAGTATTTATTTATTTATTTATTTATTTATTTATTTATTTATTTATTTATTTATTTATTTATTTATTTATTTATTTATTTATTTATTTATTTATTTATTTATTTATTTATTTATTTATTTATTTATTTATTTATTTATTTATTTATGTTACCCTCAGGGCCCGAGGGCGTTACAGAGGGGAGCGGGAAACACACAATAATACAGACAAAAACAGCGAAACAACAACATTATACAATACAAATAACAGCTTGTTATGAAAGCAGGTTGGTTATGGCTGAACGAAAAGCCATCTCATTGCTGATTTCAGCTACGAACTGAGGGAGGAAGGCGATTCCAACTGGCACAAGTGCTGGGGACAAAGGAATCCTGAAATAGGTTTGTGTGACACGATGGGACGTGAACCTTGTGCTGGTGGTCGATCCGGGGCGACATGTAAGATGGACTGGACAATAGCCTGCTTCTGAGGATGGGATTACAATGATAAATTTTGTGGAACAAGCATAAACGGAACACTTTTCTGCGATGTTCAAGAACAGGCATCGATAGACTAGTTTTCATAGATGTAACACTGAATGTGCGGTGATAATTTGAAAGTATAAAATGCGAGGCTCGATTCTGAACGCTTTCTAACTCTGAACAGAGGGACGCCGTGTTCGGATCCCAAACGCTGGCCGCATACTCCAATTTTGGACGAACTAATGTTTTATAGAGAAGCAATTTCAAAGAAGAAGTAGCCTGATTAAAGTTTCTCCGGAGATACCCCAACGTACGGTTGGCGTTGTTAACAACATAATTAATCTGAGTTTTCCAGGACAGGGTAGATGATATGTGCACGCCTAGGTATTTATAGGACGGGATATCTTCAAAAGGAACATTGTTAATAGAGTAGCAGAATGCTCGCGTCTTAGAGAAATACGTATGCTTTTACACTTATTAATATTGAGTTTCATTTTCCAGAGCTCGCACAAGGCAAAACACGGTCAACATCAGACTGTAGTGCTATAGCGACAGAATCACTGGACATTTCCCTGTATATCACACAATCGTCGGTGAAAAGGCTGATAGATGAAGAAATATTAGTTGGTAAATCATTCATGTATAATAAAAACAGCAATGGTCCCAAAACGGAACCTTGTGGAACCCCTGAATTAACTGGAGAAAAAGCCGAATTAGTGCCACTAACATTGACAACTTGATAACGGTTAGTCAGTAAACAGTGCAACCATGCAAGTACGTTAGAGTCTAAGTTCAGATTTGAAAGTTTGAAAAGCAATAATTTGTGAGGGACTGTATCAAACGCTTTAGCAAAATCGAGGAATATGCCGTCTGTGATGAACCCGCGATCAAGAACAGTATGAAGATCATGCGTAAAGCATATTAGCTGTGTTTCAGACGAAAGCGATTTTCGGAACCCATGTTGAAACTTAGTGAAAAATGAATTAATTTTCAAGAACTTTATAATATGAGAATAAATGACGTGTTCCATTGTCTTATAGCACAGGCTGGTTAGTGACACCGGTCGATAATTATTCGGAGAATGTCTGTCCCCAGACTTGTGCAGCGGGACCACTTTCCCGAACTTCCATTCGTCGGGGATACAGGATGTTTCAAGCGACTGCGCAAAAAGTTTGGTCAAAATAATAGGACAGTACACTTTAGCATTAGCCAAAAACTTTGAGTTTATATTATCAACACCAAATGATGAGGAAATTTTCAGTTTTCTACTTAAACACTCAACGCCATAATTATCAAAAACAATCAGTTCCATGGAACGTGCATGAGGACTTTAATAATCAGGGTAGCAGTTAAAATTATTACGAGTAGGAAATGCAGAAGAAAACACAGCAATAAAAACATTGGACACTCCTCAGCAGGGACTGCTGCATCATCTGGATATTTAAGCGTTACAGCTACATTGGTGCTTTTATTTAAGATGTTTCACAATTGTTTGGGATTACTTATTAGCATATTGGGTAGTGTTTTATTAAAGAACGTACGCTTTGCATCTTTAAGCGCCTCTTTATATTAGGTAGCTGCAACTCGATAAGAATCCCAGCGTGTTTTACTGTCCGAAATTTTGGCTGAGGGAAACAGGCGCTTTTTCTTGTTGCGCAGTCTTTTCAGGGACTCATTAAACCATGTTTCCTGGTTGCTAGAGGCATAGCCTCCTTTATACTTTCTGTGCCTGCGACGTCGCCGGGAGAACAATAGGAGGGCTCCGTCGCTCGAGTTGCGGAGAGCGGCCGCTCACTTTGGTGGGGGCGCCACTTACGTAGAGTGCCGGGGCCGTCGGCGTGCCGATGGCGAGCGCGCAGAAGTGCCGGCGTGCACCCGTTTGCACCGTTATAGAGCTCTCTTGCTTGCAGGTTGCGTGCTTTCTAACAATATCTCTACTGGTGGAAATACAGGAAGTTTTACAGCCCTTATTCAAAGGGTTCAAGTGGTGCCGAACGTAAGAGTAATATTTAATGAACACTTGTGTACACATGAACACTATGCGTAGCAGCACGACGTCTTCACAGACTGCGGTGGGCACTGTGCGGAGTTGGCTTACGATTACCACGACCCAAAAAAGTACTATAAAAGAAGGAAAATAAAATGCTTAAGTGCATATAAACGTGCTGTTACAAACCGCATCGCATTTTTTTGTTGGAGAAGCCGTGACGCGCGTCTTTTTTTTTTTTTTTTCGAGCGTGCGGCATGCTAAGTGAAACAAATGGAACAGGCAGGAAAGCATGTTAAGTTGAAATGGGGTGCAACCCAGTGGGCAGAAAACAAGATACTGATTGATTGATTGTAGGGTTTAACCATAGCCTCCTTTAAAGGAGGCTATGGTTTAACGCGCCGACGCAACGCAGGCAATGATACACGATGAGGCGCGCTGTAGTGGAGGGCTCCGGATTAATTTTGACCACCTGGTGATCTTTAACGTGCGCCGAAATCTCGTACACACGGTCGTTTTTTGCTTTTCGCCTCCATCAGAAAAGCGGCCGGGAATCGAACCCGCGACATCGTGCTAAGCAGCGCAAAAGACCAGGCAATTAACTCATTCAGTGGAAACCAAAAAGCACTCAAACATTTTATTCTCAAGAACAAGAGACAATAAATAAAGGCTGCTTTTTAAAGCTTTACATACTTTCTGCAAAAAGGCTTTTTTGAAAATGATTTATACACGTCATTTTTGTCGGTGGCTGCACAGGTATAGTTCACAAGTAGTGGCCTGAAAAATTTCAGGCAGATCAGCTGTGCCAGCTCCTTGTGGTGCTGCTGTTCACTGTGGGGGCAGCTGAGGAGGCCAGAATCAACAATGGCAAGTATAGCCGCTTCCTGAAGTGTCCTCAATGGCTTCTTCAGCTTCGGCTCGTCTTTCAGGGCAGTTTCTATGAACAGGCGTAGGACATGTCCAAGACATAGACGAGCTTATCAGAAGGGTACAGAAGTCCGCCTCTGTCTTGGTTCCGTGAGTGGCTGATCGGACCGTGGCTCCGTAGTCAGCAAACAGCAGCTGTCGCACATAACATGTGCGACAGCTGCTGTTCGCTGACAGCTGCCTATCCAACATCTAACTGGTCATTGGAACGCAGTGATCTCCGCAAAGTGCCGAACAGAGATTCTATGGGATCACTACTGGACTTCCTGGTGATGACAGGACTCCTTCCACATCCCTCCGGCGTCCGAAACGAAAGAACCATGCACTAAAGGGTGCAGGTACTCAACATTGCACGTGGAGGAGAAGCAACGTGCGATTCTCCAAGAAAAGAACTCTGTGCGGGAGCAGCACGCCAGCCCGCTCGGAGCGGCTAGTGCGGGAACAGAGATCGGCGGCGGCAGCGGGGCAGCGGCGGCGCGGCGCCAGCCCTACGTGACTAGCGCCGCCCCTCGGCGGCCGCTGGCAGTCGGCGAGCGGAACGCCGACGGTCGCTGGCGGCGCACGTCGCAGGCACAGAAAGTATAAAGGAGGCTATGCTAGAGGTAACCGTCCTGACCGGAACAAACTTTTCAATTAGAGAGGCAACCTTCTCTCTAAACAAAACCTAGTTATCGCTGACAGAACGCTGCGAAAAATCAATCAAGTACATTTCTAAAAAACAGAAAGTTCTCTATTAATGGCACTGAAATCATCCTTTTTGTAATCTCTCATTTGTTTCGGATAGGTGGAACGGGAATGTACGGGGAAATTTAGAGTGAAATGTATCAGTGAATGATCACTTAATCTGGCTAAATAAGATATAGGAGACACATTTTCCGGCAAGGTAGTTAGTACAAGGTCTAGTGTACTTGATGTCGTCGGTGTAATGCGGGTTGCTTGAGTGACAAGCTGACAGAGATTGAAATCGGCACACAAACGAAGAAAGCTTTCGCACTCACTCGAAACAATGCTAAGTTGGGGAGTTACGTTGAACCAAACAATATGGGAATAGTTGAAGTAGCCAACTAAAATAATGGGAACAGTAGGAAAGCTTACGACAACGTTATTAAGAGCGCCATGCAGTTCATTAACAAATGTGGGTGTGTATGACGGTGGGCGATAACAAACACCCAAAATAAACCTCCTAAAGTGCATGTCTATTTCCACCCAAAGAATTTCTAAAACACTAGTAGTATGTACAGCAAAAGAACTGACCTTATCCGCATCTGCGATCAAAACGCCTCAAGTAGTTCACAAGCTGTTTACCAAAGTTATAGTTAGCCGCAAATGTGACAGCCTGGATTCCGAATAACCCAGAGTGCAGGCTGGGTTTAGGAAAGGGAACTAAACCATGGATCCCATCCATGTCCTCAATCATGGGATAGAAAAATCCTGCGAGTACACTAAACCCCTTTACATGACATTTATTGATTATGAGAAAGCGTTTGATTCTGTTCTCACTGCAGCTGTGCTAGAAGCACTAAAACACCAGGCAATAGAGGAAACCTACATAAGACTTCTAGAAGGCATATATAAGAAATTCAGGGGCAGGATAACCCTCCACAGGCAAAGCGATCAATTTCCGATCCGAAAGGAAGTAAGACGGGCAGATACCATCTTACCAAAACTATTTACATCATGTCTGACAACAGCACCATTGTGACAACAGCACAGATGCTTGCCTTAGAATGTTGTCACAGCGCAGATACTATATTTTGCTGTAATCGCATGCTGGGTCTCGTCATTCGCCAAATTTGCCCATTTGGTCGCGATGATTAATCCTTCTGGAGCGTTGTTAGAAGCCCATTTGCGGCGATATTTAAGTGTAGGAAGACGCGACATCGATCGCCGGAATCCCTCGCTTTTTTTTCTGTCAGCGAGTGCATTAGCGCTCTTCGATTGCCCTTCCGCAGTCGAAACCGTTCGACCCGTATTATCATGTGTTTTGGTATCGTGTATCGTGTATCGGAATTTCTAGTAACGCAGTGGCTGTAATGCAACCGGTGCAGTAGTATTTCGGCGGGTGAAAACGTTGGGTACGCAAATCAGGAAACCTGCTTGCGTGAACTATCGTTCCGTTCACCGAGGTTTCAAAGGGTAGGAGCATAACGTAGTGGCATAATTGAGGATTCCATTTCTCCACTCTAGTAAATCAATATCTGTACGCCAAATTACGCAATGATAACCACAAAAACGACAGGTACCGCCAGTCGCATATGGCAAAAATAGCGACACCATTCTCAACATAGTATTGCGAAGTTGAAGCAATAAAACGTCATTTCACCTGAAGATCTATTCAAAATGTTACCAAACAACTAATTGGAGAGACATTTTTAACCACTAAATTATTAAATATATTGTGAGCACTCTTTACCACACTCCTGGCGATGGAGAATACCGGAGGATGATTCCCACACTTCGTCTTCATCTGTACATACTCATCTGCACCAGCCCATGCGGCAGTGTTTCTTCATCATCTATCTACATGATCATCATCATCGTGTGTTTAGGGTTCTCTCTGCTAGAAAGTTTCAATATACGCCGTTCCTGAGCCTCGCCTCTCAGTATTATCAATTACTACTGTTGCATACGGGAAGGCGTACCCGAGCCGAGCTCCGTCGCCTCCGACATGCGTGTGGTAGCGTGGTGAACCGAGCGGCCTGCCAATGTTGCTGCCTTGAAGAAGACCAGAAGCCCAAGGCAAACTTAACTTGTTTACTGCATGGTGAGAGATGAACCGAAGCCAAAGAACAATGACCCGATGGACGAGTTTACAGTACAGGACTCGAGCAGAGTGACAGCATTGATTCACTGCTCAAACAGGAATGAACTACAGCGCTTAGGGGGGGGGGGGGGTTCTTATTTATGCCCGAAGCGCTAACGGTCAAACAAGTGATCCCTCTAGATTGTGCACATGACACGAACGGCACGGACACAGACAACACTCTTTACAGAGTTCGTGAGTGGTCGGTAGTAGCGGCGCATGCTGAGTCCGAGAAAGGGGAGAGAGGCGGTCGCCGCAACGGCTTCCGCGTCCTTCGGACAAGTCTCTGCGTGTTGAGACGGCCGCCACCGAAGTTTGAATCACGCCGATAGTGAGGCGCCACCGATCCAGACATATAGCGTCGTGTTTGGATCCGTTGGCTGCAAGCATGAGTCACCGACAGGGAGGCCTGCTCGAAAGGCGCACGTAGTGGAGACTTCGCCACGCAGCCGAGGAGTGTTGCACAAAGCACTGTGGCGGGCTGATTCGTAACCCTACCTATAGCACAGAGTGGTCGTGTAAATTTCAACACACATCGCTGAGATCTCGAAAAAGAAATTAAATCCTGAAATCCTTACAGCGCCTTATCACTGACTTTCTGTTTTAGGTGGTGCCGTCAATTGGCATGAAGTCGCATAATCGCTTATCAGTTTTTTATCATTTGGCGTCTACCAGAAGCACAGCATTTGTTACATCGGGTGCGTGGGTTAGCTTTAGCGCATTACGTTTCAGTGAACAATGAAGCAATTGGGGGTATTCGGACAAGTCTACACGAAACCCGATAAAACCGGGTAGTACAGCTGGCACGGTAAAAAAGAAAAAAGCACGAGCGTTGTCTGTAGGGGCATGCCGAACCCATTCATTTATGTAAAACCCCTTATGCTGTAGACAGACTTACACACATTTATGTTTTATTCACTGGCCGCTTCATCAAAAGCAGGGACACACATGTCAAATGTCTAATAATGCTTAAAGTGATGCTCCGTACGCGGCTTGATCCCATTTGCACTGTCATTCTGAACTTAATCTCAGTGGTTTGTTCATTCACTCCACAAACATCCTAGAAGTAGCATACCCCAATGAGGATAAAACCTGCCGATGTCTGGGTACATATGCTTCGCATTTAAAACAATTGAAGTAGCACTTTCTCTTTTCAAAAATCCTAGGGTCGAGATATAACTCAGAAGCCCCCGCTTGCTCGCTTAACACGTTGCGTAGGTTGTTAGAATTATGGGAATCGTGAGACTTACCGTATGAAAAGATACATATAATATTATGTTGGTGTGTTTATTTTTATACGAGCAACAGTTTTAATAACTTAGCCACCGAAAGCTGACGCATGTATGATTCAATCCGAACACAAGCAGGCTGCGGCATGCGAGGCGAAATGCAAGAAGAAGCGAAGCGCCACTTCGTCTCCAGGCATGGGATGCGGAACATGAGGTACTCCGATTTCGACATTGAAGCCGGTATTGTGGCCTTACAAAATGTCCGGAGCAGTTAAAGGAGAGATGTGAAAGCGACGATTTACCACGTCGGCACTCACACCCCACCGGCTCACAAAACAACAGAACCCACCTTGCTTCACTGTGTATATGGTCTGTATGAACGAGCAGCCATGTTGACAATGCAATTAAACTCACTCCCTCTCCCTCCTCTTTACCCTGCATCATGTTCCAGGCTGGGCCTTTATCTAACACGAAATATGAATCTTATTTCTGCTATTGTCTGCCTGAGTAAACCGCAAAAGAAATGTCGGAGAGATAACGTCGTCCAGGCCCTCACTTATAAAAAACTATTTACCTTTACTCTGAAATACGCTAAGTTTAGGGGTCGGTAACACTGGGAGAAAAAAGAAAGAAATTTCCGCAACTCCTCAGTGGTGATCGTCGGATAAATTTGTAACCCCCTCTCTGATCTACACCGAGCCACTGTAAAGTCGGCTTCACTAGTATGTAGAAATGCATTACTGGGAAGACAAATGTTTAGGGGCAAGAAAATATAGAGGCCCTAGGGCGTTTTATTAATGGCTATTTGTAATGCGGTGAAAGTGTGTCACAGCAAGCGTTGCTCACGAGCAGACACGTCTCCTCCTTGAGTCCACATAGAAATGCTTACGCATTTAAAAATAAGTTGGACTTACGCACGCACGCACGCACAGAGAGAGAGAGAGAGAGAGAGAGAGAGAGAGAGAGAGAGAGAGAGAGAGAGAGAGAGAGAGAGAGAGAGAGAGAGAGAGAGAGAGAGAGAGAGAGAGAGAGAGAGGGAGGGAGGGGGGAATTATAAATCAATGTCGACAGACAAACACAAAGTACAGATGTTAGATGCTTTGCATTGCCCTTTTGTGACTGCGGTTATGACACGAGAGTACGTTCCAGTAGAGATGAGTAGCATAGCAAGGTATGGCTCGTTCTGCCTGCTTGTGTGAAAAGCTCAGATCATGCAACGTGTACCATGAAGGTTTAGAGCGTCCATCCCTTATGTAACAATTAGGCCTACCTAATAACTTGTAGCAGCACCCCTTGTTGCAATCTATGCACAGTGCGCTGAGTGCATTTCTGATATGATATACGGTACTGCGTATTATACTACACAATATATCGTACGTGATATACGGTCGGAGCATCTTCCCCACCAAGCTTGTTGTCAAAGGAATCACCTCACTTTCCCCACTCTGTAAGTTTTTCGGAAGAAGCTATTGGCAGTTCCATTCGGCTCTGTGTCTCGAAAGTCTAAGGCCGCAACAAACGAGAATTTTTTCACTCTACCGGTAAGCACGGAGACCGGAAGTTTCCTGCGGGGGACGACAGAGGCTGTATGCAAAGTAACTACCTACAACGTAGAGCACGCCGTAGGGGCAGGTGCTCGCCCTTACGCTCGCGATTCCACAATGGCAATGGGGCGCAGGTGCAGTCGAGCATTTGATCTTTTGCTGATTCTGAGCCATACAAACCGACAGCAGCGCTCGGCCCTCAGCGCTCAATGGCCTGGAAGGCTGAAAGACGAACAGCTCGGCGACGCAGCGTTGCGACAAAAATATAGAATGAAGTGACATCCCCCCCCCCCCTTTCTTTTTCCAAGAAAAAAGAAGGCTAGAAAATCCACAAAGGGAATGAATGAAAAAAAAAAAAAAAAAGCAAACGTTGAGAAACAGACGCAAAGGGCTGATCGGACAGCTGAAGTACCAAAATGAGAGAATGAATTTACGAAACAGGCCGTCCCGGTATCGAGGCGTCGTTATGCAACTCTTCGAGCAGAAGGTTGTACTCCACTACTGCTATAGCCATTCCTTAGTTCATTTAAGAGAGCAATAAATGCGCGTCTCCACGCGGTATGCTCTCTCCGCCTTCGTACTTTAGTTTGGGTGCCGGGAACTCAGCTTACCGAGTCACCAAAATAACATAGGATGCACACAAGCATTTAAACATTCAATTTTTATCATTGGTTCGGTGCAGATTGAAAGAAACGGGTTGCTTGTTAAGACTGTGCTCACTGCTGCGGATTATGCCAAATAGTTTACTGGCGTGTTTAACCTGTACAACCACGGTACGAACAAACGCAATAAAATAAAACAAGGAATTAAAAGTAACAATGAGATATCGTAATAGCTGTTTAGTTCTTAAAAAAAATAGACGCCATTCCGCCTTGCGAAAGTGGATGTCCAGCGCATCTGCACCGGATGGGTGGAAGAACAGGAGGAGGAATGAATGTTTATTCTGTTCAAATCTAGAGCAGCTAGGTGGCCGCCTCAGTCCAGGTAGCCCCGTGCTTTTTGTTCTCGCGTGGCCTGTTGCATCAGACGTCGCTGGTCCAGCAGCTCGGAGGTGGTCAGTGCGCATATTCCCACTGCTCGGGAGTAGGTGAGGGGAAGGGAGAGGCAGGGGTGTGAAGAAGAATACAAAGTTGGGGATAACGGCTGCTGCTGGGGTGTGGCAGTCGGGTCAGTTGTAGGTAAAGTGGCTGGGGAAGATGTGGGGTAGAATGGTGCAGTTGTAGTACGTATTAGTGTGAAAGCATCGCCGACGTCAAAATTGGTCGGCAGAGATAGCGTGAGAATATATTGCAAACTAGCATGAAGTCATAACCGGATTTGGCACGGTGGCCCCGAATGGTAGGGGTATTTCTCCTATCGCACATTTCCGGTAAACCAGGGCTATCATCCCTCAAAAATTAGCTAGTATCGCCCGGGCCTGTTTGTCCATACAACAGCGTGTCGCAGGAAAGACGAAAACCACCGGGTGAACAGCCTACCCGTCGACGGCAGCACCCTGTTGTTGCACTCATCAGGTTTTCCACTGAAACATTTTACAGCGAAGCTGTCAGCCTCTCGTTGGCGAGAAAATTTTGTGTCCTAAAGAAAAAATTCATGCAGGACCCAGCAGTTCTCGCCCAAGACGCCGAGCGCATGCTACAGGCTAATCAGGCGTGCAGCATAGAGCTCATTATTCGTGTAAAGAAAAACCCACAAAACAAGCATCGAAACCATTTGATGGGTGTAAATTATAAGGCGCCGGTGAACAAGGAGGACCCCCCCCCCCTTCCCATGTGTTCTGGTAAAGATTAGGTTTGCAGTTGCTCTCAAAGGGGGGGGGGGGGGGCGGTTCGAGGACCCAGCAATTCTCGGCCAAGACGCCGAGAGCATGCGTCAGGACCCAGCATTTGCCGCCAGAGAAGCCGAGTGCAAACAAAAAGCCCGCAGAGTCAACGAGGAACGTTTCATACTCTCACCGCATCAGCATGTGTAGTAGATTACAACAGCTGCGCTGGACATCCACTTTCGCAGGGCGGAATGGCGTCTATTTTTTTAAGAACTAAACAGCTATTACGATATCTCATTGTTACTTTTAATTCCTTGTTTTATTTCATTGCGCGAGTGACAGATGGGGATTGCCGGCAAAAATTATCGCTGTCGGTCCGTCCCCTAGAGCCACGAAGCAGAGAACAAAAGAGAGCGTGGCTGCGGTGGCGCTGCCTTCACTCCGCTGCTGACATTGCCAGGGAGAGAGAAATAGAGGGGACAGAAATAGAGATAGAGGGGACAGAACTTTATTAACGGGATGTGCCGACGTCAAGTTGAAGCGCGGCTCACCACTCGCCTCTGCCGATGAGCCCGTCGCATTCCGTCTCGACAGGTCCGTGACTCCCGTCGCCACTTGTACGTGTTGTCAGACGAAGTATGCAGCCAATGAAATGCAGCAAAACAGAAAGGAATGGGAATGATGGCCACGAAATATTACCATTCTGGTGTACAACAAAAGGAGTGGCAGGTTTGCAAAAGTTTGCAAAATCTAGCAAACGTGGCCGCTGAGATGGTTGGAGCGCGAAGCACGGTTGGCACGGTGTACGACTGGGGTGTAATGAACGCTATGTCGCGGGCTTCTAAAGACGTAGCAGAGCTTGCGGATTGGGCTGAGCGATAGGCGAAAAGTTTTCATTTTCCGGGGGGGGGGGGGGGGTGGAGCCCCCCCGAACAGTGGATATATATATATATATAGATATATATATGTGTGTGTGTGTGTGTGTGTGTGTAGCGAATCAGACTAGGAAATGAGGGGCTCGTTGAAAATAACACAGAAATAAGAGTTATTTCTTATTTTCTTATTTCTGTATATATATATATATATATATATATATATATATATATATATATATATATATATATATATATATATATATATATATATATATATATATATATATATATATATATATATATATATATATATATATATATATATATATATATATATATATATATATATATATATAGAGAGAGAGAGAGAGAGAGAGAGAGAGAGAGAGAGAGGCAATGAAATTTGGAATATGATACGGAACACCACAAAAGAAAATTTCAAACCAGGAAGATATGCAGGAGGAAGCAAGTGTGCATAATTTTAGCTGCGCACATGGTAAGACCAAAGTAAGGTTTCATCGATTCATGGAAGGAGAGGGTGAGAAGGTATGTCTTGCCAACTTGCCACGCCACGTGGCCTTGAGCAAGGCTCTCGGAAACGCCGGAAGCCAAACAGGTGGTAGGGGAAGTTGTTATCAGGTTTCTGTAAGCTGGAGGTCAAAAAAGGAGAAAGTAACTAGGTAAAAAAAACACATCACAACTGAAATTGCAGGTGTCACAAGTAGTAACATTCCTGGAGAGAGTCTTTTCTGAAACTGAAAAATGAAAAAAATAAAGTTAAAACCATGTGGGTGGCACAAGACAAAGCCGTGCAAAAAAAAAAGGGGGGGGGGATAGAATTCCGGAGCAATGGCTGAAGTGGCGCCTTTGCGTTCAAAGCTGGGAGCATAAGAAGGAAAGCAAAACAAATTAGTCGATCACATTCGGACCTGAGGGAGGAGGGTCATATTGTTCGGATAAAGGTACTCGCAAGTCAATGCCTAATGCTATATTCCCGATTAATATCGCGAAGATTCTAAGTTGCCTCTGTAAGCATTATTCCAGCGGTTCCAAGGAGTTCAATTTGCGAATTAAATAGTCTGCATTTCCTGTCCCCAGGAGACTTAAAGTTTCCCTGAAGTGTATACAACTTAAGGTAATCAAAACAGTGGCCTGGTTGGTTGAAATGCTGCGCGACAGCTATTATGGCTTTGTTAAGAGTATCTGCGGGTGACCGTTCAGACGTATGCTGATAGGTTGACTCGTTTCTTCTGCATACTGCTTGTGACACATTCGGCATTCTAACACATAACAATGTTGGATGAAGTGCCGTTAAAACTGAAATTAGTCTTGTGAACGTAATTGCTGGCGGTGCTTTTTACGATGCAGTCTTTCTGGAGGTGCCTGCAAATGTTGCATCTGGGACTGAAACAGGTGGTGATGACTGGTTGTTTTGAAAGCCCTATATTAGCGTGCACTAAAATATCTTCTAGATTCCTATTTATCCGGTAGGTAACCCCTGGTGCTTCAGGGAACGTCTTTTTAAGTAGTCGTTACTGGCTAAAAGAGGGTATATTTACCACAGGATATTGTTTACGTTAGGGATTGCGTTTGATAATTTAGTTATGAGGGCAGGCGGCCTGGCGCTTTCGTTTTGACACTGTATCATGAGCACCACGTTTATTTTGAGATTAAATGCACGTTTGTAGGCCTCATCGAGCGAGATTTCGGGGTGGTTCCTGTTTATAAGCATAGACTTGAGTTCGTCTAGACGCTTTACGTAGTCACTGTCATCTCTGCATACTCTTTCAAGTCTAGTGGCTTGCCTTACAAAGATTTATTGTTTGCAGTGCCGCGGGTGATATCTTTTATAACCTAGATACTGCTGCCTGTCTGCTGGTTTTCTAAAAATTCTGGTTTTAAGCTTACCTTTGTCTAGAATGACCCTACGGTCATTCTAGCATCCAGGAATTCCACTTCTTTTTCATAAGGCTGGCTTGAGAATTTAGTGGTCGGATGCGAAGAAATGAGATGAGATATAAACGTTTCTAGAGTCGCGCGTCCGTGCTCCCAAATCGTGAAGATGCCATCTATGTAATGGAGGTAAACATGAGGTTTATGCGGAAAAGACTTTAACAGGGTGGCTTCGAGTTGCCCCATAAACTATTCGCATAGGTCGGCGCGAAAGAGCGGTACCCATGCTGGTTCCAAAAACCCGCAAGAAGTAAGATGAGTCAAATTCGAAGCAATTGAGAGTTAAAGCTAGTTTTAATAAAGTAATGCACACTTCTGGCGCGTGTTGGTGCGGTTTCTCTAAAAAAGCTTTTGAAATAGCTTCGATCCCTTCGACGCGAGGGGTGTTAGTGTACAAGGCGGCAACGTCAAGAGTAACTAGGAGGGTGTCACTGGGTAGGCGCCCACCCTTATTTGCCTCTTCTATTATGTGGAGGAAGTGGGGGGTATCCTAAAAGAATGAAGGAAAATTAGCCCGAATGTCGGGTAGGTAATGATTCAGAAGCAGAGATAATGCTTCGGTTGGGGTGTTGTTATTCGAAACTCTTGGTCTGCCAGGAATGTCCGCACTAAACAATGATTCTACGGGACTTTTCGAACTTTTGGGAGAAGGTGGAGGCGTTAGTCGGTTTCATGAAGTTCAGGTCAGTGATCGCTATTAATCCTCTGGACCGCAGATCTGCGAGGGTATGAGCGATTAATAGGCTGCACTCCTGGCTCGGATCGTTACCTAAGGGCTTGTAGTAGGAAGGGTTGTTAAACTGGTTCTAAGCTTCATCTTTGTACTTTCCCATTGGTAAGACAACTACACTATCACCTTTTCCGGCTGGTTTTATGACTATGTCGGTTCAGGCTGATAGGCTATTCAAGGTCACTTCTTCCGAAGGACGGAGTTAGGTTCTTGCGCTTGTTTTATTGCTTCATTGGTGTCAATATTTCTTTTGATACTGATTTTTGGTACAGATCAAATTCTCGAGATTGATCTACATCTGGAGTCCAAGTGCTACGTGCGTGAAGGGCGTGTTCGTTAGTCAGTTTGGTCCTGTTTTGCCTAAAAAAACTCTATTGGTCTCAATCTACGAGAAAATTCAGTGGGATCTTCGTGTAACTCGCATTCATTAACGCGGTTATATGTGGGACAGAAAGTTAGACCTCGTCCTACGATACTTTTTTCGTCTGCCGTTAATGCTTCGTAAATGTCTATAACGTTGCTGGTACAGGTGCCGGGGGAGCTTGATTGTACAGTTTGACTATTAGCTTGGGGAGGGGATTCTACTACAGCAATTTCTGTGTCGAGGGGGGACGTTACATGACCTAATACTTCATAGTCCGGGATATCGAGAAGCTTATGTTCTACAGTGTAAGCTGTATCTAGCGAGGGAAGATAGTCACGTTGAAACTTAACCGCTTGCTTATTGCCCAGTTAATTTTCCTCGCGATTTATAAAAATATTAAGATCTACTTTCGCCGGCTCAGTTAGCGGAATAGTTTCAATCTGTTCATTGAAGAGGCTCCGTTGGCTGGTACAATGGCCTCTAAGAGTTTCTAAGAGTGAAAGCGAAGCATTATTCAGAATACCTTGCCGCCTCGCAGCTAGTTCAGAGGGGAGCACACCAAGGGAACAACTATCTTTAAGACGGAGGCGTACGAGTCAACCTATCAGCTTACGTCTGAACGGTCACCGGGCAGATACTCTTAACAAATCCTCTATAGCTGTCCCGCAGAATTTCAACCAAGTCTTCCGCAAGCGGACCCCAATCTTCGAGGTCCTGTCGGCATGATTGACCAGTGCTGGCCGACTGTTTCGAAAGTTTAGTGCGACGCGCAGTGTCGTGGGACCATCACCCGCCATCGATTCCGAATGCCCGCAGAGGCGGGTGCGCCTACAGAGACGGGAAGGGAGCCTCGGGAAAACTGAAGGTTCACCGCGGACATGCTGGAAGACTGCAATTCTCGGCAGTCATTTCCCTCGTTCAGATTGTGCTTGTTTCTGCAGGCCGAAGAGAGCTGGCCCTTTCGCGGCGAGTTTTGCGCGACGCCTGCACGTGCCGCTGTGAAGGCGTGCCTCGCCTTCGCCTCGGAGTTGCGTGCCAAGCTCCAATAAGCGCTCGCCAGGGCCGCCTGACGACCTTTCAGAACCTCTTCGGAGCACTGCGCACAACTGTGCCCGAAGCGTGCTCCAATCGTTCTTCGCGCATCGTACGTTTCACGCTTCGGCCGGCACTCGGAAGTCCGGACCAAATCCGGAGGCACTCAGCCTCCGTACCTTCATGGTTGGCAATCATTTTAAGCTCCAATGAACGGCTTCTTCTTTTTGTGGTTGTTGTTTACAATGAAAGAGTGCGACACAGGGGGATGCTGAGGAAAAGGAACAGGAGAGCGAGCATTTTTCTAAACTACGTCAATTTGCTTGCACGGAAAAGAATAAATGAGCGTGGGAAACGAAGGTTCTGGAAGATAGCGAATATGTTTAAAAATTGCATTTTAAAATCTTAGTTCCCAAAACTTGCTGCTAAACGAACCTACGTTTCACGCTTTCTTCATGCTGAGATTTCAAACTTATCGTCAACCGTTATGTGACAATATGTCCTCGATGTTTAGCTTCGGATCGACAATTTGTTGTACCCCTGCCACTGTCGGCAACCTGTTACCTTATCTCTTGTGCTTTATTATTTCTGTGCATTAGCCCGCAAGAAACAGCATCCGACACTGGCGCTACAAGCAACAATTTATTTGAGGGGAAAGGATGCGCTTTGTACAGCCGTGCACAATCGTGATACATTGAAATACGAAGAACGGAGCACGTGGTTTCCAGTACATGCCGCGCATACTGGCCACGGGCTGCGCATGCGCAATAGGAACAAGTTACGAGAGTTCGTGTTGTTACATGTAATGTAACTTTTGTCGCTCGCACTGTGCGAGCATCCTCTTCGGCATTTTGAACCGCCATGCGAGTTTTCCACATACAATGCAGACTAAGTGCCATGAACGTATCATAGGGCACGCCTCCATCATTGTTTACGGGCAAAAAGCGAATGCCATAAGGCGTTAATGGTATCTTTCTGGACTGTTGGGATGCGGTGTTTCACTGGGACATCCTCCAACGAACCCTGAAAAAAGACTTACCATTAACGTCTGTGACTCGATTCAGCCACCCGGCCAAACTACAACAATGCCTGCGCAATAGTCTTATATAGTCACAGCTAAATCTACCCGTCTAAGTCCGGTGCAATGTTCATACCTGTCAACATTGTTGAAGAAGAACAAGACATTAACGCAAATATAAGAGAACAAGTTAATACAGAAGTGATGTTTGCAGTGTTCCTTTATAAAAAATCATGCATGCTTGACTTTGGCGAAATTAAATACTTCATCAACTCCAGAAAAAAAAAATTCACTTTGCCGTCGCCTGCTGTCGCCCGCGCCACTATAGCTTCTTGCGGCATTTTAAGGAATCAACCGGCAACAGTTACGAAAGGTTCCACTAGATAGGTTCCACGTTCTGCTTGCAACGCATGTGGAGTAGGGAAACGCGGTTCTATAAACGTTGAAGTAGGGCGCCTCGATTCACGCGCGTCTTCGACGTACGGCAGCGTGGGCATCGAGACACCTGGTTTGGAGCAGTGGAACGCGGGAAATTTAAAATGATTTAAGCAAACCTTTGGCGTCTTTACCTTGGGACTTGCGCGACGCAAGAGGAACAACATGGGAGGTGAGCGGGAAAGCGAAGGGAGGCATTTTCTTGGCAAAAGTCAATAAAGACTATCGTCTTTTGACGACATTTGCAACGAAAGAAGCAGATACGCGGCCAATTTTTTTCATAATCAACATGGCTTCAGAAAAACCTTATCATGCAAGACGCAGTTACTTGAATTCACGACTGACCTGAACTTTAACATGACCAATAACCTTCAGGCCAATTGCATTTTTTAGACTTTTCTAAAGCTTTTGACCGTGTTGCCCATTGTTGTCTTATCACAAAATTAACCGCCCTGCGTATTGACTCCTTCACACTATCATGGCTTCGAAATGTTCTTTCCAATCCTCAACAGTTCAAACTAGTTAACAATGCTGCTTCATCTACAACTTACGTAACGTCAGGTGTGCCCCAGGGCAGCGTTCTGGGGCCTTTGCTCTTTCTCATTTACATAAACAATTTGCCACTAAATATTTCCTCTCTCATGCGCATTTTTGCCGACGAGTTCATCATCTACAGATCAATTAACAGTATTAACGCCCACCAAGCGCTTCAAAACGATCTCAACTTAATTTGTCATTGCTGTAACACTTGGTTAATGGTCTTAAATGTATCAAACTGTCAGGTAATTTCTTTTAGCTGTAAACGCGTCAACTCAAACTTTTCATACAACGCCAATCCCATAGAATTGTTGCATACTGTATCATACAAATATTTGGGCGTTCACCTAACCGAACACCTTTCGTGGTCATCCTATGTTACAGCCATTTGTGCTAAAGCATCGAAACCACTAGGATATTTGCGGCGTAATCTTAGTAATTCACCTTCGAGCATTCGCAAATTGGCCTATCAGACATTTGTTCGCCCGCAACTCGAGTACGCATCATCTATTTGGTCCCCGCATCCCATCTATCTCACTGACATGATTGAATCGGTACAAAACAGAGCTGCCCGTTTCAACTCCCGAGATTACAGCCACCATTCTAGTGTAACACAAATAAAGCTTCATCATTCACTCCAGCCTTTGGCTCTGCGCCGTAATATCGCTCTTTTATCTTTGCTGCACAAATATGTTTATAACGGCACTCGTTCCACATTGCCTATCCAGATCGCATCCAACACGTCTCAAAGATTAAATAACAAATTAAGTTTTTCGCGCTTATATGGTTCCACACATGCGTTTAACTTCTCTGCGCTTCCTGTGGCCATTCGCTTGTGGAATAGCCTCCCCGACAGTATTGCTGCAGAAAACAATCAGGAAAAATTTCGCCATCTCCTTCACGAGCATTTTCACAGTAGCACGTATAATTAACGGCACCATCTTTGTTACTTCAGTAGGCAAGAGGTTTTTGATTTTTGATTTTAGGGTTTAACGCGCCGACGCAATGCAGGCGATGAGGCGCGCCGTAGTGGAGGGCTCCAGATTAATTTTGACCACCTGGGGATCTTTAGGAAAAAGGTTTTGAGCTGTTCGCGATATTTTCCCTGTATGCCCTACTTCTAGCTTGTATTCTGTTTCCTTTACGTGCGTCACATGTTCATTGTATGCCCAAAATATGCCATTCTTTCAGACTTCAGACTTTCTCTCTCCTCAAATGTTACTGCAAACTTGGTATGTTTTCATTGATTTGATTTGTCTGTACGGAACCATGAAGTATCTTTGCCTTAATTTCCTACAGTGTGTCTATGTGGATTGTTTCCTTTAGTTAAGTTTTTTTAGTTAATTAAGTTGGTGTGTATCAAAGTTCACATTCCTTAGAATATCTGTTACGCCTTGTGTCGGCTGCTTGCTCTTTTTACGCTTTTTCGTGTATACCGCCTCACTTAATGCCCTCGGGCCTGTGAGGTATTTTAAATAAATAAATAAATAAATAAATAAATAAATAAATAAATAAATAAATAAATAAATAAATAAATAAATAAATAAATAAATAAATAAATAAATAAATAAATAAATAAATAAATAAATACTGATCCATATAGCCATAAATGTAAGTTTATGCATACCAAGCAGTTTGCCAATACAAACTGCCATAGGTACGCATTACATAACAGTAGAATTGTAGTAGCGAAAATAAACTTGAAGTTTGAGCTGAACGCACTGGCAAATATTTTATACCTTTGCTCGTTGAGGGTATCCTCATTGGGCTCGTATGTCTGTCTTATGCCTGTCTATTCTTTCCACAACACAACTCTGCTGCCTGTTTCCGCCCACATCTCTGTATACCATGTGTACGCGCCTTGTTGAACCGTGCTTCCACTAAGCGCTAGAATAGGCGCAAAATTTCAATCGCTAATAACATTACTGCTTGTGAAACGCCGAAACGGTCGCGAAATGTACTCGCCGCACGCGTCGAAGCCCACACATGGCTTTAAGACAAATTTCGATACCTACAGAAGGTAGAAGGTTCCCTCAAAGCTGCATGATGTTACCTCAAAAGTACCAAATAAATAAACCAAGCCGAATCGCTCCGAAAGGCTTCTCGGCTTGTAGCTACGAAGTAGGGAAAAGCTCTGGCCTTGCGGAATGACAGCCTATCCCGCAGTCTTCGTCACCAAAAGACTAAACCGCGACGGTCCGCGCTCTGGAATGAAGTACGCGAGGCCTTTAGACTTCATTCCCGCATTTAACGTGTTATCGCACCGATACCCTGTAGCAACAAAAGTGACACTATTTCTCCTTGGTTTGCCTCGTGCGAGCCTATTTGAGTGAAGTTAATGTTAAAAGTGGTGTCAGTATGATTCTAACGAGACAATCTTGCGAATGAACCAAACTTGTGTTTTGTCTGCATGGCCCTTTTAAGAGAGGGTATCGAATACAACCTTCCCGCATAGGAATAATCGGATGCTCGCTGAAGATTTTCTTTTTGTGCTAGGTAGTGTCACGGTATCAGATAACTTTTAAGGCAGCTTAAACGTTACAACACTTAGTTAACCCTTGAGCGTAAAACCAATAGGAACGACTGCGAACCCCTCACTCACAGCGTAACACCTCCTGGTTGGCTGCTGAGTGCGGCTGCTTTAAAAGTCCTTTTGCGCTCGACCGAGGCCATGATCGCTCTACTACCCAACGCCATGCAATACTCCTCAACCGGCTAACACTGAGCATATGGCGGGCTCATGGCTCCCTTTTCAGCGCGGCACGACTGGCCTCATCCAAGGTCAATAATGGGCACTGTATGGTCTTTGTGGTTTGGAAAAAGTGTAGTGATTCTGTCGCCTATATTGTTCTGACGACGTTATAGCACCGACGCCTCACATTTGAATGCATTGGTGGCTTGGCTTTTGATAACTACATTCTATATATGTTATATTTAGGAAGGGATGCCGATGTTGACGTCCTTTGGATTCGACTAAAGACAAATGAAGAGCGCTTGATGTACTGCGTGGCCTCCGCGATTTGCTGCCGGCGGCGCGCCGCCGGTAGCCGATCGCGGAGGCCACGTGTACTGCTAGCTAATGTCGCCCAAATCCACCAGGATTTGCGAATTACCGCTGCTCCTCGGGAGGAAAACTGTTCAGCACAAGAAAGCACACGCTCGCAAAATGCACTCGCGGGTTGGCGGGGCGCTAACTGCAAAATACCGTCATACGGCTGCTGTAATGACGCGGCACATGCACGTCCGATCCGCGCTACAGCCTCGTGCTGTTCGGGCCAACGGAATCTATAAGATGACGGGAGAGTGGTCACATGGTAGCGAACAGGAAAGATATTCCGAGAGGCTAGAGAGGCGGACGATAGGCCATTTTGAATTAAAGCCGCCTCTCGTGTAGCTACCCTGACGATCGACGAATAGCATATCGTCAAACAGGCTATCGTCGAACTTGGCTCCCGCGGTCTGCGCAATCGGACGGAATGACAGCTACTTGTAAATGGTCATCATGCATCGGAAGGACGACGAAAAGGGAGGAAGACCCGCATAACGAGCAATGAAATTTCCCCACGCTCAGCGGCTCGCGCCTGCCTAAGGGGTCCAGGTGGTCTCGAGAAATTCATTTTCCAGCAGCGCCACGCCAGTGATCGATGCCGCCCAAGCACCCCGCCTTCTTTCGGTATCCCGGTAGCGGCTCTCGCACGCGGGCCTTCAATCGCCGCTGGAATTTTCATTCTTCGAAAGCCGAATTCCCGCATTCGGGTGCGATTCCGCCTTCTCACCCCCTCGAGCGTTCCTGCGTGCGCGGGCTGTCGTAAGTTTAAGCACCGGTGTAGGTATCACTGCTTATTAATGCGAAGCATTCATCCCAACTTTACCATAATTTTACGGGGTTTTTAGCCGCTTTTGGAGAGAAGCCAGGGAAGGAGCGCCGAGAGATTACCGACAACGTAGAAATAATGTCATAAAATAGCCACATAAAAAGAGTGCTATCTGAAAAACACTGCGTTTCGAACAATAATTTGCGTGACGCAAGCAAGCGGCTCTTGGAAAGGGCGGCCATTACCGGCAGCCGGATGTGACGTAGGTGATAGAACGGAAGCGGGCGAGCCAGTACCAGCGGCCGCCCACAGCAGCCTCCAAATGCGCGTGGTAGCTTCATGTTTGGACCCGCCGCGGTGGCTCAGTGGCCAAGGCGTTGCGCTGCTGAGCACGAGTTCGCGGGTTCGATTCCCGGCCGCGGCGGCCGCTTTTTCTGATGGAGGCGAAAAGCAAAGACGCCCGTGTGTGCGAGATTTCGGCGCACGTTAAAGATCCCCAGGTGGTCAAAATTAATCCGGAGCCCTCCACTACGGCGCGCCTCATCGCCTGCGTTGCGTCGGCGCGTTAGCCCTACAATCAATCAATCAAGCTTCATGTTTGGCACTGTTATTTCCACAGAAGAACTTCCACTAACCTTTTTCCGAGGTTAAGAGAGTTAGGCGCGATTCCAACATCGCGTTGCTATAGATCGAGACGAAACAGACCATGCCGCAGTTATTTTCCCATCAGAAGACCTGTTGCAATCCTTGGCATTGCGAGTAAACAAGCAGGTCCAGATTTACAAAGCTGTTTGCTCGTATGATATCGAAAAGCAGGTTTGGTTAGCCGGCGCCTTGGCTATCTAGTTCTTTTTTTAGGGGAATAAACCACACAGGCACGGCGACCAATCACAAACTGTTTTTACTATGTTTTTACGTGCAAACAGCTTTGTAAATATAGTAAATATTGTAAATATTGTCAATATTTTACAAAAACAGTTTTGTGAAAATTGCAAAATCTGCTTAAAGTTTATATCAGCTGCCATTGATTTATTGATTATGGGGTCTAACACGCCGACGCTTCTCGGGCGATGGGGCGTGCTGTAATGGAGGGTTCCGGAATTATTTCGACCACCTGGGGGTCTTTAATGGTCGCCGAAATCTCGAATAAACGCAGTTTTTACTTCTCGCCTCCATCAGAAAAGCGCCGCCGCGGCCGGGAATCGAACCCGCGACCTCGTGCTCAGCAGCACAACGCCTTAGCCACTGAGCCACCGCGGCGGGTGCATGTCAGCCTTCAAAGCTAAACGATGCACTAAAACGCGAGAAAAGTTACCTCTCTACCGCTGCTTGCTACTTTCACCAAAGACATGTGCGGTTGATTCAATTTCGCTTTCACTTAAATTAAATTTAACACTCTACGACAGCAAATACATGATTTCGAGATTGAAAAAGTAATGTAGTTCATCGTTTAGGAGAGGAGCAGTTTCGCTTTCGTGCTCCGCGGTGACCACGACCGATCTTTGTGGGAATACATTTGTTACCACAAACAAGACTGATTTTTGTTCTCCTAGCGACAGAGAAAAAAGTCGCGCGAATGTTTTTACCGGCACGGAGAACAACTTTAGTGAAGTAGCCAAACATTTGGAGAGGTGACATTCGGACAGCCCAAAGTACAACAAATATTGCACGCAGCAGAGGAAATGGTCAAGAATTTCTAAAAGATCCTTTTTCTGTGACGGGTGCCATAGGAATGATAAACGTACAGCCAATTACGCGTTTCGCGATATTATTACGAGTAAAAATATTTTTTTCAAATAAAAAAGTTGCTAACTCCAGAATCATCGCAAGCGCGCGTATAGTTTGTACGCTTCTAATCTCTTTTATTGTATTAAATAAATTGAGGATATTGCTACGCATGCAATTACTTTTCAAACGCGATGCCGACGGTGGTGCAGCCCAGCCGTGTAGAAGAGAAATTCCCGGCGAACGCATCTATGCGCCCGGCAGTTCGCGGTACCAGTCGCCGGAGAAGCGGGAGTTCCACTGGTCAGGCTGCGCTTGTCCGTGACATGCGGCTCGGAACCTGTTTCTACGACTTTCGGCCAGGTGGAAATGTCGTCTGCTACAGAGCTGCTTTGAACGACAGTGGCTAGTGTGCCTTGCGCGCACGAGGCGTAGGATTTCGCCGTAGCGATTTCAAGAGTTTAAAGCACTCATTTGGATGAAATTTGGGCAAAAAGAAATTTGAGTGCAGTTGGCCTTTAAGCCTCCAAGCAGGCGAGCGGGAGGAGGCGGTACACGGGGGTGAGGGGGGAGGGGGAGTGAAGGGGAAATTCGGTCTTCAAACCGAAGATAGAGGGTGACTGGAGGGAGAGGGGGAGAGGAGGATGAGTGGACTGAATTCACTTCATTGACTCAGATCTGTCGAACACGTCTTTCTTGAAGCTTGATTCTCGCCAAAATTCTCCGCCCGAAATGCTCAGTCACGCAGGACATGAAAACGACGGCGCGCCAGGCGGAACACAGACAGGAGGACAGAAGGAGACGAACACTTGCGCTAGGAGACAGGGCAATGCAAGATATTTGTCTCCTACTTTCTCTATCCCATCCCACGCACTCAGGGTTCCTATTTTAATGGGACGATGCAACACTTTCGATAAGCACTTTCACTCTTTCCTTCGCGTCCGAAACAACTGCGAAAGCTATAGTTATCGCCAGCACGGAGAGGCATTGTGTGATTTGCTTGTCTCAAAAGATACGCCTTCCATTTCTGCTTTGTTTTTGCGGCTTCATTTTTAAAGTTGCTTTCGAAAAGCGTTCATTTCTGCAACTGGAGGAAAACCGGCCAACAGCCGCTACATGGCCTCAGTGAAGTAATTCGGGCCGTCGAATAACGTCAAGACCGTGAACGACAGAAAAATCTTTTGAGCGAGTTTACAAGTTATCTGATGGGCATAGAGCAGCCATTTTTGGCTGAGGTATACTTTGCGACCCCCTAATCTAAGTACTGGGTGTGTTAGGTGAATACCTTCTACAAGCATTAAGATTTCAAAAAAAAGTTGAAAAAAGTAACGAATTAAGAACGGAAAGTTGGGCTAGTTGATTATACGATTTTTTTTTTGGTAACACTAGACAAATCCAACTCTGAGCAAAGGCTGATGGCTTCTCCCATTATTAAAAAAAAAGTGTTGCAGGGTGCGCGCCGAGACCGTCCCAAGATTCAATTCGGTTCATGCTTTCCCGGACCAACTTTGAGAGAAGCGAAGCTAAGCTCGCCGAGGCTGCCCAGTGCTGCTGCATGCTGCCAAAACATGTGAAGCTCGCGCTGAATTATTCGCATTACGTTGCGCTTAACTGGAGTTGTGGCTGTCTTACATTTCACAGCGAAGCGGTAAAGCCGCCCCCCACCCCAACCCCCAATTGCCTCAGGCGTGTTGGCGCACCAAAACAATTCGCGGCAAAGAAAATTTTCTCGAGAATACCCTAGGCATTCACCTTTTGTAGGCTTTTTGCACGAACGTGTGGTAGGTTCATCTTTGTTCCTGGCCTGCTCCTGCAAGACCTAGACTTGTTTCTGTTGGGAACAGCTCTATGCAGGTGCCGTACGTTCCAAACTTTTCCTTAGGTCCAGAGGAGGCGCGGATTCAAGCACGGCCGGCGGAAACCTTTCGCTCACTGCTCCGGTCTCTCTGGGTCGCTGCGGGAAAACGCTGGTGATATGTCTACCTGTCGGCCTGTCGCATCAGCACAAGGGTAATAGACGAAGTTTCCACTAGCGTGTACGTAGAAAACTGTCTCCGCTTCCGTAAAATGGCCTGCTTGTTTCATGCATATGAGCGCTGTGACTCATTGGCAGATTTTAGATGACGGGCCCACCACTCATTATTCGTCTTGAATTATTTAGAGCGGGAGGTTTTTTTCTCTGATGCTGATTGAGCGCGCGATCTTTGCTATCCGTCCAGTTTAAGCGACATTTCCAAATAACGTTTGGCCGCAAAAAAAGCGTACATTGCTTCTTACGAAGCGCACTGAGCGTACAATGTCATTTTAAAATGCCGTGTAACGACGTCTAATGCCAGAAGTGGTCATGCATCTGTTAGAAAGCAAGCACCGCGCGAAGCTGGACTCTTCAGCGCCAATGTTTTCTTTAGGCAGAATGAAGCACGCGTTTCGCGACCTCGTAGACAAAGATCGCGCGGCGACCCAAATCCGTAGATATCTCCGGCATGCCGACCCTTTTCCCGCATTTCTTTTACAAAAAAAAAAAAAGGCAGAGAAAAATATTATTTTCGGTATGAAGTACAACGATTCCGTGGGACACCGCTTTATAAGCCCTCCTATGCTTCCTATCAAGCACTCTTACTTGTTATTGAGTTCTTTTTTTTTCTTCAATCGATTCGGGGGGCTAAGCGGGTCTCTCTCTGTTTAACGTGATCTGCGAACGCTGTGAAGCGGCGTGCCTGCGTTATGCTTCGGTCATTTAGACGTGCTTCGCTTGGACCTTTGCTCTTTCTATCTTCCGTGGCACGGGAAGAAGGGGGGGAGCTGCTGTGCGCTTGTTTGTCCCTTTACGTCGCTTGTGAGCTGCGTCTGCAACGTTTTCGCGGATGTTTATTTGACTTTGTGACGTCACCGTAGATGGAAAACAGCTCGTTCTGTCGGATACAAAGCAATAAACAGGAAAGGGCTGCTCCAGCTCCGTGCCGTCTTTGCTCCCTCTTCTGCTTGCCTCGCTCCGGTTACACGAGGAAAAATTCATTTTGCAGTGCCTTCTTTTAAGTCGTAAATGAGACGGGAGAAAAAAGCCACGCGCCTCCGACGCAGGCCTGCTTGCCTGGAGAATGTTTGCCGCGCTCTGCTCATGCTGGCGGCGAAAACAGAAACAGGACACCTTTATTCAGGGGTGCGCTTCGTGCGGAACCACCCCCGGGAAAGGGGGTGGGGGGGGGGGGGTGCTCTGGTTTCCTTAACTAGCAGCTCTGTACGTCGCGATGCATTCACCGACTGGCTTTGAATGTCGCGCTCCTCCTTGCGATTCCACTTAAACAGGGTGAGGCTTCTAACCTTTTTGCTATAAATAATGAGCGAAAGAAAGCAATGTGAGTTTCCTTAGCCCAATGCCTGGGCTTGCTACTGCTTTGTTTCGTTGTCTCTTAAAAGTTGTTACGGGATTTGACACATTTGTCTGGCATGAACTGGCATTTAGCCGACTACGGAGCGCATGAGAGTAGGAACACCGGTTTTTTTTTTCTGTTTAAGACATATGGCGCATCTTTGGTGCTAGAATTTAAAGTTTACTCGCACGTGATAAATCCACGTCAATCATCATTGCATAGTGTACGAGTAAGGATCAGATTAAACGGCCACAGGTCTTCTAACGTCACCCTCACATTTAGTGCAGGCACAGTTTTGGGGATGTAAAGATTTTTCCAGCTGCGGGGACTTTTTTCGCACTACCAGGAGAACAGCCAAGACGGCTGGAAGTCGAACCCACGACTTTATGTGCAGCTGCACGACGCCTTAACGATATCGGTCAGTACACTACAGAAAGAACGCGAGCGTTAACTGAGACAATATTCTGCAAGTAGTGTTGGGGTGTATGTATGTAGGTATATATATATATATATATATATATAGCGAATCAGGATAGGAAATGAGGGGCTCGTTGAAATAAGACAGAAATAAGGGTTGGCAGTCAAGAAAACCTCGGAAAGCAAAGGGGAGCAAACGGTTGGTCATAGAAACAGATAAAGAATTTGGAAAGAAAGAAAGTGGATCCGAACCCACGACCTCCAGAATACCGGTCTGGTGCGATAACCACAACGCTACCGGCGGGGCTATTTTTCCCCTCCACTTTTTGAAGTATTTATGTCAATGTAATTTTTTCCTGTGCTTAGGGGTGGTAGCCAGCGCCACTCGACTTCTCGGAGTGAGGAGACCTTCTTTTTAACCCCCGAGCCGTGACTCGAGTGTCTACGACATGTCGAGAGTGGTCGACCAGCGTTGAACCCTCTTAAGCTCACTATAGCACCAAGACTGCCAGAACAGAGGCCCTCGCTATGCATGTAGCGAATCAGAATAGGAAATGAGGGGTTCGTTGAAATAAGACAGAAATAAAGGTTGGCAGTCAAGAAAACCTCGGAAAGCAAAGGGGAGGAAATGGTTGGTCATAGAAACAGATAAATAATTTGGAAAGAAAGAAAGTGGAGAAAAAATGGGGAGAAATATATATATATATATATATATATATATATATATATATATATATATATATATATATATATATACGTCGACAAATAAACAGTGTTGCTGGAAGCTATACCCATTTTTTACTATATATATATATATATATATATATATATATATATATATATATATATATATATATATATATATATATATATATATCAAGGTTGCAGTCATCATTGCCAGTGCTATTCGGCTTTTTTCGAGATATTTAATAGGGCCGAATGACGTGTGCTTGTCACGTTTCTTTGATTCATTGATAAATAAGCGAAAATATAAGTCGAGAAAAAATCCCCCGTTTTTCCGGGAGCGGGACTCGAACCCACATCTCCGCATAACCGGTGCGGTGCGTTCGCCATTACGCTATCCCCACAGCGGCTTCCCTCTCGACTTTAAAGCGGGGGTTTATATTTACAAGAGCTCTGAGGCCGGTCAACTAGCGCCGCCCCTCGACTACCGCGGGAGACGTAGAACGTCTTCTTTCCCAGCGGCCGCCACGTAGAACGTGGTCGGAGGTCGGGGTTAGCAATTGGCATATCCGAACTGCTAAAGCCAGTGCCTCGTAATGCATGTAGCAGAACAGAGAGATACGGGACGACGGACGAGGTAAAGATACATATCAAGGTTGCAGTCGTCATTGCCAGTGCTATTCGGCTTTTTTCGAGATATTAATAGGGCCGAATGACGTGTGCTTGTCACGTTTCTTTGATTCATTGATAAATAAGCGAAAATATAAGTCGAGAAAAAATCCGCCGTTTTTCCGGGAGCGGGACTCGAACCCACATCTCTCTCTCTCTCTCTCTCTCTCTCTCTCTCTCTATATATATATATATATATATATATATATATATATATATATATATATATATATATATATATATATATAGATATATATATATAGATAGATAGATAGATAGATAATAAAAAATGGGTATAGCTTCCAGCAACACTGTTTATTTGTCGACGTTTCGGTCGGATGCCGACCGTTATCAAGACAACATTTCGTATTTCCCTGCACGTATTTATAAGCTCGTCGTCCAACGACGCCGACCGCGGCTACGACCGCTTCCTGTAAACTCTTCCCGTAATGTCAGTGACCATTGCAAATCTGTGCCCCACAGTGATTGTGAGATCCTCCCTGTTACTGCTTTGCGCTTTCCTTTCTTGAGCAGAGCGGCGCCCTTCTGAAGCGGGCGGTCCCTGTCACTCTTTCTACAAGCTGATGAATGATAGAGAACAGTGTTTTGAAAGAGTTGTGTACTCTTCTCTCCCCTCTGCATGTTTAGGTTTGTTTTTCTTTTCTCTTTTTTCGCTCTTTCTCTTTTTTGAAAACCTTTACCTCACCTCGCCGAGAGTGCGTGTTTGTTGTTGCTTTTCTCCACAAATCCCCCCTTTCTCTCTTTTTTTTTCGGCATCGTTGGACGACGAGCTTATAAATACTTGCAGGGAAATACGAAATGTTTCCTTGATAAAGGTCGGAATCGGACCAAAACGTCGACAAATAAACAGTTTTGTTAGAAGCTATACCCATTTTTTACCTTTTTGTTGCAGCAACCTAAGACAGTCCTTCTCGCAATCAATATATATATATATATATATATATATATATATATATATATATATATATATATATATATATATATATATATATATATATATATATATAGATATGCGTCGAACCGAAAGAAATACCGGTTCGGTTGCGGTTCGGGTTCGGGTGAATTTATTTCGTCCCGGTTCAGTTCCGGTTCGCGTATACCACATCCCGAACCGGTTTGGACAGTTATATTGTTATCGAAGTGCGAAAAACAATGTTTGTAGTCTAAAGCGACCATAACCAGTTGACGCTGTCACTGTATGTGGCTCTGCTGATCACACGAATGCATTTTGAGGCAACTGCTATTACGGATTCACTGCTAATGCTGCCTCGGAGGGGGGTTAAAGAGCGTGTTCCTCAAAAAGTTCCATATCGTGATTCACGCGTCCAATCACCCTTCCAGTTTGCAATCGCAGGGTCTGTTATAATATTTCGCAAAAGTGGACGGAACGATGGCGGTGGGCAGGCAGAATGGTTAGGTTCAGTTTTTGATTCGGCTCAGTTCCGGTTCGACACTTCTGTGACGGGCTGCTGTTTACGGTGTTTAGTTTGACAGTGGGGTGGAGGCATGGGCAAGAGTGATAACTGGCACCCTTTCAGTCTTGGCTGCAGTTATCGCTATCTGCACTACTCGTAACCGCTATCGAAACGCAGAATAAAAGGGAGGAGCTTTGCGCGGGTCTTCACTGTCTAGTATGCGCAATCATGCGAACGTAAATTAAACTTCTCAGTTCGATATCTCGGAGTACGGATGCCCTAGAAGAATTCTGCCAAATGAAACTCCGTAGAAACCCGATTGCGTCTAACTTATCAATGCTAACATGCCTGCTTACTGCAGCCACTGAAAAGTTATTAACTAAATTTTGGACAATTAAGCCACCGGCATCAATAGTCACCACACCTCGTACTATGTCCCCCTGGGCGCGTATAACCTCACTGTAGAGGTGGTCTTCACGTACATTGAAGCGCCTGACTCGGCTTTGTTTGATAGCGCTGGCCGCTTGCCTTCGCAATAAGCTACTAGTATACAGTTATGTAAATGCGCCACGGTAGTTGACAAAATTACGGCAACTGTCATCGGTCTTTGCGCAATAATTTATTGCAGACAATGCATTTATGCAGCGTTGGAATTAGTAGTAATTTGTTTTCCGGCTGTTGCACTTCATCACCAATGCCATCATTGATTTGATTGTTGGGTTTAACGCGCCGACGCAACGCAGGCGATGAGGCGCGCCATAATGGAGGACTCCGGATTAATTTTGACCACCTGGGGATCTTTAACGTGCGCCGAAATCTCGTACACACGGGCGTTTCTGCTTTCCGCCTCCGGAGAAGCGGCCGCCGGAGAAGCGGCCGGAGAAAGGAGAAGCGGCCGCCGCGGCCGGGAATCGAACCCTCGACCTCGTGCTCAGCAGCGCAACGCCTTAGCCACTGAGCCACCACGGCGGGTAACGCCATCATACTCTCACGTTCTGACCCTACGAAATCGAACCTGTTCTGTGCGTGGACTCGTTTGGACGATGCCCAGAATTTGGCAAAAAATACACGCTGGCTAGGAGGTACTTTGCCGAAATGGAGGTGTAACGAGTTTAAATTGCGCTTGGCGTTTACCTGGAATATAGTCATTGTTAGGTTACGGCGATTTCTATTCACGAGACAAATTATAAGCAAAATTATCAACTCAAGGCGTATCAAATGCAGTTATGTCTGCGACACCCCAAGCATGCGGTTGAATAAAGAACAGCTCTCCCAGTCACATATTGCAGGAGGAAATACGTCTACCCGCCGCGGTGGCTCAGTGGCTAAGGCGTTGCGCTGCTGAGCACGAGGTCGCGGGTTCGATTCCCGGCCGCGGCGGCCGCTTTTCTGATGGAGGCGAAAAGCAAAAACGCCCGTGTGTGCGAGATTTCGGCGCACGTTAAAGATCCCCAGGTGGTCAAAATTAATCCGGAGCCCTCCACTACGGCGCGCCTCATCGCCTGCGTTGCGTCGGCGCGTTAAACCCTGCAATCAATCAATCAGGAAATACGTCTGGCACCAGCAGCGTTATTTGAAGTCAATAAAAAGAGTTTACAGACGACCATTCAAATGATCAGAGCGCCAGCGGTTCTCGTACGAGTATGCGATTATGATGATTCTAAATTTGATAGGCACGTTCTTAAGCTATCGTTTGAAACCAAAAAAAAAAAAACTGGTTGATTCCTCGGTCATAGCAATCGGTAAAACATGAAAGTCAAACGTGCAGTGGAATCTGCAGCTGAGCATGATTTGCGGCTCGGCGGCTGTCTTGTTGGCGGCTGTCCTGCTGGCGGGTCGCTTCGATAAAAATGTACTGGCGTCATTTCCGTGACGGATACGACGTCAGTGAAAACGAAAAATCCGAAAACGAGAAACCCTAAGGATAACGTACTCTTTGGTAGTAAAGGTTGCTTCCCTGCAAGAAGCCTCGTGTACAGTTGTGCACCCTGTACAGGTCGCTTGCTTCGTTGTACTGGTGTCATTTCCGCGAAGGATATGACGTCAGTGAAATCTTGGCGTATCCCAGAATAAAGCACTTACACTTTCGTGTTAAAAACGAAATCAGGAGGCATCTTACCCTGTGAAGGTGGATGACCAGCGAAGCTGTGTTAAATACACACCGCAAACATAGTTAGAGAATGTGCATGTATGTATTTCTCTCATCATTTGGTAATTATGGGGACTATAGCATTGTGATTGCTTAATATGATTTGGAACGACTGGAGTTTTATTCTAGTAGACAAATGTATAAGCCCACGGACTGACAGCAGACGGGAATTCTGTGACGTTTAGAACTTCACTGCAAACTAATTAAGACAAGCAAATGATTGATTGATTGATTGATTGATTGATTGATTGATTGATTGGGATGTTTAATGCACTGACGCTACACAGGCGATCAGGCGCACCGTAGTGGAGGGCTCCGGATTAATTTTGACCACCTGGGGATCTTTAACGTGCGCCGAAATCTCGAGCACGGACACGCAAATGAAACTCGACCCAATGATATAATTGTCTTATATTTTTCGTTAGAAAAGGTTGAGACAAAGAATAGTTACAGCCGTTTTCTGTAACCGTGCTCCTCCCGTAGTTGTCCATGTACAGGAATTCTGGAACGCTTGCTTTACTGTGAAATAACTATTTATAACTAGAAAAGAAAATTCGGAGTAATCATGCCGTCGTCTTTGCTTGCAATTGTCATATAGCTGTTTTCAGGAAAGTTGAGATAAAACGAAATTTACAGCCGTTTTCTGCTCAACATTCGCTTTCAAGTTGGCTTTACCGGATGGCGTTTTTGTCACGCCTGATTTGTTGGCGTGCAGGAAAAACCCATCGAACTCTATAAAAAACGTCCGTCGTAAAATTATGATCGCGCATGTTCCATGGGTGCATATGCGGTATTAGCCTAGGCAGACGGCCCTCCACAAATATTCCGGCCAATTCCCGTATGTATTTGTCAAGTGTACGATACGCGTAGGGCATGGAAAACCAGCGGTGTGCTGTTCGCTGTAAGACTAAAAACGCCCCCTTAAAAGAGGCCACAAGACTGCAAAGAGAAAACCCTCATGATTATACCTTGTTTTATGTTATTATTAATTTCTTAGTTTGTACACCCATGTTCGAGTTCGCTAGCTAGCGCTTTGTAAAGTGCGGTTTCTCTGAGATGTTTGCTATATTGTGAATACCTCTTTCCAGCGTCTACACGTAATATACACCACAAAAAAAAAAAAAAATCAAGGAAGCTCACACTAACGCGTAAGACTTGAAGGTATACCGAAGCTGTACGCAACCTTCACGTCCATCACGAAGGTTTAGGTCCACGACTGAAGCCGATTCGCTTCTTCTTCGCTGCCGCAACGACCTTTACTCCATCATTATTGCTATAAGTGAGCTTCCTTCATTTTCTTTGAAGTGATAATCATTGGACATCACCTTGGAGGTGCGTATACGCTATGATGTGTCTTTCTTGTTCCGAGCAAGTGTAGCCACGAGTACGGCGAACGTGTTGCCACGATTACGGCGAACGCTGGAGTTTTGCCCCTCGTCGCCAATCTCCCGAATTGGGTATGCTTGGCTTGACGAACGAGCGCAGGGGTCTCTGGGCGGTCGTCGCGAGGCACGCACACACGAGCGCTCGGAATTTTCTTCGCAGGTTTAACTGCGAATACCAAACTCTTGCTAAACAGCTTCGCAGTTAAAAGACCTGTAGCCGTGGTAACGGTGTGGGCTCTATTCCTCCCCCTTCTCCCCCTTCCCCCTCACCCCTCCCCCCAAACTTTCTAACTGCCCGATTCATTTTGTTGTTCACATCTGAGATCGGTGGCGCCTGCGCTGTTAAGAAGACGAGGGACACACAGCGACAGGCGCATGACGAGAAAAAATTCCCCGTATTATAAATGCCAATTAATACTCTATAAATATATTCATAATTACTACGCTGGTTTAAGCGCCTGAGGCCAAAAGCAACATACTGGCTAGCCTAGATTGGCTATATCTTGAGCTGGAAGGAAGGGGGGAAGTTGTGTCCACCTCATGGCGGAAGCAGGTGTAGTTCGCGTATTGTATATCCGTTACGAGGGGATGTGCTTGCCACTGCTACTCGGGAGAAAGGCGGGACGAGCAATTCAAGGTCGGGAACGGAGAATGTGGGAGCAGTCGGATAAGAAGGGCTTGCAGTGGCGGATGCTCTCCAATTTCCCTCGTGTGTCCGCCCGTCGGCACGTCTAACAGGTGTGTAGGGCACGATACCAAGGAGGCGTAAACGGCCGGCATGAACACATGCTCAGCGGCTGCGAATGCCCAGGAGTGCTGCGCTCTGAAGAAAAGAAAGAAAGGGTTCGCATATGATAAACATACTATGTGGATTGCGAATGTTGCGGATTGCACTGCTGCCGTTTCAGCCCGTACTCTGGAAAGTCCTTGCAAGTTTTCTGCAAATTAGAAAAAATAGTTAAAGGGGTTTCATTAGAGGCGCCGTCCGCTTTGCGTGTGAATGCTTCGTGCACGTCATGATTGCTTTCTTTTCCTTAATTCCATAAAATTTTTAGCGGTACCCTCCCCAGCGATCGTGCAAACAGAAAGCCAGTCAGCGGATGGGGTGTAGGATCTATTTGAAAGCTCATCCGCAAAAAAGGTGGGGATGTGAGAGACTTTACGTCGCATGGACCATCTTCGGGATATTTCAAAATAGGGTTCAAGTATTTATCGTGTTCAAGGAAGGCCGTCCTACGATCGGGCTTCATAACACTTATTAATTGATTTCTATAAACATGGTATAGTATAGAACCCGTTATGGTAGTTTTTCGACTCTGAACGTGAGGGTGTGTTTCATAGCAGGGGCACGCTTCACCATTGTGTGCATCCTATAAATTGCCTGCGCCGACTTAGGCTTTGTCGTTTTTTTCTCTCGCACGAGAATAAGCAACCAAAATTAACACTAGGTTTGTATCACGGCCTAATAGTTCTTTCTCTTTTCCTGCCTACCCGCCGCGGTGACTCAGCGGCTGAGCCCAAGGACACGGGCTCGGCCCCCGCAGCGGTGGCTGCTTTTCAGAAGAAGGCAAAAAGCGAAAACGTCTATGCGGCGCATGCTAAAGATCACCAGGTGGTCGAAATTAATCCGGAGCTCTCCACTACGGCGCGCCTCGTAGCCCAGGCGTAACTTCGGCGCGTAAAACCTCATAGTCTTTTCCTTTCTGGCAGTTCATTGAGTTCTTCGCAGAACACATGGGGCATGTTACTGAAATGCGTTGTAATACTTTGGCATCTGGAGTCCGGCCCGTACAGCGAGTACGGCCGAATTATATGCCGTTACTTCCGCCCGTATCCAACACAAATTCAGCTTTGATGGCCAAATAAACCCTCCGCAGCCGTTCAAACAGCGGAGAGCACGACATGCAACGGAGGCCGATACTTCGGGTGAGCAAAAACGTTATTTCAAAAAATCGGGGTTTGTTGATCTGCTTTTAGTCCCAGTCTTTGTAATATTCAGCTTCGGTGTTCTTTTTTATGATCCTTTGTGTAGACTGTTGGCAGATCAAGGACCTCAGACTATAGAGGCAATTTCGATAAACCTTTGGGTGTGCTGCCCTGCATGGTGGTGTTTCCTAAGATGTAACGAACATTCTTCGAGAATCGGGCCTCAGGTCTCCCCATCCAAATAAAAACAGGAAACATGAAGCAATTCTTCTTTAGCGCTCCTAAAACGCAAATGAGATCCACCCGCACACACAAAAAATGTCCTGCGCCGCTTCCCTTCCACCGTCCCGCCACCCGCGAGTGAAGCCGAAGAGAGCAACGGAAAGGCGATAGCTTCGCATGCGACCACGTTACTCGGCAGTGAATAAACGACGAGGAAACGATGGAATCAGGACGCAGGCGGGGGAGAGCCACGCGACGACAGCAACAAGACCGCCTCGCGATTTTGGGCTTCACTTCTCCAGCTCGGTGGCTTGTTTCTTCCCGGTGCGTGTTTGGTCGTTTGATACGCTACAGCCGCGTCGCTATATGTGAGACGACGTGACGGCTTGCCCAACTCCAGCCGCGCTCCTTCATACTTCTCGCCGCGCGTTTTCAGGATTTGTTTTTTCACCACCTGGCGCTTGGTTGGGTTTTTCAAATTTCTCGTTCCCTGTAGTTCTCTCCTCACTACGAAAGTAAGGCTTCTTAGAGAAATGAAACACGCGAAGCAGTATGCGGTCGGCATCTTTGTTTTTTTCCGCGATCAGTTCTTTTTTTTTTTTTTCGCGCGTAAACGAATGACGCCGCGCGAAGAAAACCTGGCGACGGCGAGTGCTTCAGGCAAGTCTTAAGAGCGAGCGTAATTTCCTCCCTGTTTTGGCGTAATATGAACGTAATAACAAGACCCGGCTTGAACAAAAACTGGGAACGAGCTCGCAGTCTTTTCTTTTTACGGACAGTTTTTTTTTATTCATTTCTTCTTTAGTAGTCAACGTGCGTCCCATCGTCTTGCTCGCTGTGTTGATTTTCTTTCTCTTTCATTTTTCCCACGTGCTTTCTTTTCTAATCAAAATCGAAACATGGTGCCAGCTGAACGGAACCTTCATTTTGTTTTGCTTTACGAAACTTGCCTGGTCCCAGCTTTTTTTTTTTTTTTTTCTCCCCGTACCCGTCCCGCGTAGGAGGGCGTGCGCTGACGGTGTTTGCTTTACGGAACACGGGCTGCGCCAGACGTTAGCAGGCGACGCGAGTGTCAGCGGCTGTTGCAATCGCTATCACATCCCGAGCCAATGGAATTCCTGGGTTTGCACACGTCATCAGCACCTATCCAATGAGCAAGTGTTTCGTTTCCCGCGCTGCCGTTGTCTGCTGTTTTCGCGTTGCGGGCGACAGTTCGAGGGCCTTTTGCATAAGTGGCACGGGACGGAAAAGGCGGGAAAAGGAACCTGGCGGGCTGTGCGCCAGCTGGGGAGCAGACCCCCTCGCTTTTCTTTCTTTTTTTGCCTTCCCATTTGCTCCTACGTTCTCGCTTCCCCTTTGGGGAGCGGAAAGCTATCTTCACTGAGCATTGTTTTATGCTCGGGCGGCGTTTTACCTGCGTGTATGTGGTCTTGGTGTTTTTTTCCCACTGCTTTTAGTTCCTCTTTTCCCGTAGGGGGGATCTTTTTGTTTTGTTTATACCCCATCCCTGGTACGTTGGCGAATGCAAGTTTTAATGAGACCGGCTGTGCTGTTTCTATTAGACAACATCAACAACGGCGCTGCCAGGCTCTCCGCTCAACGTCTTGTTTTGCATTAGACGTTTCTGCTGCGACGGTGGTGTGGAAACACCGGCCTGCGGAAATGCACCGCGCAGCTCCAAGTCCAGAAAGGGAAGGCAGGGCGCCAAGCTCCCCGTTTATTCCTGGCTGCGCTAAACAAAGCGGTCTATTAGAAGCTCATTTCTGCTCGCGGTTTTTCTCAACCTTCTCGGCGTAATCAATGCGGAATCAAAAACAGCGTGGAATATGAGTAGACCACCCGGGGCTACAAAGGAAACGCAATTATCGGCGAAGTGCTTGCGTGCGGCTGCTTGGTTAGTCCGTCAGGAATCTCGAAAGTGTTTGTGAACATTTATGTGATTACATGGCTGAGATTAGTTTGTGGCTATTGAGATAGCCATTTCGGTTGTATGTACATATACCCTTTTGACGGACTCTGCTCTGTGTGAGTAGTGTTGTAACCGAATAAAATTCGCCCTTTGCGTCTCGGCGGACGTGGTAGTGCACGAAGACCTAACAAGCACTTGCGACCTTCTGTTAATCTTTTACCACGGTCGAACTTCAGACATGGGATCCTACCGCTGTTGTTTACTACCGTTCCTCCCGTGAGTGTGCCTCGCCACTACCATGACTGGAGCCATGGAGCCGCAGAGCGTGCAAATGAAACGACAATGTTATCTGTGCTCCAATATTCCGCACTGACGGTGAAGTGCCGCCAAACTATGATTTCTAGTGTACTTTGGAGGAACCTTCATTTCGTCTTTGACAGAAAGGTAAATGATGGAAAAAACGCGCACATGGGATTTTTGAGCATGCTGCATCTATCAAGCCCCATTTATTCTTTTGATTAGCGCTCGGACGACAGCGCTGCGGCACATTATTTCGTAATTACTAAATTAGACACAATAATAACCAATCAATCAATCAATCAATCAATCAATCAATCAATCAATCAATCAATAAGGCCGCAAAGAAATACATCAGCGGCTGACATATAAACAGCCAGTAAAAAAGGTGGGTGAGTGAAGAACAATAAAAAACTGGAAATAGTACAGAGAATAAAATTAATAGTGGTATCCAAACTACATTACACGACTGACAGAGACTGTAAATTATGGTACATTGCAAAAACACATCGTACAATGACCATAGCAATAGGATGAAGTATCAATTACACAAAAATGTATGAAACAAAGTACAGGGCATATTTGTAACTATTCACAGAAAGTGATAAGTTATAGAAACATTGGTTACTGTGGCCTGTCCGGTTCACTTAAAAATATGTATGAAGAGTTGACTACACAAGTGTGTCATAGTACATACAACGATTACGCCCGCAGCACCAACATCATATACGAACAAATGAGAACAAACTCTGTGAAAACAACGCACACATGAGGAAAATAACTGAGGAACACGAGTACTGTCGAAATGAAGTTAGCGCGCCACGGCTAACAGCCCGGCCAAAAACCCCCGAAGGGGACGGCGAAAAATATCAAGTTACCCGGAGTGAAGGTTATATAGGCGTTGCAGTCTATCAAGAGGAGAACATCTGCTAAGTTGTGCAGCTGTGTGGAAAGGGTGGTTAAGCCTTGTTGTTTTTTTTTTTTTCGGAACACGAAAACCAATTGCTGAAAGCAGTTCCTGGCATGAAATTGTACCATGAAGCAGTTTGTATAAGAAAAGAAGGTCTGAACGGGTTCACCGGTAACTTAAAGAAACAGTTATCGGGAGAGGCTCAGAGGGAAAACGATGCATAACGATTGATAAAAATTTGGTCTGTACACGCTCTACACGTTGAAAATTAGATATGCAGGTTCCATCCCAAATGACAGAGGCATATTCAAGTTGAGGAATACAAAGTGCCATAAAAAGTTTTAGGAACGAATGAGGAGACTGGAAGTCTCGTGAAAACCTGCATACAGCACCAAGCGAGCGGAGCGCCCGCCGAGTCAGTTGGGTGAAATGAGGCGAGAAAGTTAAGGCGCTGTCGAAGGGCAGCCCGAGGTCTTTGATCTCGTCTACTCTAGACAGAAAACCGTCATCAATACTGTAGTGAAAGAAAATGGGGTTCGTTTTTCGGGTATAAGACATGACCTTTGTTTTCTCCGGATTAAGATTTAGTCTGTTATCTGAGCACCAGTTAGCAAAGGAGAATATATCTTCCTGCAGGGCATCACAGTCATCAATGGACTTTACACGTCTGAATATTTTGATGTAGTCAGCATAGAAAAGAAAAAGACTTTTTAATTGCTACTGACACATCATTCACAAAAATGCAGAACAAGAGAGGGCCCAACACGGCCGGAGCCTTGGGGCACACCGCTTGTTGATCTATACATAGAGGACGTCTGCCCCTTAACGCTAACGAAACTGAATCGATTGCTTAGATAGCTACCCAGCAATGCCACGAGTGGTGTATCAATGCCCGACTGCAAAAGCTTATCAAGTAACAACGCGTGGCAGACAACATCAAATGCTTTGCTCAGGTCACAGTAGACAACGTCCAACTGGCCTTGTTCGGAAAGTGCAGCGGAGGCCTGCTCCATTAAGAAGGCGAGATTAGTTGTTGCCGACCTTCCTGACATAAAACCATGCTTTTTACTTGTAAGAAACTGCTGTACAGAACTTGACAATACCTTGTGCAGCACTGCCTCGAAAAGCTTGGAGGCAGCATAAAGGAGAGAAACTGCTCTATAGTTTTTTGCATCAGATTTGTTGCCTGACTTGAAAATGGGGCGCACTAGAGAAATTTTCCACTTGCGAGGAAACATGTTTGTTTTTAGACAGTGATTGAATATCCCAGTTAAAACAGAAACAAAAATGCTGCTGAATGTTTTTAAAATAGCGGGAGGTATTCCGTCAGGGCCACACGACAGCGACGGTTTCATGCGCCTTAGACTCTGACGCACCAACTGCTGGTCCAATTGTTATAAGCTACAACCCTGTACATGATTCAACATTACGGTTATTTCACTGTCATCTCGCTGACCGTATGTAGTACTAAATTGCTGCGCAAAATGGTTGGCAACATCACGAACTTCTTCCCCAGAGGAATCAACAAGACGGATTTGCTAATGTGAGTTATTGTTACGGTGTCGAATATATTTCCGGAATGTTGCAGGCTGGTAATTAACGCTGCTCTCCACAGAGCCGAGATAAGAGCGCTGGTCCCGGTCATAAAGACTTTTACACGTTTTACGGTAAGAGCGGAAGTCCTCTTTCCATTCATCAAGCTCGGTTTTCTTATATTTTCTATGGCAGTGGTCTTTTAACTTAAGGGTGGTATGAAGTTCATTAGAGAACGAAAAGGAATGTTTTGAACGGCGCGGTTTGCACGTGGGTATAAACTGATTCGTGTTACTTTTCACTATTTCAGTGAACCGCTCGACCTGCGCATCGCATGCAGGAGTTCTTGAATTTCTAACCAATCGAACGAAGAAAAAAAGTTATACAAGCCAATTTAATCTCCACGAGCATAACAGTAGGGAGGGAATTCATTATTCTTCAGTGTAGCTGCAACGCTGAATCGAGAAGGGGGCAGCAACTAGAAAAGGAGGATGATGCTTGTCGGGTTTGACAAAAGAGATGTCAGACGACGATACTCGCGCGTTTTGAATGTCTGAAAAGCAAAGATCTAGGATAATTTGATAGCTGTTTTTGATATTATTAAGTTGCACCAAGGATGTGAAGTCTACGAAGTCTAAAATCATGCTGGATTTTTGCTGTACGTAATAATTGTAGTGTTGATGGGTAAGATGTTCCCATTGTACACCCAGTGTATTGAAGTCGCCCAGAATGATATGCTGGTGATTCGGGTGTGATGAGCAAACTTCTTCTACAGATGTAAAGAGCTTTTTAAGCTACGATATAGGAAAATCACGTGGAATGTAAAACGCCCCTAGTAAAAGCTTCTCACCGCCAGTCAGAAGAATGTCCAGCCAGACAGACTCGTTGTCGCTTTCAAGTTCATGACGCCGCATAGATTGAAAAGCGCTATCAACCGCAACTAACCCCCCCCCCCCCCTCCTTTTTTGTTTCACGCCAGAGAAGTCCCTATCTTTACGGAAAACTTGGTAATTTTTTGGAAAATAATCGTAAGCGCTAATGTCATCAGAACGCCAGGTTTCTGAAATAACAATAATCGAAAAATTTGAAGAAATCGCATTTGAAAAGAATTCAGTCGCTTTGGTGCGAAGGCCGCGCGCATTCTGATAATAGATGTCCACCCTTTCGCATCTTTTAGTCGTAATTTTGAACATCGGTGAGACATAGCATGTCGGCATGCAGATTGCCACGGAAGGGTTTGTAAAGACAGCCCTTGGGCCACAAGAAAGGATCACCCAGACGCTGGAAGGAGACCTCATCGACAGTCACACAGAAAGAGGAGTACGGGGTATACTTACTTTTCAGCCGCTGGCAAGCCAGGGGTACGACGTGCATTGTCGACAGGTGCTCAGTCAGTTGCGCTGAGGTGGTGTAAGGGGACAGTTTTGACACAAAGATGTGCCTAGGATGTTTCGAAGGCTGGACCACAGGGATGCGACACGAATCAGACGCACCCACACACGCCTCACGCCCGCTCCCTTTGTTTGTCAGGGCCGAGTCGTCGCAATGTTCCTCGGGGGACACAGCAGAGGTTGCCGGTGCTGGGGTCAGCTGCTCTGGCGTTGAAGGTGTTCCGCCTGTTTTCGCCACAGCAGCGGCGAACGATGAATGGAGCCCACGCTGTGGGGTAGGTGTATAATCAATCAATCAATCAATCAATCAATCAATCAATCAATCAATCAATCAATCAATAATAATAATAATAATAATAATAATAATAATAATAATAATAATAATAATAATAATAATAATAATGATGATGATAATAATAATAATAATAACAACAACATGAAGAAGAAGAAGAGGGCAGAAATCAAGAATATAGTGACTCCTCTGTTCGATAGCAGTACTTCCATCCCCATAAAATCGGGCAACCTCTTCCCAAAAAATGCCAAACCCTTGCATTCGTGATTACTCAAAGGCCTCCTCCAAGATCATTAGGCCTCCATGCAGTCAGAAGCTGTAATTTATACAGATGCCTCTCAGAGCTATCAAAAGTCTAGAATAGCTATATTTTCCCCCTCCCTTTATTGGTCGTTTTCAGTCCGTCTGGTAAACTTTATCCATGTATTCTACGCTGAATTCTGGGCACTAGCCTTGGCTTTACATAAATGGGATGCATGAATTCGGTTCCCAGTTATATCAGATTCGCTTTAAGTCTGCTTATTTCTTACTGCCCCAAAAGATTTACCTCTCCAACGCGCGTATAAATCGCTCCTGTCACCTCATCTGATTGAAAGCCACCTTCTTTGGGTACCAGGGCACGCAGGGATCTCTTCAAATAAATCCGCTGACTCTCTAGCAAGAATAGCGCTCTCTGGGCCCGTCATAGATGTCGTTCTGCCTACATATTTCTTTCCCTGCTGATAAATATCGCAGGAATCTGACGCTACAAGGACAGCGGAAATCAGTTTTATTGCTTTTGAGAGGTTTCTGCCACCTTAGGTTCTCCTGGAAATCCAAATGGTGCCCTTCGCGAAACCTAGAGGTCATACTAACGGCTTTTATCTTTCGAGTTCATCAGCTTAACAGGTGCCTTCTTAGGTCTTGTCTGGCTGTAACACCTCAGTGTAGTTACCTGCAATGAAGAGGAGCCCGTCGATCATTACCTATCCTGTCGACGTTCTACCAGACTCAGGTATACTAGCTCTTTGAGGTGCCGCTGCGCATCCTGGGGTTGGCCATGTCAGTGACGGCACTACTTTCATTCGGGGCTTCTAAGACGGGGGTCAGCCGCCGGGATGCTTGCTCTGCCCTCCTGAGCTTTATTGAAATACTAGCCTACACTCCTTATAATTTCATTTCATTTCATTTCATTTATTACACCCTTAGGGGCCCGGAGGCATTACATCAGGGGGGGGGGGGGGGTAACAGGGTTTGCAGGAGTACTATTGAACGAACGAAAAAAAGAAAACAACAAGAAGGTGAACATGAAAGCCGGAAAATACAAAATAAAGAATACCTTAAATAAGAATTACACAAAAATGTACAAAGGTAACAGTGAAGTCAGCGAACAGAATTCAAAATACGAAAAGCAGCTGAAGCATCAATAAAACTATCAAGCCAGAACAGTTGAATTACATTGTTAATGCATCATGTGAACGTCTTTTCAAGCTCATCTCTAAATTGTTTGTTATTGGTGCATGTGGCGATGTCGGCGGGTAAAGCGTTTCATAGAATAATAGCGTTAGGAAAAAATGACGAAACAAAATCTGACGTTAATGGGCAAGTGTGATTTAAGCTGGGTGATATTCTGTGAGGCGGCCTTAGAAGCGTGTGTGTTGATTCTGGCCGATAAAAGAAATTATGGAGGAGGCATAGGCGAGCAATAACGCGGCGTGATTCAAGGGTCGGAAGGGAGAGAGATAGTTTAAGGGCAGTGACGCTGACATGACTTGAATATTGCGAGGTGATAAAGCGTGTAGCGCGGTTTTGAATGGATTCAAGTTGTACAGTTAGGTAGGTATGCTTGTGATGGATGCCAGATGGCCGATGCGTATTCCAGTTTCGGCCTTACGAATGTTAAATAGGCTAGCCTTTTTATTTCTTGAGAAGCAAGTTTAAGGTTACGGCGAAGATATCCAAGAGTACGTGAGGCTTCCGAGCAAATGGTGTCGATATGCGTTGACCAAGAAAGCGATGACGTCATGTGAATCCCTAGGTATTTATGTGATAGGACTGAGCTGATCGGTATATTGTTGACGTTATAGGTGTATTGAGATATGGCATGTTTCCGAGAAAATGAGAGTGATTTGCATTTTGTTAAGTTTAATGGCATTTGCCATTTTGTACACCATAATGAAATGCTGTCTAAGTTTGATTGCAGGTTAGAATGATCATCGGCGGCGTGAATGGTTTGGTACAATACACAGTCATCTGCAAAGAGCCTTAGGTCTGCTGTAATGTTAGTAGGCAGGTCATTTATGTATATTAAAAAGAGCAGAGGCGATAGGCTTGCACCTTGCGGGACACCGGACGATACGATGGTTAGACAAGACTTGTGCTCATTAGCCGAAGTGAATTGCGTGCGCCCTTTTAGGAAGTGTTCGATCCATGATATCAGGTTAGAAGGGATGTTTAGTGATGATAGCTTAGCAAGTAGGTGGTTGTGGCTGACACGATCGAATGCTTTAGAAAAATCCAAGAAAATTGCGTCTACTTGATGGTTATTGTCCATTTCCTGTAGTATGTCATGTATGAATTCGGCGAGCTGGGTATGACATGAGAACCATGTTGGTGTGGATAAAAAAATCTAATTGATTCTAGGTAGGTCATTAAGCTAGAGGTGATTATGTGTTCGAGTAGTTTGGAAGGTATACTGGTTAGGGAAATTGGGCGGTAGTTTGTAATTAGTGAGCGAATACCGGATTTAAATAATGGTACTATCTGAGCAACCTTCCAATCGTCCGGAACGCAACCTGAGTGCAATGACTGGGTGAATATTAGATGTAGAATCAGGCTGGAATAATACTCAGTGTTTTTTAGAATCTTGCTGTTAATGTGGTCGCAGCCTGATGATGATGATAGCTTAAGGTTACGGATCAGGTTGGATATTCCATCCGGTTTGATCTGGATATCGGGAAACGTGGTGGAAGAAAAGGAGTGTGGTAATGTGATGGTGTCGGAATTACATGTAAAAACGGAGGCAAAATAGTTGTTAAGAACTGTGTCGCATTGACTGCTTTCTATCGGCTCTCCATTAGAGCTAGTGAGTTCAAGTTGCTCAATCCGGGATTTGGGAGAGAGTATTCGCCAAAATTTGCTAGGATTTGTTTTGAGGATTGAAAGTAAATCGCAGGGAAAAAATTTGTTCTTTGCTTCCGTTATTGCCTTAACGTACTATTTAGCGCAGGCGTGGTACTTTTCCCAAGTGGCTGGCTTGTTACTGTGATTAGCTGATCTGTAAAGACGCTTTTTTCGGTTAAGAATTGATGGGAGGTGTCAGTTAAACCACTGGTTGTTTGAATCAGATGTCACGGTTAGTATTGGAATGTATTTGTTTTGTAATCTAAGAAGCTCATTTTTATACAGTTCCCAGTTCGCGTTCACGGTGCGGGTTAGATGTGAGTCTTTGAATTGTTCGTAGAAACTGCATAGTTCATCATTTATAGCTTCATAGTTCCCTCTTTTGTAATCGGTTATATGTTTTTTTATTGGTAGTTTCTTTCTTAGAGGCAGAGATACGGAAATATGTAAAAGGCTATGATCACTTAAGCCCGACAACGATGTCACGCTTAAAATGTCATCGGGGTGCGTTGTTAAGAGCAGGTCGAGTATGTTGAAACCTCTAGTCAGACAGGTTATGACTTGATGAAGGTTGAAGTCGAGTGATAAATGGATGAATTGGTTAGCTTCATTGGATGGAGATCTGTTGAGAACTGAGAGCTGAGGCCAATTTATATGCGGGAAATTGAAGTCACCAAATAGGAAGATAGAAGCGTCGGGAAAAGTTTTTGTAATTCGAGTTAGCGATTGGCTGAGTAGATCGCAAAAAGACTGGTCGCTGTCGGGTGGTCTGTAACAAACGCCGATAATGGTTTTTACTGCCTGGGAAGGAATTAGTACCCATGTTAGTTCCAGTGAGTCGTCGTGGCATATGAGTGACGAAGCAATTGGGTTTTTGATAGCAATGATAATGCCTCCTCCCCTGCGGCCGATTCGGTCAGGGCGAAACAGGGAGAAGTTGTGATTTGACGGAAAGATTTCGTGGTCGAGAATGTCAGCATGTAACCACGTTTCGGTTAGAAGAACGATGTCAGCATTGATGTCATCTATGAAACTGAGAAGATGGTCACGCTTAAAGGCTTCGTATGTTTGTAAATGCAATGTTGAAGTTCAAGTACGACAAACGCCGACAAGGTGAGCGTGGTTAGGGGCGTCGAGAATGGCGTCAGTTAGGGACATCAGTCAATGATTCGGTGGTTTCTGTGACGTTAGAAAGGGATTTGGTGCATTCTAGTACGGAGTCAGAGATGGCGTCGTAATAGTAGCACTTTTTCCCAACATGCAACCTGTCAAGCCGAAGTTTGAATGCGCATTTGGCCGGGCGGATAAACTTTAGAAGTTTAGAACGAGCAAGGCGAGTGGTGGCAGCAAAATCCTCCTTTATTGCAAAATTTGTATTTTTTAGTTTAGGACCGCAGGACAGTATTTCTTCTTTTGTTTTAAAGTTCATGAATTTGACGATTATGGGCCGCTTTTTTTCTGAGGAAGGTGATCCAATGCGGTGCGCTCGTTCAATACTGTTAGGAAAAATTTCGAAGGATAGCTTATCCTTGCAAAATGCCAAAACCTTATCTTCAGAATCCTTCCATGTTTCGTTGTCCGTATCGTCAATGCCAAGGAAAAGTAGGTTATTTCTACGCAGGCGGTTGCTCACGTCGACACTTGCAGCTTTGAGGGCTGCAATGTCGTGTTTTAGAATGCCTGATTCAATGGAGGCTGGTTCAGCGAGAGGATGATCGTGGAATGATTCTAACTTAGTCACCCTGTCAGTCAAGCTAGCTAATAAGCCTTCGTGAGCATCCTGGGCTTCCTTAAGTTCGTTTAGTTGCTCACGAATAGCAGCCTGACCATCCTGCAGTTCTTTTAATGTGGTTAAAATGGCGGCTAAATCGGCAGATTTTGTTGGGCCAGGGTTAAGCTCGACGTCACCGCTAAGTAGCAAGAACAGTTGACATAACAGATGTTGCGCGAGCATGTCACAGCAGGTACGGTACGCAAAAAAGATCAAGGCGATGGGGCACGACACCGCTACAACATACCGATTACTACAGCAAAATTCTTTGGCACATTTAAGGTAACTAACCTGGAAAGTTAGCAGCGTAAGCATGGTGCGGCGGACGATGTCGTGCCCCGAGCAGACAGTAGTTCCGTGCAGATTATATCCACCGCGCTCCGGCCACGTGACTGGTGACGTAGCCGACATGGAGGAAAGAATACCTTTTCTTACCTCCATGCGTAGCCGATGACGGTCGTTGCCAGCCGAGGATGGCGGAGCGAGCCAGATTTGGAAAGTCGGGCTGCAGCGGCTTCATGGTTGAAGGGTTGGCGACTGGAAATTGTTCAGTCCACGGCTGTGAAACCAGGGCCGGGCAAGCGCTGGTAGAGGACCAGCAGAACCGCGCCTGGAAAGTTACCAGCGTAAGCATGGTGCGGTGGACGATAATTTGCATTATTTTCTTTCACTAAAATTTTCAGCTATCTTTTTTCCTAATTTATAAGTACAAAATGATTTCCAACCTTCTAAAATTATCTTTATACAGTGTAGACAAGAAACATTTTCTTTCTCCAGCCAGTGATGTTTGGCCGATTTCCTAATTGCATATGTGCCATACCCGAAGGAACAACAACAACATTAAAAAGACGAAATAAATCATTTATTTGCGTGTCCAGGTACAGGCGGGGGACCTGTATGCTGGCGCACAAAAAAACAATAACACGCCAGACACGATGTACTTATCTCACAAAGGAATGTAATAAAAGGATACTATTGCAAGGCTACACCGAAAGAAAAGCACACATTTTGACATATAGACATTTCTGACAACCACCCACTCATACACACACACAAGAAATGCTTAGCTGTGAGTGATGTGACTCTAGTAATCATTGGTGTCAGTTCAGACCATCTGAAATTAATCATTTAAGACCATGTGCAACTATATACTCGAAATGAAATACACAAATATGATAATTCAAAGTTGTGCAAAGGCGTAATGATCTAAATAGCTTACTCGTGAGGAAAGCGGCGCTAAAAGAACATACATACAGAGGAGACGATACAATAAAAACCAATAATAATCAATAATAATAATAAATAAATGAATACGCACATCATTTAAGTCCACTGTATGACAAAGGCCTCTCCCATAAACTTCAACAGATCCTATTTTGTTACGACCGAATCCATTTGTCGCCTGCAAATTGTCTTCTTTCATCCCTCCAGCCAGCTAGTGGTCTTTCCTGCTTCGAATCCCGTCTCCTGGTAGCAACTCAGATACCCGGATGATCCACCTGTTGTCATTTTTGGGCATTACATGCCTGACCCAATCACTTATTTCTCTTAATTTCAGCTACGATGTCTTCCACCCCAGTTCCTTATCTGATACAGGAGGCTCGTTTCCCATTCTTAAGTCATCGCGCCTGTACCTTGTTGGGCTGACTACAATTTTCTTTCAAGGCGTTCAGTAAGGAGTCAAGTATTTGCCCCTTAAGGGGACTCTGCAACACTTCCGATAAACGCTTTCACTCTTTCTTTCGCGCCTGGAAGCATTTTCACTGCTATATTTATGGCCAGCACGGAGCGGCACTGCGTGATTTTCTCGCCGCAGCAGATAAACCTTCCGTTTTGGCTTTGCTTTTGTGGCTTTCTTTTTCAAGGAACTATCGAATGCGTTCGTTCATCGCTGCAACGGAAAGGAAGCCGGGCAATGGCCGCAACACCGCTGCAATTACGTAATTTGAGCGGCCGAACAACGCCAAGACCGGGAAAGAGAAGAAAATCTTTTGGGCAAGTTAATTTCTAAGTTATCCCATGGGCATTTAGCGGTAATCTTTAGCTTTGGTACTTTGTGACCCCCTATTCCAGGTACTTGATGTGTTTGTTTACCACGTTCTGAAAGCATTTAAGATTTGTAAAAAAACAGTTGAAAAAAGTGTTGCAGGGTCCCTTTAAGTCAACCCCGGCAATACGCATTGGTTATATACAATCATTTTTGATGACCCAAGCTTTCTTTGTTGAGGTTAGCGCTGTCAACTTGCCCAGGATAGTTACACGCAGCTACATATTCAAGTATTTCATTACCTAGGACAAGATGAGGCTTTCTGCCTGTCTGTTTCACAGTACTCTCGATGTCTTCGTATTCATCTTTAAAGGGACGCTGCAGTACTTCCGATTAACGCTTTCGGTCGTTTTTTCGCGTCTGGAAACATTGGGAAAGCTTTAGTGATCGCCAGCATAGAACGGCACTGGGTGGTTTGCTCGTCGTACGAGACCCGCCTTGGGTTTTTGCATTTCTATAGTGGCTTTTTTTTTTTTTTTTTGTGAAGTGGCTATCGACAGCGTTCATTGTTGCAACTCAAAGGAAGCCGGCCAATAGCTCTTGTATTGCTGTAATAACGTAATTTGAGTGCTCGAAGAACGCCAGGACCGGGAAAGAGAGAAAAAAATTTTGAGCAAGTTTTTAAGTTACTGAGGTACTTTGGCTGAGGTACTTTGTGGCCCGCTATTCCTAGTGCAGGAGTGTATGTCTGACTACGTTCTGAAACCATTTAGGATTTAGAAAAAAAAAAGTTAAGGACGAACTTATGACTATGTTGATGTTCCAAATTACATGAGTGCAGTCGTAAATTGTTGCCAGCGTGTGTAATTTACTAGGCGTCCTATGTTAGGCCAGCGACGTTCACATGTGTTACGAAGGATTTTAGACGTGTTGGTCTCGCAAGGAAATACCTTTCCCAATTAGACCACGTTAACACCCGGTGTTGCTCTTCGCACTTCACGATCGTCAAACCTAAAAGCATCTTGACTGCTGGTAGAGGTGCTCTTTTAATAGGTGAGAGCAGACTCAGTGCGGCCGGTGTAATTAGCAGACAAGCGCGTCTTACGAGCCTTCTTAAGAGCTGTGGGTCGTTTTGACCGACTATGGGCTTGAACAACCACGCGTGGTCAAGAGGGAGCAGTTGCGCATTCTCGTGTAGTAAAATGTGAGCGAAATGTTGGCGTCCATATATGTTTAGAAGAGCGAGAAATGCTTTATTACCTTCTTCCGAGGCATCGAATGAAGCGTATCTAACGGCAATATGGGGTTTACTGTAAACCGTACTACGGGCTCGGCAAATAGTTATGGAAAAATCGCTGCGGCCAAACCACGCAAATGAAGGGGCGTCTGCCCGTATCTCGACTTCGCTAAAAGCGACCACAACTTCCTAACATGTCTCCAAACATTTTTCTCGTCATGCAAACAACCTCTTTGCTCCTTTCCTAGGGGTAAATCCTGCTGTGGTGAGGGGAATGCAACCGCCTTCATCCTCACTAAAAGCAGCATCGGGGAATGTGTCCGTGTCTCGCCATCATGATTATCATAGGCGCTTCTGCGAGGCTGTGGAGCACCAGCGACTCGAGAAGGAAGAGTTGTTGTTGTTTCTTTAGTTTTGGAACATAGCCACTGGGGGGATTGGCCAAGATAGGGAGGCTTTTTTGGGCTAAGCTTAGGAGAAAAACAATTGGATGCGGAATAAGGACAAAACAACTATGGGAGTCGGTAGTAGAAAAGTGCGCACTATGCGAGAAGTTGGAAGAAAAAAAAATGAAACACTTCTTTTGTGTGTGCATGCGCGAATAAACTCGGGAAGATCGGCTTGCAGGGTAGGCGCCTGGTCTCCGAAACGTATGCGTGGGCGGCTGTAACCGTGCTTGAGACGAAGGCTGCTCTCGGAACGCCAGTCAAACAGGGCGAGGAGACTTCGGCGAGGCTGGTCGAGCGGCACAGCAAGGCTAGGTGGAAGGCCCCTGTGACCGCGCACTATCACGGAGCCCAGAGCGCGCCGGTGCCGCTACCAGCGACCCTCACCGATGCCACACCACGCCGTAACCCGACCGGCAAGCGCCGTTCCACGACGTCTTGGGAAGTGACCGCATTGCGTGTCTCGGTATATTTTCGCGACAATGTGTGACTTCCGTGTATTTTTGCAGTGTTTCATGTATCGCGTCGCGTCCGTCGTTTCGGGCCAGTAAAATAAGTGTTCACCAGCTACGGCATATTCGAACCGTTCCTTCGCGTCACGCGCGTGCAAGTGTAATCCGTTGGCCACCCGGCCGGCAATCGCGCAAAACCTGCGAAGGGTATAAATGTGGCTTTTACCTGAAATGAAGTGGTACGGCTTCAAAGGAAATCTCTACAACTTTCTCAGAAACTTCGTAGTTGAGGGAACATTATTCCTGGCCTCGAACCCATGACCACCGCTTATACAGGACAAATCCTGTTTATTGACTTTCTGCGCAGTCGCGTAGCCGGGACCTGTTGAAAAATGACAATGGAAGAACAAGCAAGCACCAACACCTGCCGCAACGTGTGGACACAGCAAACAATTCGCGATAAAGACGCTGTCTCCAGCACCTCACTACAGTAAATTTATGCGATTAAGTTTGAGGATAGAGAGCGGTACATAGAACGAAATCGAGAAGCAAAGACGCACAAGCAGACTTGAACACGGGGCAGTGAGCGCTTGATAGAAATGCACATTGACGTGTGTGCCAGAACGGCATTTTCTTTACATTTCCATCAGAGGCTTTAAAATGCGGAGTGAATGTCGAAGTGTTCAAGCTACATATCCGGATGTCTTAAACGTTTCACTCTAAACCACAACTGTCGTCAGTTTTCCCTGTTTAGGTTCAGGCGTTCTTGGAGGACTTCAGTTTAGGTTGAGCTACGGCAAAACAATGGTTTGGGTGCAGATTTCCCTCCTGCATCGTGATTCTGAATCGCCGTTCTTCTATTGTTAGCAATACTACCTCAATAGTAATACTACTATTGGAGGAGTCGTTACTTCTGTTCGCATTTCAGTATATCCCCGCCGAAACCAGTTCTACGTGGCTCTTCCTTTGGAAGAAAGCAGAATTTTTAATGTTTCATTTGTATCCTGTTCTGGGAAAGCCACCGTGACTTTGGCTTATGGAACGGTGCCGTAACAAGTTGGCGGCAAGGAGTAGGGCCTAGCGCCACGGACGACAGGAAAATGAAGAGGGAAAAAAAAGGGCCTTAGGGAAGGAGGGGGAGGAGCGCGAAGGAAGGGGGGACAAACAGGCGCGTTGCGCGCGCATTCGCATACGCCCAAAGCTGTCGTGTGCAACGCGAGTTTGCGGTGTCTGCCCAGGGCCGCAGCGTCCTGGCGTTGACAGCCGCCACCACGTGACTGCGACCCGGGTTTGACATTTCGGGAGAGGGGTGCCGTCGGGGAAAGCAGGCGTGGTTCCGGCGCCGGATGGGGAAGAGCACGCTCCGAGCAAGGGTTAAGGAGAGTGGGGCGCAAAAGGAGAGAGAAGGAAGGCGTGGCCGGCACATTATACCGGCGGCTCGGTCCGTTGGCCCAGAGAGAGAGAGCTGTCAATATCAGCAGTTTTTGCGAAAAAGACTGGCCACCCTCACTCGCAGCAGCGGCTGACAACACTGGGCGACTCTGGCGGCAGCCAACCCACTGCTCACAAAAGCAGCGCGCCGAAAGCAATTTGCCTCGCGACAAGAAAAGAAAGGGGAAAAAAATGCCGGGAAAAATATGAGAAACTGGGATAAAAAATGGCGAAGCGCAGAATTCGGACAAGATTCAAATTGCTCCGCCAGAAACCGCAGGTTAAAATTTTCACAATAGAGCATTCGGCGAAGAAAGCATGCGGCCAAAGTGAAAAGAGAACTCGCAAGCGTAAAAAACGAACGACTTTTGCGTGCCTGCACCGCTTACCCTCTCTGCTTGACGTTTATGCGCAAGAAGCACCGCAAACCGAGAGGAGGCGCGTGCGGTCAAGTAGCTGGAGAAGGCTTAGTAAAAGGAGTGCCGTGAGAAAACAAAGTGAAGCCAGAAGGAAAGCGCTAGACCGTCAGCAAAGGAAAAATGGAGTAAATGATATATATATATATATATATATATATATATATATATATATATATATATATATATATATATATATATATATATATATATATATATATATATATATATATATATACAGAAAGATAGGTCAGCAATCTATGACGCCAAAGTAGGCATAGGGGTGTGGTTAGGCTCTTTTCTTTGTTTAGTACGGTAAATGAAGTAAACATTTTTTTTAAATGTACAGAAGAAAGAAAGAAAAACACGCGCCCAGAGTGGGGACCGAACCCACGCCTTTCGATTACATGTCGAATGCCTTACCAATAAGAAAGAAAAACACGCGCCCAGATTGGGGACCGAACCCACGCCTTTCGATTACATGTCGAATGCCTTACCAATTCGAATTGGTAAGACATTGGGACCGAACCCACGCCTTTCGATTACATGTCGAATGCCTTACCAATTCGAATTGGTAAGGCATTCGACATGTAATCGAAAGGCGTGGGTTCGGTCCCCACTCTGGGCGCGTGTTTTTCTTTCTTTCTTCTGTACATTTAAAAAAAAATGTTCACTTCATTAACCGTACTAAACAAAGAAAAGAGCCTAACCACACCCCTATGCCTACTTTGGCGTCGTAGACTGCTGACCTATCTTTCTGTATTTCCTCAACGAGCCCCTCATTTCCTTACTATATATATATATATATATATATATATATATATATATATATATATATATATATATATATATATATATATATATATAGAATAGAAAATATGTAACTGCATAAAGAGAAAAAAAGAACAGCGGCAGCGGCTTCAACAGTCCGGATACGGCCGTGATAATGGGAGACTGCAGAGAAGTACGACGCGAAGCGGTAGAAGACAAAAACGTCTTTGTTCTCATTCCGTCTACCCTTCCCATTTTCGACAATAGAGGGCTCCTGTATTCGTACTTTACGTGATCTTAAGCGTTATACTCCTGTTAGTAAGTGCATAGGGATAAAAACACTCGATAGTGAAATCGTTGTTCTTTTAAGAGGGCGCAATGTTGTGCTTTCATAAGCGAATACGGGTGAGGTACGAGTAAATGCGGAAGTGCTGGTTAGAACGCACAGAATGACCCTGAGCTGTTGGCAGTGCCCGTAGGTAGTTTTTCTTTATGCCAAAGCTGTATATGTTTAACACCCTCCCCCCAGTTCTAACCGATATGTCTAACCGATGCCTCTTTCACAAGTTGCGCCATCGGATGTTAACGGCGCAAGCACCGCTATCAGTAGTTGCACTTTTAACTCGCTGTAGGGCGGACGCGTGTCGTTCGCTAGGCGGAGGAAGGGGAGAGTCGATTGAAGGAGCGTCGGCGCGTACAGAAGCGCGAATAGACGCGGAAACAAGGGAAAGCTGCTGCCGCAGGACGCACAATCCCGGAACAAAAATCATGCCCTCCTCCGTCTAATGACGACCATGGTTGAACGGAAAGCTTTCTCGTGATGTGTTCTCTGGTTGGTCAATCCCACAGTGCGAGTACGTGCTACTCTGGAGGTACGCACCACTTTTCTAGAACACCCACAGCAACTCTCGGGTGGGCACTCCATAGGCCCAACGTTCGGGTTTGGGGTATACGGGGCGAATCGGTACCTGCTGCTCGGTGTCCGCTTAGACCTTGTCGACGTGGAGTAATCGGATAGACGTCGGTTTCGTAACGCGAGGGACCCAGGTTCGATTCCGGCCGCGGGACGCATTTTTTTCTTTCACTTCACCCACGATCATTCGTCATCATCGTCAGAAAAAGTTGGCTTTCCTGCAGGGCGTATTGGCGTACAACGGCATCTGTGAGGACGTTAAAGCTAAGCTGTAATATGCGACGTTGGATCGCTCAAACGACTAAATAGGACTATTCTAACGTTGCTCTTTATTGGGTCGAGTTCACGAAGAAGACAAACAACAGTCCGGTCATTGGCATTTCATATCCTCTTCTTCTTCCTCCTCCTCTTTCTGCTCTCTTCTGTGGCCCAGGCCGCCCCTCTGTCGTCAACCCTTCTGGGATGATACGCCACTATGTTGCACATAGACGCAGCTTCCACGATGTTATTAGGTCAATCGTAGCATTTGTACTTCAAAATTTCTTGTTTGCGAGCAACCTTCACAACCACGTAGGGCCCTGAAAAAGGAGCCTTTGAACCCTGCAAGCCTTTACGGACAAGGACATAATCCTCCACGTCAATTTCAGGAACCTTGCCCGTGTGAAGACGGTCCTAATGGTTCTTCATTGCGATCCGGTACCTTTCATTTTCCCTCTCGGACCTTTCTTGTTCACGGAGTACTGTTTAATCGCTAATTCCTAGGAAGTGATCGCATACAGCCACTCAGATTTTCCATCATATGCAAAGTATGGATTGCATCCTATAAAGCTTCTGTGTGCGAGTGGTTGTGGTGTCAACAGCGGCTTCTAGAGCACATTTCCAGCCCCCTTTGAAATCTGAATATAGGGAAATGAACTGCTTGATGTCACGCATAGCTCTCTCAGCTAACCCGTTGGCTTCAGTGTGGTACGGCGCTGAGAAACACAGCTTCACATTGCGCTGAAGAGCCCAATTCTTCAACTGCTCGCTCCGAAAGGCTGGCCCGTTGTCAGCCACAATTGTTTTGGTGTCTTTAAACATATCCTGGTTTAAACAGAGATGGCACTACTTGCACCTTCCTTTACGGCTTTGCACGCAACCATTCGCGTGCGCTCAACAATTGCCAGCACGAACGCCTGCGTGCTGCCTCTTCCCTCGCCTTTTTTTCTGAGCTCCGCGAAGTCAAGATGGATCGTTGCGAATGGTTCTTTGGAATGTTCTGCGATGACCACGGCACTACCTCTGGGCTTGAATTTAGCCTTGCAGATTTGGCACCGGTGACATATTTGACGTATTCAGAGATGTCTTGCTTCATGGTATTCCAATGAAATATTTGCTTGATTTTCCAGTATGTGCCCCTGAATCCGTCATGTCCGCCAGAATTAGGTGAATCATGGTAAAGAGCCAAGATTTTTGGTACACTAGTCTTCGGTACCTGCAAGCTACCATCTTTCAGCGACAGCGCCTTTGTGCCTTCCCATAAGAGCGCACTCACGTGGTGATCATCGCATGGGGCAGTTATATGGAGTCGTGACATGGCACCGGCGTCCGTTAACTTGTCACCTGGTCTGTGAGTGATGTCAAATGTGAACTGCTGCCGTTCACTGACCCACCTAGCCAGCCGCCCTTTTGGATGGGGCAAATTCAGTATATAGGTCAAGGCTATATTGTCTGTGAACAATCTGACGCGTCGGCCCTCCAAGTACGTTCGGAAGTAATGTAGCGCCATCACAACCGCCAGGGCATCTTTTTCGGTCGTAGAATAATTAATCTCTGCATTGGTAAATGTGTAAGAATTATAACCAATGGCCTTGCGCTGTCTTTTCGGTGATTCCTTGTCATCTTTTTGGTAAAAAATCGCCTCGGCTCCGTAATGCGATGCATCTGTGGTCAATTCAAACGGTTTTGTGAAATGTGGGAGCGTTAACACTAGATCCGACGATATTATCTTTGTAAACTCCTGATATGCGCTGTATCATTCCTTGGTCCATTTAAAGGGAACACCTTTCTGCGTCAATGCTGTGAGACATTTCGACTAAGTGGCGTTTTACTTGATGAATGCCCTGAAGTGGCCGACGAGTCCAAGGAATACGCGTAGAGAATGCACGTCATGAGGCTTGCGTAGCTATGAAATTCGCTTCACGGATTACTCTTTCATGCGCTTTTCGTTTTTCCATCAGACTCTTCCCAGAAATATAACAGAATTTTTACAAAACTCACTCTTCTTGAAATTAATCTTAACTTTAGCTTTACTAAGAGCGTCTAGCTCCTGTGAGAGATGTGATATGTGCTCATCTCTGCTCCTGGTATAGATTATATATCGTCGACGTACACTCCACAAAATTGTCCAATGTAGTCTTGTATACGATGGCGTCCATCATTTTTTGGAACCATTCTCCAGAATTCTCCCATCCGAAGGGGAGTCTGTTGTACTCATATGTACCAAAAGGAGTCACGAGTGCAGTGGAGTGCTTGTATTCCTCCTGAAGTGGTACTTACCAATACCCTTTGGACAGATCAACTCGAGAGAACCAAGAGCAGCCTCCTGTTTCATTGATGATGTCGTCTTTTCTTGGCATTGGGTACGGGAACAGGACAGTCTGGCGATTCACAAGCCTGTAGTCAGTGCATAGCCTATATTTACCATCGTCCTTGAGAACCGTCGCGATAGGTGACGCAAATGTCAATACGGATGGTTGGATAATACGAAACTCCAGCAGACTTTTCAGTTCAGCTTTTAGCCAATTCTTTTTTTTTTTTTTTTGTAGGACATGCCATATGGTTTTTTTTTCGTACAGCAGTAACATCGCGCAGTTGAAACTACACCTCCACGGCTGCTCCAGCTGGTGGATAAGTGCATACCCACAAAAGTTCGGGATATTGTGAACAGACGTTCTCGCTATCCGTGACCAGCCTGATGGGCGGCTTTGTCTGCGTGCATATCGTCTCAACGGGTAGGTCAACGAGCACCTCACCCTTCCAAGAAAGGTTGAGCCTCCATCTCTTCATGTCAGGACGGGCTAAGATGACATTAAACTTGGCGCCGTCTATTAGTTCTGCTTCTACGAGCACTTTACTTCCCTGGTACTCGACTTCGACGCGCGTCCACTTATCAAGCGCCCTTGCAGTCCCATCGTAGCCATGTACCTGGACAACTCTACCAGAAAATTAGTCATCTGTCGAGGCAATTCCTGTACTCATGATGCTCACTGATGCTCCGGTGTCCACTAAAACTTTTTTCTAATCGCCCGCTTTCATACATTGGTGCATACAGCAAACTTGATTCAGATTTAGTTAAGTACACAATCTCGCTTGGGGTCTCTGGGTGGGACCGATCACCCTTTTTTATTAGTTTTTTTGGCTGATGAGCGCCACTAGGAGTGCCGAACGATGCTATGGCATTGCGAGCAGTGTCGTACTGTCGAGTCTGGCCTATTGGTGGCAGAAGGTCGACGCAGACGTCCCTCAGCGCAAGGAGGAGTTCTTCCGCTGTGGTAGGAGCCCTTGGAAGAACCTGGCGTTGGACGGATTTCGTCATACAATAGATGATGAGGGGTACAATGGACGACTCGGGGAGATTAGGTGCGGGAGTCTTCGCTTCTCGTAAAAGTAATCCACCTTATGTTTGAAGAAAATTGGCTGATCCCAAAGCTTAACGAGGTTCAAGTCGAATGCGCGGATGAAGCTGGCTCGCCAGTCGCTGAGAGTTTGTTTGCGTCCCCTGCCATCCGCAATTCATTCCACTTCTTCGCGTTCCCCGAAAGGTATACTCGCAGGTTATTTATCCGATCAGAGTCCGTTATCCAGTTATTGTTGGAGCACACGTATTCGTAGAACTGAATCCATTCGGATGGACTTGAAATGCTACCATAAAAACAATCAGGCTTGACCTCCTTCCAGTACCGAGACGGATCACAACTCAATTACATGAAAGACAGAAATGGCTGTTGCTGCTGAAGTTGTTGTTCTTGCAAACGCAAAATGTGTTCGATGATATGCATGAGTCCCTCTGGATGGTCTGACTTTGCGTTCAATAATTCACTCGGATTAAGCACTCAAGCCTGAAAATCAGCTGCGCGCATTTTCCCCTTGATGTTGGTCTTTGTTGTGTTGTGTAATGTAGTTCTGTTCATGCCACCAGGTGGCACACAATGATAAGGTGGCCAATTTCCAGCATCATCATCAGCAACTGCAAGCCCGGTTATAAATATCGTGTAACAAGAATAAAGGTTCTCTTTTTCCGTGGGTACGAGGTAGCGTCTGCGTCTCTCTGCCACGTATGGTGACTCGGTGACCGGCGGATACAACATAATGGTCTTAGCATTGTGCGCCACCTGGTGGCATGAACAGAACTACATTACACAACACAACATCCCCTCCTCCCAAAAAGGGACAGCACACCGTCGCACAACACAACATTCTCTCCACCCAAAAAGGGGCACGCACAATCACTGCATTGTCTCATAAGTCATATTCAGCCAGCCACGCAGGCTTGCGTCGATCTCTGGTGGATCGCCCTGGAGCCTCACTTTCAGCACTTGTCTCAGTCCCTCCCGACACGTTCCTTGGTACACTCATGTCCGCGACATCAACACTCGTCACACCAGTACTTGCAGTTGAAGTTGAAACTGCCGCTCTGTCGGTGCTGGCCGAGGTAGTAAGTGACTGGAGCATCTGGGCACTCGGGGGCTGAGTTGCGGTGGAGCCGGGAGTCCCAGGGGAAACGCAGGCTGCCTCTGTCGCAGGATTTCAGGCTGCAGTGTATGGAATCAGCCGCTCACGATTCCAAACGCGACCATCGCTCAGCTCGTACGTGTCCTCATGTTGGCGCCGAACCACGGTGAAAGGAGGTGAATACGATGGGGAACCCTTTGGCACATGTCCCGGTAGCTTAATACGAACTGCTTGTACTGCGCTCAATGACGAATGTTTAGCTGCACGACGTCGATCCGTATAGTGCTTGCTTGCAAGCTGTTTCCGAGTTACCCTTTGCTTGACGGCTTGAAGCTCCACGCCTTCGACCTCAGGAACACTTCCAGTCGGTCCTGCAGCGAGATCGAGTCTGGTCCTTGGGTGACGGCCGTGTAGGAGAACAGCAGGTTTCTGACCCGTAGTTGCATGCGGGGTGCAGCGGTAGATCCCAAGGTACTCTGTGACAGCCTCCTTTAGTGGGCGGTGTTCCTCCAGACACACCTGAACGTAGTCCTTTAACACACGATTAAACCGTTCCACTTGTCCATTTGACTGTAGATGATAGACTGCCGAGAATGTGTGGTGGATACCTCTATTGCGCAAGAATTCTTCAAACTCGACGGATGTAAATTGTGGCCCATGGTCACTCACTATCTCCTTCGGATAGCCTTCACGGCTAAATATACTCCGCAAAAAGGACATGGTCGTCGCTGAAGTGACGTTGGAGGTGAACCCTACTTCTGGCGACTTGCTTAAGTAGTCTACTAAAGTAATGGCAAAACGACAGTCCTGAGGAGCCCTTGCGAAAGGACCAACGATGTCGATGCCTATCTTCTCCCACCTTGCTGAAGGAAATGGTACCGGCTGCATTAGCGGCACAACTGGCTTTGCTGATTTGTCAACAGACTGACAAACGGCATAAGACTTGATCAGCTGTTGGACGTGCTTGTTCATGCCAGGCCACCAGTATTTTTCTCGGAGTCGTTGCTTTGTACGCGTGATGCCTGGATGTGATTCATGGGCGATATCCAGAAGTCTGCTCACCAACGAAGAAGGTACCACAAACTGTTCCCCTCGGAGCAGCAGGTCATCCATCACTGACAGTTCGTCCCGAACCCTGTAGAAAGGCATTGCTTCTGGAGGCAGCGTTTTGGCTGATGGCCACCTGGACGTTGTCCACTGCATCACTTGGCAAAGTACAGAATCCTGCGCAGTTGCAGTTACGAATTCCTCATGAGTTAAACATGAAGAAACAAAGCAAACAGCATCTTCCGGCTCCGGACGGGCTCCATACTTCTCCTGCGGTAACCGGGAAAGGGCATCTGCGACAGTGTTTTCAGTGCCCTTCTTGTATTCTATTGTGTAGTTGTATAGCAGGTCAGGAGAGACCCCTTCCGGTTTACGAGAAGTGTGGAAGCAGCTCAGTGACGTACCATTTATCTGTAGTTTCAGTGTGTTGATGGCGTCGATGCCCAGGAGATTTGTGCATTGTGGTACCACGTAGAAAATGAGTTGAGCATGCCGGTTCCGATACTGGACTGTAGTGGCGAAGCATCCTTGAATGTTGATTTTTCTGCGTGAAAAATCGAGCAACGTCGCCGATGTTCGCTGGAGTGGTGGTGGAGGCCTCAGTTTGCTGTACGTGTCAGCAGCAAGAAGTGAAACTGCAGAACCCGTGTCCGCGAGGAAATCAACGAGAGTTTCTTGAACCTGTACTTGTATGCGCACTCCGGTGCTCTGTTTCCCGTTAAGTTGCAGTACGCTGAGAGCTGTTGGATCGCGGTGCTGGACTTCTTGAACAGCGAGTGACTTCTTGCTAAGCTTCTCGCTACGACAGACTCTCTCGAAATGGCCTACCTTGCCACAGTTGTTGCAGGTCTTGTTCCTTGCTTTGCAAATACTAGAATTGGCTAAGTGTTTCGCAGAGCCGCAGCGAAAGCAAGTCCTACTATTTTGTTCCTACGAGGCACGTTCGGCTGGCCCTGGCGCCAAACGCTTCTCCACTTTTTGCACGTACCCTGCAGGGCTAGCTGATGACAACTCCTTGGAATATTTTGCAGCTTCTTCGATACTGCGAGCAATTGTGAGGGCCCTGTCCAACGTCAATGAGGAGCCTTCCAAAAGTAGCCGCTCCCGAAGTACGGGGTTGCTCGTCTTGGCGACGAGTTGGTTGCGTATGAACTCGTCGGCCCTGTCATTAAAGGCGCAGGAAAGTGAAAGTTCTCGCAGCGAAGAAACGAACATGTCCGCGGCCTCACCCGGCAACTGAACGCGTTGACCAAACCGCTGGCGTTCAATGACAACGTTAGTACTTGCTGCGTAGTAGGCCTCGAGCGTCTGTAGAGCAGTCTTGAATTCGTCTTCGTCCTCCGTAGGTTGCTTCTCTGGTAGCGTGTAGTAGATTCGTTGACCCTCGACCCCCAGGCAATGTAGAAGGAGCGCCTTGCGGCGTGCTGGCAGGTACGCGTCGCTTGCCGACGCTACGAATCCTGCGACAGAGGCAACCTGCGTTTCTCCTGGGACTCCCGGCTCCACCGCAGCACAGCCCCCGAGTGCCCAGATGTTCCAGCCACTTACTACCTCGGCCAGCACCGACAGAGCGGCAGTTCCAACTTCAACTGCAAGTACTGGTGTGCCGAGTGTTGATGTCGCGGACATGAGTGTACCAAGGAACGTGTCGGGAGGGACTGAGACAAGTGCTGAAAGTGAGGCTCCAGGGCGATCCACCAGAGATCGACGCAAGCCTGCGTGGCTGGCTGAATATGACTTATGAGACAATGCAGTGACTGTGCGTGCCCCTTTTTGGGAGGAGGGGATATGTGTTGTGTAATGTAGTTCTGTTCATGCCACCAGGTGGCGCACAATGCTAAGGTGGCCAATTTCCAGCATCATCATCAGCAACTGCAAGCCCGGTTATAAATATCGTGTAACAAGAATAAAGGTTCTCTTTTCCGTGGGTACGAGGTAGCGTCTGCGTCTCTTTGCCACGTATGGTGACTCGGTGGGCGGCGGATACAACAGTCTTCAACGCTAACTCGTCTAGCGTCATTTAGCTTTCGTGGCAGAGAAAGATATGAAGTCAGGTGTGCTGACCTTTTCTGGGAGGATCACGGTCGCATCATCCCCGTCCTCTTGGTAACCGTTGGCCATTAGACGACCATCTTCACACTGAGTCAGCTTGAACGACACCCACATTGTCCGCAATTGTCCGCTGCGCCAAATGTAACGTTCCCCTTTATTGAGTCGAGTTCACGAAGAAGACAAACAACAGTCCGGTTATTGTTTCTTCACATCCTCGTCTTCTTCCTCCTCTTCTGCTGCCCACCGCTCGATGGACCTCTTCACCTCTTCTTCTTCCTGTTACAACTGAGTGTTATTTCAGCAAGTACCATGGATAACAAACAGTCCGAGTTAAACGAACAGCCATTTGCATGTCTCCGAGGGTAAAACATTAGTCCTTGCAATTTCTTAAGTCTAACTAACTGAGGAGTAATTCAACCGCAATTTAAAAATAACCGGGCTTTCTTTCTTGCTTGTTTGGACTGCGCCCCGTTAAATCCTGTTTTGTCTCTTGCACTCGTTTGGCTTCGCTGTACAACTACGTTCACACCATGGGTTGGGGGATTTTTTTCCAGAAAATTCACTTTAAAACTCGCTGTGCAATGATCTCTCTGAGCCCTTCGTGTCCCTGAAAGAGGCGGCCTACCGCCCGTCACTATAAAGCTGCAGAGGGCGCGTGTATAGTCGTCTACAGTAGGAAAGGCCGATGGGGACTGGGCAGACTAAGGCGACCTGACGAAATGGGAAGCGTCATCAAAAGTGCTCACCGATCAGCAGCTACCAGTACAGTCAGCGCTCTGTGTGTCCGCTGGCTCAGTGCCATCCTCGGGCTGTTTCTAGCGCGTGCACTCATCAGCAGTTTTAAATGCAGAGCATTTCTTTAACTCACGATGTCACCCGGCGTTGTCGGCGTGCCTCGGCGTCCGCAACAGCCGTTCCAGGTGCGCCCTCTCCCCCACTCCTCCTCTCCCGGAATCACGCTACCCTCCTCGCTCTCAACAACAGGTCCGCACCTCTCCCCCTACACTATATAAAAAAATAATACTTACCGGCGCCTGGTTTCGATCCCACGACCCTGCGGGCGGAACGCAAGGTACATGGTGCTCTACCCACTGCGCCACAAAGCCGACACAAAATGGAAGGCTACGAACGCGCCTTATATCCTTGACTCATTGAAACTACGTCAAGAAGCTGCTGATACAACGCATTCACTACCACCAACTCCCCAAACACTAAACGTTAACGCAATACACCCACCCCCTATGCGACGCATTTACTCGAGTCCCCCTCGCGGGGAGATGGGCCCTTTTATTTCCTTCGCTCACTGGCGGTGCCGTCGCTTTGGTCGAGAGAGTGGTGCATTGGGGCCACCTGCCGCAGAGTCTCTCGTTGCTAGTCGCGTGGCGGAACTGTACGTTGGATAGCGGAGACGTCTTGTCACTGAGGATATGCAGTTAGGGGCTCACGTGAGTGAGACCGCGGCGGAACTTGTCACGGCTTCTCCCAAAGACGGCGCCAAGGAAGCGGGCTCACGCGGATAGCTCGGACGGGGGCCGAACATGGCTATGCGTAAACACCTCGTTGCAGAGGGGAGGGCAGAGATTGCTCAATCATCCCCTGTTGTAAAAAAGGAAGGGGCTCAGGCATCCCCGGTCTCGCCACGATTATCATGGCTCCAAAAAAAAAATTGCCGCAGCTGGCACAAGTGGTGCAAGGCTGGAAAAACAGCAGAGCTAGCGGCCCGTATCCCTTCGTCGGAGACCCGGCAGTTGCACTTCACATGGATTTCTGAACTTGCCGCTGAAAGTTCTTCATGACTGGCAGGCCCGAATAGAAACTGAAACGACTCTTACCAGGAGTTGTAGTAAAGGAACCGGTTTTACAAGTGCCCAAGTGCCCAAGTGCCCAAAGTGCCCAAAGTTCGTGCCTTTTTGAAGCACGCGTGCTCACCAGAAGTTTCCACATACATTTTATATTCATACGTACCTGCATGCTTTCATGTGTGCTTCCGGAACCTTTTCGTACAAGCTCCACAAATCCCGGTTCATCATTCCCGATTTGCGATGTCAGAAACCGTAGTGCGGGAAACCGTATGGGGCGGCGATGCGTCGTCCACGATTTTAGCGTTTTCTGCGTCAATAAGCAGTTGCTGTTGCTTATTAAAAATCTCCGGTATATGACATCACATTGAAATGACGCAAATTTAAGCTCCAGGTGACATTCGAGAGATCGTCCCCGCGAGAGAATACCTGCTCGCGGGGATAATGACCGCTTCCGTGCTAGTTTGCTGAGCGCCGCGCACTTTCGCCTTTACGACGAATGAACAACGAAAAGTACGACACAAAAAGAACGATCAGAGCGCATACCTAAATACGACACACTAAGCGAAAGACACATCGTCACTGCAGACGCTAATATAACAACCAATGGGCATGGGGCACCGTCGAAATGGAAGCCGCTGACGCAACGGGCACCTGTCCCTGCACGCGAAACCCCGAAGCAGAAATATACGGTATTGACCAAGCTATCCAAATATACGCACCCCCCCCCCCCCCCCGCGAGGCATGCCCACACATCCTATACTATCAGACTCAATGATCACTAATCATTGACCCGCCGTGGTGGCTCAGTGGCTATGGCATTGTGCTGCTGAGTAAAAAGACGCGGGTTCGATTCCCGGCCATGGCGGCCGCTTTTCTGATGGACACGAAACGCAAAAACGCTCGTGTGTTCGAGATTTCGGCGCACGTTAAAGATCCCCAGGTGGTAAATATTAATCCGGAACCCTCCCCTACGGCGCGCCTGATCGCCTGTGTAGCGTCGGCGCGTTAAACCCTACAATAAATCAATAAATAAAATCAATTATCATTGAGTCTGATTGTCAATGATCAGGCTTTACTGCATAGCTGTTCATGTCGGGATGCAAGGTAACGAAGAGCAAACTGACTCGCCCGCGAAACCGCGATCCGGGCTCCCTGCAACCACGCAGGCAAGCGCAGAGAGATCCCATCCCACCAAAAGATCAATGGCACAACCCGGAAGCTTACCCTAAACCATACACACAGCTTACCAAAAAGGGTCCATCTCCCCGCGAGGGGGACTCGAGTAAATGCGTCGCATAGGGGGTGGGTGTATTGCGTTAACGTTTAGTGTTTGGGGAGTTGGTGGTAGTGAATACGTTGTATCAGCAGCTTCTTGACGTAGTTTCAATGGGTCAAGGATATAAGGCGCGTTCGTAGCCTTTCATTCTGTGTCGGTTTTGTGGCGCAGTGGGAAGAGCACCATGTATCTCGCGTTCCGCCCACAGGTAGGGAATGCGTTGTATCAGCAGCTTCTTGACGTAGTTTGAATGAGTCAAGGATATAAGGCGCGTTCGTAGCCTTCCATTCTGTGTCGGCTTTGCGGCGCAGTGGGTAGAGCACCATGTACCTTGCGTTCCGCCCGCAGGGTCGTGGGATCGAAACCAGGCGCCGGTAAGTATTATTTTTTATATAGTGTAGGGGGAGGGGTGCGGACCTGTTGTTGAGAGCGAGGAGGGTAGCGTGATGCGGGAGAGGAGGAGTGGGGGAGAGGGCGCACCTGGAACGGCTGTTGCGGACGCCGAGGCACGCCGACAACGCCGGGTGATATCGTGAGTTAAAGAAATGCTCGGCATTTAAAAAATTAGCAGTGGCTCAGCTCGGCTATGCCAGGATATTCGCAGCGTGAGCTAAGGCTCAGCGGGTTATTCTTAGGTTTCCTGGTTGTCTAGGATTAGCTGATTACCATGCTTACTGCTGCTAAAACAATTTCCAATCCAATCCAATCCAGTCCAGTCCAGTCCAGTACAGTCGCGGCGGCGGCGGCTCCGGCGCGCCAGCTGTGCGCAGTGAGACGGCACTGCTCCTCGAGTATGCGCAGCACAGCTCTCCAGGAGCTACGCGAAACTGCTCAACCTCGGCCAGTGTAGCTCACGCTACAAAATAGCAGGTCTTAGTGAGGCAGGCCAAACCGAATTCCCTCCTAACCCGCCCACAAATGGCCCTTTACCAAAGAAGGACATTCCCGCAGGGCTCGAAATGGCAGTGCGGGCTGGACCGGTGTCATTTATTTATTTATTTATTTATTTGAAGTGCTCACCAACAGCACAGAGCCTTCTCGGGTGATGCACCGCATACATAGGTACAAAGAATACGAACAGGCAACATACATAGATGCATGGATACAAGGAATACAAACAGTACAAATATGGGCAGCGTATAAATCAAAAATTGGTAAATGTGGAAGTGCAGATAGATATATACAAAAGTGTAGTGTTATCGAAGGAGACACAAACATTTTTGAACGGTAAAGGCTCGGAGGACTTTGTGGAGTATGCACAGGAGAACACGTACGAAAATGGGCAAGGTAGCGCTGTATGTGAGGAAACACGAGAGCAGGGAGAGAAGTGCAGGAGCGACCTCTCCACAGCATGCGTATTCAAAATATCATACATTTCAGAGAGCGCTTAAACAGTACCAAATCGCTGCGAAAAACGTCTATAGGAGATAGAAACAGACTGTTATAGGTGAGCTGGCACCGGCTGGCTGGTGCCAAACTCATTGATCTGTCAACATCAAAGCATCCATGCGGCCGTAGTGGTCTGCTTGGCACTCGCAGATGGACAGAGCTTACGAGGCAAGGGCAGTCTAACTTCGAGTGAATACAATTAAACAGAAAAGCCAGGTCGCGCCTGGAGCGCCTCGCTGATAGCTCTTCTAAATTCAAGATCTTCAGAAGCCCACCGTGCTCATATCGGCTCATAGGTGAGTGGCGAGAAAATACGGTTGTAGTAAAGCGCTTCTGAATCCTTTCTAGTCGAAGGGAGGGCGAAGGGCTTAAACAATTCCAAATTGCACTAGCAAAGTCGAGCTTGGGCAAAATGAGAGCGCGATACAGTGAAACAAAGCATGATCGGTCGGTGAAATCCCTGGTCGCGCGGGAAGTTACGCCAAGCGTACGGAGACAGGAGTTGGTCAGATAGTTCACATGCGCGTTAAAGAGCAGTTTCGCATCCATCATTACGCCCAAATCGCGCACTACGGTAGCGCGTTTTACAGGTTCACCGAGCAGCAAGTACGTAAAAGTGAGCAGGGAAGACTTGCGAGTGTATGATATTACGATGGTTTTCGAGAGGTTAAGTTTTAAATGGTTGCAGTCACACAATGCAGAAACTGCGTTGATGTCATTTTGCAACAGTACACGATCGTAAGGTGAAGAAATAGTGCGATAGAGCGTCATATCGTCGGCATACTGGGAGAGCGAACAGTGCCTAATAACGGGTTGTATGTCATTAACAAAAATGTTAAAAAGGAGAGGGCCCAGTGTCGAGCCTTGGGGTACCCCTGAGGTCATCGGGAAAGGCCGGGAAGAAGCGCCTTCGTAACTAACACAATTGGACCTGCCTTTTAAGTAGCTGCCGAACCACTGGCAGAACTCAAGGAAAGACCGTATGCGGACATTCGACATTCATATATATTCGGCAACTACAACTAAGCACCAGAAGAAGGAATCATCATAGAGCTTTCATCATGGGAAGACCAACACACCTTCATCGCCTGCATCAATCACCACGTGGAACCCCATCTCAGCGAAGAACAACAGGTTCGCGACTAGGACCCAACCCCGGCCACACAAGACAACGCGGCCGCCTGGGAAGCCACAGCAGGCAGTCGGGGCCCGTGAACAGACAGGCCCAATACCGGCACGAAATCATAAAATAACGCTTTCATTAATTAATTCAGTATTTCATTCATTCATTCATTCATTGCAATCCCATGAAAAAACTCCCACCTCCCCTCACGGGAACCCCTGTGTAGATGCGACGCACAGGCGGAGCGGCGAAGGGACCGCGTTTTATAGCGCGCATAACGTTGAGGGGACTGCGTAAACCGGTCCCAGTCGATGACGACGTTGGCGTACTTGTAAAGCGGCGTGGACTCTAGGTGTTTGAGCCAAGCGTAAATGTTGCTTCGCCGGAGAACGGCACACCGGTTATATGCGCAGCGCGCCCGAAGGAGAGGAAACTGCGGAAGAGAGAGTACTGCACATGCGCCGGCCCCAGCGCGTCTGCCGCGGCTATGACGCAACACAATCCAACACAATCCACTTTAATCCAATCCAATCCAAATCCAATCCAAGCCAAGCCAATCCAATCCAATCCAATCGAATCGAATCCAATCCAATGCCCCTCGCGAGAGAGTGTTCGCTATCGGAGAGGAGAGGGGGTGAGCGGCGGAGAGGGCAGCTGGCGCGGCGAGGATAATGGGGGAGGGGTGGACAACGCCGACGACAACGACGACGACGCCGGAGGGACAAGGCGAGTGAATCAGATGCTCTGCATCTAAAAGTGCAGCGACGTCGATGAAGGAACCTCAAGGAAGAAGCCGTGTTCGGTGATCGAGACAAGCGCAAATCGGTCAAGAACCAGAGTCGTTCACGCACCACGCAACAGTAGTCGAACGGGTTGTCCACATTTCACGCACTCGCTGTCAGCGGTTACGGAGGGCACGTGGTTTGTTGGCTAGGTGGGTGTTCTTGGTGATAACGTTTTGGCGTAGCATCCCTTTGGAGAAATGCTCGGTGTTGCTTGCCTTCGCAGTCCTCGTTCAGGTTATGGCGAATGTTGCCTAACGGCTTCGCTGTGAAAGAACTATTCCTTAGAACAGAAGTCGGCAACCTGCGGCCCACGGGGCAGTATTATGCGGGCCCCCAGCACGCCGTCAGAACCCCCACCCCCTGTCACTTCCTAAACTGTCACTGTCACACGCCAACTAAAGTCCAGAGATGTAAGGTTTCATAAAATTTTGAGGGGTGTGAAAAATAAGGTTTTGCTCGTGTTTGTTAAGGAAAATAGTGAAAAATTGAAGCAACACGATTCCGCACAGATCTTGTAAAATTCGACATACTTGTAGAGGAAGAAGCCTTAGACGTCGTATAAAACCCGAAAAGTGACCGCAGTTGCTGGGGGCTACACGAATGCAACCAAGTTACGGCCGCTGTAAGAAAAAAATAACATACACTTAGAATCTTATTTTGGGTTCGAATGGGATTTGAACCCAGGTCGCCAAAAGCTGCAGCCAAGTGTGGCAACTACAGCAGTAACCCTGTACCGTGTCGGGATGGATGAAGAATAATTTTTTTTTCCAGATGGTATTTATTGCATTGCGTGTCAATGTAGGAAACGATATTTACAACCCATATTGACAACTATGTACACATACACATGAGTTGATTAAAGCTGAAAAACAAAACTAAACACAATGAACCATTATGTACACCTACTTTAAAACGGGGCAACATTGAACAACTAATAAGGAGGGGATACCAATCAGGGCGAGAATCATTTTGGCCATAGACGTCTTTCAGATTAATTATCATAGGACAGAAGTGTGCTCTGGAAGACACCATAGGATCAGCTTGCCTATCCAGCATTCGCGTTTTCCATAAACTATGCAAAGAGATTAGAAAAAAAAAATCATACGGCACATCGCCGTCTGTGGGTGATACGAGATACTGTATACCATGCGTAGTCAATTCAAAGTCCTTCTTAAGAGTTCTTCGGAGGACATCCCGGAATAGTATGGCATCCTTACAATTTATGAAGCAGTGCTGAATAGTTTCCGATACATCGCACAGGCTACAGCTCACAGGAGACACAAAATGTTCCGGTTGTGCAGCCACTATTTAACAGGCAAAGTTTCGCTGTGCAGTTTGGAGAAGAACGTTTTTGTTGAGGGAGAAAGCGACATTTTACGGACACGAAAGAACACATCTTATAAACAGTTCTATACAGTGGTGCTGGGAAAAGCACGGAAATTAGGTCCTTGTAGAGATTAACACGAGACACAGTGAACATATAATCTGGGGGAAAACGAACCGGTAGTAACAGTATTGAGGTGTACACTTTATACATGAACCCCCACAAACAATGTCTGGTCAAGAACACTGATGAAACCACAAGATTAGGCAAAACCTCGGCGAGGTTAACTTGCAAAAAGCGCGAATAACAGGGTGGGTGGAGCCCCGAAAAAAGAAGAACCGTGCAACTATTTGCCGTACAAAGCGATGGGTTAAGCGCAGCCCGCCAGCGCAAACCGGTCTAAAATGGTTGTCGCGCCTAATTGGCTACATGGTAGACGACCACACAAAGGTTGCGAAAACCCGATGGAACCGCTTTAAGGGACTCCGAGCGCAATGAAGAATTTGCATTACATCCGGATGCGAGCAGCATGACAGATGAACGTGACGGCACCGCAAACACGATGCAGCAGTGCAGAAGTCTTCTATAATCCACGAGGGTGCTGCTTTGGGCCTGTTGGTATGACATGACGGAATCTTGAAGCGCTAGGACACAAGGGACAAGCGAGTGGGACAACACAATGCGCTACTTCCAACAGTTTTATTAGCAGACGAAAACACATATATATACACATGACCACTGGCCCACGTCATAATACATTCTTACACGTCACACTCCATTCAGAAAATCACGCTCTTTCTTCGATAAGGCGACAGACGCAGTACTAACACAATCGCGGCCCGCTTTCGATATCATGTCAGCTTCTATTATTTCTCGCGTAAGCTGATTCTTATGTTTGGCGACAACTGCGCACTTGTCGAACAGGGGCTTGCAACCATGCTGCTTACAGTGTGACGCAAGCCATCCCCCCGTGTTGTTTTTTACATTATTGCCGTGTTCACGGAGACGATCATTTAGGCACCGCCCTGTTTGGCCGATATATCTTTTCCCACAGTCCAACGGAAGGCTATAAACAACGCCTTCTGCGCAAGCCACAAAGCGATTTAAGTGCTTTTTGTTGCACCTCGGTCTCGTGGGAAGGCTGGGGTCAGTCAGTTTGCAAAGCTTGCCCAATTTGTTGGGAGCCGAAAAAACGACCCTTACTTTAGACCGCTCGGCTATCTTTTTCAAATTGTGAGAAAGTTTGTGCACGTAGGGTATAACCGCCGTTTTTTGCTTTTCGATGGGCGTTGCCTCAAACTCGCCGTTGCCTCTTTTTTTCTTTTCCTTGAGCAATGATTCCGCTACTGAAACTAACACATGTTTGGGGTATCCTGCCTGAGACAAGCGCGCATCTTGATTACCAAGGCTCTGACTCATTAAATGAAGACAAGATTTATTTAGGGCATTTCCGAAGCATAATTTTACGATTCCTCTTTTCACGAGCTTGGAATGCGCAGAATTGTAGGGGAGGAGCGGCTTATTTGCTCGTGGTGTGTAGCTCCAGCAGACATGTGTAGCTCCAGCAGACAAAAAACGGCGGTTATACCCTACGTGCACAAACTTTCTCACAATTTGAAAAAGATAGCCGAGCGGTCTAAAGTAAGGGTCGTTTTTTCGGCTCCCAACAAATTGGGCAAGCTTTGCAAACTGACTGACCCCAGCCTTCCCACGAGACCGAGGTGCAACAAAAAGCACTTAAATCGCTTTGTGGCTTGCGCAGAAGGCGTTGTTTATAGCCTTCCGTTGGACTGTGGGAAAAGATATATCGGCCAAACAGGGCGGTGCCTAAATGATCGTCTCCGTGAACACGGCAATAATGTAAAAAACAACACGGGGGGATGGCTTGCGTCACACTGTAAGCAGCATGGTTGCAAGCCCCTGTTCGACAAGTGCGCAGTTGTCGCCAAACATAAGAATCAGCTTACGCGAGAAATAATAGAAGCTGACATGATATCGAAAGCGGGCCGCGATTGTGTTAGTACTGCGTCTGTCGCCTTATCGAAGAAAGAGCGTGATTTTCTGAATGGAGTGTGACGTGTAAGAATGTATTATGACGTGGGCCAGTGGTCATGTGTATATATATGTGTTTTCGTCTGCTAATAAAACGGTTGGAAGTAGCGCATTGTGTTGTCCCACTCGCTTGTCCCTTGTGTCCTAGCGCTTCAAGATTCCGTCTTCTATAATCGCTGGCTTTCGCATTCAAATGACTTAATAGACTTAAGTTCCCGATTATTTTTTTCCGTTTACACTGAAAAGAATATAATTATCTCATGCTGCATCACAAAAGTCCCAGCAGAGCTTCCACTCTCTAAATCTGCGCACGATTTCACATCAAATCATTGATTTCTGAAGGCGTTTCCCTCACTGCAGATTTGTCTCATCACAACGAATTTCCCCGGAGAAGTTCTGTTTTCTTTTGTTTTCCAATGCTACCCTGGTTAAAAAAAAAAAAAACGAAAAAGAAGACGTTTTTTTCCTAACGCTTTTTTGTTTTTGTTTTTTCAACCCTTCGCATCTCTAGGTTATACGGTACACAAGAACAAAGAGTTCATCGCTTCCGGTTGGGATTATTCCCGATCCTCACACTTAGCCAGATTATTGTCAATTATTGTCGAATATTATTGCTGATTCGCTGAGTTTTTTCTTTTTGCCTGCAAAGCCCCCCATCTCCTCCCCGTCCCACCCAATTTGCCATCCGGCCTCCGCCGTATCAGCTCATGAAACTCGGCCCTCAACCTCTAAAGGTTACCGACCCCTGCCTTAGAAGGATGTGAAGTTAGACAACATTATAGAGTCAGTCGTTTGAGACAAAATTGTGGTTGATTCCTCTGTCATAGGAAACTGTAAAACACGAAAGGGAAATGTGCAGCGAAATCTGTAGCTGCGCATGATTTGCGGGACGGCGGACGGTCTTGTGGGTGTGCTTGGCGAGTGACGTCCTGCTGGCGGGTCGCTCCGGCAAAGGTGTACTGGCGTCATTTCCGTGACGGATATGACGTCAGTGGAATCTTGGTGTATCCCGCCATAAAACACTTTCGTGTTAAAATATAAACCCGAAAAACGAACAACCCTAAACGTGCTCTTTGGTTCTAAAGGTTGCTTCCCCGCAAGAAGACCCTGTGTGAAGGAGTGCACCCTTTAGAGGCCCCCTGCTCCGTTGCACTGGCGTCATTTCAGTGACGGATATGACGTCACCCAAATGTTTGTGTATCCCGGAATAAAACACTGTCGTGTTAAAATGAACGTGTTATAATTTGGTTTGAGATACGGGTTCTAAAATGAAGGTTGAGAGCTGTTTCAGTCACGTGCACGAAGCACGCCTCACGAAAAGCGTGGGAGGCTCACCAGTATCTGTGTCGCCGACTAAACTAGGGCCTTCTCTGAAGATTTCACAGAAGTTTTAAGCGTCAGCGCGTTCGTTCAACAAAGAAGGGAGGCAGGGAGGGAACAATGGCAGCCGAACTCGATCCCAATAGGCAACTTGATCAAGAGCGATAATAATTGATCCTGCCTTTGTGTAATACAGACATTTTCAATGAATGAATGAATGAATGAATGAATGAATCAATCAATCAATCAATCAATCAATCAATCAATAGATCAATCAACCAATGCATGAATCAATGAATAGATCAATCAACCAATCCTTAATATAATTTTAATCTTCCATCTTGACACTTCCGGTTCCCGGTTCATTGAAGGCACGTGACCCACTAAATGCGACTATAATAATAAAAAACGACCATTTTGGTCGCAACTTTTGCTCACAGTTGTGTCAGTTGTCCTGTTGGTGTAAGCGTTATGCCTGCACCTGGCATTACAAATGCCTATTCGGTAACAGCGTCTAACCCGAATGGGGGGGGGGGGGGGGCGGAGGGGTACAGGGGGAACACGGTGGGGGGTAGTGCAAGACCGGAGACAAATTATAAATACTAGTCACCAAACATTGAAACGGATAGATGTCCCCTCACCCAGAGCCAAACCTGATATTCAAGCTGTAAGAAAATCTCGAAAACCTTACCAAAAGTCACGGTCGTGGGTGGCCATGTGGGCGCCCATGTTGGACAAATGAGCAAATTATATCCAGAAAGCCTAAAATTGAGGGTCTTTTCGTTGGACTGCTCGCCGCATATACCGACAGTAGGGCCAACGCATGCCGGCCCGTCTCATGTGACTGGTGTGACTCAATCATTGCTCCAAGTTTAATTTTTTTTTCTTGATTAGTTAGTTCACACTGGAGTTTTAAACGTCAACAAATACACGTTGCATGAGTCATTTCGTCCAAATCATGACGAGAATAACCTTCTGGCGAATGTCTGCGCTGTGCTTCGGACTACCACGGGCGCGTTGACTTGGCCCTTTATTCCTAAATGCCCGCTGCCGTGCGTGAGACGGCGCATGTTCAAGAACGGAAGTCGCGGTGCTACTTTCCGCTCATCGACGGAACTGAGATTTGGCAGGCGAGCTGGCCTCTCGCAACAAAACGTCTTGGAAAGAAGCGGAATTAAGTGCTTCAGATTCTCACGTGGGGGTCTCACGGCAGCCCACTGTAGTGGAGTCGTGTGGCGGCCGTCGTCGTCGTTGTCGCCGTCATCGTCGTCATATCATCGTCGTCGTCGTCATCATCGTCATCGTCATCATCTCTAGGTCCACTGCAGGACAAAGGCCTTTCCCATCGGTTTTTACCCGCTCCTGTCCCGCGCTGCTGGAGTCCATTCTTTGCCCCCAAATTTCCTTATTTCGTCCCTCCATCGTCTTATTGGTTTTCCCCTTCTCCTGGACCCTCCTCTCGGTATCTACTCTACTATTCTGTTGGTCCACCGGTTCTCACCTCTTCTCACTGCATGGCCAGCCCACGCCCATTTCGTTTCCTTAATTTAAACTACAATATCTTGCACACTTGTTTTCTCCCTGACCCAGGAGTCTCTTTTCCTATCCCTCAATGCTGCCCCTATCATACTTCGTTGCATGGCCCGTTGAGCCGACCTAAGTTTGCTTTCAAGTTGTTTAGTAAGGCGCCAAGTTTTCGCTCCATACGTCACCACCGTCAGCACGAATTGGTTGTATAATGTTATTTTCAGTGCCACGTTTAATATTCTCTGTGTTTGTTTTAAAGTGTGGCTGTTAGAGGTTGTTTCCATAAATTTGTCGACGTCCTCAAATCAAAAGTCCCGAGGCTGTATGCGGCTTTGATGCGCGAGAGGTTCCTTAGATAAGACGCGCATTAACTCAGCAGTAGTGTACGTTAAAGGTGCTCAAGTGGTAAAAATTAACCCGGAGCCCACTACGGCGCACCTCATAGACCAGGCGCACCATCGGCGCGTTAAACCCCCAAAATGTGGACTCGGCAGCAGCGAAAGGAAACCAGCAGCATCGCAACGCGTGTGAAGCGTGCTGCCCTTAAAGAACGCGGTGTGGAAGCAAGTCGTCTCAAGGGTTCAATTGGACATTCTGTTTTCTTATTCAGAACTCTTACGAAGTGCTTAGGTGTCCTCGGACCATGGATTAGTAGTTGCGATGACACTATCCCTGCGTGTGGTCGTGGTCGGTTATTTCAATGCGGATGTGTCGGGACCGAAATGGGAGGAGTTTGCGCCTTTCGTGTTAGAGACATTTGGCTTGCAGTGACACACCGATCCGGCGAAACGGACCACCCGGCGGCGTACGTGCATCGATTTGAGATTTTACAGAAATGTGCCTGCAGTTGCGAGTGTGCCGGTCCCTGCGTATCACAGCGTCAACAAATCCAACGTGACCGCCGTTACTAGGTGGCAATCGCTTTACATTCGCAAGGTGGAATGGCCTTGAATACTTATTTTGAGTACTACGGCGTAGCTTTGTATGGCTACGGTTCCGTGCATTTTCGTTCTCCGTCAATAAAAATCCCGCGAGCAAGAACGTCTCGCAGGGTTTCTGCTCGCTATATAATTTCCGCCTGTTGTCAATACATGGCCACCTGCAGAGGGAGTAGGATACAGAAAACGGCTGTGGAAACTAGTATCCCGAAACAAAGGCGAAATACATACTCCAATGTAGTCATCCACCAACATAGCTTCGCTGGGTTCACAGTGAAATCGTAAACGTCAATCCATGGCCGTCTATGGAAAGAAAATGGTTACTGATAACGGCTGTAACTTCTGTTTTGCCAGGACTACACCCCGAAGGTTAAAAGAAAATTGTCCCATAAGGCGGCTCTATCACTACGCCGAGTTTCGTTTACTTGTCATAAATAGTTAGTTCAAAGTAAAGTTGTAAACGATATAGAATTGCCATCTGCTGCCAATACAAGGTCGTCTACGGAGGACGACTATAGTTACAGTAGACGTCTGTAACTCTTGTTTTAGCAAAACTATTCCAAACAAATTGTATGAAAATTGGCCGCTAAGAGGACTCTATAATTAAGCTTAGTTTCGTTTACTTGTAATGAATTGTTAGTGCATAGTGAAGTTGTAAACGCTATAGAATTTCCGGCTATTGCCGATACATGGCCACCTACAGAGGGAGCAGGATACAGAAAAAGGCTGCCGAAAATATCCCGAAACAAAGGCGAAATACATACTCCAATGTAGTTATCCACCAACATAGCTTCGCTGGTCTTCCATTTTCACAGTAGTGGATGGGCTCTAAATTGTTCTAATTGTTTCGGTGTTAGAACCATTTTCTTGGATCCGCAGTTTCAGGGATAGTTTCAGGAATATGATGATCGGAATTGTTGTATACGATCCTCCCTTTTGACTGCATTCAATTTCAGGAGATATTTGTGAGTACAGTCGGCAAAAGGCTTGTCTATAACGCTCGAACGGCGTGCTCCGGTCTGCGCGGGAGACACCTAGTGATAACGCCTGGTTTGAGATAGGTAGATAGTGAGCGTGCGTGGCCCGTATCAGCGCGATGGCTGTGTCCCTCCTCGCTGTGCCCGCCGCCTTGGCTTCCACACCTTCTTTAACCGTAATAAGCGCTGCATGCCTGCGCTGCCGGACCGGGAAGCAAAAGCGGAGATTACCCGCCTTAGCGCGCGCTGTGCGAGTTTTTCGTCTGCATTAGCTTTGGCGCACAGCTGTTCATTGAGTTATCCTTGTGCCAATAGCTGCATAAGTACCGCGTGCACCACTATCCGGTTTCCAGGCTCGGCTTTGCACGTCACTGCTGACGGGCTAACGCCACAATACTTAATGCACTGTGCAAGCAATCACGGACCGATATCTAGTCATTCTAAAACACCGGAAGCGATGCGTTTTCGGCGATTGTTGTTCGTTGTCTTGCATACAGAAAAAAAGCTCCTGTCTAAATTGCGTAGGGCGCCGCAAAAATGAAGCGTTGCAGGTAGTTAAACGCAGCCAACGCTGTACTACCATTCGCTAATCTCCACTATTGTTTCCCGGCCTGGCAGTGCAGGCAGCGCTTCTCACACCGAAAGAAGGTACGGAGGGCAATGCGACGGGCACAGCGACAAGGAAAACAGCCATCACGCTTATGCGGGTCGCTCATGCTCACATTCTACCGGTCTTAAACCAGGCGTTATCACTAGGTGTCTCTTGAGCAGTCCAGAGCACGCCGCTCGCGCGTTATAGACAAACCTTTTGCTGACTGTACTGTTCCTCCGCTCGTTATTTTTGTAGTAGTACTTATTTTTCTAGCCAGCACTTCAGACCCTTTGGCACCTCGTAGGTATGTATTATACTAATTGCTTCCTGTAAGGTCTTAAATTTTCCCATCACGGCCGCTGGTTACCCAGAGTGTGAGGCCATCCGCGTATATATGCTATGGTGCAGTCCTATTTTCTTTCGTTCTTTCGGAATTCCGATCATGGCTGTATTGAAGAGGAAAGGGAAGAGGACCGATCCCTGTGGTGTGCCCCTCCCTCCCACTTCTAGTTCATTCGATTCTACTCCAACACGCCATAGAGGCTCAGTGGCTAAGGCGTTGTGCTGTTGAGCCGAAGGACGCTAGTTCGATCCCGGCTGAGGCGGCTGCTTTTCAGATGGAGGCGGAAAGCAAAAGCGCCCGTTGGTCAAGATTTTGGCGCACGTTAAAGATCCCCAGGTGGTCAAAACCTATTCGGAGCCCTCCACTATGACGCGCCTCATAGCCAAGGTGTAGCTTCGGGGCGGTAAAGCTTCAAAATCTGATCGATTCTATTGCACAAAGAGAGAAAATCTCTTGCATAATCGGGTGTCCTAGAGCCATTTTTCAGTGTCTCGAGGTTTTCCAGGATGGCACTTTGGTGCACGTTATCGGAGGTATTTGTTAGTTCAAGGCCTATGATGGCTTTTGTGTGTTTCGACGATCTAAGCGTGCATGACCACCTGTTACCTTTCCCTCGCAAGCTGGAGGCTCAGTCCGGTGCGCACGTTTTGCTCTGGCTTTACAAGCCCGCAACACGGCGTTTCTCGCACGCCCTTCGCGCACCGCGCCAACCATGCTTTGCGTTCTAATCGTCTCAGCAGCCGCGTTTTCTCACATTAGCAGTGGCATTAGCTGCCTGTCGTTTCTTTTGTTGTTCTGTTGGCCACCAGTATCAGCATTTCGTCGCCGGTTGATATTGCATCCAATTTTATCCTCTTTTGCCGCCTTATCAGTCCTGCACCCTCAGCGCACTCCATTTTACGGTGGGACGCTGGGTAACGCAATAACAACATGAAAAGAGATGTAAACTATCAAATGTCAGGGAAAGCTATATATAGCTGGCCCAGATTCAAACCCATGTCTCCTGCATGAGGAGGGATTCGACCCACTACGTCAGGCATGGCGAGATAACGTTCGCAGTACCCCTAAGCGGTTTGATTTTTTTGCTTTTTTTTATAGCACAGGCCCTTTTGAGCGTTTGAAACGCTGTAATATTGTGCTTTATTCTTGTTAAGCGGAACACGCAGGCCGTTCCTCACTTGGGTGGTTTATTCCGGTGGTCTCTGGCCGCACTCAAGTTAGCTCCCAATGACATGTTGGGTGACATGTTGGCCTTAAGGCAACAGGGAAAGTTCCTAGAGAACGACCAAAACCAAGTATAACACCACGCTTCGCAGAAAATGAACCCATTTCATCCGCGTGTCCTTTTGGTGTAATTTATGAGTGGCAGCAAATTGAGCCAACAGCAAACTCCGAAAGCGTGATGCAGTTCCAGAAGATGAAATTTCAGCTCCAAATGTATGAAAAAGGCATACACATGCTTTCACAGCTTTCGCAATTTCTCTAAGAGCCCATAAATTATTTCGTTGCTTTTTTTCTGCGTTTAAATATAAGTAATGCACATTGGGAACGCCGCACAACAAATTTAATTATTTTTGCGAAACTTCACCGTTAAAAGGTTTAAATCAATAACACTTCACCTAAACGTGTTCTCATTTCACAACTGTCACTATGTATCTTAGGCCCGAAAAGACTGGATCTTTGCTGCAAAGAATCTCTCTTTCAGATATGTGAAATCAAATATCAGGCATGTAAAACTTTACCATTAACGAGGTTAAATGGATATCACCTGGCTGCAACGTGTTCTCGCAGCGCCGCCCGCAATATCTATTACGTGCTTTAATGTCATCGCATCGATATTTACATTGAAAGATTACTCACGAGAACGTCAACAAACATGTTTCATGATTTTTGGAAGGTTGGCTTCCAGCCAGACTAAAATACTATTCGCACAAATGCCCGAAAATCGGTTCAGAATTTTTTCCCTAGTCAATCTCAAGGGGCCAAGAATTGACTGGGCAGTTTGATACTCCTCTCAAGCCCAACTTGTCTTGCTTCCAGATGAGCACAGTCAGAACCTGGGGATACAGGCATTGCATACTAGTGCTGGGGGGCGAACAGAAAGCGGGATGGGGGCTTAATCGTACCATGGTGACTAGCGCACTGTCCCACTTCCCTGCGTGCGTTGTTGCCCCCTTATTACGCGTTCTTATATGTATATTGAGCTAATCGAATCGTCTGCTCTAACACTTTCTGTTTCCCTTTGCAAGTTACAGACGCAGTCGGGCAAAAGTTAGTACAAGCTTTTGTACAAGATCCGGAGCTTTGCCGCGTTCATATCTAATTATATCACACTGGATTAAAAAGCAAGAAAGAGGAAACGAAAGCGGGGAGTAAGAGAGAAACCGCGTCTCGCGTAGCGCAACGGCGTCCTGCGAGTGGGTGCCGCGGCCTCCCGCGCCTCCTCCCCCCCGCCCTCGTGCTGGGCGCTGTTTTCTTGGCGGTTCCGGCTTAGCGTTCCCTTTGCCGGAACCGATGGGACGTCGGGTGCACCCTGGGCGGCGACTCAGGCGCCTTGAACAAGATGTCGCCTTGGAGACGCGGCGTCAGTAGCAGCACGAGCTGCGGCGGCGGCTGCGACAGCACCGCTGGGGGAAAAAGGAACGAAGAGCGGCCGGCCAGGAGGGGGGAAGGGGGAATTGGGGAAAGTGGGCACACGCCGGCCTCTTTCGGCGGCGTGCGGCGTATTTATTTAATGGCTGGCGACATGCTGCAAGAGCTTCGCGAAACGGACCAGCTGTCACTTCCCGCGCGAGAACTCCTCGCCCTCCGGTGGCGGTGCCCCCCTCCCCTTTTTGCCCATATACGACTGCCGCCGGCCGTTCCTCCCCAGCACGCAGCAAGCTGCCGCACTAGTGCCAGCTTGCGCTGCAGTGCCGCCACAACCTGCCCACTGCGCATGCGTGTGACATCTTTTTGCCCCGCACGCGACAAGTCTATTTTTCTCTCCCTGCTTCCTTGCTTTATTTTTTTTTCTAACACCTAATTTGGGGTCCCATTTACTTCGTTTTGCCGCCGCTCGGACGCAAATATTAATTTTCCCGACAAGGTGAATTGGTGACAGGGAAACTGAGGGGTCTGTAGCGAAATTCCGCTTAAAACGATTCTTGAGGAAGCCGCCACCGAAAGGATGAAATGAAAGTAATCTGATGGCACGGCACCAAGTTGGCTGTCTGAGAATGGAACTTTTCGAGCACACGGCGACGAACGGCCAGTGCTGGAGTGTTTTTGCTGCTACTTTTGCAATATAGCGCCAGAATAACAGTCACTGTTTCAGGACGTATAACCCAGTTGTCATTGAAGTCACGTCAAAATTAAGGCCCTCGAGTCCATTGTCCTGGGCAAAAGGACCTGGAAGGAAAGCCTACCATAAGGTGCTTTCCTGTGGCGTGTTTCTGCCGATCGATCTCTGTGTAGCGCTTCAGGCAGGAATATACACCTGCACAATATTGAACATAAACCTCTTGCCCTTCCTTGGTAAACACGCCTCGTTAAAGCAGTACAGAGTTTTGGCGCTGCTTGGCCGCACACCTTCTTGTGCCGTACACACCCGCCTACCACTACGGAATGCCACTGAGCTGTTTCACGGAATTCCACCCGTTGTCTCGTACTTCAGCAGTGTGCAAATTTTATGTATGGGTGAATATATAGGTGTGGCTCTCTTCCACCTATCTTCCGGTGCCGACTACTTGTTTCAGTTACTTTGTAATCTTTCCCATATGACGCACAAAGTAAAAATGATAAATACTGGAATTTACCGCGTCAGAGCAATACGTGTGGCAGAGAGAGAGAGATAATAAACTTTAATTAATCCAGAAACTGCTTGAGAGAGGCGTCCTCATTCCAGGATGCCTTGAGCTCGGGCCGCGTAGACAGCCCTTTCGATCAGGCGCAGCTGATCTTCGAGGCCGGAGCTGGCCAAGGCTCTCTCCCAAAGCTCTGTGGAAAGGTGGATGTTAGGGGGGTCTAGGGTGGACTTGTCGCAGCCGCCCACTATGTGTCTGAGAGTCCCGGGCTCTCCACAGAAGCGGCAAAGGGGAGAAACGTGTGTCCGCTCAAAGAGGTGTAGTCTGGTGGGATGCGGGAAGGGCACGCAATAATCTTTCCTGATCTCTCGGTAGCGATTTGTGTGGCGAAGAGTAGGTTTTACGGGACAGCCTATAGTGTTGTGTGATTTCCTGGTAGGTGACAAGAGGACGCATGCGCTCGGGCTCGGCTTCGGATTCACCAGCGCTGGCTCGGCGGGTCAAATCTCGAGCCACGAGGTTGGCGATCTCGTTGCCGGGGATTCCGCTATGAGCCGGTGCCCATACAATCCTCACTGGTCTCGTTGGTAGTCTCTGATTGATTAGTCGAAGTGCTGTGACGTGCAAGCGACTGTTGGCAAAGTTGCGGCACGCCTGCTGAGAGTCCGAGATTATAACTTTGGCGTCGCTTTGGTTAGGCGCAAGTGCTACCGCCGCTTCCTCGGCTTGGAGAGGGTTGTGTCCGGGAATTGAGATGCTGCACCTGTGCTGTTTGTCGCAGTCGAGCGCTTTGGGCCACGCTAAATTTTTCATCGTGCACCCAATTTCGCATGCACGGGTGTTTGAGTGTTTTCATCCCTCAGAAATGTTGCCACCGTCACTGAGAACAAAGCTCACGTTCCTTTTCTGGTCATAGCCGCGTAGCCACAAGGGCAGTACGGTGCGTCTGAAGCACCTGTTATACAGGATGCTTGGGAATATCACATGCAGTGACTGAGCACAAATTAACGTCTGGTGTTTCCTTCACACGCAGGGTCAAAGGCCCGAGGTGTTCTGCGCAGAAGGAGTCCAAATTAGATGATGTCACGTAAAAATTTGTCGCCCAAGATTGGCTAAAATTTCCCCAGACAGCGGCTTTTTTATTAATGCGTGACCACTCTTTGACGAGTACACCGTCGAAAAAGCGTGACGCCTATTACCTGCGAAAGAAATTCCTAATTCATGAAGTTAAAACAGGCAACCGTTGCAGCAGTGCATATGTACGTGATTGGTTTTTTTGTAATCAATACGGAAAATTGAAATAAGAAAAACAGGAAGATGTGACGACGCACTCCATAGGTATACATCGGGTCTTAGCTAATCTAAGCGCCTTATATCTGCAAAATAAAGGCGTAAGTGGTAAATTTAACACACGTAAGAGTTATAATCGTGCAAGTGTATTTTATTGGTCGCTTAAAAATTCACAAGAAGAAATCACAAAAAAATGAACGTCTGACACGATGCGCTATCAATACATTTGTGTAGAGTAGTGAAGCCAACATTACGCTGTTTCGACGAGTAGCGTTTCATGGGGATACATAATGTATCCGTTGTTTGTTTGATGTACTGCTTTTATTGACACTTGTAAAATATCTTCCCAGCAAGGCGTTGGCGTATAGTGGTGAAGCCAGCTTGTAAGAGGCTTGATGTACTCCATAGCGCTTTTAAAGAATATTGACGTATTTGTAGACAATCTCGCCATTTCTGTGCAATTATTTTTCCTTATTTTCGTCCACTTCACAAAAGCGCCGCTGCAACCATTGAGTCGAAGACGCGACCTTGTGCTTAGCAGCACCCATGCGCCAATATTGTCGGACAGGTGGCCGAGATCCTTCTTATAGCAGCGCTGTCCAAAGCGTCAGAATAAGAGACTGGAAATCGAACGTCTTGATTTAAAGACAAACGTTTTCCTTTCCTTGTCAGGTACGTACAATAACTCGCGCCCGCTAGTCTAGCACTTCCCGTGGGCCGCTTAGTGATGGCTGGCATATGTTCCCAGCGTCCCCCTCACCATGTGCCCATCTGTCGCGTGCAAATTGAGGACGCTTATCCCCTAAACAGGTATCTGCCTTTGCTTGCCGTAATATGCGTGCATTACACGCCATGGCTCGACGGTTGTCCCCTTCTTCCGCTTGACGACCACCCTCCAACTGTTCCGACGCCGCTCCCTTATTATAAGGGACTTGTGCTTCCAAGCGAACATTTAGCGCAAGGAAGAATAGAGGACGTCGAGGGAAAACGGGAGAAAGGGAGCGAGAGACGGAAAGAGAGAAACAAAAACGATGACCAAGAAAACGCCATTCCGGGTATCCAGTGTGCAGCTAACGGGTAATAAAAAGCGACAAGCTCAAAACAAGCGCAAAAAGTATGCGCAACCGGTTAATTGAGCACGTGTGGCCGCAGGAGTAATCGGGGCCCCGATAAGGCGCCCCCCGTCACCTGATGCAACGCCGCAGTCAACAGAAGCACGCGCTCATCAAATTACCGGCGCTTTACCGCCGACGCTCCCCCTGAAAATTTCTGGTCCACATCACGTCTCGGCAAACCGCTCTTTTCCTTGCTTTTATTTTTCTCTTTTTGTGCTTGAGACTCGCGATCTTGTTTGAAACAAACGCAATTAGCGTGCCAGACTCTTCCTCGTTTTTATTTGTCCCGACCTTTGTCGTTGGCGCACAGCGCTGCACGTTAACTTGTGTCTGGAGAGTAAAACCGCTGCACAACTTGTGCCATTTGCTTGTTTTCGCACGTCTTTTTGTTGTTTATCTGTCGTGGCAAAACTTACTTTAGTGGTGCTTTATTAACTAACACCCGACGCAGGGATCAGTGGTTAGGGCGTTTTCCTGTGCAGCGCGAGGTCGTGGGTTCGATTCTCGACTGCTTTCTGTGATGGTGGCGACAAATTCAAAAAACGCCCATGTGTTTGAGGTTTGCCTACAATAATGACAGCTGCCGTCAGAAGCCCACAGCATATTCACCGATTCCTATTGAATGCGGCGTCCATATTTCCACGAACCACGCTTTCTTGTCTGTTTATTTATGTCTGTTGGTAGCGTGTGGCCGCGCTCCGCTACGTTATTTTCTGCTCCTTGCGAAGCGCGCGAATGCTCGTTCTTTTGCATGCCGTATTGGCAGGCGTGGTAGAAAAAAAGTGTAGTTTTTTGGTACCTCCCGTACAGTGTTCTTGTTTCATCCGATGCTTCCAGAAAAGGAGACCACAACAGCTAAATACGTGGAAAGCAAGCCCTGGGGCATTCTATTCGCCGACAGTCGTCAGTGCACGTTACTCTGTTGACTGCTTTCTTGACGCTTGTGTAATGTTTAAGTTATTTGCGGAGCACAAGCTCGCTTTAACGAACGTGATTCCTTCAACAACACGGCGTCATCTTTGGATACGTGACAGTATACTGACCCACAAGTCACATATACTCATCCACTCGAGGGAATTGGCCCGTAACGATTGCAGCCGCCATCAGAAGATTATGGCCTGTTCGTACACTCTAAATTTTTTTGGACGCTTGTTGCGAGCGTGACGTGTTTTCACGCTGAAAAATCACGCTTTCTAAGCGTGACTCGCGGGATGCGTAACGCTTGCCAAGCGTGAGAACAATATATTTTTTTGCACGCATGTTTTAGGCGTGGTGAATTATCACGCAAAGCGCTCAGGCTTGCCATCCGTGACTGCAACCTTTTTGACGCTTAGTGAAGCTGAAAAAGAGGATTGTCTTTACCTGATGCGGGGTTCTCCAGCTGTGTATAAGACACCTCTCTGACCGTCAGAAATCATTTAAAAAGAAGGCATAAATAACACAACAGTTGCTGTGCCATAATTGTGGTCTGGGTATATTAGAGCACCTACCATGTATATAAACACGGCAAAACAAACATTACCTTATTTTAGCTTTCTTTTTAAATGATTTCTGCGGTCAGAGAGGCGTCTTCTATGCCTGGTGTTATATGCTAATATTATCGTCTTTTGTACCCACCTGCTAAAATCCCTCCAGGGGATTGCAGTACCAATAAATAAATAAATAAATAAATAAATAAATAAATAAATAAATAAATAAATAAATAAATAAATAAATAAATAAACAAACAAATAAGCCTGACGTTGCGATTACAGCGTTAATTCTTCGTTCTACACTGCCCCAAACTTAGTAGTGTTTGCAGAACAAGGGGGTTTAGGATTGCCGCTGTATTTCAGTTGTGATAAACCCAAGCGCCGTTGAAGGCAGTGCAAAACAAGCGTTCATGAAGCATCTTGAACAAGTGCACCTAGCGAATCCCATACAATTAAGCCTGTGATGTGCATTCTTTCGGCACCTATGCCCATATGTTTGGGAAGAAAATTAAGGGATGAAGTCGGGTGAAGATTGCTGCAAAGGTTGACATTTTGAACCAAAGTTTAGAGTCAAAGAAATTTAAACAGATTTCAAATTTGAGAGAAACTTTTTATTCACAATAACTTCAAGAATGCTTCTGAACAGAGAAATCTGAGACATTAAGACGGGAACTATAAAATAGTCTCCAGATGAACTGTTGGTGCCGCTTTAAAGCAGCAAGTGAATACTGCTATGAACTTAACTCAGGCGAGATGTAGTTTTAGCGACAAATCACGCAGGCTTTTAGTAGCGCCCATGAAATTTCGTCGATGCCATCACGTGTAACTACTACTTGAACGAATCCTAGTGACTGCCTGAAAGCAGACGGATACGTAACGTCCTTTATGTAACACACACACAAACACAGCGCCAAAGCTTTTTTCCAGTGGCGTGTCCAGTTGCAACTTCTAGTGTTTCCCTGGGTTCTGCCGCATACCAGCTGTTTCACGTCCCCTCATACAGTGCACCGGCAAACGATGTCCACGGGTAAAACCTGGCGAAGATAAAAAGTGGCTTCAGTCAATGCGTTTGCACTCTCATACAACACGCAAACATCTTCCGCGATGTGCAGCACAAACGAGCACATTTTTAATGCAGCCATAAAGCGGCGGTTCTGTACAGTGGAAAACGATTTTCAGCGCTTCGTAATGTGCGCGTCGACTATGTGAATTTGCGTTAGGCAACATTTTTAGTAATTTTTGAAGTGCTCTGCGGAGGACGGAAAGAGCAGGCGGCTCCATCACCCGCGTTGCAGCGCCTCCTCGCAAGCGCAAGCGCGGCCGCGAAGTTTACCGCCAACAAGCCAAAGATGCCGAACGCCATACGGCGAGACCGACGGAAACCGGACGGCGAACGAGAGAAACGACTCCCAAAGAAGGAAGAGGTACGTTGCTCGTTGTTGTGCACAACAACGAGCAACGTACCTCTTCCTTCTTTCTTCTCAACTTTCCCGGTCGACCGCGTGATCCCTGTCCAACAGAAGCTACATAAACTAGGCCTGACACTAAATAAGGCGAGGTTCCGAGGTCAATGGGTAGATCTACACAATACACTAAAGACGTCGTTACTCAGAAAACAGTTCAATATACTATCTGCAAAGATATTAGGAAATAATTTGCTTACCTGTATGTTCCAAGCGACCGTGCATGACAGCTGTCTGGCCACTGTAAGAACGCCATCCGGCCGGAAAAGTCCATGGAGTTCGTAGTGAACAGAGACGTGTCGCGCGAGAATTCCCGGCAGTCGACAATCGGTGTTCTTTCGCACCAACCGCGCGGCACACCACACCGCCCACTCAAGGTCAAATCCCCCATCAGACTGTTTCTTCATCGCCACTCTTTACCACAAAAGGCGAACAAACCACCTGCTTCGGCCGATGCCTCCAACTGCTCTAACTGCATTTTCCCGCCAAAATCGCTGAAGCGAGCGCCACCTTTCAATCCCTTCGCATGACAAAATAAAGAAAAGAAGCGCAAGTCGGAGCAACATGTAGCAGCGCACCCCACCGTTCCGTTTCGGATATGTATCAGGATATGTATATGCGTGCTTAGGAAAGGCGCGATCGCTGGCGCGAGATTTTTCTTTGCGTGATTTTTACGGTTTACACGCATGCAATCTTGCATCACGTGTAAAAGAAAGCGAATGCGGGTTTTCCTAACCCACTTCACGCTTATATCGAAGAAAACCACGCGTATTTAGAGTAACGTGGTGCTCGAAACGAAGTTTACGGCGCAAAGTAGCGTGTTTCACGCTTACTATGCGTGAAAAAATTTAGAGTGTATGGCCATACTCTTGATGTGAAATAAACATATAAAGCTGTCATTTATAATCCCGTAAGGAGCCTTGATCGTCTTTTAGAATGTTTTTGTTTGCGTTGCTTGAAAATGACTAGACAACACGGCGATTCCTGGACTTTTCCGAGCTCTCAGATGGCGACAGCGAGAATTCGAGGAACTGCTTTTAAAGACGATAGTCTTTCTTGGGCTATTTAAACGCAGAAATTTTTGTCTGTCTGTAGGTCAGTTTGTCTGTCTGTGACTCGATTCAGCCACCCGGCCAAAATGAAACAGAAACTGCGCAATAGTCTTATATACTCACTGCCAAATATAAGCGTCTAAGTCCGGTGTTAATGTTCATACTTGTCAACATTGTCGAACAAGAACAAGACGTTACGGAAATATAAGGCAGAAAATCAATACATGAGTGATATTTACAGTGTTCCTTTATTAAACAATTCATGGTTACTTGGTCTTTGCGATAGCAAATAAAAAAATTGGCCGCGTATCTGCTCCTTTCGTTGCAAATGACGTCAAAAGACGATAGTCTTTATCGGCTTTTGCGAAGTAAATGCCTCCCTTCGCTTTACCGCTCACCTCTCATGTTGTTCCTCTTGCGTCGCGCTCCTCCCAAGTTAAAGACGCCAAGTGTTTGCTTAAATCATTTTAAATTTTGCGCGTTCCACTGCTCCAAACTGGGTGTCTCGATGCGAACGCTGCCGTACGGCAAAGACGCGCGTTAATAGAGGCATCCTACTTCAACGTTTATAGAACCGCGTTTCCCTTCTCCACGTGCGTTGCAAGCAGAACGTGGAAACTATCTAGTGGAGCCTTGCGTAACTGTTGCCGGTTGATTTCTTAAAATGGCGCCAGAAGCTATAGTGGCGCGGGCGACAGCAGGCGACGGCGGAGTGAATTCTTTTTCTGCAGTTGATGAAGTATTTAATTTCGCAAAAGTCAAGCATGTTTGAATTTTTATAAAGGAACACTGCAAATATCACTTCTGTATTGATTTGTTGTCTCATATTTGCGTAATGTCTTGTTCTTCTTCAACAATGTTGACAAGTATGAACATTACACCGGACCAAGACGGGTAGATTTAGCTGTGACTATATAAGACTATTGTGCAGGCATTCTTTTGCTTTGGCCGGGTGGCTGAATCGAGTCACAGACAGACAGACGGACAGACACACAGACATACAGACAGACCAAAATTTCTGGGTTTAAGTAGCCCAAGAAAGACTATCGTCTTTAATACTATATCAACTGCTGAAAACCATAGCCTGCTGTTGCCCGCGCTACCTGACGGCATTTAAAAAAATCAAGAAGCAACAGCATCGAAATGTTCCTCTAGATAGGTTTCTCGTTCCGCTTGGAACGCTCGTGGAGTAGGGCAACTTGGTTCTATAAACGTTGTAGTAGGGTGCCTCTATTCACGCGTGTCTCTGCCGTCGAGGCACCCGACTTGGAGCAGTGGAACGCGCTAAATTTAAATTGACTCGAGCAATTCTCTAGCGTGTTATCTTGGGAGGAGCGAGACAGAAGAGGAACAGCATGAGAGGTGAGCGGAAAGAGAAGGGAGACATTTACTTGCCAGGGGCGCCAGTCGACTATCGTCTTCCGTCGACATTTGGAACGAAAGGAGCAGATACGCGGCCATTTGTTTCCTGACGTACGACTCACCGTCGTGAGAAACGACTCGCGCCGGGTAAGTACCGCGCCTTCCATACGCTCCTGACCAGAGGTGATCAAATGACCTCTCTACTTTCGACTTCACCTCAAACTCAAATCAGATTTCTCGGCATTGCCTAAACTCAACGCCACCATTGAAGTTTAGGTAGAGATAAACAAGCTCACTTCATTCCTGGTTAAACGGGTCAGTATCATTCAGCTCATTCAGATAAACAAGGTCACTTCATTCCTGGTAAAACGGGTCAGTATTCATTCAGCTCATTCAGATAAAAACTCATTCAGCTAAAGGCTGAATAAGTTTCTATTTTAAGTGCAACCTCCACCGTGTTTATCGTAGAAGGAGAGATATGAGAGGGGAAGGGCGTGAGAGGTTGGCTGGGGAAAGAAGAGAGGCATACGTGGAAGGGGCGGAGGGAGCTAGGCTATCGTCTTTTGACGGCATTTGCAGCGAAGTGAGCAGATACGCGGCCAATTTACGATGGACGCGGCTTGCTGCCTGCTAACCTTGGCCATCGGTTCAATTTACTCGTTCGGAGGTGTTGCATGACTACGCGCTCAATTTCTGCTTGTTGACAGCCAAATTATTGAGCAGTCATGCACATGGTTGAACTGAGCTCGAACCTTCTGGATGTTCTGCACTTGCAGGAGCCAGCCGCGTGGCTTTGGGCATCGAAGCGACAGGCAGGCGCTGGGCTTGAGTCCACAGCACTAACGTGGCTCTGTCTTGGGGGGGCCGTGCGAGGCCGCGATCCTGCAGAACGCAGCGCCACAGGGGCAGCTAATCCGTCGCACTCTTGAAGGCGGAAGCGAGAGGTGCCGGACGTAAACAGAGATTACCCTTCGCCGAATCTGGCACGGGCGTGCACCGAACAACTGCGCTGGACGGCCAACAACCCGCATTTGCAGCCGCTCCTTCCTGTCGCAGAATTTGCAGGAAGAGCCTCAATGTGCTAAGCTCCCGTGAGAAAGCATGCGTGGTCCGACAAGCAACTGCCTGGCGCCGACAGGTAGTCACTGCAGTCGAAGTGTAGGAGCTTGAAAACAACTCTGTTGAAGCAACCAATCTATTCTCGTACGGGTGGCGAGCAGTATATCTGCACCGAAGATAAAAGCCCGCCTACCGCTTCAAAATATTCCTGGGGATGCTTACAACTTTCTAAGAATGGGAAGGCGAAAGCCTCGTTAAACCTTTTGTGGATCCGCTCTTGAAATTTCTGTTAAACTTTCAGGCCGCGCCCGTCACTACTGGAGCAGCCCCCTGGGCAGCACCCTCCGAAGCTTGTTCCGCCATCTCGCCATCACCAAGAGCCTCCTGTACGCCCCCGTCAGTGCCTTCACATCTCAAGATAGCTTGTATTGCAAGAGTGGCTGGCCTACGCTCCTTTGGCGCGGCTGAATCATTCTTACGGCGCATGCTACACCCCCCTCGCACTTCTATTATGTGCACTTCAAGATTTTCTGTACCTCACAACGCGTTCCATATAGCAAAGAGTAGAAGGCCTTCGCTGTAAAATTAATCTTGATATAACATCGCCTCGGTGACCTTGCGAGCAAGTGATACTCGTGTAGCGAATGCATTAGCAAGAAAGTAACTACAATGAAGGTGGCCCGAGGACGTGAATTCCTTGTTTCCACCGTAGTTCGCAAAACAAGACCAGACGAGCAGTTCTAGTCTGTGGTGGCATCTATTTTGTACGAGACAGGAACCTTTCCCTTGTGGAAGTGTAAGGCATGCCTCTAGCCAACCAATTTACTGCATAATCGGAAAGGCTAAGAAAGAGAATTATAAGTAACGAGTATTAGATACGTTTTTTGAAGATGTCCTCAGCCGGCATATGTGCAGGGAGAGGGGACGGGAGGCGACCTCCCTTCGATAGCACATTTTCACCGTTTCTCAGCGGTTGTGCCATAAAATGACCAGCCAAATCTTGAAACTCACAAGTCCTGAGCATCTCTTCCAGTCCTGAGCAAACACTGCAACCGTATGCTGGAATGAAAGGAAAATTGGGATTACATGGCAACGGGGCTATCGACAGAAGATATCGACATGCACGGCGGGGCGTCGCACATTCAAGCGACAGAGTGGTGCATGGAGGAAAGTTTGAGAAAACAAAGGAGTGGTTGGAAAGCAGGACTTTGAATGGTTTGTGTGATTTCTAAGGTCTGATGTTTCGCCGAATCCCCTGCGAGTCCTGCCTATCGATAAAAGCGCAGGCCGACTTAGTTCAACCAGGTAATTGCTGCACCCCTTCACCTACCATCCTCACGTGATTAGCTCGGAATAAAGAACTGCACTGGAGGCCTGACCGGCGCATGTGAGAGATTAATTACGCCGCGTGCGGGGGATTTGGAAGCACATTAACGAACCACAGTTGTCCATCCACCCGAAACCCGTCACTTCGGCGCACCCCTAAGCTCAGGTGTCACCCAGTATATGTAAGCTCACAATGATGCGAAACCTATGCTATCGTAGCAGGGGTGTTGATGTCGACTTCTTAGTGTGTTTCTTTTTAAGTAGAATGCAGGTCATGGCGACAGTATGCTGCCGATGCAACTGGTGCGTACAACTGGAAAGAATGTAACATCAATGCTTAGTTCTCCTACACACATGCATCGGTGTACAATTCACTCCGTGAAACCCGACTTCTTCAACTTAAAAAAATGAACTGTTAGCCCATTTTAGACGAGTCATATGTTCACAATCAGGACTCGGGTAACTTTTTGACTAGAAACACAAGTTGCATTCAATTTTCAAACGAAAAGGAACAGTCAAAGACGAACGATGCGCACAACAAATGGCGCAAAGTCTGTATCGAAATGTGCGCGAACGGGGAAGACTATAATTTCAAAAGGACGCTTACTTAAAAATAGCGTCACAATCGTCGCTGACCTTTCTGATAGCAAAAAAAAAAAAAAGATAAGTATGACGGGACGCGCAAAACCGTCGTAACTTTCGATTTAATGCTGCTCGTCTGAAGGATGCATATTGCGGTGCAGCCTGCCAAGTTAGAAAGTATCCTTAGTCGCAATTTTTGTAAACTGCATTACGTTTTGTGAGCAATACAGTCGTTCTTCGGGAAAATGAAATGGGGCTATTCACGTTGTGCACGCCCGATTTATTTGAAGCGCCGGAAATTAACGGGACACAAAGTATCAAGTTTGCTTCAAACGGAAGTCCGACCTAACCCTACCCTGTTTATTCGGAGGAGAAAGCTTTATGTGCAATGAATTTCCATTCCTAATTTCACTCAGAGTGATCGGATGGCGAAAAAGCCGGGCTGCTGTTTGCGTCAGAATGTACTCGAGCGAAGCGGCGGGGTGGTATATAACATAAGACTACGTACCAAAAGAAAACAGTCGTGCTACCACGTTATTTTCTGCTCCAGAAAACCAAGCAAAATATTTCTTAATGGGGACTGTTTAAATGTTAGACGCTTTGTTGAGGAATAGGGTAGAATAATTTCGAGACCAGTGAGGGTTGGCTGCCGCCTAGGTCAAACCGAGCGCTCGCGCGCACAAGTTTGCGCATCTGACAACATCGCCTACCGCGCGCATCTATGCATGCAGTGTTGACATTGCTTTCATCGGAAGTAAAGAATTGTTCATTAGAGGAAGGAGGCAAACAATATACTCTTTTAATGAGCGCCATTTTAATCAATGGTTGAGATATTGGCCAATATTTATATTTATTATCGAGACAATTAACGTACCAAATCTCGGTAAATACGCCCCGTAAATTTAGGCTGTGATGCTAGGCGCAACCATTTGTGCTCCGTCTTTCTGTAGTTAAGCCGATTAAAAGTCAACTGCCCGGACGGCATATGGCGGGTTGCCACAGACGACAGTAAAATAATTATACATACACGTGGGAAGTTCACTAGGACTTTCTATGTGGTCCTCTGGATGTATGCGAAGACCGCTGCTTCGCGTCTTGCTCGCTCTTTCGCCTGTGTGTGTGCACGGTCATCTTCTTATTTAACTGCCAGGAGCGTGTGGTGTCCACTGTGCAGATTTCAGAGTTATCGTTCAAGATGTCATGGCATGACGAACAATCGGATGCATTGAAAGGCCTCATGTTTCGTTTGGAAACCCGCCAAAATATCCTTTGTATGGGCCCGTCAACTGAAAGCCCCGGTTACAATAAAGTTCATTCCTCCTCCTCTCAACTGCGAGCAAGCTAGGGGCTGTTGAAAAATAGAAAGCACGGGGTGGTTCTCGCACACAGGGTCGTCAGTGATTGACGACCACGGAAAGTAGCAGAACCGTCGACACCCGGGGGCAGCGCGATTTTCCAGGCGAGCAAAGGAGAAAAACGTCGACGTCGACGGGAGGAATCATGGTCTGATTCGGTTTAGCCGCTATCCCTGTGACAGCGATTAGCGCAGCCCGGTGATCGATTGCCGCGGCCATTTGTCGTCTGGCCCAACTGCTCCTGGCGTCAAGTGGTTCTCAACGCGACGAGCCTGCAGTGTGTCTTCTTTGCCCCTCCGTAGCCCTTGCACCCACCCAACATGCGGGGCGCAGGGCGCTGTTTTTTGTTTGTTTGTTTGTGATTGATCGCCGCTTTGTTGGTGGGGTTTTCGTTCCCTGTGTTCTGTCAAGTGCTGTTTCTTCGTCCCTCCTTCCTTGCTGTACTGTTGCGATCGTTGCTTCGTTTTCTTCAGAAGGATTTTTGGCCTGCGTCCATTTTGGCTTCTGCAATTGGTCTCCAGCCTGACCGATTTAGTGTAACAATTAAACTTGGAACATTTGCACACGGGAGAGAATCTGATTTAATTTACAAGGCTATATATGTATATATATATATATATATATATATATATATATATATATATATATATATATATATATATATATATATATATATATATATCAAGGTTGCAGTCGTCATTGCCAGTGCTATTCGGCTTTTTTTTTCGAAATATATAATAGGGCCGAATGACGTGTGCTTGTCACGTTTCTTTGATTCATTGATAAATAAGCGAAAATATAAGTCGAGAAAAAATCCGCCGTTTTCCGGGAGCGGGACTCGAACCCACATCTCCGCATAACCGGTGCGGTGCGTTAACCAATTACGCTATCCCCACAGCGGCTTCTCTCTCGACTTTAAAGCGGGGGTTTATATTTACAAGAGCTCTGAGGCCGGTCAACTAGCGCCGCCCCTCGACTACCGCGGGAGACTCGTCTCCCGCGGTAGTCGAGGGGCGGCGCTAGTTGACCGGCCTCAGAGCTCTTGTAAATATAAACCCCCGCTTTAAAGTCGAGAGAGAAGCCGCTGTGGGGATAGCGTAATTGGTTAACGCACCGCACCGGTTATGCGGAGATGTGGGTTCGAGTCCCGCTCCCGGAAAACGGCGGATTTTTTCTCGACTTATATTTTCGCTTATTTATCAATGAATCAAAGAAACGTGACAAGCACACGTCATTCGGCCCTATTATATATTTCGAAAAAAAAAGCCGAATAGCACTGGCAATGACGACTGCAACCTTGATATGTATCTTTACCGAGTCCCTCGTCCCGTATCTCTCTGTTCTGCTACATGCATTACGAGGCACTGGCTCCAGCAGTTCGGATATGCCAATTGCTAACCCCGACCTCCGACCACGTTCTACGTGGCGGCCGCTGGGAAAGAAGACGTTCCTCGTCTCCCGCGGTAGTCGAGGGGCGGCGCTAGTTGACCGGCCTCAGAGCTCTTGTAAATATAAACCCCCGCTTTAAAGTCGAGAGAGAAGCCGCTGTGGGGATAGCGTAATTGGTTAACGCACCGCACCGGTTATGCGGAGATGTGGGTTCGAGTCCCGCTCCCGGAAAACGGCGGATTTTTTCTCGACTTATATTTTCGCTTATTTATCAATGAATCAAAGAAACGTGACAAGCACACGTCATTCGGCCCTATTATATATTTCGAAAAAAAAAAAGCCGAATAGCACTGGCAATGACGACTGCAACCTTGATATGTATCTTTACCGAGTCCCTCGTCCCGTATCTCTCTGTTCTGCTATATATATATATATATATATATATATATATATATATATATATATATATATATATATATATAGAGAGAGAGAGAGAGAGAGAGAGAGATAATAAGGGTTGGCAGTCAAGAAAACCTCGGAAAGCAAAGGAGGGAATGCGGTAGGTCATAGAAACAGATGAAGAATTTTTTGGGTCAGAAAGAAAGTGGTGAAAAAATGTCCGCCGGGTGGGATCCGAACCCACGACCTCCAGAATACCGGTCTGGTGCGATGACCACTACGCTACCGGCGGGGCTGTTTCGCCACCACTTTCTCGGGTATTTATGTTAAGGTATTTTTGTTTCTGCACTTGGGGGTGGTAGCCAGCGCCACTCGGACTACTCGGGGTGAAGGGGACCTTCTTTTTAACCCCCGGGCCGTGACTTGAGTGTCAACGACATGTCGAGAGTGGTATACCAGCGTTGAACCCTCTTAAGCTAAGTTTGGCATCAAGACTGCCACAACAGATGCCCTCGCTATGCATGTAGCGAATCAGAAAATGGGAAATGAGGGGCTCGGTAAATAGTCGTTATCGGTAAATTGTCGGTAAATTGTCGTATACACTCAAGTCACGGCTCGGGGGTTAAAAATAAGGTCCCCTATATATATATATAGCCTAGTAGAGCTTCGAAGCTCGGTTTAGGGAACTCGGGGACCGCACGCAGCTTGGCTGGGTCTGGTAGGATGCCATCTTTATAGATACGACATGACCTGATATAGTAAGTCTGCGGGCAGCAAAATGACATTTCTTGAGGTTCATTTGCAGGCCAGCCGAAGTAAGGCACGTAAGGACTTGGTCAAGTCGCTGGAGGTGGGTCGTAAAGTCCGCTGAAAACACGACAATGTTGCCCAAGTTGCATAAACAGATACTCCACTTCAGCCCACGCAGAACATTGTCCATCATTCGCTGGAATGTCGCTGGCGCATTACACACTCCAAAGGGCATGACGTTGAATTCGTAGAGTCCATCCGGTGTCACAAACGCCGTTTTCTGTCTGTCAGCCTCAGCCATAGGTACTTGCCAGTAACCCGAGCGCAAATCTAATGAAGAAAAGAACTCGGCACCTGGCAAGCAGTCTAGCGCGTCATCTATTCGAGGTAGTGGATAGATGTCCTTTCGTATAATCTTATTGAGGCGGCGATAGTCGACGCAAAACCTAATAGACCCATCCTTCTTGGTGACGGGCACGACTGGAGAAGCCCAGGGACTTGTGGAGGGTCGAATAACGTCCCGGTTCAGCATATCGGCTACATGCTCCTCGTTAACGCAGCGTTCCTTGGGTGACAAACGGTACGGTCGCTGGCACAGTGTTGCATAATTGCCGGTGTCAACCTGATGACGGACAGTTGACGTGCACCCCATGGATGTTTGCTGGGAGTCGAATGATGTATAATCGTTGTAGCAGAACCAGGAGCTGGTCTTTTTGCTCCTGGGTGAAGTCGGCGTTGATGGAGGGCAGAAAAACTGCCGGTTTAAAGGGACGTCGGCGCTCAGGGCGCTGAGATGGGCCGGGGCAGACTCGTTCGAAATGTCGATGACAAGATGTGGCGCAACAACTTCGACGTACCCAAGACATTCGCCACGAAGCGCTCGGGACGGGCAAGGTGACGGGTTAGGTATCGACATCATGCTCGAACCACATCTCATTTCCAGGACATTGAAGGGCAGGAGAAGATTGGTGCGCGACGAAAATCGACGGGAGGGGGCGAAGACAACGGTGGCGTCCGGGGCATCGGTTGACGACACAGGTACAATGATAGAAGAGAATGGGGGAACGGTGGCATCTTCAGCAAAAACCAATTTCACACTGCTAGTCTCCGCTGTACTAGTACTGGGTGAAAACAGTTCAACTTCTGCGCGGAAGCAGTCGATGACAGCGTGGTTATGGGAAAAAAAATCCCACCCGAGGATAACGGCGTGAGAACATGAGCGAAGGACGACCAGGTCTGACTTCAAGTCTTCGCGTTAGCGTGAGCTTCCATCATTTAACAAAGCTGTTGGGCGAGTTGGTGCATTATGATTGAAAAATAGTTTGTGCCTTGGTGGGGACATTGTGCTAACAAAGCTTGCAGACTTTTTCCGCAGTGCCTGAGGACTTAAACGCTTCCAAAGGCGTGGTAAACCGCGAATTTAGTTCTCCTTCATAACAAAGTGGATGCCAAAGAGCTAAAGATTAAAGACCAATTAGCTTGCTTTCAGTTACCTACACGTTATTTACGAAGGTAATTCTCAACGTTTTAGTGCGACTCTAGACCTTTAACAGCAACGAGAACAGGCCGGTTTAAGGACAGGTTTCTCAAATTTGGACTATATTCACGCTATATCACACAGGTAATCGAAACATTTTCAGAGCATAATGCACCATTGTACATGACATTTATAAATTATGAAAAAGCATTTGACTCAGTGCCCAATTCAGCATTAATTGAGGCGTTAAGTGATCACGGAGTCGACAGGCCATACATTGCGCTCTGATACGATAGATATGGCGGATTCACGCGAATTATACTGCTCTATCAAAGAACCTGTAAGTTTCCTGTACAAAAGGGTGTCAATACAGGGGGACACAATATCTCCGGTATTATTTACCGCCTATATGGAGGGTGTGTTCAGAAAATTTAGGTGGAGGAAAACTGGGGTGCGAAAAAATGGGGAATATCTAAGCCACCTACGGTTCACAGACAACTTCGTCTTGTTCAGTCAAAGCAGTCAGGAATTGTAGAGCGTGCATACCAATTGTGCTAGGAAAGTTTGGTTGCAGGATTAAAAATAAACAGGACAAAATCAAAGGTTAAGTTCAATAAGCATGCCAAGGAACGTGACTTCAAGGTAGGTAACGAAAGCTTGGAAACAGTAAGCGATTACGTCTATCTTGGGCAAGTCATAAGCGCTGATCCCGAACATAAAAAGTAAACTACCCGTAGAATAAGCATGAGGTCGGCTGCTTTTGGTAGGAATCCCGATATCCTCAATAGTAGGCTTTCTTTGTCCCTCAAAGAGCTGGTGTATAACCAATGGGTTCTTCCAGTAGCGACATACGGGGAAGAAACCTGGGGTTTGACTCAACGACTTGAAAGGAAACTTAGATCGGCCCAACGAGCTATGGAAAGAAGTGTGCTGGGGGAAACGCCTAGGGATAAGAAAACACCGGCGTGGACTAGGGAACAAAATGGTGTGGAAGACATTGCAGCTAAAATTAAGCAAATAAAATGAGCATGAGCGGGTCACGTCGTGCGCATGGGCGACAACAGGCGGACCATAATACATAGGCGGACCATAATACAAGCGCATAATACGACCACTATTCCAAGAAATCGATCACGACATTGCGCCTCCGCAAAATGAGCCCATCATGTGCTCCGGATCCCTTTCTCACCGCGACCATGCCAAGTTCTCCGGCACCGACGACCGCGACGCAGAAGACTGGCTCTCGTACTACGAAAGAGTGAGTGCTCACAACCGCTGGGATGATCCGATGAAGCGTGCTAACGCCCGCTTTTGCTTTAACGAAGTAACTGAGCGGTGGCTCCTGAACAACGATGCCGACATGACAACTTGGTCTGCCTTCAAAACGAGATTCTTAGAAGTGTTCGCTCGCCCCGCGGTCCGCAAGCTTCGGGCTGAACAGAGCTTATGTGGGCGTGCACAGCTTGCCGACGAAACGTACGCGAGCTATATTAAGGACGTTGTCGACCTCTGTAGGCGCGCAAATCCTGCTATGCCTGAGTTCGAGAAGATCAAGCACGTCTTGAAGCCTCGAGGACGGCGCGTTCCAGATGTTGCTCAGCAACGACCCGCAGTCGTTTGGAGACGTCATCAAATGGTGTCTTAGCTACGAAGAGCACAGGAAGCTGCGCAATTCTACCCGCCAGTGCTCCCCAAATAACGAACCGCATCGGGCCTCACTTTCAGCGCTTGCAATCTCCTCTGATCTTGCGCCTCTTCTTCTACACATTTAAAACTTCGTTCGCGAGGAGGTTGCGCGTCAACTGAACCTTCAGCAATTGGCATCCACGCCTTCATGCCCCTTGCCTACGATGGTGCGCCGCGTAATTCAAGACCGAGTCGCCGAGGCGCTGCCGTCAGACCGCCAGACTACGTCCTCGACTGCGCACCTGGTCCCGCCGGTTACTGCACACCTCGACTCGCCCATGGCCGCACCCGCGGCCGTACCCGTGGCCACGCCTTTCTTTTCACCAATGGCAGCACCGATTCCTTCCGCCGTGGCGACTGCCTTTGCTTCACCCGTGGCAGGGCCTTACACTTATGCTGCGGTTTGTGCCCAACCACAGCCAGCCAGATTTCAGCCGTTGCAGTACACCACGAGCCAGCGAACGCTCCCATATCCTCGAGCGGCAGCTCAGGGCCCCAACCCGTGGCGCACGTCCGATAATCGGCCCATATGTTTCGCGTGTAACGTTCCCGGACATGTCGCACGTTTCGGCCGGCGCCGACCCCCTCCTACGAGTGACGTTCTTCGGGGGTCCGCATTTGCGCCTTAGTTACACTCCGCTTCCGTTCATTCCGGCTCAACGCCAAACTCGTAATCACCAGATGGTTTTCCCTTTTCTGGACGCCGTTCCCCTTCACCACGCCGCCGTTCCATTTCTCCGAAGCGCCCCCGTGGGAACCCTGCCGCCGAGGGAAACTAGCAGCCGCAGTTCCTGAGGCACGAGCTGCGAAACCGTCGAACGTACTAAGTCCTCATATTTCGCCTTCAAATGTGATTGATGTGATTGTGGATGGTACCCCTGTACTCGCGCTTATTGACACTGGAGCCGCCGTATCTGTGATTCAAGAAAATTTTTGCCGCAAAATTCATAAAGTGATGACGCCGCTTTCGGGATTTACTCTTCGCACTGCCACCGCACAGCCCGTTCAACCACTAGCCATGTGCACCGCTCGTATGCAACCTTCATGACCATCACGACAGTTTAAGTCCACGATTGCAGCCTATTTGCTTCTTCTTCGCTGCCGCATCGACCTCTACTCCATCTTTGTTCCTATAACGGCGAAGAAGAAGCAAATCGAAGAAGGAGAACGAACGAACGAATGGAACGCGCACACGTAAACTAGGCGCCCGCAGGCGCAACGTGTACCTTGCAGGTGGCGTGCAGGTGGCGTGATTCCTCTCCCAAAAGTTGCCGCCGAATGAGTAAGTGGTTTGACTCTCAGGTGTTTACTCACGGTCGTAGCCTAGTGGGTGAGACGACTCCGTTGATCTACCATGACACAGGCTCGAATCCTGACGGTGCCGGTGCCGGTCATTTCTTTCCTTTATACCCCAGTATTCACTGGAAAGACGTCTTTTGGCCGCCCAGCTCAGCCGATTGGACAATCAACCGTTCAAACTAGAGACTATTCTAGGACATCGACCACTACAATCAACTTCGCAGAAGGCAACAAAAGCCCTTGTGCGTTTCATGAAGCACACACGCTTGGATGAAAGACTATAGTGCCCACAAAGGGACTAAAGTGTGGGCGTGGCCCCGCTCCTATCCCCTCTTTTTCGCCAGCCCTCTCTTTCATACCGTTAACATCCCTTCCCCAGTGTCGAGAAGCAATCCGGAATATAAGCCTAGATAACCTCTCGGCCTTTCCGCTCGTTTTTATCCTCCTCCTCCGCCTCCTGTTGTACTGAGTCTTAACAATTTGCTAAACAGTTTCGCTGTTAATATATCGGCCAGCAGCTTTGCCTTTCTTCGTTGATTTGAGAGCCGGTGCTACCTCATCTCTCGCAACATACGGAACCTTCCCGACGCCAGTTATCGCAAAAGTTGTCTTTGAGTTAGGGCCAGAAGCTTAAAGTTTTGCGTAGAAGTCCTCGGCTATTTTTAGTATATCATCGATATTGTTTGGTATTTTGCTATTCTCGAGCGGAACAATAGAGACCAAGAAAAGACAGTCGATTTTCTCTTCTTGACCTGTATTACCCCCGGACTCTCGACAGTAGCTCTAAACAGCTTTTTGAGTTGATTTATTTCTCTGCTGCCCCATTATATATGGATATACGCGAAGTTCGACTCGAAATATACCCTCTCTCGATGCCTTTATGTTTACTTCCCTTTCCTCCTACCACCACCACCGAAGTGTAGCGTTCTGACAAGGTTGAACCACGTGATTTCAAAAGTCGCTTTCTTTTTTTTGTATTTTTTTACGGACTTCCCTCGTCTCACGATTTCTTTCGGCCCTTCAACCACAATCCGATTGTATTAATAAGCTTTTTTCCAGTGCACTTCCCTCTCACTTGCTGTATCGTGTGTATATAACAGCGTCAACTAAGTGTGAACTCAATCTGTACTCTACTCTGATGAAAGGAAGTCCACTTCCTGAAACGATCGTAAGTAAACACCATTGTTAATGTTTTCCATACGTGTGTATGTCTCTCTGCTCATCATATATATATATATATATATATATATATATATATATATATATATATATATATATATATATATATATATATATAACACAAGAGAAGAAAAACTTCGAACAACGTAAACGCACTATTGTTGCCAACGTTTCAGCAAAGAGACTTGCTTTCGGCAGGGCCCAAGCAAGTCTCTTTGCTGAAAGGTCGCAACAATCGTGCTTTTACCTTGTTCAAAGTTTTTCTTCTCTTGTATATATATATATATATATATATATATATATATATATATATATATATATATATATATATATATATATATATATATATATATATATATATATATACGGTGTCGTACCAGAAGCGAACCGAACCGAACAGCGGAACTGAACCGGTATTTTTGCCGGACCTGAACCCGAACCCACACCGTTATTTTTTGAGCACGCTGAACCCGAACCGGAACTGAACCGAAAAAAGAAATAACGGTTACCGGTTCATGCCGAAACAGTTCGACCCTCCGCTATTAATATTGCACAGCAAATGCAATTCAGGCCTTTTTTTCTTTCACGTACCGTCAACTTCGTACCCGCTCGCGAACTTGTCCCTCCAGACAATTGAACACTATCACGCTCTAAGTAACAACAGGGGAAATGAATGAGCACCAATGTAGCAATGGTCTGTTGCTGCTGGAAGCGCGAGCGTAGTGCAAGCTGACCAAACAAAATGTCATTCTCGTCAGCTTACGGGGGGTATAAAACCACTTTGCCCTCCCCTAGCTGCGACTTTAAAGGAGCAATCAGGCTGCAGGAGTGCTCCACTGCGCAACAGCAAAAGCCCACACTCGATGTGTGCAAACTTTTTGCATTTCGTAATTTGTTTAAAAGGTCCGACACCTGCAAATTGTCAATACTTGACGAGTGTGACCACAGGAGCTGCTCACTGGCTAAGCAGTTTGCTGCTGATGCAGTTTTGTCTCTTTCAGATCTGCTTTTTTTTTCGAAGGTGCACTTCTACTGAGTGCCCAACTCGCTACATTACTTCTACTGCTACTCGTTCCGGAGGGGAGTACTGCTGTGGACGAATTAAAGAACGTCTACCCGTAAAAGTCTCATCTCATGCTCCGCGCGTCAAAATTCCCTTTCATTTTGTAACAGCATAATCTGTTATAAGATTCCGCAATGTAGCACACGGAACGATGGCCGGGGGTAAGGAAGTACAATCACATACTGTAAAAGCAATTGCAGTGGTCAGAGCAATATTGCAGGGACTGAGCGTTAACTAAAGCTTACTTTTAACAAAAGTGTGGCTAACCCATTCGATAAGGTGACAGCTAACAAATTATTCAGGGTGACCAAATAATCTAATTCATGGGTAGTATTTATGTGCCTGTCGTAGAATTTTTCTGTTTTTCTATATATATAAAGAATGTGCGCCATTGGTATTAAGCTCTGGTATTTGGACGCGCCAGTACGCAGGCCTAAATTTAAGGCTTCAAGGTTAGCGTGATGGGCGATCCCATAGCGACGATTGCAATTTCAACAAAAAAGGAAAGGGCAGAAAATATATCCCACCGTCATATCTCTTGGCGGTGGCTTTATGAATAGTCGCTAGGACAACATGAAGTCTGGGCGAGAAAGTATGTGGTAAATCGTCGCCACTTCATCTGTTTTTCTATCTCGTAATTGCTTAAAGTTTGCTTTGCAATTGCGCCACTGCCCTTGGGGAACAGTAGCATTTTGAATTTTCGTTTGTATTTTGATTTGACGGTCATTTGGAAGTACGAAATGTGTTTTTTTTTTAATTTCAGGGATGATTCAACTCATCGAACCGGTGCGGGAACCGGTTCAAGCTCCCGAACCGGTTCGCGAACCGGTTCGGTATGTGATTTTGTCGAACCGGAACTGAACCGGAACGAAATGAATTCGCCTGAACCAGAACCGTTACCGAACCGGTATTTTTTTCGGTTCGACACACCGATATACATAGTGATCAAAGTTAAGTCGACAGGTTTTTTTAAAAAATAGGCGCTTAGATTTACGCGAAGACCACCTCTACAGTGAGGTTTGGCGCCCAGGGGGACACCTAATTAGGAGGTAACGTTTGATGTAGGTGGCTTAATTAACTACAATTGATTAATTACCTTTTTAGTGGCTGCAGTAACCAGGCATGTTTGTATTCGAAAGTTAGACGCAATCGTGTTTCTATGCAGTTTCAATTCACAGAATTCTTCTAGCGCATACGTAGTCCGAGATATCAAATGGCGAAGTTTAATTGCCGTTCGCATGATTACGCATGCTAGAAGTCAAGACCAGCGCATAGCTCCTCCCTTTTGTTCTGTGTTTCGATAGCGGTTCCGAGTAGTACAGATTGCGATAACGCCAGCCAAGAATGAATGGGTGCCAGTTATCACTTTTTCCTGTGCCTCCACCCCTTTGTCGAACTGAACACCGTACATACAGCAGGCACGTCACAGAAGGGAGGAGCTTTGCGCCGGTGCCGACTGTCTTGGGCGCAACACCGTTAGCTGCATGTTGTACTTTTCCCACTAACACGCGAATTATTCCTTTTTCCTGTACTGACGCTACGAACTACCATTGCGGCGAAAGGTATTCTTGTAGCGCAAACCCGCTGGCTCGCGGATCTTTCATGCAGGCAGGTGCATGCCGTGCAGAGAAGACGCTCTGTGGAACAACGGGGTGAGGTAGTGTCGCTGAACAAATTGAAAATTTTTTTTTCTCTGCTAAAACAAAAACTGTTCTGATTAAACTTTCTGAAATAAACTGCGATCATTGGTACTAGTGAATGGCTCGCATTTGATATTTTTACTACGAGCACAACAATGCGCAATTTTAAGGTGAATATGGGCCATAAGGGAGATTTTCCCAAGTTTGACAAACGTTTTCTCGCACATTTAATCTTTTTTCAGTGTAAATATAGTTTTTATCAAATTTCCACAATGCTGAGATACAGGTACAAATGCTCCAATGGCTGAGAGAATGTGCTTGTGTTCGCTAAAAATGTTTGAAAATGCTTGACATCGTGTATTTTCTGAATGGCGTAATCACAGCAAAGAAAAGGAAAAATATTTTAAAAATTCGGCATACAGCAGCCCAGGGCCTCGACATGATGTTCACAAAAAATGGTGGCCATTGTAAGAGAATTTACTTTTTCATGACTTTTTAACAGACGTAAGTTTGCTTGAAACCCTGGAGATAAAAGTGCCGCTAGAAACAGAACAAAATTTTTTTGGACAAAAACACTTTCAGGGAGCATTGCGGGCCATGCGAGGATGACCCACCATTTTTACTGAGCAAATCCGTGATGGTCGATTTTACGGCTGGGACGTTTGGCATGGAATGACCCAGATGTATTTGTCGTCCTGCAGTAGACCTGAGTAGGCTGATGATGATGATTATGATGTACTCGCTCTCCCCTTGCATCCCGTTGGTTTTCTTGCTCAATTCATTTGTGGTCCAAGTGTTACTTGCTGGTGCTGAATGTGTCTTTAATGTAACGCTGCGCACTCAGCTGCCACTCCATTATTTTAGTGTTAAGCGACCTTACACCCTTTTTTAGGGTGTTCACAAGTACACCCTTGTTTAGCCAAAACACCTTTTAAAGCTGTGCCCCATGGGGCAAGATTTTTACCCCTTTCGACCAGAAAAGTGTAAAAAAGTTTAGTGTGTATTCTTGAGATGTATTAAAAATTTGTAGTGGCTTAGCTCGGCTATGCCAGGATATACGTAGCGTGAGCTAAGGTTCAGCTGGTTGTTCTTAACTTTATTGGTTGTCTACGATTAGCTTGATTATCATGCTTACTGTTGCTTCAGTGACGCGCATCCGGTATACGCATTATGTGACACATGTATATTTATCAAGCGGCTCCGGCGCAGCGTCACCAATCGCCCCAGAGCTAAGCTGGTTCCACAGGCGCACGCCGGTGTTGCTGCGACGCACGAGCCATCGGTTGCACACCCGGCCACTCCTCGCATGATCATCAAGTGGACCGGGCCGCCACGTGCGGAACGGAGGTCGGCGAAGACGCTGGGTGCGTGGGGTGTGTGAGAGACGCCGGGCAGCGAGCAACGTTCTGTGCGCCGTGTGATGTCAGTGCTCGTCGCTCATGCGCAGCACGGCTCTCCAGGAGCCACGCGAAACTGCTTAACCTCGGCCAGTGTAGCTCACGCTACAAAACTCATCTAAGAATTTTTTCGTTGATCTGTATGCAGCTAAGTGGCCAATAACTGTGTCGAAGGGAACTGCCGAATGTGCCGAATAATGAAGCGTGGCATACGTTATCACTAAAAAAATTCACTCCTCACTGCGACACCACGCAACGCAAAATTTAGTGATCGCATTGAGCAACATATCCTAGCGCAAATCTCCTTCTCGAGCCAAATCATGCGTACTGGGCTCGACGCTGGCCAATTTGGTCATTTTGATCCCAATGATAAGTTGTTCGGGTGCGCTATGTTGAAGCAGAACCATAGGCACTTTTATGAGTGTAGCCTTCGACAACACTCTCAAGAGAAGCGCCAGGAACACAGGAAGAGTACGGGAAATCCAGGGGAAAATACTTTTCTACCAATGTGCCGTCGTTTATTGGCCACTGTGTATTTACTTCGGCCTTGGTGGCACGTGGGTGGCGCCAAGATCTTCGGAGTCCTAACCCGAGGCTCAGCGTCGGCGTCGCCGGGCGCGTACAGGTTGGACGCCCGCCATCCGGGACGGACGGCGGGGCAGTGCGGCCACAGCGTCGTCGTCGGGGGGCCGTGCGTGCTGCTGACGTGCTCGGCAGCATGGTCGGCGGCGTCCCATTTTGCCCTCGGGGCGTGCCTGGTCCTACTGTTTTCGACAGCTGGGCTTGAGCGCCGCCCTCTCTTCCCGTCGGTCTCCGGGCTCCCTCTGATCGGCCGGACTTCCCTCTCCACCAGCGCCATTTCCGCTCTTTCTCTCCCTGCGGTCTGGCCCCAAGATGCGTTTTCTAGTCATCAATATTGCTTTACACGTTTGTTTTCCCTGGCCGCAAAAGTAAAAAGAGAGATGAAAAAATATCGGGCTGCACATCTCTTCCTGTTCACTTTCTTGATTTAATTTGTTCCTTTTTTCTCTCGCGCTCTCGGTGCCCGTATGTACTAGATTGAACTATGCACGGCTTACCAACATATCGTCTTAGTTTTGTTTCTCGCCATTTACAAGCCTTTCATTGCGCCGCATATTCTCTGGGCATAATCTGATCCTGCGGGGGACATTGTAATCGCGTCAGGGGTGGCTTAGCAGCTTCGTGTTGTCTCGCCTTCTCTGCCATTTTTCTTGCTTATGAAAGCTACCATAGCGCGCATTATCTCCCTCGCTGTGTTCCTTACTGACGTTTAAACTTCGGAGACAACAATTAGAGCGAAATTTTACGTAACTGTGAATTTTTCGCCGAATATTTATTTATTGCCCAGGCTGTACTGATCCCCAGCGTGAGCCTACCACGGAGGGCGTTTATTAAGTCTTTGAAAGGAAGGAAGGAAGGAAGGAAGGAAGGAAGGAAGGAAGGAAGGAAGGAAGGAAGGAAGGAAGGAAGGGAGAGAGGGAGGGAGGGATGACCTAGAAGTAAGGCATCGTTTATAAGGGCAATAGATAAGGTGATACAAACCAAACAAATACCGGAGGACTGGCTAGAAAGTAGGATGAATTTAATATGTAATGGCCGAGGCAACAAAGCCAGTACTGATTCATACTGACCTCTCACAGTAACGTCAGTGGTGTATAGATTCGTATTACAGGCGATAAAATCTGAAATTTAAGCATGGATGGAAGAAAATGAAATCCTGGGGGAATCGCACAATGGATTTAGACAAGCCAGGAGATTGGATGATAATTTGTTCGTGATACCGCAATGCATTGAAATTGCAAAAGCGCAGAATAGACCATTATGGATTACGTTACTGGACATTAAAGGGGCTTATGACAACGCAAACAGAGAACTGCTGTGGCGAATGCTGAAACTCCAGGGATTATATGACGAGTTAATACAGTTCTTTATAGCAATATATAAAGATCATAGAGTGCACCTTACATGGGAAGGACAGAAATGCGCCCAACAGGTCAGTACCCATCGGGGACTGAACCAAAGATGCCCTTTGAGCCCAATATTATTTATGATTTATATGGCAGGGTTAGAAAAGAAACTGGAAAAAAGAAAAGAGGGTTCAACCTGACGCATATGCTGCAAGGCGAAGTACTACAAAAGCGTGTTCCGGGAATGTTATACGCGGACGACATTGTTCTTTTAGCTGATAACCAGACCGATATGCAACGGCTCATAAATATTAGCGGCCAGGAAGCCACCGACCTAGGGCTAAATTTTAGCGAGAAAAATCGGGAATAATGGTTTTCCATGACACCATCACTGACGCAGTGTCTATCCAGCATGGCGAATTACCCAGAGTGAAGGAATATAAATATTTGGGAGTGTGGATAAACGAAAGGGATAACCACTTAAGAACTCACGAGGAGAAACTTGAGGTTAAGGGAAAGCGCAACGCAGCTATAATGAAGTATAGAGATCTGTGGGGTATAACAAATATGAAGTAGTGAGAAGAATGTGGAAAGGAGTAATGGTTCCGGGTCTCACATTTGCGAATGCTGTACTCTGCTTCTATCACGCCTTGAAGTGAACCAGAGAACGGTAGGCCGTTTGGCCATAGGAGCGCATGGAAAAACAACTAACGAAGCAGTGCAGGGAGATATGGGCTGGGCGTAGTTTGAAGTTCGAGAAGGGCAGAGTAAAATGTGTTTTGAGTGGAGGTTGAGAGCAATAGATCAACGAAGGTGGGCAGCTGAGGTTTTTAGGTACCTATACTTGAAAAGCGTGGACGCGCAGTGGTTAAGAAAGACTAGAAGGCTAACGATGAAATACGGGAAGAACAGTGAAGAATCCAAAACAGCCAAGGTAACCAAAAAATAGGCAAGGTAGATAGAAACGAATAAATGGAGAGAACAAATGGAAGCTAAAACGTCGTTATAGATGTACAGGGCTGAGAAATTGGGCATCAGAAAGGAAAATTTCTACGATAATTCCAAGGGCAGTGCCTTGCTTTTTGAGGCTAGAGCAGGTTGCTTGCGGACTAAGAGCTTTGTGGGGAAGTATTCACAAAATGATAGGGTATGCGTGGTCTGCGGAAAAGAAACAGAAGCTATGCGCCACATAGTATTAGAATGCGAGGGTATCCATCCAAATCTACATGAGGGAAATATTCGGCTTCCAGGAGCCCTTGGATTTACGGGCAGCACAGAGGAAGTGAACTTCAAGGCTGTCGAGACGACGAAAAGAAGATTAGAATGCTGGTGGACCAAACGCAGAGAGGAGAATATTGCCTAGGACAGCTAGCACCTGTAACAGGAAAAAAAGTACTTTGTGCTTAATAAGTTTTTTGTGCCTGCCCTAAGCAGCGATAGTATAAAACCAAGAGTATAAAACATAGGTATATTAGTCCTTTTTGGTAAGATGACACGTCATCACCCCGCTACAAAGGGGAAACCAATAGCAATCATCATCATCATCATCTGAAGGAAGGAAGGAAGGCAAAAAGGGAGGGAGGGAGGGAGGGCGGGTGGTAGGACTATAAACTTCAGTAGCGGAAACAAGATAGGCAATACATAACGGGGTGTACGATAACCGAAGAAAAAAAGACGAAAATAGAGAGAAGCGAATAATACGGTAGACAAGAGAAAGAAGTTAAGGGGCATAGATGGAAGAAAGAAACGAACGAGAAGTAGAAAGGAAAGAAAATAAGAATATAAATGTAATTGCAAAGAATGTAACAAAAGGACGCAGAAGAAGAGAAAAATATAAGAGAAACAAAGAGAAGGAACAGAATTTAACGGGTGGAAACAGAAAGGAATTAAGCGTAGGAAATAAAATAAGCGAGAAATAAAAACGAAATAAGGTAAATTGAGAGTAGAGCAATGAAGAACACCTAGCAAAGTGCACGAAATGACAACAAGGAAAGAAAAAGCAGGAAATAAAAAAAACCGACGAGAAAGATTCTGATAAAAGCGCGAGGGGTGCAAAGGGCGTTAAAAGGAAAAGAAAAGAGGGAGGGGTGAAGTAAGGGAACAAAGAATTTTTCTGGGATCTCATCACTTACTGGGGACATAAAGGTCCTTATACACGACTTTCATGTTCATTGCACCGGCGACTCCGTGGGACGAAATTCCATGCTGTCGTAATCGTTCTGTAGGCAATTGTGATGCAGGGTTTTAACCTTGAATGTCTTTTCTTTCGAGGGACACTCGAAATGAGCTACTTGAAGTTAATACGTGCACTAGTGAGACATAAAAGGGTATAGCTTTTGGTCTCCGGCGAACTCCGCCGTCAAGGACCTCCGAAACCTAGCTGTACAACCGCTTTGAGAGGTGTAAAAATTAAGCTGTTGTAGCTTCACGTGTTTCTCAAAACAGTGCCTGTTTTTAAGGCTTGAGAGTAATATAGCCCCTTCATTCTAGAAGAAAGCCGGAGCTGCGCAAATGGGGATCGCGTGAGCACTGTGGCCCGCTTTGTGATATTCCGATGAAACCGTTTGGAACAACTCCCATCTCAACTCTCTGTAGGGTCTCAGTTCTTGGTAAGCATCCACCGCAATCTTCCACTTGACCACTAGAGAGAGAGAGAGAGAGAGAGAGAGAGAGAGAGAGAGAGAGAGAGAGAGAGAGAGAGAGAGAGAGAGAGAGAGAGAGAGAGAGAGAGAGAGAAGGAGGGAGGGAGGGAGGGAGGGAGGGAGGGAGGGAGGGAGAGCGATCTTTAAGGAAGTCTGGCGATGTTAGCTGGGCTAAAATGCCTAACTTGCTACGCCGTTCGATGACGTGATGAAGATGATGGCGATGATGTTTAAGACGTGATGCGCACAGAGACGGTCAGCTATTTACAGCGACTGCTCTAGACCTGTGTGTTACAGGTACTCTATCAGATCTTTGGTAGCCCGTAAAGCACGTTTGGGACAAGCCCATGGTCCTAAAGCGTCCCTTAGCTGCATGTCCACGGAAAGCGGCAGTCCCAAAGCCACTGCGAGGGACACTCTTTGAGCACTGAATTTAGCACATTCACAAAGCAGGTGCTGCAGGGTTTCTCGCACATCACAGCGTGGGCAGAGTGGCGACCTAACCTGTTTTATCTTAAAGAGGAAGTTGCGCGTGTATGCGACATTCAACCGCATGCGATGTAGAATTGCTTCTACCCGCTTTGAAAGTCCTGGTGGCGTTTTAAATTTGCAGTTGGGATCGATGAAAGATATCGGCGCGTAATGACGTTATACGTCATCCCAGGCTGCACGCTGCATGTTCCATGCCACGATGGATGCAAGTACAGATGCATCTTTTTCGGAGAATGGTATAGCTATTGCCGATGCACGATGCTTATGCGCAACGGATGCAGCAATGTCCGCCTTCACTTTGCCAGTTATCCCACAATGGGCTGGAATCCACTGAACTGCAATGTGATGGTGCGCTTGTAGAGCTTGAAGATGTAAAGCGTGTATGTCAGACACAAGCTGGTTTTTTGGAAAAGACGCTAGACATTGAAAGGCAGCCCTTGAGTCTGTGAAGATGGCCCACTCTCGTGCGGGTTGCTTGACGATATGAGCGAAAGCCACCCTCAGAGCTGCAAGTTCGGTAGCCGTAGTTGACGTTCTGTGACTGAGCATGGCACTGATGGTGGTACGTGATGACGCTATCCACACCCCAATAGTGGATGATGTTGATGACACTGACCCATCAGTGTACACATGAGTGTGGCCTCTGTATATCCGCGAAATGTAGTCCAGGGCGAAGAACATCAGTGCGGGAGCCGGAATATGCTCCTTCCTCGTGATACCGGGCACAGTAGTCGTGACCGGTATGGGCAAGAACATCCAGGGCGGGTGCTCAAGAGGAGCAGGCTCTTGGTACACCTTCGGCAGAAATTCACGCACTTCTTTGGCCCAGTTTGTCTTTAGAGGATGGCCCCGCTGTCTTGCCACAATGTTGAAGAGTGTAGGGCTCAGCACCCCACCACGGGGAACACCTCGGGTCGGATGTAGCGATGAGTCGCCCATGTCGGTAGACATGTACACATACCTATCGGAAAGGTAGTCCGATAGCCATGCGTACATGCGGCCCCGAATGCCTTAAGACTTCAGCACCGAGCAGATGGCTTCATGCTCGACGCAGTCATACGCTGACTTGATGTCGAGGAACACGGCAACAGCACTGTTCCGCCGAAACTTTGTTTCTCTTATGCTATTTGCAAGGCCAATGACGTTGTCGAGGCTGCTAAAACCCTTGCGAAAACCAGACATCTGTGCCGGGTATATATCTCGGATGGTCAAATCCCAGTCTAAGCGGAGCAGCACCATATTTTCCATCACTTTCCCGACACAACTCAGGAGCGCTATGGGTCGGTAAGACTCGATGGCGGTGAGAACTTTTCCTGGCTTTAGGACTGGGACAAGGCGAGCGTGTTTCCACCTTCGCTCTAGACGACGTTTCCCACGAAAGATTGAAGGCATGCAGGAGGCAACTTTTTCCCTTTTCACCTAGATGCGAGAGGGTTGTGTAAGTGATGTCATCGGGGCTGGGCAGCTGGATTTCTTGACAGAAGCCAGTGCAGCGAGCAACTCTGCCATGTAGAATGTCTCGTCCATTGGGGACACCGGGCCTGAGCATGCCTCGTTGGGGGGAGAGTGTGGCGGAAGAAGAGCTGCTGGCGCTGCAGTAATTCTCCTGCAGAAGGCGTCAGCGATTCGGAGGTCACTGGTGTTCATGCTCAGTGAGATGGATTTGAACGGGTGCAGTTGAATCTGCGGGGTCCGCAAACTTCGGAGCAAGAGCCATATTCTGGACAGTGGCTTCCGAGGGTGCAGCTTGGAGCAGAATGATTCCCACTCACGCTTGGCGAGCTTATTCATATGCCTCCGAATCGCCTTCTGGGCTCGTCATTGACACACGGATATCTTCAGGCGCTTCTGTCCGGCGCGCTCATCTTTCTGCTTTTCGACGAACGCGCGAAGCCTCTCATACTCCGAGCTCCGAGCTCTCATTTCGAGCTCTTGACATCGTGTCCACGAAGGCTTCAAATGAGCTCACCACGGCTTCCTCCACCACAGTTCTAAATGCCTCCCTGTCAGAGGAGCGAATCACATACTGTGGACGGGAGCCCGAGAGACCATCCACTGCAATGTAAGTCGGCGCATGATCGCTGCCATGCAGTTCAATGTCCACTGCCCAGCTCGTCCTAGGGAGGAGTTGTGACGAAACAAACGTGACGCTGAGGGCGCTTGACATCTTTCCCCGGTAGAAAGTGGGCTCTCCAGAATTGACAACGCACATACCCTGCCGGTGGGCAAGGTCCAGAAGGTGCTTCCAATTAGCCGTCGTTTTCCTGCTGCCCCAGATGGGGTGATGGGTGTTGAAGTCACCGGTCAAGATGTGGGGGGCTGGTGTAGTACTGATGATGCCTTCTAAGCGATTTAAGTCCAGTGCTACACGAGGTGGAATATAGGCGGAGATTATCGTGAAGGACAACTATGGCTGCCACGTATTCATTCCGTGCATCCGGTGAAAGACCATGCTCTATTATGGTGAGGTCATTTCTCACGGCCATTAAAACTCTTGACATTTCACGCCAGTCAGCGACCGCAGAACTGTGTATACAGAAAGGCGTATGTCTTCCATCAACCATGATTCAGAAATAGCGACCACCGGAAAACGATGTTTTCGTGTGAATTGGCGTAGGTCCGAAAGGCGCTGCTTCAGTCCGCAGGCGTTCAACTGTAAGATTGTAGCTTTATCTCGAATTTCTTGTACTCTGGGAACTGTGATTGCACCAGAAGTTGCAGGTAACGCCATTGCATAAGGAGAGCTGAAACACAGTCCAGGAGTGTCAGGATAGCCACGGCTACCGGTGATGAAAGGGGGCGAGGAAGAGGCGCACCACTTCTACTACAGCTGATACCACAGAACGCAAGCCCCCGGAGCTCTGGTGCTCCTTTGACTCACGCTGCTCTCGCAAAGATGTCCGACGAGCAGGCTTCGAAGTTCGTACAGCTGGAGTCGGAGTCTCGTCTGATGGCTGAGCAGGCGCGGCTGTCGATGCAGGCGTGGCGGCATTTTTCGAGGAGGAGTCAACCGTTGCTGCGGTAGCTCGTACTGGCAGAGCTACTGTAGGGGGATGTTTCTGCTATGATTCACGATGGAGGACTGGCAGAGCTGGGAAATCCTCCTCATTGTTGATGAACACGAGACCCGCAGATGTGTACTCTTGCTTTCTCCCGTGTTCCTTATGCCCAGCCTTACGGCGTTCCAGTAGAGCGTATTTTGCTGACTTGTAGTCAGTGTTGTTTCTAGCCTTTATTTTGAAAATAGCCTTCTCATCACGGCGGACAGAACAATAAACAAACGTCGATTCATGTTTTTTGCTCCAGTTTGGGCATTTAGGATTTTCAACTGAGCAGGATGACCACTAGAGAGGGACCCTGCACTGGTAGCGTGTTGCACTCAACGGGGCCAGTCGGCGACATCATTATCATCATCATAATCGTCGTCGTCGTCGTCATCATCATCATCATCCTGTCCACGCCCACTGTAGGGCGAAGACCTCTCCCTTGAATCTTCAATTATCCCGGTCCTGTGCTAACTCCGGCCAATTTATCCCTGCAAACTTCGTGATCTCATATGCCCATCTAACTTTCTGCCGCCCCCTGCCACGCTTGCCTTTTCTAGGGATCCACTCTGTTGCCCTTATTGACCAACGGTTATCTTGCCTTCGCATTACATGCCCTGCCCACACCCATTTTTTCTTCTTAATTTCTACTAATATGTCTTTAACACCAGTTTGCTCCCTGACCCACTCCGCTCTCTTCTTAATGTTACACCTATCATTTTCCGCTCCATTGCCCGCTGAGTCGTTCTCAATTTAAGTTGAACCCTCTTAGTGAGCCTCCGAGTTTCTGCCCCGTAGGTGAGTACCGGTAAGATGCAGCTGTCATACGCTTTCTCCTTTCGGGACGCGACCTTCAAACAAAGAGACCTAAAGGTTTCGCTTTCAAAGAACAGGTGGTAAAAGCCGCGACCACCGCCGGGAACAATGCCCGATTGGAAATAGCCAGCGGTTCCAGTGGCAGCGTACGCAAATCACACAAGAGAACAATGCAAAGTACGGGCAAATCCCCGGGCAGCGGTGGGAGGGCGGGATAACCTGGCCACGGCTTTCAACGAGGAGTACCTGCTAATTCGTGCCCGTACCGCGGCGCTACCAATCGGCCCCATAGGAGAAAAGGGCGCCACGATTGTTTGCTTTCTTTAAATGTTTTCTGCTCCACAAACGTTTTTAAGGGACAATGATGTGAATTTGTCAAACTCACGTTTTTGCTTGCACTCCGTAGACTGGCTCAAATGAACACACTTTTTATCGTTTATCCGGGCGATAAGGCGGTATTTATTTTATAATGCTTGAAAGAAGAAAAACTACCATGCGCGGTTTGCGGTGGCTGCTCCAACGTGCCGCAGTGACGTCAGGTAAAGGTGCTACGTGATTGTACGAGGTCCAAGATTAGCATTAAAACAAGTTTGGGTTTCGGTTCTGTAAAATAACATGCTTGGCATCAGACGTTATCGTTGGATGGGCATTCTCGATATCTCAATAATCGCCATGCCGCGCTTCTGTCATGTTGTCGGCTGTAAAATGCCTCAGATAAGCCTACCAGGACGGTTTGGGATCGTAGCAACCACTAACCGAGGCCTACGCCGTGGATGAATGCCCTCCGCGTCACCGCAGACGCTCAAATGCCATGCGGTCTTGCCCCATCTTTGGAGATTGCCTCACTCATGCCTGTATCGTAAAATGCGTGTCCGCACCAGGCCAAGGGTCTGCTGATTCTGACCTGTGCCCACTGCCCGCAAGCACTCGGTACTTATGGCAATACCACGCCAACGAGAACTCGCTAGCATGTCAGTGTCAGTCTGCGCGTTTTCTGCGAACTCGCTCGTGGAGCAATGAACGTTACGGCCAAAAAATGGTGAATTCAGTATAGAAAGCATCGGCCGAAAACGAAGAAATCAACTTACAAAAAAAAAAAAGGATGTACCCTCGGGGATTCGAACTTGCGACTTGCAAAATAACATACCTAGCGCATCAGACCGCTCATTTCCAATATACGAGAGCGCTGGCTCGTGGCCGAGATGCGACCTTCACAAATGCAGCAGCTGGAATCTCAGCCATGAGCCAGCGCTCTCGTGTATTGGAAATGTAAGGTATATAATGTATAACCAGTTTACATTTTTATTTAGTTTTAGCATTTCAAGCAATTTAGATGAATATTTGTTGTATAGCGCTCTTGCGGTAAGCGTCCCCCAAATTTCCACAATATCTCATTTCTAGCAATTGCATTTCTTAGACGGAAAAGCGTTCACAGATGCGTGGTCGTGCTGCTGACCGCTGTGCTTGTTCACCCAGTGCAAACAAGTGCTTCGTGCACCCTCGTTTTACGCTGTACGGTAACAGTTTCAGTTGATTTTATTTCCTTAGCACCTATATTAACTTCGCTGACTGTTCTCCCGCCTTCAATTGGCATTAAATTTTCCGACTAGCGTACCAGTCGGAGAAGCGTCGCATGTGCGCCTGTGCAGCGCTTGTGTGGAGCGACCTGGACTTGGAGCTTGATACAGTGTACAAACTAACAAACTAAAGAAAGGCACACTCTTCCATTCACAAACGTGTCGTGGCTTAGTTCTACTGAGCGAATGAATAGCGACGAACCGCCGTCGGCGGCTGGCGGGACTAACGCTGGGCCAACTGACTCTGTCGGAAGGTCATTGAGCCGTGGAATAGCGCAATCAAGCCAAGTCATTTTTTCCTGCCGTCACACGAAAACACCACAGAAAATGGACGAGGATCCAGAGAGGAGGACAGGAATTTCGAATTGATTTTTCTACCAAATAAATTTCCGTAAACGCACCCATAGTGGTCGAAACATGGCCTAGGGACTCTGGACTACAAGTTGCGCTAGTAATCCGCGATGTTTACAAATCACTTCAGTGTCCCTTTAAGAGTGGAGCTGTTTAAGCTTGATTTCTATCCGTACCTGGCGTCCCTCAAAACTCGACGAAGCAAAGTGGAGAGGAAGGCGAATGGGGGAGGCGAAAAGCGAAAATGCCCGTGTATTCGAGACTTTGGCGCACGTTAAAGATTCCCAGGTGGGCAAAATTAATCCGGAGCCCTCCCCCTGCGGCACGCCTCATCGCCTGTGTAGCGTCGGCACGTTAAACCTCATAATAAATCAATCAATCCCTAATTTTTTAATCATTACGCACCGCTTTAATTACATCATTACAGCTGTGGCTATCCTATTGGCTGTTGCTGGTGGACGTCACGGTTTATTTCTCGCATTGCTTGTGGCGATGCGCCGTCGTCGGCGCTGCGCAGCAACCTCTTCTATACCTGAGCCTCTACGTACAGTTTTGGCGTTTCTCTCTCTCTCTCTCTCTCTCTCTCTCTCTTCTCTCTCTCTCTCTCTCTCTCTCTCTTCTCTCTCTCTCTCTCTCTCTCTCTCTCTTTGTGTGTGTGTGCGCGCGTGAGCGTGCGCGTGCGTGCGTGCGTGTGTGTGTATGAGTGCGTACCTGTGCATGCGTGTGTGTGTGCGTGTGCGTGCACGTGCGTGTGCGTGCACGTGCGCGTGCGTGCGTGCGTGCGCGCGCAGAGTTTGAGTCACAAACTCAAGACTTCACTTTCAACCCGACAAGTCGGCAACAAGCGTTCATTGCTTCGAAAATGCCGCCGAAGAGGACATCACGAGCCGGCCCGCTCTCCGGGAGAGAGCGCGCAGCCTTGGTCGCGTAGTCCAAAGGTCAAGTTCACAGCGAACGATTATAGGCGATTTTAAATCTCCCGTAGCTCCGGTGATACTTAATAGATTTTTTTAATGCTCGAGGGAGAGATTGCTGGGACAATACACTTTATCCCAAAATGCATCCCGAATAGTCGATGAAGTGCTGCAGCGTGCAACGGTCCCTCGGACATGGCGTCGCCCCCTCCGCTGCTTCTACTTCTGAAGTCGTGGACGAGGTTCGTGACGTGGATGCCTCCAGCGGGTAAGCGCAACTGTTGGGCCCAAGCGTACTAGCCTCGATAAGTAGTACTGTAGTGCTGACGACGACGGCCACGGCGGATGCAGTTGCATTCATAACAGTCTCAGCTGTCATGGGCCCGGAAACACCACCAAGGCCGTAGCCGCTGAGGTCGAAGTGCCGGTCACCACTGGCTGTTGTGGCCAGTGCGCGCCACAGCCGTCACTCGGAGTGACGGCTGTGGCGCCGTCACTCCGAGTTTTCCGAAAATGGCTTGTTGTCCGTGCCCATGTTGATGTAGCATTTATGAAACGTACAGAAAAAACATTCTCTTGTGGTTTTTTTTTCCTTTTGTACACTTACTGTGACTAGTTTATTCACCTTTTGCGTTATAATTGCAGTGTCCAGAAATGCCGACCTTTCTGCCCACGAATAACAGCTGTCAGTTTGCACTCCAGCTTGTTCTGCTCTCATCCACATTAAGTTTGCCTGCATTCCGCTCCTGGGAAAAATGTGGGAAGCTAACCCGAATAATGCCTGTGATACACGGCACCTTTCAAATGACAATTTACTAGAGATAGTCAATGCGCCACTCGGTAGGCTCGGGGTTCGAACGCCTTCGGGAGGCCTTTAAAACGGCCGTGTAGAGCAGACCGAGTTTCAGTCTGTACACATGTTCATTGTCTCGCACGGTGCACGTTGAGCGTAGCGGGGAGTTTCCCCGGGAAGACAACGTTTAGGGAACTGCCTCGCTAACCCTACTATCCCCACCCCACCCCTCCCTCACCTCGTTCAGCTGCCGGACTCTGTGGTTGCTCTGGGGGCGCAGTTGGCCCAACGGACATTGTTCCCCGAAGGATGGGAGAGACAGTGAGGGAGAACGAGGGACGTTGAGTGTAGGTCAGTGGGACCAGTGGCGCAGCGAGGGACGCCGATGTTGACAGTCGTGCGTGGGCTTGTTCTTCTACTGGAGGGCGAGAATCCCGCCTTGTTCAATGTGAGCCGAATGTATTTTTCTGCCCTACGCACTGCAGCCGGACTTGTTTATCTTTCGTTTTGCGACGAGAACCAGCCACGGCTTCAAGCTGCGAGTTCACGCCAGACGCAGGCGATGCAGCACGCTGAAGGCGCGCTTGCTCGGAACGCTCCGGAAGCAGAGTTTTCGGTGCGGCCTAACGGCATAGAGGCGCGGCCATCTGGTGGCCCAGCCATTCCGAAATTACAGTCCCAAAGGCAAAGATATTTCTTCACTCTCGAGAAAAAAAAAAATTTGGGGCATATGGCATTGGATATGGTATTGGATATGGTATTGCCTGCAACGTCACAGTGAATATGCAGCCATCCAAGGACAATGTGATGGCCCTTACGCACTTCCGTTGTATGGAGTTGTTAGCAGTGCACATGACCTGACGATGGTGCAAAATTGGGAAAGTTGATAGCTTTTCAAGAACCTGCTCTTAGGTTGTCAAGCTCACTCAAGAGTGCGCTGACCGACGCGCATACAGGAGGTTGTCCCGACGTTGTCAGGGGACAGAGGAAGGAAGAAGAAAGAACGGAAAGGCCGGGAGGTTAACCAGGTGTAGAGCCCGGTTTGCTACCCTGCACTGGGGGAGTGGGGCTCAGGGAATAAAAGGGCGGGTACAGAGGAGATTAGCATGGCCCCTGCACAACAGTGTCAGAAAAAATTCTGAAGCGTTCCTCCTTATTAAAAAAATTCCTAAGAGTTAAATAACCAGACAAATATCAGAGAAGGTGGTTCAGACAACTATTTTTTTACAAAGCTAGCAATCAAAAACATAAGCATGCGAAGGATCAGTAAACCAGGACACAACCTCGACACGAAAGGGACAGCCACGCTGGTGAGGTTCCCTCCGTCCAGATTTCCTACCATGTCTTCTGTCTCACGAAAACACAAAAACAATGTAAATACACGCAAAGACAGAAGGGTTGTATAATCAGGATTGGGAAAGAAGTCATCATTGAATGGCCTAGAAGAGAGGTCCCAGAATCAATGTGACCATCAACGTTTAATTAACAACCGTAGCAACACTACTTCCCTTGTAACTTGTGGACACCATTTGTAAACAACGCTACGAGCAACCGTACTCAACAAGCGACTCAGAATCGCCAGGGTATCAAGTATTCTTCAACATTTAAACTTTAAAGTACGAAAAAGAAACGGAAGAAAATGAACATCGCCTTTTTTTCATCAATAAAAGCACGTTGACAAGCCAGTGACTGTTCCCGAAGCTGTGGTCGCTGATTCTAGAACCTACGTGTCTTATATCCTACTGCCTAACCCCAACACTTCCACCGCCCAACAAATCTTTATTCCCAATAACCTGTCAGTAACGTTTCATACCTGCTAGTCCTGCGATACACCTGTGGTGCAGGTTGGGCACTCTTTTTTTTAGATCTCGCGTAATGTCGAAGGTATAGGTGCCCTTTTCATCCTCAATCCCACTCACAGGCGCAAGTGTCCTCTCATGAAAACGGTCACCAGCGAGGCCATTTCGTCTGACCTCCAGTGGACCTCCCCCATCCTTGCCCTTAGTCGGCCCTAGCCTGTTGTTTGTGACGTCTAGCGCGTGCAAATCCCTTAGAGTACAGAAGCGGCGGGGCACGTGCGCTACAACGCGGCTGACTTCTATATGCTGGCTTTCCTGAAAATGAGAGCCACCCGACTTTAGAAGAACAATGTGCACAAAGATAACACCACAGGTGTTCCACTGAATTGCATATAGCGGGAAAATTTTCAGACCATGAGTCGTTCATTTAAAATTCATAAATAATATAGGAACACTGAAGTCAAAACAGAATTTGTCTAAATAGATAGACTGGCATCCCCAGAAAACGAATATAGCACTCTCTCGGGCAGTACCTTGAAAATAATCGCGTAAATAATCAGACAGCGAAGCTGTGGGCTTCCCAGCAGAGATGGCGTCAACGGCGACTGGGCGGATGTGCCAACAGCCACGTGACGAACAACAGCATAAGAACCGCGCCCACAAACTCTCACAGAACCAGAAAAAATCTTTCTTTGCACGTTAACTTTCATAAGTCATAAAAAATTATAAATGTGCAGGTATAATTCAAACCGTGCCGACATTCGCGAGCTGCCAAGCCCCGGCGCCAATGGTGGTTGCGATGGTTATTGCATGTTCGTCGTAGACACATGCCTGTGGTCTCCTTATTTACATCATGGCGGCAAGTAGCGCGTCGGCCTTCCACTGTTCCGATTTTCTGTGGACAGTAATTTGCGTCTGATAGAACAACTGCTTTGCTCCCTCACGTAGCAGTGTCTGCCGACGGCGATATCCCGTGGTTTGACTATTTACTATGTTGTAATTATCACTAGCGACGATTCAACCCGAACCGGGTATATAGAGTGTGGGCGATTTTTCTAAAAACCTTCTCGGCTTGCGCCGGAGTGAAATGATTTGCCGCCAACGATGATCGCAATAAACGAGTGGTATACCCTTAGGACGAACAAGAGGCAATCGATCGCCTGTTAATTTCGCGCTTCGGCCTCAAAGCACATGCCGTCACGATGTGTTTGTTCGAAACCATTCCTTGATTGTCTTGAAGTTGAATAAAATGTGTGCGTCAAACCGGGTCTTTCGATTCAGGGCATTGTGTGCTGCTATGCTTCCACTACGATGCGTACTCAGGTAAATCGGTATTTTTATCATGTTATGCACGTTTTTCATTCCATACTGGCGCCAAGGCGTTTGTTAGTAGTGGTTTGTGCGCTCGTAAAAGCTCTAGGCACACATCGGGCACATGGGCTAATAGGCAACTCGCTTCGCAACACATTCAACAGATATCGCAATAAGCGTTACCATATCGCGACGCAAAACTGACGAAATGTTTTACTAAAACTCACGTCGCGGCGCCTACGTTGCCGGCCGCATAAATTTAGCGTTGGACTCTGTTACAAATTAAACTAATAGATGGTGCCACACTGTTATGCCCGGTGCATCGAAGCGACTAAAACCCGACTATTCATAACGAGAATGCAAACCAAAAGAGCATATCGTCGTTCGCGGTGCGGTTGCCCTGTCCGCTAGACGTTTCGTAGGTAAACTTAAAGGCGTTGCAGCACATTCACATTGTTTAACCACCATCTCACGTCCCGTGCGGCAGCAAGATTGACGCACAGAGAGTGGAGGGTAACGGACGTGTAGGTGGGCAAGTTGTTTTATCGTATGCGCCGAACACGCATACGCTCCTGCGGCCGCGATGGTTCGCGCGGTAGGTTTTATTTTTCCCGCTATACCACACCACAGTCTCACTCGCTTCCTGCAACCGTTAACGTCACTCTAAACGTTATGAAATGGCACAAGGAACGAAATGCGTTTTTCAGTATTTAATTTCTTGGCAATTAAAGCATATTTCGCCACCGAATATACGCTGAGAGGGCTCCGGGCAGTAGAACTTTCGTTTGAGCCCAACTTGCTATTTGCCCTTAGTGTCCCTTTAAGGATGTAGCAGGGATATTAAATAAGATACACATTTCGTTCCTTGAATGAAATTACGTGACCACTCCCCCCTTTTGTACGCAGTGATGGACATAAAGCTAACAGCTTTGGGTGTAGATTATATTGCTGACTGATTATTTATAAATAAGCTTTTTACGGTGGTAGGGTGACATTTAAACTGGCATCGAGCTGATGCAGAGCAGTTGACGTGTTGAAAGTGTGGTGTTCCGTAGTGCACGGATTTGTTGCTCAGCTTTGACTGGTAGCAAAAGACAAGGCATCTCCCTCAGGTACATCTCGTCTGGTTTTATTTTCGTAAGATTTTTTTCTTCGCGGGTACATTACTTGAGGCGTAACTAGGGATTCTTAAGAACAATAATTAATTTCCGGATGGAAACTTGCACACTAACCGAACATGTAAAATAGAACCACCAAATATAAACGCTTATTGAGTGGCATTATAAATTTCTGGGGGCACTATGGCGGCTTTTACAAGCTGGGAAGGCGAAAATATGGGGATACTTATTCACGTACATGGTTAGCGAAGGGGCCGGTTTCTGCTGGACTATTGTCACGAGTGCCCTTTACATACACGTCTATCAGTCGACACATAAGTCACGCTAGTTGACGGTCTCACAATTTCCTCCCGTCGCAGTGCTGTATCGATTTCCACTAATTCATTAAATAATGAGGCGGGCTCTTGGCACCCATTCATTCTAAAGCCGTGGGCGTGGGCATGTGCAAAAGCACGTGGAATTTTTGGGACATCCGCTTTTCACAGCACCGGGTTTTTCATATCATGGGGTACGTAAGGCTTGGGCCCTAAAAGTAGCACCCATAACAACCTCACCTAGGAACTCAAGGAACTCTAGGGTTATTTGTCATCATATTCGTCATCATCATCATCAACAGCCCACAGAGTCCACTGCAGAACGAAGGCCTTTCCCATCGACCGTTTGTCAACACTAGGTGCTTTCACTGCGCCGCAGGTAGTTAATCCGACGAAAATACCTAACGTGAACGCCACGTATTGAATGGTACTCATGTCCTGTTTCTTGGCGGATACCACCGAAGTGTCCCGTTCACAGCCTACCAACCCACTCTCCAAATGGACCTAGAGCCCTCCGTTTTAATAAACGTCTTCGGTGAGCATGTGCGAGTGCGGAATAATAGGGTGGCATCCCCTCTTGTTATACCCTTCATGCGATCGCCTCTGTGCTCGTCATATGTGGTGGTAGGAGATGGGGAACACTACGTAATGGGCTGTCCACAGTATGCTGCGGAGGGTACAGCACTGCTGTCAGTAATGCGGGAGTTATCAGCGATTCCCACATACCCCTCCTCTTCTGTAGACCACGCAGGAATTCGGCAGACCGGATCTACACCGAGTTCCTCCCCTTCGCTCTTGCACCCCCTTGTGCTCTGTTACGCATGCCATATGTCACATCTAAACGAGAGCTTCCGGACCTCGTCTGGTCTTGCCCAGACCTTGCCGTACTTTGTGCCCAAAACCGCCCAGCGAAGGTTCCCTCTTGTGGAGAGTGGATTCGGCACACTTGGCACGTCAAGGATACGTTGACAGCACTCTGGACCTTCGTCTGTGCGGCCTCCATGCCTGGGCATTATTAGCATCCTCCCTGCTCTTCCCCTTCCCCTTGCGGCTTCGCGCCATCCCATCTCAATAAAGTTTGCTTCATTCCTTCCACACCCCACTCTGGACCACGTCCTCTTTCCTGTGGGGTATCGGACACATCGTAGAGAGGTATCGCGCCTCCTTATTGGCTTTCTTTGGGACACTCAACAAGCGAACACATAGAGAACGGGGCATAATTTTGACGCATTTGGAGCCACTCGGCATTTCGTGCAGGGCTAGCACCGCTTGATCCAACTACACCACAACCACCACCCCCACCACCACCTTAATACGTGTTCCACCTCCCCATCTTCCTTCTTTTCCTCCTCCTTCTAACGTTTCATTAGAGAGCACGTTGAAATATTCTCAGATGCCGAAGCCCGGCAGAGTTGCGCGGCAGATTTTCTCAAATGTAAGCTTGGAGAAGCTGACGGTAGCCTTTGCCCAAAATTCCCAAATTTTGGGTACGAGGGTTACCGGGAACACTCACAGTACGCTTCGGCGCAATAAGGCATACGCTATTCACACCATGGTAATCATCATTACTATAAATGCTAACAGTCTGGTCCCCATTTGCTAAACGTACTGGGTATATCCCTGCTAATGACACTTTTTCTTTTTGCAATAATATGCCCGTTGGCAAAAAAGAGTATATTACAGATATAGACAGGCACGCGTCTTTCGGAGGAAGGCAAGAAGGGAGCGGTGATGTCGCCAGACGCCAATTAAAGTTCCCTCCAACTCTCTGCGTGCCCATTTTCATTGATACGGACGCTCTATGTTTCGAAGTCAAAGCCAATCGTGTCGGTGTGGTAAGGCGAGTAAGTATTGCTCGCATTGATTGAGTTACGTCGCTTTCTCGCCAGTTGCGTGCCGTATGTGTAGGTGTGACTAAGGTGTATCGAAACCGATATATAAAATTGAAAAAAAAACAAAAGTACGCGGCATTTTCTCATTCCAGGAAACCGCGGGCTAAAGCCTGTGCCCGGGCCCTATCGTAACCAGTTATATTCATCATCATCATCACCACCAACACCACCACCACCACCACGAGCCTATCTACGCCCACTGCAGGGCAAAGGCCTCTCCCATTAACCTCCAATTATCCCGGTCCTGTGCTGACTGCGACCAATTTATCCCCGCAAACTTGTTGATCTCATCTGCCCATCTAACCAGTTACATTACTGGTCTACAAACCGCGAGCTGGTCAGCCCACTCTCCCACTGCTCTGGGGAAGAGGAAGGTAGAGGGTGCGGGTGATAGGGATTTCCCATGCTTGTCGATACTCGATCCCTGGACGTCGCAAATGGGGTAGTTGTATACGTTGTAGTGAATACGTGGTGGAGTATGCGGTGTTGTAGAAGAAATGGGCTTGTAGTCGTCGCCATATGCGCGTATGTGTGAGGCTATGTGACGGAAGGGTGGAGATAGTGTAGGAACAGTAGCGCAGACTTACGTGTGGCGCAGGTGATGCCTCTTTGTTGCAGGAATTCGAGTGTACAGTAAATAGATTGCTGCAGTATATAGGTCTTGCTGTTGTCCAGGACAACCGGTTGTAAAACAGAATGTAAGGTCGTCGATGTAGAACGTGTAGTAACGGATTGAGCGTGGAATAAGGCTAGCCTGGCCGGAAGTTGGACGAGTGGGATGTTGATTAAGATGGCGAAATGGCGGGGCCTTGTGGCGTTGCTTTGTATCGCCTCGATGAAACCGGGTTCGATGAAATGTCCGGTCCCACAAGGTGTGATCAAGTAACGGAACAAGTATACGTAACGTTTGCTCCTTTTATCTCTAGAATATGTTGTGCAGCAGAAGATTCTAAAAAGAGTGTTTCGTGCACCGTATCTGTATTACACGCTGTCGATGTTGCTTCAGTTTTTTTTTATATTGTCATGTGGATATTTGTCAAGTTGTTGTTAAATCTTTTATTCAAAAAGGGAAGGCCGGAGGCCTTGTGGGGGGGTTGGGAGGGGAGGATTCTTGGTTGAAGGGGGCTCATATGAGTTCGTGATCTTCGGGGGGCGGCATCAGTTTTCACAGGACAATTGTAAGAATTGAATGGTCCATTCGCTGGTGTAGGCCATCGCTATATGCCCTAGTGGCGAACCGTATGATAAGGTTAAGTGTGTGTTCATCTAATGTGAGGGGGTCGATATGAGTTGAGGGATCTGGGTTGGGGGAGGTGAAATTCGGTATCGAGAGAATTAGGGGCATATCCAGACCAGGTGGTGCAAATCAGCCTTGACGGCTTGCTGACAGTATGGACATTTCGGGTTGATGTGGGGGTAGTACCATTTGCGAATTGTTTCCGGTGAAAATTATGCATCTGTATAGAATTTGTTAATAAATATTTCTTGGGTTCTTGTAAGGAAAGGTCTGCTGGAAACGTGATCCGTTGGTGTAAGTTCCTTGAGTCGTAGTTTCTTTTCGTGTTTGTACCGGTGTATGCGGATGGCGGGGGGTACGCTGGTACTTTCGGTCGTTTCCAAGCATTCAGGAAGGTCTGAAGGCTGGGCGACGGCGGAGTCAGCGAAGGAGAGAAAAGAGCAAGCCTCCTGCGCAGCTTCGTGGGCTGCCTGATTCCCTGGTGCCGCCAAATCATGGCCAGGAGTCCAGTCTATGCGGACTTGAATGCCATACAGTTGTAGGGCCATTGTTTGCCTGATAATTTGGTTTACGGAAGGGTGCGTTGAAAATGGTCGTCAAAGTTCTTGAAATACTTCGTAGCAATCGGTTAATATTCTGATCTTTTTTGGTATGGGTTGACGGTGGTCGTACATTAAGTAGTCAAGAGCATGGGTAATGGCGAGTAGTTCAGCTTCCGTGGGCATAAAAGTAATTTTGGAGTGTCGGGTTCCTATAATGGTGCGGTCATCTGGGGAGACCCAGGCAGTTCCAACATTTGGAGGTGCCAGGCTGGCATCAGTACAAATGTCGATTTCATCGGGCTGTTTCGTGGTGAATAGCCTCTGACAACGTTTTTGTCTAGAAACGGGCGTTTTGCGGCGGATGGGGTGGGTTGTTGTTGGTTCGGTTAGGCGAGGTCGTTGCCACGGAGGAATGGGTATGGGGAAATCAGGTAAGGGGATGTGATCTTGCTTATCCCAGGCCGTGAGAACGGCACCTTGATGGTTAAGTTTTCGCTTGAAGTTGTATTGGTCGGTTTGCTCTTGAATGATTTTTTCAATTGGTGGAAGAGCAGCCGCAGATTAGGGGTTAGAGATTTTTGTATGGTGTGGAAATCCAGTGATGGTACGAAGAGTCGCATTGTGAAGAACATTGAGAGTGCGTCGTTAAGTACAATTCAAAGTGTAAGATTGGGCTCCATATGTAAGAATACCGACTGCGACGGTGCGGGCAAGTGTCTGCACTGCTTTTTGCTTTGTTCCTCCATGCTTGTCGGATAGTCTTCGAATGGCATGTTGAGTCGAATTCCATTTCTGTTTCAGTTGGTACAGCCATATAGTCGGGCTACTTTTGTAACCGACGGGGATGCCTAGTAGGCGAATGTGGTCGAGTTTGGCGGTGATCGGTGTGGTGCCAACCATGATGCAAGGCGAACTAAAGTCAGGAGCTGGATTGCGGCCAAAAAGTGACAGAAACTCTGTTTTATTAGGGGCTAAGGAAAGCCCGAGATCCGGTAGGCTATATTCAATGCTTGCTACTGCATTTTGGAGGGCCATAATCATAGTTCGTTTATTCGGGTAGTCCCTTGACTCGGTCCATATTGTGATATCGTCTGCATAAATAGTAAAGCTCGCACTAGTCTCTCGTTGAAGGTTCCGGACGATCCTAGTCACGGCTAGATTAAAGAGTGTGGAACTGAGGATCGAGCCTTGAGGAACTCCTCTGTCGAGGTAGAAGGTACGAGGGGTCCAACCTGGGAATGTTCCTTGAAGCTTGATGGGGCGGGCTTCTAGGAAGTTTCCAATCCATGTATGTGCTCGTTGGCTAGGAAAGGCCTTAGCAAGATCATCGAGGATGGCGCTTTGGCTAACACAGTCAAAGGCCTTTCGGAGGTCCAGTGCGAGTGCATAGTCCGGGTGTCTCGAACAACTTGAGCGATTAATGACACGTCGCAGCAGCCATAGGCTGTCGGTAGTGCCGAGATTCGGGCGGGAACCAGTTTGCGCTGGGTGAAGATATGGTGCGACATACTCCAGGTAGTGCGTTATTCGATTGCTAATGAGTCATTCGATGAGTTTGCATAATACAGGTGTGAAAGAGATTGGCCGAAGATGGGAAAAATTGTTAATAGAGGTCTGTTTTTTGTTAGGCTTCGGTATGGGATAAATGAGGGATAGCTTGAGATGGGGAGGTACCTGCTCGGTTTCCCAGAAATCGTTGATTTGTTCCAAGCGTTTATATCGTGCGGTTCTGTAAGGTTGTGGAAGCCGCGATCCCCTGCTTGCGGCGTGTGTGATCGCCCCTGGGTGCGGTGTGTGGGATTGCCGTGCCGTGTTCAATCCTCAGTGAGTGATACGTTCCGTGCTTCTTGACCAGCCAGATGTTCGAAGACGACGACGTAAATGTGTGGGTCCAGCGCTCGCGAGCCAGACTGAAATTCCCGCATAATCTTTTCTTGAAGATTCCCGCAAAGTGCGCACTTTTCTTCTACAAATTTCTATACTATTTGTTGTGCGATTATTCTAAAAAAAGTTTCTCTAAATTTTAGTTTCCTAAATTGGGCACATTAGCCCCAATAAAGATCCCGATCCCTGCCAATCCCCCAAGTGGGTATGCGCCACAAACAAAGGAACAACAATAACAACAACAATAACAACAACAACAACGATTCAGCCATCTTCGCTGAGACTCGCCGTGCTGCCTCTACTCTTCGGTATAGCGCTACACCTAATAAATAGGTACATCGCCATCCTGCTGCCTACACCTCCGTATACTAAGACGCAACACTAGTAGATGTGCTGGGTTTTCTGATGCCTGGATCCCTGTCCGGCGTCAGCCCAGAAAGGCCGTGTCTCATCGACACCCCGGTCCATCGGAGCAGTCGGCGCCAGGTCGGTCTCTCTCCTGAATTACCAGGCCTTTCCAACGTCCGAACCCGTCGGGCCCCGCAAGCTCCCGTTATGACTACACCCCAGGTGCCAGTTCACCAGCTTCGCGCACCCAATAAATTCCACGAGGATGTCTTCGAGGACGTGGAAGACTGGGTTGCTTACTTCGAGCGTGTTGCCACTTTTAATCAGTGGGACGATGCGCTCAAACTGCGGCACGTCTACTACTCGTTGGAAGACGGCGCTCGTACGTGGTACGAGAACCATGGGGCTACATTCACGTCCTGTATCGACTTACGCCAGGAGCTTCAGGAAGCTTTTTCAGGAAGGAGCTTCAGGAAGTCGTTGGGTCTCTGGATTCTCGACTCCAGCATCCTGAAGCCAGGAGCTTCAGGATGCTGGAGTCGAGAATCCAGAAACCCGACGAGAGTGTCACCATGTTTGCCGAGGACATGGCACGCCTTTTTCGCCGCGCTGATCCTGCCATGTCGGACGCGAAGAAACTTCGCTACCTTATGCACGGCGTCAAGGAGCAGTTTTTACCCGGCCTTGTCCGAAACCCGCCACGCACTGTGCAAGAGTTCGTCAGGGAGGCCACGGCTATCGAGCGGGCTGTGCAGGAGCGCAGTCTTCAGTATTCTCAGAGGTCCACCAACGCTCCCGGAACCGCTGCCAGCCTGACGAGCGACGACAGCTCTTTGCGGGAACTGATCAAGTCGGTCTTGCGCGAAGAGCTAGGCAAGCTTGGAATTGCGACTCCACAGCCGACACCCTCCGTGGCCAGGATTGTGCGCGAGGAGCTGCGCCAAGCATTCTCGCCTCCCGACCCGCCCGTGCAAGAGAGCCCCTCAATCTACGCAGCAGCCATTCGTCAGCAGCCACCAAACCTGCCCACTGTCCCTTTCCGTCAGCCACCCCCGCCTGTGCAGTCGTGGCCCACTTCGCAGCCGAAATTCCCACTGACCCGGGTTCAAAAAACGGATTTATGGCGCACAGCTGACTGGCAGCCCCTGTGCTATCACTGCGGTGAGCCTGGCCACGTCTAGACGGTGCCCCTACCGCGAGATCGGACTACGTGGCTTTTCTCCGGCTGCTCCTCCTCCTCGTCTTGGCCAGCGGCCGACCGAAATCGCCGACTACCTTTCCGCACGCAACACCACGTCGCCTACCCGTCGATCCCGCTCACCTTCTACAGCACCGCACCTCCCGCCGACCCGTCGCGCCCCTCGAGACGGCCCCAGCGCCCGGGTTTCCCAGCCCCCGGCGGGGAAACTAGACGAAGTGACCTGGGGAGGCAAGGTCGTTGATTGCAGAAGCTCGGAAGACCTTCCACCGCCACCGACGTCAACCAACGGATGTGCCGCGACCACTCGACGAGAGCAAAGTGCCCATAGAGTATTTCCGCAGTGTAAGCACACAACGGCGATGACCCTTAACGCCGACGAAGGCGCTAGTGCTGAGCTCAGGGTTACTATCGACCGGCATGACGTGACCGCTTTGCTGGACACCGGAGCAGATTATTCCATCGTGAGCCAGCAATTCGCCGAGCGCTTGCGCAAGGTAAAGACTCCGTGGGACGGGCCTCAGTTTCGGTCCGCCGGAGGCCACCTCATGACACCAGTTGGGAAATGCACGGCTAGGATTCGTCTAGGAGGCACTGACTTTGTTGGCACTTTCGTCATTCTACCTCGGTGCTGCAAAGACGTAATCTTCGGCATGGATTTCTTGCGCGAATACGACGCCGTTATAGACATCGGCGAGGGCAGAGTGAGCCTATCGACGAACCTGCCTCCAGTACAGTTTACCGAGCACCGACGTCTGCAACTGCGTCTCGCCGCTGACGACGGAAGTATGCCGTCACGATCCAGTGCGTTTGTCGCAGTAGCCTGCGACGATCCTTACACTGCCGATGGCGTTGCTGAGCTGCACACATCGCTCTTCCTCGACCACGGCTTTGCCATCGCGAGAGGCGTGGTGCACCTGTCCTGTGGCCGCGGAAATATCCTGCTCACCAATTTCGCCAATGAATGCCAGCACATCCTGAAAGGGACTACTGCTAGCCTTCTTAGAAGGTGTCGATGACACAGAGGGCTGTTTTGTGCTCCAAACTGGTGCCACCGCAACAGCGAGCGCTAAACTCGCGTCACCACCACCTGTCGTCGGAAAAACACCCAGCGCTCCTCGACCTACTGGAACAATATGCGGACTGTTTTTCGTTCACGGCAGGGATCCCTCAGACGCATCTGACAAAGCACCGAATAATTACCGAAAGAACGACGAGGCCCATCCGTCAGAACACTTACCGTGTGGCCCCCAAGGAGCGCGATGCAATACGGTGGCAAGTGCAGCAAATGCTGGAAGACGACGTCATCGCACCGTCGAAGAGTCCCTAGGCATCGCCCGTCGTTTTAGTGCAAAGGAAAGATGGGACATTACGGTTTTGTGTGGACTATCGCAAAATCAACGAGGTTACGAAAAAAATGTTTACCCGTTTCCTCGCATTGACGACTCCCTCGACAAACTGCGACACGCCCGCTATTTTTCGTCTATGGACCTAAAAAGCGGGTATTTGCAGATCGAGGTCGATGAACGGGATCGCGAAAAAACCGTATTTGTGACGCCTGCTGGACTGCACGAATTTAAAGTGTTGCCGTTCGGGTTGTGTTCCGTTCCAGCCACTTTTCAAAGACAGATGGACACCGTGCTGTCGGGCTTAAAGTGGAAAACTTGCTTGGTGTATCTGGACGACGTGATCGTGTTTTCCACCACGTTTGAAGAACAGCTCGAACGTCTCACATCCGTCCTCGCGGCAATATGATCCGCAGGACTTACACTAAAGCCTGAAAAGTGTCATTTTGGGTACGAGGAACCCCTGTTCCTCGGCCATGTTGTTAGCAGGGCCGGAGTTCGACCTGATCCTGCTAAGAGTGAAGCAGTATCCCAGTTCCCCGTGCCGACCAACAAGAAAGCCGTGAGGCGCATTTTGGGGCTTAATCCTATTGCCGGCGATTTATACAGAATTTCGCCCGCATTGCAGCTCCGTTGACAAACCTTACAAGGGATGATGTCGCGTTCCTTTGGAATGACGAGCAACTGAGAGCATTTGACGAGCTGCGCCAACGGTTGCAAACGCCTCCGGTCTTGGCCCATTTCGACGAAAACGCCACCACCATGCTTCATACCGACGCCATTAACGTTGGACTCGAAGCGGTTGTGATGCAATGGCAAAACGGCACCGAAAGGGTGATAGTATACGCCAGCCGAACGTTGTCCTCTTCGGAAGCCAACTACTCGGCCACCGAAAAGGTGTGCTTCGCCGTCCTTTGGGCAGTACCTAAATTTCGACCATACCTGTATGGCCGTTCATTTACAGTGGACAGTGACCATCACTTACTCTTCTGGTTGATGAACCTAAAAGACGCGTCTGGACGATTAGCTCGGTGGAGCCTTCGGCTTCAAGAATTCGAGGTCAAAGTCGTTTACAAGTCCGGCCAAGAACATGTTGACGCCGATTGTCTTTCGCGAGCGCCAGCTTTCCCTGCGTCGCCGAATTAATACACCGATGACGACACTTTTCGTGGCGTGCTGGACACATCCTCCGTGTCGTAGCATCAAAGTGGTGGGGGGGCGGGGGGGGACTCCGAGCTGCGGCCAATGATTGATTTCTTGGAGCGACGTTCGCCCACTGTGCCGCGGGTGTTTTCAAGAGCGCTGTCATCCCAAAGTTCACACTTGGGGTTGCACAAATGATTCGGTTGCGGGTCTCGCACTCCACACTTTTCGCACGCTTTTACGTCCGGTGTGGGGCAAACGTCTGAGCGATATCCTTGTTGGTAGCACTTGTAACAGTAAGGTGTTGTCTTCTTATATAGGTAGCATCGTGTCTCTGCATGCGCCTCTGTAGTAAACGTTGTGGGAATTGCGGAGCTCCGCCATCTTTCCTATTCCTCTCGGCCCGCCGTGGAGGCGAGAGGGGTGGTACCTCTCTCTCCGCGGTCGCGCGCTTTCCCCTCCGGGAGGATCCCCGTGAGAGCGGGGGGCGCTGCCGGACCCCCTCACGTGACAGGTTTGCCCGGAAGCTCCGGCGGCCTGGTCCGAGGCGGGCGACGGAGGTAGGGCCTCTTTGGACACGAACCATCGTCGGGAGCGGCCGTAAGTACGACTCGCTCCTTTTTGGCCTTCCTTTGTCCGCCCTCGCGCCTGTCTCTCCCGCCCGGCTAAGGTGGTCGGCGGTGTAGAACGACGCGCCCGACGTCTCCTTTATTGCATTGCAATAAACGTCGGAGTGGGCGAATTCTGTGTCCTGTGTTCCTTGCTGTTCGCTGCCGATACGCCAAGTTGGTGATCCGCGGCGGTGTTCAGTGGAGCTAGCCTTGCGGCCGGATCTCGAGGATCGAGCTAGGCCGCCGTTAGAACCCTGGTCCCCACATTTTTGGCGCCCAACGTGGGGCCCGTTTTCAAGTGAATTCGAGGTTCGCTAGCTCCGAGGAACATGGCACAGGATTATGAGTTGGTGGATTTGATGCTGTTGGCCGACCTTTGTGATCATGCCCGGGAGGTCCCGCGATGCTCTGCATCAACAGCGCCCACCGCAGCCGCAGGAGCGGCTCGGGTCCCCCTTCTCCACGGCCCCTACGCAACCGCGAGTGCGGCTTGCGCACCAACGGAAATTTCGGAAAGTTCTGAATTCCGCGAGCGCTATACGTCAGGTGACGCCGCGCTTTCAACCACCATGCGCCGGGCCTACGCAGATGCTGCGGCTCGCGCGGCAACGAGAATTTCGGAAGGTTCCGAATTCCGCGAGCGCTATACGTCAGGTGACGCCGCGCTTTCAACCACCACGCGCCCGGCCTACGCAGATGCTGCGGCTTGCGCACCAACGAAAATTTCGGAAAGTTCCGAATTCCACGAGCGCTCTACGTCAGGTGACGCCGCGCTTTCAAACCCCATGTGCCGGGCCTACGCAGGTGCTGCGGCTCGCGCGGCAACGAAAATTTCGGAAAGTTCCGAATTCCCCGAGCGCTCTACGTCAGGTGACGCCGCGCTTTCAACCCCCATGCGCCGGGCCTACGCAGATGCTGCGGCTCGCGCGGCAACGAGAATTTCGGGAAGTTCCGAATTCCACGAGCGCTCTACGTCAGGTGACGCCGCGCTTTCAACCACCATGCGCCGGGCCTACGCAAATGCTGAAGCCCCATGCGGCGCGCCTCTCGTGCAAGTGAGCACGCAGGCGCCCGTAAGCGAAGGAATGACTGTGGATGCAGCGTCCATCGCGAACGCTCTCGCAGGCGCCATGCAGCAAGTGCTGCAGGCGGCGCGCTCACCCGCTCCCAGGGTGCAGCTACCGATGCCGACGTATAGCGGTTATAGCGATCAAGTGAGCGCGAACGCTTTCCTGCTGGCTCTGAGCCGTTACGAGCAGGCGTCCGGCATCAGCGAGAGCGAGGTGCTGCACAGAGTTCTGCCCGCAGCCCTAGTCGACCATGCCGCCCGGTGGTATCGAGTGATAGGCCACACGGCGCGCACGATGGATGACTTCCGAACGATGTTCAGGGAGGAATTCCTGCCCGTCGACTACCTCCCGCGGATGCGTAGAGAGTTGGAAATGCGCACCCAAGCTCCGGACGAATCGATGATCGAGTATGTCCGTGCGATGCAGGAGCTTTACGAGTACGCCGACCCACATGCCCCGAACTCGGAGCGGGTCGATCGGGTCATCAGGCAATGCCACCCCACCTTTGCCTTGTACTTGAGGAACTGCAGGTGCAGAGATCTCAACGAGCTGGCGGCTGAATCTCGTGTTGTGCAAGCAGCAATTGCGGCTGCACGCGCGTATCGGCCACCGCCGCCTCCGGTGGAAACACTGGAACCAAGCTGTGCTTGGCGCGGCGTTACGGGCAGCGGACGAGTCGAGGTCGGCTCTACGTTGATACCCGGCCAGCGAGAAACGCTCGGTATCGGGGACCGAGCGCTGGACCCCTACTCGTATGGGTTGCGCAACGCGGAGGCGATACGGCCGGAGGTCCTGGCAGCCCCGCGCGCTGTGCACACAACAAACCGGTCAGGTGATCGGCCGGCGAACGCACGCCCAAGTGGGCTTCCCTACACGGGATCGGCGCTGCTGCAGTTGCTGGCACCCGCTCACAACTCTCCCCCGGAGAACCGGATGCGGCCAGCTGGCCGCGGAGCGTACGAGCAGCCTCGAGCGGCGCAGCAAGCAGCACGGAATTCTGTTCGCTGTTTCAGGTGTGGCCAAGTTGGTCACATGATGCGAATCTGCCCAGGTGGACAGGGAAACGCAGCGGGCCGCCGGTGAAGTCGCCGGCGGCTGATCAACGCGCCCGAGAGGAAAACATCACCGCGCCCGCCGCATTCAGAGTCGGAGTTCCGACCAGCGCGCCTGCGCCCTTTCTCGACCTCGCAATTGCGGGGCGGAGTTTTAAGGCACTGCTGGACACCGGGGCAAGCACTTCACTCGTAGGGGACGAGGTCGTTTCCCATCTCGAGCGCAAAGCTATTCGGCTGCGCGCGCGGAAGTTGCCGCTCCAGCTTGCGTGTGGTGATGTTACGTCACGCGGTGACGTACGCCTCGTCGTGCGTTGGAGTCAGCGTGTACGGCGAATGCGTTTCGTCCACTTGCCCGGACTGACGGTCCCAGTCATTCTGGGGAGAGACTTTATGTCCAAGGTTGGACTGGTCGTGGACATCGGCAACGGAGGCTATCGGGAGGGCCCGTTTACGCCGCTAAAGCCGTTCGCCGAACCGCCGCCGGCAGCGAGGTCGCTGTGTGAGGCTGCCGCCGAAACGTCCCGCGCGCCGAGGGAAGCAAAAGCTTCAGGCGCAGCCGATAGCCGGTGCGCGCGGCACCCTCCGAGCTCGGGTGATGCCGATCCCGGCGCGGTTGATTTCTCCTGCGCCGCCAGCCCTCCAGCCCGAAATCAGAGCGAGGAGTTAGGCGCGCTCCTAGCAGGTGCTAGTGAGCTGACAGCGGCGCAGCGTTATCGCGTCGTGGACGTCGGCAACGGAGGCTATCGGGAGGGCCCTTTTATGCCGCTAAAACCGTTTTCCGAGCCGCCGCCCGCAGAGAAGTCACTGCATGGGCGCGCCGCCGAAACGTCTCTCGCGCCGCGGGAAGCAGAAGCTTCAGGCGCTGCCGGTAGCCGGCGCGAGCAGCAACCTCCGGGCTCGGTCGTTGCTGCTGCCGCGGCTGATTTCTTCTGCGCTGCGCGCCTTCCACCCCGAGGTCAGGGCAAGGAATTGGGCGCGCTCCTAGCAAGTGCTAGCGAGCTGACAGCAGCGCAGCGTGACCGCGTCTTGTCGTTGTTAGGTGACTTCGGCGAGATATTCACTGAGCAAGCAGGTTGCACAAGGTTGGTGCAGCACTGCATAGACACCGGCGATGCTCAACCATGGAAATGCAATCCCCGGCCCGTCAGCCCGGCCAAGAGGCAGGCAACTGACGAGGCGCTGGAGGAACTGCTGAAAGCAGGCATTATCCGCCGCTCGACGAGCCCTTGGGGGTTTCCAGTGGTGCTCGTACGAAAGAAGGACGGTAGCTGGCGTTTGTGCGTCGACTATCGGCGGCTGAATGCGGTCACGAAAAAGGATGCGTACCCCTTCCCGAGCGTTGACGAAATCGTCGCAAATCTCGGTGGCGCAAAATACTTCTCCATTTTGGACGCCAGCAAGGGGTACCTTCAGGTCGAGATGCGTCCCGGCGATGAATGCAAGACAGCGTTCACTTGCCATCGGGGGCTGTACGAGTTCGTACGTATGCCCTTCGATTTGTGCGGAAGTCCGAGCACATTCCAACGCCTGATCGACCGGGTGCTCGGTGAGGCAAAGTGGCAGCATGCCCTCGCCTATTTGGACGACATTGTCGTCTACTCCCGCACCTTCGAGGAGCACCTCTGCCACCTGAGAGACGTCCTGGGACGACTCAGGGCGGCTGGCATAACCATCAATCCTGCCAAGGCGCAAATATGCAGCGCTCAAGTGAGCCTGCTCGGCTATCGGATCGAACGCGGACAGGTGTCCCCCGATCCCGAGAAACTCCGGGCGATCTTGAAGTTTCCCACGCCGAAGGATGTCGCCGGAGTTCGGCGCTTCCTAGGGATGATCGGCTACTACCGCCAGTTTATCCCCGCTTGCGTGCGCCTGCAAGCACCCTTGACAAAGTTGTTGAGGAAATCCGCCCCTTGGGAGTGGGGAGAGGAGCAGGAGAGCAGCCTACGCCAACTGGCGAAAGCTGTTGCAGACACTGCATCGCTGAAACTGCCGGATCTGAACAGGCCATTCGTGATCCAAACAGACGCGAGTGACCTCGGCGTAGGGGCAGTGCTCCTCCAGGTGGATGGAGAACAACTGCGACCCGTGGCTTTTGCGAGCCGTGCGCTGACACCGGCAGAGCGAAACTACTCGGTCACCGAGAAGGAGTGTCTGGCCATAATCTACGCACTTCGAAAGTTCGAGATGTACGTAGAGGGGGTCAAATTCACGATCGAGACTGATCACATGGCCCTCACATGGCTTTCCCGCCTCCGTGAGCCCAGCGGGAGGCTCGCGCGATGGGCCCTGACATTGCAACGCTTCGAATTCGAAGTTCGCTACCGCAAAGGTGCCACGAATGTGGTCGCGGACGCGCTGTCACGGGCGCCGGTGGACGACACCCAACCGGCCGGAGAGGCCGAGGAGGACGCTGTAGGTCAGCGACCCTTCTCGGCGCGGGGAGAGCGCGGAACGCGGGAGGACCCAAGTTTCGGAAGCTCAGAGCACGTGCATCTCGTCGGGGGAGGAGTTCCGCTCGAGGTTGCGTTCAGTCGGGAAGAGCTAGTCGAGGCTCAGCAGGAGGACGTGTTTTGTCGGGAGGTGATCGCCAGTCTTAATGAAGAGACGGACCCTCAGGCAAATCGAACACCGGTGAATAACGGGCGCCGGGAAGCTGCTGGTATTGCGGCTGGCGCGAGCTCTAAGGCAGCTGGTATTGCTGCGAGTGAGCTGGGAAGTTACCTGCTTGACGCCGACGGAGCTCTGCTGAAATACGTGCCCGGCAAAAATGACTCAAGTGAGTGTTTTAAGGCCGTTATCCCGAGCAAGCTTAGGTGTGCTGCATTGCAGCACTACCACGACGCAGACGGCCACGGTAGCGCGCCAAAGACATGGCGGAAGCTTTGTCGGTATGCTACCTGGCCCGGCATGAAGGCACAAGTATGTAGGTACGTACGCACATGCCACGTCTGCCAAGAGCGCAAACCGCGAGGCGGTAAGGCGCCAGGCTTGCTTCAGCCTATCGTGAGCACAAAGCCGTGGGAGATCCTGGCGTGCGATCTGATGGGCCCGCTGCCGCGCAGCAAGAGAGGGTACAAGTTTGTACTCGTGGTGACATGCCACTTCAGTGGGATCGCTGAACTCTATCCGCTGCGCAAAGCGACAGCACAGGAGGTCCTGCAAAAGCTGTCCGAGGTGTTTTGTCGCTACGGATTTCCGGAGCGGCTGATTACCGACAACGCCACGTATTTCACATCAAGGTTGTTTCGTGAAGCGTGCGCGGCCATGGGTGTCAAGCAGCAAACAACATCGTGCTATCACCCCCAGTCTAACGTGACGGAGCGCCGAAATCGAGACATAAAGCCACTGCTTGGGGCATATGCCCGGCGGCAACAAGACTGGGATGAGCACTTGAGCTCGATCTCCTTCGCTCTGCGCACAAGCGTGAATCGGTGCACGGGCTTCACGCCCGCATTCCTGATGTTCGGCAGGGAGCTGAACACACCGACGGACACGGTTCTGGCCAGGAGGTCGACCGCAGTCCCCGCGAAAGCAGCAGATGCGGCTTACGCGCGGCGCTTGCGCGAGCGTTTGGCAGAAGCCATCAAGGAGGCGAACCGCAGCCGCGGTAAGGCCAGGGTCGACCAAAAGGCGGCCTACGACCGAGCTCATCGAGACGTGGCGTACCAAGTGGGCGACACTGTTTTGAAACGTAACCACGCGCTGAGCGATGCCAGCGCAGGGTTCGCGGCCGGTCTCGCACCCAAGTGGGTAGGACCGTTCGTAGTCGCCGAGAAGATCTCGCGGCTGAATTACATGCTGAAAGACCCGAGGTCTGGTCGAATAAGCGGCCCCATTCACGTGGGCGAGCTGAAGCAGTACTTTCCAAGAGGAGAAACTGCCGACGCTCCCACTTCGGACTCGCGAGGTCGCGAGCTAAAGGGAGGAGGTGCGGAGGGAAGGTTCCCGACGCACCGCCCCAACATCCGCGATCGGCGAGGTCGCTGACCAGGTGGGCCACCGTCTCCGGAGGGTTCAAGCCCACACGCCCAGGGTTCGAGCGACCCTCCAACCACGACGCCACCACACCACGCCAGGCCCGCAGCGGGCCAGCCGGGCCAGCCGCCACCCCAGGGATGAACGAGAGCCCAGCTGTATGCCAAAACGACCCCGCAGCCCGTACAGCGAGTGAGCTGCGCGGCGGGCCGGCTCTTGCGGTCAGCTGATCGCGCCCCCTTCTCCATGGTGGCGGAGGCGGAAAGCCATCGCCGAGCGCTGGGCTAACTGGCCACCTGGGAGGCAGCACTACGAACGCGGCCTCCACCCCGGGTCCGGGCATCAGAGGTGGTCACTGCTGAACCCGCAAGCAGCGGAAGCCGCCAACGGTGCGGCAGGCAAGCGCCCCGTCGGCGCGGGGCGAACCGCTGCGGGAAGTGACCGCCTGGGAGCAGCCGGCTGCCCGGGCCCTGTGCTCAACCGGCCCAGCCTACTTCTCCGGCGGGGCCTGCGGACCTTGGGTCGGCCGACGAAATCAGGTCAACCGGCGGACTGTGGCGAACTATGTGGTGATTGTGGCGAACTAGGTGGTGGCAGTGCGGTGCAACGCGGACGTTGGCGCAGTTGCGCATGTTCGGGATTGGACTTTCTTGGACTTGCTCAAGGAGGTGTGCCAGGCAGCGAAACGAACGGTGAGGTCATCGTTCGCCGGAGCCCTCGAGGTCGAGCGGCTTTGGTCAAAGGGGGGAGGGATGTGGGAATTGCGGAGCTCCGCCATCTTTCCTATTCCTCTCGGCCCGCCGTGGAGGCGAGAGGGGTGGTACCTCTCTCTCCGCGGTCGCGCGCTTTCCCCTCCGGGAGGATCCCCGTGAGAGCGGGGGGCGCTGCCGGACCCCCTCACGTGACAGGTTTGCCCGGAAGCTCCGGCGGCCTGGTCCGAGGCGGGCGACGGAGGTAGGGCCTCTTTGGACACGAACCATCGTCGGGAGCGGCCGTAAGTACGACTCGCTCCTTTTTGGCCTTCCTTTGTCCGCCCTCGCGCCTGTCTCTCCCGCCCGGCTAAGGTGGTCGGCGGTGTAGAACGACGCGCCCGACGTCTCCTTTATTGCATTGCAATAAACGTCGGAGTGGGCGAATTCTGTGTCCTGTGTTCCTTGCTGTTCGCTGCCGATACGCCAAGTTGGTGATCCGCGGCGGTGTTCAGTGGAGCTAGCCTTGCGGCCGGATCTCGAGGATCGAGCTAGGCCGCCGTTAGAACCCTGGTCCCCACAACGTAGAAGGGGACCTTTGGACCGAGGATAGTGACAACTACGGAGCTTGACTGTCCTAGGCGCCGGCATGCTGCGAACTCGTAGCCTGGCATCCGAAGGTTGCCCAAAATTTCTTCTTAAGTGTCGTGGCTTGGGATGCCGTGAATGACTCCCTTACTTGAGTCGTGCGGGAAGAGGCCGTAATGATTGACGTGGTAGTACCTGCCTTGTAGCTTCAACTTTTCTATGCCGTCCAGTTTCCTTGCAGCCATCTCGTTCGGCGTGCTGACGGTGGCAATGTTCTGCGCCGGGTCGATCCTGATTTTGATATCCGCTTGTTTCCACGTGAGTTGTGCTTCTTGCAAAATACTGTCCGCGATAGTACAGGCTTGGTACTTGCGCAAATCGAGGCCATCCGATGGGCGAATTACCATTTTAAAGTCATGCTTGGGGAGCGGTGGAGGTTTGGGTGCGTCGCGTCGTTTGGTGGTGTCGTTGGTCTCTTTGGGTGAAGTCTTCGAGGGGCCCAGCTCGTTTCCTATCGCTGCGCTCGGCTTTTTCTGCTTCCTCCTTTGAGATTTACTCACTACGTCTATCCAGTTCTCCTTGGGAGTCTTGTCTTCCTCGTTCTCGAAGTCGTAGTCATTCGGTTCTTCAATTACGGGAGGCTGCGCGGAGGTGTCCATCGCCGATCCCGCCTCGACGGCAGCCATAGCAGCCGTAGCTGACGTGGGCATCATCGAAGCAGCGCCGGTGCTCCCGCCGTTCCAAGTAGGCTTAGCTCCGGCTCGCTGCCTCAGAAGTTCGAAGGGTTGTAGAAATCAAATCATTAACTTACGGCGAACAAAACTGTTATGTTCGTAGTGCACTTGTCGTTAGGAAGGCGTCGCCATAGGGCTTCCCTATGGCGACGCGCTATGCGGTCGAGCGGTTTGGATTGGTGTATTACACAGATAGTACGACGCCTACGACGCGGGAGGGAAGCGGATTGAAGGCGAAAGCTAACCTGGACCTTCTATTGATCTGCTGTGGACCTTTGCGTTGAACTTTGCGGCCGAGTCCGTCGCCACTTCACCAGTCCCTTGAACTCTACCGCTAGTTCCTCTCGGTGTCCGTTGCCAGGAGCATGCTGTTCGCCCTCGTAGGTACCTTCATCTCTCAAAGCGGCTGAGGTGGCCGCACGAGTAGATCTTATTTGAGATCTGATAAGATCTCCTAGAGATCGCATTTTTTCTCCTTAAAAAGGAGGAAACAAGGAGCGAAAGTAAGGCAAGTAAGTAAGGTAAGGAAATTATAGAAAAAATTATAGAGATCTCAAAAATTATAGAGATCTCATTTTTTCTGCTTAAAAAACGAGGAAACAAGGAGGGAAAGTAAGGAAAGCTCCTTTGAGCGCACTCACCATCACAAGGTGATGGTTCTCAATGGCGCCGTTAATCTTATGTTCCGACGCTGGAAAAACAGAGTACTGCGCTGTGTTCATGCGGCATGACCACAATGGGGCCTTCGCCTCCAGGCAGAAATGAGGAAGTCGTCGGTTTTGTTTTCAAAGGGATCCAAAATATTCAAAATATTCGAAATATTCAAAATTTTCATTTTGTTCTCTTTAATTCTTCATACCGTTCCTCTTGTGAAGAGTAGCAAAGCGGGTCTGGTTAAATTTCCTTCCCCGCCCTCTTCCTCAGCGATGCCTCAGTCCCGACTCAGGAGCGCAGATGTGCGCGTGTTTCATCGCAATGAATGCTGCAAGTCCTGTCGGTGCATCCCTCTAAGAAAGCGAAGAGGAGAAATAGAGGTAGCGACAGAAAAAACAACAAAAAAGGCAACGATTGGGCAGTTGAGCGAAACGATCGAAGAAGTCGTTCATTTAAATACCAAAGAAACTCGAGGGAAAGTCTGCGAAGAGGTGCTTTTATAAATTAAGGACGTGGAACGCTCAAACGATGGTTTGATAGCTTTCTCGGCGCAATAAGGAAACAGTATGGAGAGCAGGTATATGCGTAGTTTTTATATTTTTCCACACACGTGCGTATGTGTCGGTCGGAAATGGGAATTAAAAGAAAGAGAAAAGAATAAAGGCAGGGCGAGTAGTGGATACCACCGGCGAAACGCGAGCTCCACCTTTGAACAGAAAAACAGAATTAGAGCAGCGCAGCCCAGACGAAGACAAAAGAAAGATTCCGTTTGTGCGGCGTCCAGCCCAGCGCGAGCTGGACGGAGTCGGCGGGCCAATAACGCGCTGATGCCGCGGCCCGTGGTGCCAGTGGCGCAAAGAGTAAGGGCGAGGCGGGAGGAGGGGTGCGCAGCAGGGTGAGAAGGCGTGAAAGGGAAGAGGGGGGCAACACGCGCGCGCTCTTTTCTGCGCGCGCAATATGCCGCCGGTCGTTAATCTTAGCCCCGGGCTGGCTTGAGCAGCCGGGATGGAACCTCGCTTGCCGCCGTCACGGACACCAGTGAAAAACTAAAAGGGCCGAGACGCTCACATAACCGAGCCACGCTTTGCCGTGCACCCGACGCGTCGAGCCGAGACTTTGTCACAACTTCCGCGCCTCTTTCTCTTTTCTCTTCTTTTCCAGCGCCTTTCATCGCCTGCTGAGACAAGGTGCCGTTCGAAGAGCGAGACGAAGAGAAAAAGCGATGGCACGGTTCAACTTTGCGGCCATCTTCCAATGTGTCCGCGCATGCCACTTCACTCCGGGGAGCCGTTGATCGCTGGTAATGACGCTGATGACCCCTACAATGGAGACTCCGCATGGCAGCTCGTCTTCAACCCCGCCTTATTCTCGAAGTGTTCGAAAACCGAGTGACTGTCGGAAAGTGCAGTGGGCAACGCGGTGCTGAAGCCTGCAGTTTGAATGGCAGGCTGCAGAAGCATTAAGGGGTAGCTAGACCCGGCGATTACATGGAATTCCCAGATTGTGGGAAGGTATCGTTCACTTTGGCGAGCGTCGCGAGCCTTGTTGATCTGCATGAGAAAGCCCATAGAGCGTCGGTGTACACTACGGAAAGAAATGTTGTTCCCAAGCTGCCAATGGTGGATTTGCTAACGTAATAAGCTTAATTAAATTTTTCATACTTACGGGAAGATTTTTATCTGCAACTCGGATGAAATATACTTCAGAGTAGCAGTAATACCGAACCGTGACTTACTATTATCACCCGCAATCATGCGACCATTATCATTTTCACAGTTGCAAGGCTGCCGATTTTGTCGCCGCAATTCCCAAGTGGGCGGCTATCTGTAACTGCCCTTCTTTGAGCTCCCGCATGAATGTAGGCGACTTTGAGCGCCTTGCTTTGCCCGCCTGTCTTTTACATTGTTTCTCAGCCTATGAACCTCTTCATGCGTTAATCTTTCATAAGATCAGGACATTCCGTGGGTTGTGTTGCGCATGCGCAGTTACATATTCCTGTCGACTGCGCCAATTATCGGGCCGCTAGCACAGCCCACTGATATAATGGCAGCTCCCGGGACGAAGAAGTTGAAAAGGTCTATACAGGCAATCCCGTGCTTCAGCTTCACCCCAGTGTACTCAGCCAATCCATGGCTCCTAGAAAGCAAATTCGGCGAGCGAAAGCAACGTTCATGCCATTTGATGCAAAAATACGATCTGCGCTGTGGCACTGCACGATGCAGAGCGTCACGCTTGCATTGCGTGCATGGTACTACAGCGAAGACCGAACTTTTGAGTCCCATCATATGCTCGACAGCGTCATTCGCCGAAATTTCATCATTGGCTACATGGATTTGGCAATCGAGCGCAATGTCATGAAGCTAAACCACGAGATTGCCTAAGAGTGTAGATTGGGCGATCGTTGGAGTTTTAAAAATTGCGCCAACGGGCTGTCCACGGTGCCCTATCAGCATGTCGTAATCTCGATCGGCATAGCGCACGGCGCAGTGTGGAACAAAATGGTGGTGAGCGGCCAGTGCCTTTCGTGAATTAAACGTCTTCAAGGGCATTTTTCATTAAGAGAAAACTGGTAACCTAAAGTTGACAATCGCGTACTGCTTAAAACATGCCAAATGTTTCCCATTTGTTAAAAAAATGGTGACATGTATACGCAACAAGTACGGCAAAAAAAGAACACATGTATAGAAAATTAATCCAAACACTCCAAACAATCTGCACGCAGAAGGCCAATCACTGCGATAAGAGCGGTGAAATAGACCAATGATGACACCCAGCATAAGATGTGACTCGAAATATGTGGTCTGCGCCCTGACATCGCGAAATGCAAGCATGACGACGTGCACTGCACGATGTCGCAGTGCAGGTCACATTTTTGAGTCAAATAATATTTCGGGCCTCTTTATTTGCCAGATTTCTTTCCACAGACGCCGCGATTGGTCTGTCATGTGCATTGTGTCAAAGCAGGTACACGGACATTTCTTATATATAGAGTTTTAGAGTATAGCCCTCTATTACAACGTACCTCATACCCCAGCATATAGATTCCGTAGGCAGAACCCGAATTTATCTTGGAATGGTCGCGACAGTACGCGGGTTATCTCGGCAATGATTTACGTCAGTCTATAATGCGCTCGACACGACTGCGGTTACTTTATGTCTCGTCTTCACTAGGTATTTCGCGTCGTCACTACGATCGTTTCGTTACTATAACTGCAACAACTAGAAGGCGCACTTTGTTGGTCTGCTTAGTTACAGCCTGCATTCCCTCGGTTCACTGTCGTAAAGCAACGTCAAGCCATAGCCCCGGCTACGGCTCCAACTACGCGGTCTTCAGCCTCTGCTCGTCGAGCTTCGTTTCAACATCAGCGTTAACCAAAAGACGATCTAAACACTTGGGGCCTGTGTTCGGTGCTCTCCTCTCTCGTGGAAGCTGTGCGCATCCTCCTCGCTACCATTTCATCACCGATAGCCGCGGATGTCTTGACTCTCCTGGACTTCGTATCGCATTTCCTCGTACAATGGTGGTAGCAGTCCCTAGATTGCAGGAAATTCGGAAAAACACAAAACTCTCACCGTTAACTCACGCAGGCATCCAACGGTGGAATTGCTGGAGCCTTGCAAAGAAAATTGGAGAACTGAAATTCCGAGTACAATACGGCAACCTACGGATATGGGCACTGCTCTTGCAGGAACATAATGCATTACACCCACTACCTGGCTTTTTTTGGTATCATTTTCCCACCATACCAGATGGGCGCAAGAATGCCACAGATGCCCATCCTGTCAAGGCTGCCGTTTATGTATCTACTCAATACCCACATACACAAATAGACCTTAATGCTTGGTGTAACACTCACTAACCAGGAGGTCGTTTCTGTTCACGTACGTCTTCCGCATTGTACGGTGATACTCGTATCTATCTATCTACGCCCTGCGCCATCGGCCCGTATACGTCTCTGCTGGTTCGCTCATTTACGATGACCTTACCCGGGCTCCCTAATCATTTTCGGGGTGACTTCAACGCACCACACATGGAACGTGTGGTGCGTTGAAGTCACCCAAACCAGCTCGGAGGCTGGTGTGCGGTGTGCTCCAACCACGATTAGTTTATGAAGCCCAGTTTCAGCGTCTCACCGTTTCCCAACATGATAAACTGGAAGCTATTAATCCGAAGCCATGCGAGCCATCACCGGCCTCCCTCGCATCACCCCGATACCGGTCCTCCAAGAACAAGCTCAGCTGAATACAATTGACGAGCTCATAGCCCAACGCCGAGCTGTGCGACTGTCAAAGTATTCATGCCTGCAGAACAGCCATGCAATGTGCGACCAGTTGAATCCGGGCACTTTAGCTCCTCTGGAAAGTCAGGATGACCTTCCAACTTGGGATTATACGATTATAACCTCCAACAAGACAACCCATCTGCAGAAAATACGGACTAATAAGAGTGCAGTACAGCTCTCTCCCCTCCCTAATCACCCGGGACCAGGCGATCAATGCATCTTATACACCGATGCTGCAAGCACACGAACATGTGGAGTCACGGCGTGGACCAGCCCCACTCATCCCAGCATGGAAGGCCGTATTCCCTACGTCTCTGCCACATGCACCCCAATCCTGATTGATTTGATTGATTGTAGGGTTTAACGCGCCGACGCAACGCAGGCGATGAGGCGCGCCGTAGTGGAGGGCTCCGGATTAATTTTGACCACCTGGGGATCTTTATCGTGCGCCGAAATCTCGTACACACGGGCGTTTTTGCTTTTCGCCTCCATCAGAAAAGCGGCCGCCGCGGCCGGGAATCGAACCCGCGACCTCGTGCTCAGCAGCGCAACGCCTTAGCCACTGAGCCACCGCGGCGGGTGCACCCCAATCCTGTTGGAATTGCGGGCGATTCACGACGCCCTGCTGTGTGCAGCCGTCTCCAATCAAGCCTTGACATCCATCAATCTTCGTACTTACTCTACGCAGGTGATCCATTATCTTAAACAGGTTGTGCAGACTCATATCATCTCCCAACCGATCCAGCAGCTCCACAGCAAAATATCGTCGAAGGTTCTTGTATCATGGATGCCTGGTCACACCAATATTGTAGGAAATGAACGGGCTGACTTCCTTTCGCACAACTTCCCGGCCCCATCATCCCCCGCCCAGCTCCAAAGTGACCCATGGGCCACACGAATGGCGGCAAAGGAGGATCTACGACGCCGAATTCGTGCTCTTATACCTCCGTGTTCGGTTCTCCTCCCCCTCAACCTTACCAGGACGCAGGAGGTGTTCCTATGAAGGATCCGGTAGGGTGTGGCTCTTACTCCTGCCCGCACGAGTGGGTGAAAGGAGGACTGCCGAGGGCGCGTGAAATATCCAACCTTTCTGATGAAACCGCTCCGGCAGACCTTCACCATCTATTATGGACATTCCCTGGAACCAATGACATTCGAAGGAAATGTCTGATGGCAGCAGGCCTAAATTTGCAACAAGACATGCCTTACGATCGGTAGCGCCATGGGCCTGCCTACTGTTCTTTGTTTGACTTTATCTTGGAGGCTAACTTACCTGGGTATAGATCGGACTTGTTTAATGTCTGCTAAGACTTGAGGCTATTAAATTCACATAATCACAACAACTAGTGGCACTACAGGCGCAAGCTCTGCGCATTCACCTGGGACTCCCTAAGTGCAATTCAACGACTGTGACGCTTTGTGAAGCGAGATGCCGCTCGCCCATCGTAATATAAAAACGACACAGAAGTGAATTTGTCAAGCTCCCGTTATTGCTTGCACTGCGCAGACTGGCTCAAATGAACACACTTTTCACCGTTTATCCGGGTGATAAGGCGTATTTATGTTATAAATGCTGAAAGAGGGAAAAATATCTTGCGTGGTTTGCGGCGGCTGCACCAACTAACCGAAGTGACGTCAGGTAAGGTGCTACGTGGTTGGACGATGTTCAAGACTAGCATTCAAACAAGTTTAGGTTTCGGTTCTGTGAAACAACATGCTTGGCATGCGACGTTATCGTTGGATGGGCATTCTCGATACCTCAATAATCGCCATACCGTGCTTCTGTCATGTTGTCGGCTTTAAAATGCCTCATAAGCCTACCCGGACGGCTTGAAATCGTAGCAAATACTCACTAGCCGAGGTCTACGCAGTGGATGGACGCCCTCAGCGTCACCGCAGACGCTCAAATGACATGCGCTTTTCCCCCCATCTTTGGAGCTTGCCTCACTCATGCCTGTATCGTAAAAAGCGTGTTCACACCAGGCCAAGGGTCTGCTGATTCTGGCTGTGCCCACTGCCCGCAAACAGTCGGTGCTTGTGACAACAGCACGCCAACTAAAACTCGTTAGCGCGTCAGTGTCAGTCTGCGCGCGTTCTGCGAACTCGCTCGTGGAGCAATGAACGTTATGGCCCAAAAGTGGTGAATTCAGTATAGAAAACATCGGCTGAAAACGAAGAAATCAACTTACATGAAAAAAGGATGTATGCTCAGGGATTCGCACTTGCGGCTTGCAAAATGGCATACCTAGCGCTTCAGACCACTTGGCCACGAGCCAGCGCTGCCGGTCTAGGAAATATACGGTATATTATGTCTAACCAGTTTACAATTTTATATAGTTTTAGCATTTCAAGCAGCTTAGATTACTTTTTGTTGTATAGCGCTCGTGCAGTATGCGTCCCCCAAATTTCCAGTATATCTCACGTCTACCAATCGCATTTCTTAGACGGAAAAGCGTTCGAAGATGTGTGGTCGTGCTGGCTATCGCTGTGTTGTTACCCAGCACAAGAAAATGATTCCTGCACCCTAGTTTTACGCTTTATGGTAAAAGTTGCAGTTGATTTTATTTCCTTAGTACCTATATTAACTTCGCTGACTCTTCTCCCGCCTTTAAATGAGCTTAGATTTTCCTACTAGCGTACCAGACGCTTGTGCAGCGCTTGTGTGAAGCGACCTGGACTTGGAGCTTGATACGGTGTACGAACTAACAAACTAAAGAAAGGCACATTCTTCCATTCACAAACGTGTCGTGGCTTAGTTTCAACTGAGCGAGTGGATTGCGACGACCCGTCGGTGGCCGGCGGACTAAACGCTGGGCCGACTGACTCAGTCGGAAGGTCGGCGAGTCGTGCAGTAGTGCAGTAAAGCCAAGTCATTTTTCCTGGCGTCACACGGAAACGCCACCGAAAATGGGCGAGGATGCAGAGAGGAGGACAGCATTTTCGAATTGATTTTTTTTTTCTAAATAAATTCACGTAAACGCACCCAGAGTGGTCGAAACATGGCCTAGGGACTCCGGACTACGATTTGCGCTACTAATTCCGCAATATTTACAGATCCCTTCAGTGTCCCTTTAAGACAAGAAAATATCCGTGTTTGCCTCAGCCATGTTCGTGGTTCGTTTGCTAACCCTTTGGCCGATAGCTCCACTCATTTGCGATAGCTCCACTCCGATAGTCATTTGCAGGAATTCCTGCCGCCATACAATAAGCGTCCAATTGACCCGAGAGAGAGAAAGAACAAACTTTATGGCCTGCAGTACCTAGGACCGGGTCCTGGTTTCAGTCTTCAATTCACCGTGACCATGTAGTACTGGAGAATGCTCTTGTGGATCCAGTGCACATGTTCACAGAAAGCTTCCTGGGCATCCTGGATGTTCACTGTCGGCGGGAGAGACAGCCAGAGCTCCCTGGAAGTGATGGAGGCGAGGGATGGGGCAAGATATGGCGGGGTAAATTCTTAATAAGAATGAGGGATGGATGGGTAGGAAGAACAACTGGGACAGGAAGTGGGGCCAGGACGCCGATAAATGCGGTGGAGGATGTGATGGGAGGGGAGTGAAGAAGTTTGAGCCTACCGAATAGCGACGCGGCGGAGGAGATCGGAAAGCTGAGTGATGTGTTTGTGGAGTGTCCGCGGAGTCAGTTCAGAGCTGCCCGCGTGGTGTAAGGTGAGATCGAGGATCCGGAGGGTGTCAACGTGCGGTACGCGGCTGCCAAAAATTTGTACCTGAGGAAGAAAGCGGTCCGGTGCCACCCCACGCTTGTTACTGACTACGAGGAGGGCGGATTTTGAAGGCAAAATAGAGATGCCGACAGACGTGACGTAGCCTTGGATGACATCACACGCTTGTTGGAGAGTCTCCTCCAGTTGGCCTGGGCTGCCCTTGGCTGACGAGAGCGTGATGTCATCCGCGTATATAGAGTAGGAGAGAAGGGAGATGGCATCTAATAGTTGTGGAAGTGGGGCTAGAGCGATTTTTAAACGGGTGGGTGACAATATGGAGCATTTAAGCGTACCTGCTGCTAGATAGAATGGGGGAGAAGTAGAGCCAGGGATAGAGAAAGAACCGGTACGATTAGAGAGGAAGGAGCGGATGTACGTAAACATGCGAGTTCCGCAGTTCATTTTGGGTAAGTTGGAGATAATGGCAGTGTGCTGAACATTGTCGAAGGCGGCAAGGGTCACGCAGGATCCCGAACGAGGTTTGGCTCGCATAAACGGTAGGCGGATTTCAATAATGGAATGGTCGCTTCCGAAGTTTTCGTGGAGGTGCGACCACAAAGGGTTGCCTGTGCCCGAAGAACGACAAAAGTGTATGCTGATGGGTCAGTTATCTCGGAACCTTCAGCTGTAGGTGTACGGGTACCAACCTGCGGGGGCCTCGGCGAGCCAGAAAATCAGCCACAAGATACTGGCTGCAAAAACTGAGCTGGCAGCAGTGAGGTCTGTGCTGCATATTACCAGGGACTGCCCTCCAACAACCCTGGGTTGTTTTCCTGGACTCCCGCTCTGCGCTACAAGCACTTCTAAAGCGAGGAAATCATCAAGGCCAGATGATTAACGAAATCAACGTAATACACAGAGAGGCACTGCGAAAAGGAGATTATATATTGTTGCAGTGATTTCCCAGACACTGTGCCATCACGGGCAATGTCATTTCTGGTCAGCTTGCGCGCGAGGGCCATTCCACGAGCTTAATTAAGAACCCAACACCCTTTATCCAAAAAGGACACGAAGCGATTAGTTACCGCTCTTGGATGGCGCATGCAATTCCAGAACTGGCGGAATCCGCACGTCCAGTACGCCCTTCTTTACGATATCGAGTCGGGATGTACATTTCCTATACCACACGGTTTATCCCGATCAACTGAGCGTGCTATACACCATTTGCGCCTCAAAGTGGCCTATACCAAAAGCTTTCTTCACAAAATCGGGCTGGGGACTGACTCTGTGTCCTCCTTGAGATGTACGAGCTCAGGGCACTGAACACATGTTTTGTGTTTGTTCACGTTCCTCCGCGGCGCGATTGACGGCGCGAAGTTCACTACGGGCGAGAAATGTCAGCATTTAGGACTTTTTAGGCCCCTGGAACAGCAAATACAGAACGGTACGAGGTTTTAAAGCTCTTGTGCGTTTCCTGAGAGGCTCTGGACAAGGCTTACGAAAAACTGCGCGCAAACGGACGGGGCGATAGAAGGGGGCGCAACACATGCGCTTCTGTTGAGCCCCGTTTTATTGTCTCGTCCGTTTGCGCGTTGTTTTAGATGCGGAACAGATTATGGTCGCGCCTGTTCCTCCGCCGTTGTGTGCGTCCCGTTGTGTGGCGTCCACACCCCCTCTGCGCATGCGCATCCTCCTCCCCTCCTCTCCTCTCCTTGTCTCATCTCCTCTCCACTCCGGGATTCCTCCTCTCCTCTCCAACGCTCCTCTCTCCGGCATTCCTCCTCTCCTCTCCGAAGCTCCTCTCCTCTCTGGGATTGCGCAACGAATGGCAACACCTGCGGCTCCGCGCACGATAATAGCGTTTCAGAATAGGGGAAGCCGGCGTTGGGGGCCCCTAAGAAGTTAGGGGAACCCAAACGCAAGGCGCTCGCGCGCGGAGAGTTTTAGAGGAGGGGCGCCCCCAGCAGCCCGCAACCGGCTTGCGTTGCTCGGGTCGGCTCGGGTGATGGGAACTTCAGGCTTAGCATCGTGGCGGATATTTGATCGCCGCTATCAGTGCAACTGCGAATGACAATTCGTAATACAACTTTTCACCACACTATCATCCCCTTTCTCGCATGAGGAACTTTATTTCAGCTCTAACTGCCGTTCGAGCGATCGGTGACCACGACATCTGCGTAGCCTGTTTCGATGCTTCCGCGCACGTAGCGCCATCTCTCGGCCGCTCGGCGCACCGCGCGCCGCAGCGATCAGTCGGATTGCCGGACGTCCGCGTCCGGTCAGCGTAGGTTTAGCATCGCGGCAGATATCTGATCGCCGCTTTTAAAATAAGCCCTGACAACAAGCCTTAGCACAATTTTTCATCACACTAACACCTACTTTCTCGCATGTGAAGCGTCTTTTTAGCGATCAGATTGATTCGGAAGAGCAGTGACAAGCCGTTGCTACCGTGGTCTGCGCCGGTTCGAGCCGCTGAGCGTGCCTAGCTGGCAGGCGCGGCCGGCGTGTGCGCGGACTGTTTCTGAAGGCAGAAAACGCTTCACGAATACCTGCTTTATCCATTTTTAGCGAACGACGCGCGGAATCAGCAAATTCAGCTCAGCGATCGTCGTAGTTGATCGGGTGAGTCGAGGAACGAGCCGCAGGTTTCGCTTCAGCCATGGTCACGCGCAGTCTCGCTCTCTGCGAGAGCGACGCAGGAACGCAAACTCCAGCTTTGGGGCGCCCGCTATTTCAGCAAAATAGCGTGCGCGCTAAACGCAAACCCAAAACCCCAAGGACGGCTTGGGTTCTCGCATGCGCAGTACGACGTCCCAAGACGCTTGGGGGCCCCAGAGCGTTGGGGTCCCCTATTCTTGCGAAGCAGCTTAGGGTTAGAGGCGCGACGGTAGCCGCTGCATGGAAAAAGCCGCAATGTCGCGTTCTTCCCCACGCGCAGACCACAAAGAGGAGCACTGGAAACCGTCCGCAATATCGTCTTAATGGACAAAGATATCGGTGCAGTACACATTCAAGCCTCCGCCCCCCCCCCTTCTCCCTCCCCCAAAAGAAAGACACAGAGAATTTGGTTTATTTCGGAATACCGCACAAGTGACATGCAGCTTTTTTTTTTCTTTTTTCTGATGCTTTAGCCAACCCATCCATTGGAACAATTTTAGGTGCGGAGCACATTAGGACCGCACAATGTCCGTCCGCGTCCGTGCGCATAGCATTTACTATCGCAAAAAAATCACACAGGCAGCGGCAGGATTCGAGACTGTGTCTGGTAGACAAGACAGTTAGTGTCAGTCATCTTACCCATTGGGCTTCGACTGTGAGTTAGTACACGAGAGTCAAACGGCTTACTCCCTCGCCTGTAACGGTGCGGAGTGCCTTAGGACCTCCCAATGTTCGTCCGCGTCCATCCGTGCGCACACCACCATCAAGAGAAAATCAAGCGAAATTCGATTTGAGCACTGAGTTGCAGTTTCATTTAGGGAGTACTCAAGGTGCAACTCACGGCTCAAATCGAATGACGGTCGGGGCGCAAATCGGATGTCACTCGAGGCGCAACTTGGATGTCATTTCGAGTCCCCGTATTCCGCACCCTCGCCATCATGTACGGAGTGGAAATGCTGCCTTTTTGTCTTTTTTTTTCTTTCTTTTTATTATTACTGTTCGCTTTAGCATTTAATCCTCATTAATTGTTCACCAACCATATCAAGTAGCATGCTCAGCATTATGCAGGGCTGACCTCTTCGGTCTCATTAAAGCATTCTCTCTCTCGCTCTCTCCACAAGCTAGGCTCATTTGAGCTAGCTAATTCACCCATTTCTGTAGCAGTAAAAGAAGCCCACCTTTCGAGGCACCCCCTGCGCCCAGACAATGCACCTGCTTTACCATGCGTAGCAGCTTGAGGAGAAAAGACTAAGCAGGGAGACAAGCATTGTATTTGACCCGAAAAAATGTCATCTGCAGCTATTACATCACGCAGCGCATTCATGAGGTTCTGCATTGCGGGATGTCAGACAGCAGACTAGGTTTTTCAGGCAAATCATGTGTCGGACCCCCCTCATTCGTCTCTTTTTTTTTTCTCTTTAGTCGGAGCAATCAGTCGTTCACGTGCATTGTGGTGAAGCAGACACACGGAAAGTAGTTAGTCTACAGTTTAAACGTTCCGTTCAGCATTTACGGCAGCTATTGACAAAATTACTCCCACCTCCCCTCGCGGGAACCCCTGTGTAGATGCGACACTTAGGGGGTTCCGTTGTTGTTTCCGTTAGGTTGATTCTCCCATCGCGTGAAACGTGCCGTGAACCCCCTGCCGCGGCTATGACGCAACGTGGCGCGGCTATGACGCAACACAATCCAACACAAACCACTTTAATCCAATCCAATCCAAATCCAATCCAATCCAAATCCAAGCCAAGCCAAGCCAAGCCAAGTCAAGCCAAGCCAAGCCAAGCCAATCCAATCCAATCCAATCCAATGCCCCTCGCGAGAGAGTGTTCGCTATCGGAGAGGAGAGGGGGTGAGCGGCGAAGAGCGCAGCTCGGGCGGCGAGGAGAATGGGGGAGTGGTGTGGACGGAAAAACAACGCCGTATGGAGGGACAAGGCGAGTGAATGAGATGCCGTCGCATCTAAAATGAAGTAAAATGAGCAGGCGTATCAATTTTTCCACAGCTAGCAGAAACAAGCCACTTGCTCGTGCGTTATGAAGTAGCTGTCGCAGTAATCTCTTCGTTGATGGATATCCGTGCGGTAAAAAAACCATGTGCCCTGAAACGAATATAAAAAAATATTCAGAAAGAAATTTCAGAAACATTACGCTCATTATAGGTGTCCGTCTTGCATGTTTATTTCATGCTTTATGTGTGTTTATTTTCGTCACTGGCTGGTTCTCTCGAGTGGGCATGTCAGATTAGTGAATGGATATGGGGACGCCGCAGCCAATAGGAGCTGGTGAATGGAACGTAAGGCTTCCGGCGGAAGTTGTCAATCGTTACTAGCCGCTCCCCCCGATTCGGTGAGACTTGCGCATGGTTGTGTTGACCCCGCTGCGAAATTGTAATTTGGGAATCTGTTGTGAGCTTCTTACGGCAGCTGCCGTCGTCACTGGCCAGCCCACCTTAGCGGGTACGTATGATTTTCTTTTTATTTGGCGGGGGGGGGGGGGGATATTTTGCCGTCGCAGCAGCCAACGGAACGTGAATTGTGCGGGTGTGTCTTTGCTGACGTCTTAGCCAATGGGATTTTCGGTACCATCGTAGTCACCTCGACATTGACGCCGGATTTTCACCGAACGGGCCAACAAGGGTTCACTCCGTGATTGCAACCTGCCATATCTGAACTGTGCCAATGGAAGCCAGAAGCACTAAAGGAACGATAGTCGAAAGAGAAAGCGGCGCTGAAATTTCGCATTTAATTGCAACATCAGCAGTTTGCGTCAATCGCTAGAAACCATTCGATTTCAAGGGTCCTGGAAGTTAAACTTTCCGTTCTTGATTAAATTTTGTGTCGTAAGCCCCATTCGAGCGGCCATCTAATGATTAACAGCGACTGCATTATTTACGGCATGCCGCCCATTTTACGAATAGGCGAACCAAAATCTCTGCAACATTTTCTGAAGCTACCGACTGGAAGTGTTGATCGGGCGCTGCAACCATTTCATGCAGCCTGCATGAACTTTTTTGAAGCAGAAAAAATGTGTGGCCTCTTCAATTATTTCCTATTAAAATAAAGAACTGTGCATTGCATGCGAACGTTCTTTACAGCGGCCAAATATTACATTAAGTCTGAACATTTTATGAACCGTTGCTTGTATATAGTAGCCATGCTATTTTCTATTTTAATTTGTAACCATGCCGTTTACTACCTGACCCCTTCTTTCTCGTTCGTGGGGAGAGAAAGTGCATACTCTAGTAGGCGGAGAGAGAAAGTCGAAAACACTCGTAAAGTCACAACAGCCTGCATTCCACTGCACGCAGCACTCATCTGGGAGGTACATTCTTCCTCCTAAAGCAACCGACGCCAGGTATAGGCATCAGTCCGGGGCTCCACGTCCTCTGCTACACAAGGCCGTCCCTCGCACGTCGAAGATTCCCCGCCAAGACGAGTCTACCGGGCATCTCTCACAGCGCGCGCTGCCTGCAGCAGAGTCACCCTGGGCCCTGCCAGAGAACTCGGCCCGATGCCAGGGTCACTCGGTGGCTTCATTTGTTACTGGCGGTGCGCGCAGTGCACGAGGCAGCCGCCGCCGCCGCCGCAGCAGCAGCAGCAGCTTCGCGCTGACCGACACACCCCGGCCGTTGAGAGCAGAAACGCGAGAAGTTTGCGCGGCTGGCGTGCATCGAATCGACGCCATAAGCGGGTCTCCGACGCCGGGGCACCCTTCGAGTGATTAATAACGATTTGCAAAAGTTTAGGAAGCGCGAGAATGCGGCGGCTGCGCCCCGCACACTTTCGTGGACGTCTACCCTCCCCCCGCCGTTCCGCGCGCTCTTTGCTTTCTCGGCCCAACCTGAGCAGGCCTCTGTTTGCGCCACCCGCAGCAGCGGCGGCAAAGAGGGGCATATTTACCGCTCGCGATGGGGGCCGCTTCAAGATAGGGCGCAAACTGTGCATCTTCGTTATTCGGCCGGATCATCTGGCGTGTAGCGTGCCGGGGACGAATATCCTTTCTTTTCCTTTGCGCCCCGCATTCGGCTACACGACGGCCCGAACGCGTGCGCTGCCGAGATTGATGGTAGCCCGGACAGGATCCGCCACATTGTAAATGGCTCTTCTCGAGGCCGCTAGGGATACATCGGCCACGTTAGCTTGCGTTTTTGCCCTGCAACAACTTGATCAGCGGGACATGGACCGGATTGCGTTACGCGAACAGCGTTGTGTATGTGTGTGTGGCATGGGACATTTTTCACTCTCGGCTAGATGCCATGGGATTGCTTAGGCGCAGTCGGGTTTCATAAAAGCCAGCCCTTGACATTCTTATTAGATTAAGGAGTCAGTTCAGACCTGTACAAAAGCAGGATGACGGCTGGCTGTTTTAGGTACGACCTACTTCCGCAATTGAGTAAGGAGACCCCAATAAGCGGTCCCGGGTATTCATTTCCGAATAGTATAGAGCCGAATATAGGCGCCGGACAGCGCCCAGAGGGCGACACGGAGCCCGCGACAGACACCCAACGCCCCCTTCGGAAGATATGCGCAACACTGGGTCGGTCCCCGCAAGCCGGTACGCTGCTGGCTCGTGGCGCTCTCCTTTTTGCAGCGCGAATGAAGCATATTAGACGCCCCTTTTGGGCTTAAAACGAAGCAAGAGATTGTAAAGTAATCCTGCCACATAGTGCATGTGAATGAAGAAGGATTTATTCGGTTGAACTCGCGTATAGGCAGGCATATAGAGGCCGCATAGGAGTGATGCCCGAAAGAGAAACGCTTGTACAGCCTACCTGCGGGGCAAACCTTTCTCAAGATCAGCATGTTTCGCTTCAAAAGAAAACGTAATTTATACTGTTTAATCCACAAAAGAGGAGGCTTAGTCTGCAAATAAGACGTTGCGCGATGTTTCCGCGCGAGGTATTGAATCCATCCATGTGAGTGCACTTGCATGCGACTGCAGAACTACTAACTGGACCACATGGTAGTTACATATAGGTCTTTGATTCGAATGTGATGCTCCATACATGTAACAGTATAAAATTCACGTCTGTTGGGGTATAGTGAAAGTGCGGACGTTAATAAGTGCCCGCTTCGCCGAGAAACTTTTGGGCTTCCAGTTGTAGCCCAGTACGCTAGTTGCATACATGTAAACACGCCCCGAAAAAAGAAACTCTTCACGAGAAGGCTTCACCAGAAATTACTTTGGGCAAGGGTGGGATGGGGGGAGGTGTAAGCAGAACATCTAATAGGCGTATCGGAATAAATTGCGGAATATTCATATTAGTGTATTTTTTTTCTCTCCACGCCAACGGGTTTGGCAGGGGACACCTCCGTTAGGAAAGAATAGTAGCGCTTTTATTACCGTCAACTCATTTGCAACTAAAGTTACGGAAGAAAAATTTAGTTCCCTGAGTACACTCCTCACTGGTCCAGAGTGACCGCAATCACAACGGATGTGATTAAGTTTGTCCTCCTCCTGCTCCTCCCCGAACGCGAAATTTTTTCCCTGTGTACATATTGTTCCAACTTCTATTGCGGCACGTCTTAGCTCTATTTTTCTTTCCTTTTCAGTGGCTTAGACAACAATTTCACTGTTTCTTTTGCAAGAAGAGGCGGTGATTTTATGCTATCTAAAAGCTCGCGAAACATTTGGGAACGTTAACGCCTATAAGTGTCAGCGCCCCATATGTGGTTATATGTATTTGGTACGGCGGTATAAGCACATGGAATATTAGATGAAGCAGAGTAGAACCACTGGGTGATAAAACTACAATGCTATAACTGTGCTCGGGGACCCTCTTTGTTACCAAATTTAAAGCGCACTTATGTGTATTGACCGCCTGCTAACCAGCCTACTAACAAGCTGATCGTACACCACGGCACCATGCAATCCGCTCGCTTAATGTGGGCCTTTCAAGATTCAGTAACCATGCTTGGTATCTGCGAAAAAAAAACGCAGAAGAATAATCCGCGGGAGAATACAAAGCCTTGAACACATGCTTCCCAGTTGTGTTAGCCTACGGCTCGGCAGCGAGGCGACAGCATTTTATCAGCGCCCCGTTTTATTTAAAGGCTTCCCCCGACTATATAACATTTTGCATGACTTTGTTGCACTATGTAGTACATATACGCGCCAATAGCGTTATAACACACGTTTTTTGCGAAGTTGCGTCCACTGGCGCTGAAGGCGGTCGGCGCGGCGGGACCGACCCGGAGTTGCGCGTGTCTGTAGCAGCTGGCGCTGCGCTCGCGCGGCAAACTTGGCTGTCCGGAGCCTATAGCACCCTTGAAAGAAATTCCATTTGGCACAGCGGCTTAGGCGTTGCTCACGGGGTTTGGTTGCCAGCGTCCACAATGGAGGCTGAAAGCACCTGTCTGTATGAGATGTCGACGCACGCAAGAAATCTCACGACGGTCGCCTGGATTACTCTCTAGCACTTCACTCAACTGCTTCTCAAAGCCCAGATGTATAGGTTCGGCGCGTCAAACACCTACAAGGAGATCTAAGCAAGCCAATTCCGTTTATGCAGTCTGCGATTCACGTCCAACCCATTCAAAAGTCTGATAGAATGATACACTCTGCTTTTCTGTCCATGGTTCTCAGGAGCGTAAGTTCCCCATATTCTGGAGCAATACAATAGTGAGGCGCGTGCCGACTGCGCGTATTTTCACCGGTAGTTGAATACGTAATGCCTGTTTTCTGCGGCACGGCCAATAGAAGTTTACGCATTGGTCCGTGCATCCTGTTACTGTATAGATAAACCTCCTGATTCCCGGCATGCTTGCTTTAATACATTATAGATCATAAGCATAGACCTTGTCGTTGTTCTTCAAACACATTTGTCGATTCTGCGAATGTCTGATTTGGGCTCATCCTGCATCATTTTCAAGTTTCCACCGTCAGCCTTTTGTAAATAATAAAAGAAGAATGAACTCTAAATTGAATTTTAACCATTAACGAAGGACGGCAAGAATAGTGAAAGCATGAAAGCGTGACAACAACATCATTTATTTCCAGCCGAGTACTGGTCTCCCCTTGGATTCCGTGTACCTAATTCGGTTTTCATTCCTCGCGTCCATCATGATTTAGGGGCGTGACAGCTCCGTATTCGTCATAAACTTGGCTAAGCAATTTTTCGTCCGTCTATTTGCAAGTGGTTTTCTTTTTTAAGTTCAGTCGTGGAATCTCAAGTAAATAGCATGATACCCTTTCAATGATACCCTTTCAAACATGTCAACGGATGCCAGCCCCTACTTGGAAGCGCGGCTGGATCGCCGGTAATTTCCAACTGCAACTGGCGCGTCGAAAAAAAAAAAAACACGTAAAGCTACACAACGGCACCTATCTTGCGCTCTTCGCAATGTTTCTCTTAAATAGGGGTTCGAAGCGCTTTTCTTCTGGGTAGCCGAAACATGAGAAACACAGGGGCCGTCGATCAATCACAAAGCTTTTGGGTAGCTTCAAGAGACGCTGTCTCCGTGCGTCGCCGGCAGATGTCCCCATAAAAGCCGGGCGGTAGGCGTTCGAGGTTTGGTCTGCGCGTGCGCGAAACCGTACGCGGACTAGCAGACGACACAGCCGGCGCCGCGTCCCGCCGCAGCTGCCACGGCGACCGCCCTGGCCACATCTGGCGGCCCCTCTTTTGACGCTGCCTCCTTTTGTGATGCTGCCCTCCGCGCTCGTTGGGCCCCACGCTGGTGTGTTTGCCTGCGCCCCCGCGGCTCCAAGTGCCGTTGCGCAGCCACCGGTGTTGTAACCCTGCGGTCCAAAGAGGACATTTCCAGCTTCAGCTCACGTGCACGACGCGCAAACGACGTCACGCTGAAAGGCAGCAGCACGCGCTGTGCAGCGCTGACGGTCCTGTTATTCCTTGACGTAATTGCTGGCAGCGCGGAAATTAAGTGAAAAACAATACATACCGCTTTCAAGGACAGAAATTGTTCGCGTCGAGAGGGAACGCCCTCAAATGTAGCATAGTTTTGTTTGCACGTGATTACGAACACAAATAAGCGATACACACATACTATATATGGTTCGCGTATGCTTTGAATGTCTTGATATTTTCCTATTCCTTCAAATAAGCAGAATCCAGTCCTTTAGAATGTCCTGAGTGCGTTTCACCACTTTAACTATATTCCTGAATTTCCTCCGGCGTCGGGGCAAGAAGGCACTTTCAAAAGACAGCAAGGGTGGGGCTTCAGGAACTCCCGGCGAAATATCCCTTCACTTGAAGTACGCTGTAAAGTGTACACGGAAACGGAAAAAATGGTCCCGGAAAAAATGGTCCCGGAGAAAATGGTCCCGGAGAAAATGGTCCCAGTGACCATCTAGGAAAAAATGGTCCCATGGCCCAGCCAACGTGTTTCCCTTCAAGTTAGTCCGATCTGAACTTTGTTTCAGCTTGATTTTGTCCCTTTGCGTTTGAGCTAAAGGTTTGAGAAAGAGATGGAATGCTTTAATATTCCTATAAGGGGCCGAAATTAACGCCTTTGGAGGCTAAAATCTAACAAAGAAAATTGGGTAGACAGACAGACGAACGGACCGACGCTTTGATGGATGGATGGATGGATGGATGGTAGAGCTGAGCATGGATTAAACATTTTAATGCACGTAATTGGATTAAAACCCCACAAGCAACTGCGAGGCCTGGAACCGTCGGTTTAGTAGCTTAGTCGAACACAGCCATCTCAGTGTCTGGAAGGTCATAGAAGCTCTACGCTGCGAGGTTTCGTCAGTATCGGTGAAAATTGCACAAGAAGCCGTGGGAGCTCCATCAAAGAAGCTGACAGCGTCGTCCCGTGTCTAGGACATTTCGTTGCAAGGAATATCGGTGCAGGACGTTTCGGTGCAGACATTTCGGTGTACGGATATTTCGGTGTATGAATACCGTTTCGCTGCACGGACACCTCCATGCGTAAACATTTCGGCGACCGAATTATCGTGTGCTTGCTTGTTTGAAACAGCCGTTATATTTTTATTTTCGCTTAACATGGGTTATAGACAACAATCTAGCGCAGCGCTTGCATTTTTAGATTGGTGCCGTCTTCAATTTTTTCCAGGTATTTTTAGAAACTGAACATTTGTATATTTTTCTTCAATACCTCGTTCATTTTAGCAAGACAAACGTTCTTGGTTCGATTAACCGGCTTTACTCGAACAAGACTTTTTCGTGCCTTGGCTTCGGGACCAATTTTTCCGGGACCATTTTTTCCTACCTTGGATTTGGGACCATTTTTTCCGGGACCATTTCTTCCGGGACCATTTTTTCCAGGACCATTTTTTCCGGGACCATTTTTTCCGGGACCATTTTTTCCTACACCCAGTGTACACCGTGAGCGTAGGCTTGCGGTCTATGCCATGGTGTTCTCCCTTATAAAAATGTTTACCCAGATTTAATAAACTTGTTATAGATATTGCTCAAAAGAATCCTATAAACATTTTGTCAACATTCTATAGAATATTTCTATTGAGTTTCCATTACAAATTGACCACCGCGTTTCAATTAAAAGCCTATAGAGACAAGTCAGTAGGCCTTATCGGTTCTGAATGTAGTTTCTTATGAGCTTCTTATGGGGTTTTTATAGAATATATTCAATAGGTTTTCTATGCAATTCTTACTGAGTACAGTCGCAACAGCCTGTTGCGTGGAAATCAGGTTTGAATACAGTTTCTGATGGAGTTTTATTTATTTTATGGCATTTTCATAAAATTCTTATTGAGTATAGTCGTAACATCATGTTGTGTGCAAATAAAGTTTGAATAGAATTTTTGATGAGTTTTTATTAAATTTGCCTGGATTAGCTTTCTTAAAATTATTATTGAGTATGGTCGTATCAACCTGTTGCGTTTGAGTCAGCTTTGAATACAGTTTCTGACGGGTTTCTATTAAATTTATCTCAATTATATTTCTATAAAATTCTTATTGTGCCCAGTCATCACAACCTGTTGCATATGAGCTAGGTCTGAACAGAATGTCTGATGAGTTCTTCTTAAATTTATTTCTATTACCTTTCTATAAAATTCTTATTGAGTATAGTCGTAATACCCTGTTGCCTGTGAGTCAGGTTTTTTTGCAAGTTTTAACAGAGGAGCTTTGAAGGGGCTTGAACACTCCGGTGGTGATGTCCGCCATCCCAGGTGCCACCGCTCCCAAGTGCTCCCAAGACGAAGTGATGGGACGTCCATCGCGCGATCTCGGTAGATGAAGCGGGACAGGCGGCGCTATAGCGCCCCACATATATGCACCGATAAGCTACCAGACCTCCGTGGGTGGGCTATAGAAACGCAATACAGAGTCTATTGAAACTCAACATAATGTAGGCAATAAGGTTCTTGCTGCGTGTTCGTTATAGAAAGTTTATTGCCTGTCTAATGACCACAGTCCACTTTTCGGAGTTCAAACGACTTTATAGAAAGGCAATACAAAGTTTCTTAAAACTCAATATAGTGAAGGCAATAAAATTCATGTTGCATTTTTGCAATAAAAAGTTCGTTGATTTTATATTGGCCGCAGTTTTTAAGACGGGAGATTTGGTTCACTCTATAAAAACGCAATATGAAGAGTATTAAAACTCAATGTCTTGAAGTCAATAAAACGTTAGTTGAGGTTGTGCAATACAAAGTTTGTTGACTTTTTAATGAGCACAGTCTATAAACGATGAGTTTTAATTGACTTTTTCTGTACTCTATAGAAACACAATAGGGGGTGGGGTCTATTAAAACTCATCGTCCATTTTCATGAGGGCTCGCCGCAATCATGCATCTATTTTTATTTTTAACACGCCGCAGTGACTAATTGCTTCTGTAAATATGGTCAAGTGGCTTTGCACCCCGGTGCTTAGACACCACACCGCTCTCAGGCAACACCCCCTCCCCCCTTCCCACACACACACAACATTTTCAGGAAAGCTCCACTCCACCGACCTGTGCAATGGAACGATATTGAACATTAAATTTCGAACATACTGTTACTGACTTTACAATGTCTTGGCACGTCATACTTGAAATTATTTTTCGTCATAACAACTATAGTTTTCCCATTTAAGGCGAAAAGCGGCTGTAAAGTATCCGGATTGTACAGTATCCAGGCGATGGAGCGGGGATAGTAGCCACGCAGTGCGCCTTAGTTTATTACAACTATGAGCTGAACGCATGTACCAAGGTACGTCGCAATAAAATACCTGGCATTTTATTGTATTCACCCGCTGAACTCGTATACTATTACTTAAGATGCAACAATAACCTTGCAAGTACTCAGGCGTATCAATTAACTGTATCTTGAGTGGGTAATAAATTGCTGCTCTTTTGTATGATACATGGTTTGTAAACACGTCTTCGTCGTCTGCATATTGAAAAACTGCACAATTAGAAACAATTGACGCAAAATCATCGACAAAAATGTTCAAATATAAGCGCAACAAAATTGAGCCCTGTGGCACTCCAGATTCCAAGAACAGCTTACCGCTGAAGGTAGTATGTTTATGTAGGCTTACAACCTGCGACTTATTACTGGGGTAACTCTTACACAAGACTAAAAAAGTTCCCTGAAACCACATAGACATAATTTCCGTAGTAATAAAACGCAATTAACCGTATCAAACAACTTTTCTGCACCAAGAAAAAAGGCCAAAGCAAATAAATTTTTGCCAAGGGCCGCGTCAATTTTTTTTAGCATTCCTCAAGAAAAGAAGTTGGGCCTCGTGCAGATATAAATCCAAATTCTCTTGTAGACGTAATAGAGAAATTGTCTAAAAAAGATGTATATTCGTATAGAAACTTTTCTACAATTTGAGATAAGATGGGCAATACGGAAATATGTCCGAAGTTTTCTTCGTTCTATCTGTCTTCTCTTGGCAGATTCCTCGAGAGATCGAACATGCGTGCACATGCGCATTTCTTTTTGTTTTCTTATATTTTTTTAGCAATGTGCAAGGCAGGGAATAGCCGAACAGTGCAGTCCGTTTTCCTCTAACGCGCGTACTTTGCGAGATAAAAAAAAAATGGGAAAGGCAGCGTGGATTACGCGGGGTTTCTTCCGCGGTTCCTCTATCCATGAGGAGGCTAGAGGAACTGGACCGAGCGAGCGGCAAAGCAAAGCAAGGAACAAATAAAATATAGAGAAAAATATACAGACAAAAATATAGACAAATGTCACAAACAACATTTATCGCGATCGCAGTATTTCCGCACAATTATTTCGTGTTTTGAAACAGAACGAAACAAACTAACGAAGTTTTAACATTTGTTTCAAGTGACACTTCGAGGTTGCTGTAAACAAGCCGGGCGTATTTCAGAACAGATGACAGGGCCATACACATTTCTGTTGCTTTGTCGTATCGGATCGAACAAATGGAAACAGAAAAATCAAGTTACTTTCTTCACACTCGTGATGGGGCGCGTTCATTTTTAAAGTCTGATATCCACAAATATTTAAGTATGTAGGTCTTCAAAAACAAACACCAAAAAAGAAGGGGATAATTCTAGTAATGGGAATAAATTAAGTAATGTAAGGTGTTCGCACTAATTAACACGCTAGGGCGTGCATAACCTTTTTTTGTACTGGGAAGGGCAGCAAAGATTTTGCATAGGGAGTGCGCATGCAACTACACGCAGTTTATAATCCCAAACCAATTGGTTATTTCATGACAAGTCGTATCGAAGAACTATCTCAGATATGTATTGAATTCACGTAATCCACACGGCTACAGTGACACTAAAAGTACCATTTATCACGCAATATTACTGGTAACTCTAAGGCTACTGTCTTTAAAGGTTTACGGAAACATATAAAGTCCGTTTTTTTTTTCAAATTAACAATCAAGCTGTTTTTGATACACCCCGTCGTTGCCCTGTGCCTCCTTTCCTGTAACAAAAAATGCTAGTGCCACATGCGATCAGCCGCTTCGTCGGTAAAACCGTGTCTTTCGCGTACTCAAAAACTGAACAATTTGAAATCACTGCAGGAAAATAATTTATGTACAGTCAAACCTCGATATATCGAACACGGGTATATCGAATTATTGCCTATATCGAACACTTCCTATATCACGCGGAAAATCACATGCATTTTTAATTTTTTATCTCGAACTGGGACGGACATGAAACGGGTATATCGAACTCCGCCACCCCAGACTGCCCAGACCGCTCGCGCTCTGTTGACAGGCGGCGAGCTATCCCGCAGTACCCTCGAGGATAGCAGTGGCGCGATGGGCGTTCCCGACTGCTGCGCATCGGTTGCACTGAAGCAGAATTGGACGGTGCAAAAAAAGAATGCGAGCTTGATGTAACCTGGGGCCAGCTGGAGCGCTTTGTTGGTGCTGAGCCACGAAGCATGTGCATTGATGACTTTGTTGGCGGTGACGACAGCACCGGAACGACGGCGGAGTTGACGGATGTGAAGATTCTAACGGAGGTTACTACTGAGCGCACAAACGAAGACGCTGCCGAGGTTGTAACCGCAAGCGCTGATAGTGCCCCGCTCCCGACTTCGACCGAGGCTTCAGCGGTTTTGGCCCTAGCGCACCGCTACTGCAGCGCTATAGAAGGCACCGGCCTGTCGCTTCTGGAACGTTTGGACTACGTTGAGTAAGTGCTGTGCCGTTGCCACGGAGGCTGCTGTTGCTAGGCCGTAAATAGGTACACTGTAAAAACTGGCCGTCACTTTTACGGCCAAGTGACCGTGATTTTTGACAGGAAGTCGACGTAAATGGTGAAGACTGTTGTTTCGCCGTCAACTCGATGGGAGAGGGGATAGAACAAGGAGCGAAAGGAAACAAACAAACTGACTTCAGTAATACAGCACTCTGATTGGCCGCCCAAGGCGGCTCTCGCAGTCGCCGGTGGGGCCTTTTGCTTTTTCTCTTGTTCGACGCCGGATTGTCGAAGAACGCTTCCTTTGTAGGGGACCCTTCCGAGAGGCACCGCTGCCTGTTGCTGGGGGGAGTGGGGGTCCTTCCAGGGACGCTTCCTTTGTCTCCCGTCGCGGCGGCCGCCGCCGCCGCCCGGGCGATCGGGGGAGGAGAAAGGAAGGGACATTTTCTTCTGTTTTCGGAAAGCGTCTGGGTTGCCCTCCTTTCCCATGTCGGGGGCTCACACATACTTCTTTGAAACTGCGACGGAGCAAACGTCTCTTTTCTGGTCTCCTTCAGCAAGCAGCCATGCGCGCGGAGCTGCAGCAACAGAGCAAGTGCATCTGATAGCGGTAAGTGAACGATTTACAGCATCAAGAGATTTTTCCTTGCAAAAAAAATAATAACTAAAATCTGCGAACGCAATAATTGTGAAGCAAGTCGAAGTGTGCAGAGTATATTGGCTCGAATACTATGAGGACCGTCGTGTCAGAAACTGGAACCGTGTTTCTGCATCTGTAGCTTGAACAGGGCAGCACGCTCGTCGGTGCGAGCGGTCGGCGAGGGATAACTGCGCCGTGAGAACGATGACCACCATCGCGCCGGCCGCTGCACGGCCTGGAGCTTTTACTTTTTCTAGCACTTTTAATTGCCCCCAAACAGGAAACGCGTTTGCGTTTTGATGAGTTTTGTCTCCAACTGACACAGTTTCGAAATGTCGACATGGGAAGAAATGGGCGGGAATAGACAGCGGCTGATTTCGGCACCGCAGTAGGCGGGCATTTTGTTAAGTGCACGACGAGTATGTATTGTTGTTATATAATTTTGCGCGAAACAACGCTTTTGATCGTGCCCGCGCACCCGCCGAAACTCGGTAATACGCAATGACGTGTCGCTTGTTCACGCCGCAGCACTGTTTCCGAAAGTTGGGGTGGGGAAGGGTAGGGGGCTGTCGACTCTTTCATCGGGTCGTGCAAAGGGCAGAAAGCGAGCAGACTAACGACTGCTTAAACTTTACGGGCCAAAAGCTTCTGGACACATGTAAACTCTGCGCGTCTTTTTTTCTCGTGCGTCGCATTCTTGTGCAAAGTACGTATAACTGTTACTCGCGATCGTTGCATCGCTCCTTCAACTGCGACGGTACGTAAGTGCAGTAATTTTGTCGCCATGCAGGCTCGAAGATGGGTGGATTCCAGCGGGTCTTCATAGCAGTCGACGGCGCCACAATACTGTGAAGCAGGAAGTGTCACCCGTCATCGTGGATTCTTCATGTTCAACGTCTGTTACCGACACGGCCACCGTCACTCTGACGATTGAGTTTGCAAAGGTAAATGAGTGTGGAGCAACTTCATCTCGATAACGGTTAAAGTTTTATTATCTTTCTCATCGTTGCGGCCACGTACTAAAGAAAGCTACTGTGACTTTCTGGCAGCTTCCTTTGTTCTGTGGTTACTCAGCGCGACGTGGCTTATTGAAATGTGGTTGTTATTTTTTATCTTTTTACGCCAGTTTTATGCACATACTACGTATACCAAACTTTTTCCATTTAACTTTTGCACAGCTAGTATTCTTGAAAAGTTGCTGTCTTCCTAAAGCAAACGGAAAAGATGCTGTTTCGATTGGATTAACATATTGTCATATTTGTTTTCATTGTCCACCACCTGCTTTTGCGTAGGTTGATCCCTTTTTGTTGTCTATTATATGTAATTTTGTCCAAATACCATTAATATCATGTTCCACCTAATCACAATACCAACTGTTCTATTTTTCAGGTGCTGTGGCCAATGGCTTTTCAGGAAATCAACAGGAAAGCCACAAGCCTGCTGTGCATTCCTGCATCCATTCTGCTATGTACCATTCTGCAGCAATAAATACGTGAGCACTGAAGCTAATCGTCGTAGCATCTTTTATCAGTTACTGCCCACAGAATGTGAAAATTGAGCAGTTCAGCCGAAGACTACATTTTACTTAAATTTGACGTCTAAATGACGGTTTGCTGTGAAACACTCAGGCCGTCATATTGACGGGCCATTTGTATTTCATATTGACAAGGAAACGTCAAAATGACGTAATGAAAAAACGTCAGCCCGTCATTTTGACGACAAATTTGTATTTCAGGATGACAAGTAAGACGTCAAAATGACTAAAAACGCCATCATTTGGTATTGACGACCACCCGTCAATTTGACAGCCAACCGCTTGGAAATAGAGCTGCCAGAACTTTTCCGTCATTTTGACCAAATTTTTTTTACAGTGTACACGATAATACGGTAAGAAAGAAACCACCATGAATAACGTATTAAGTACCCCAAATTAATTAAAACTCGATCCAGTGACTCTTTATAAACTTTTTTCAGGGGCTGCGGCACCCTCTTGTGACTACTTGCGGTACCAACGCCAATCTGGTACAGTGAAACTAGTGAAGAGAGGGCACCACAGCCCCTCTAGCAATCCACTGCTCCGCACTTGACCGCTTTCACGTTCAGCGGAACTGCTTTAATGGTTTTCTTTCACTCCACCCACGCTCGTAATCATTGTCAGGGAAAGTTGGCCTTGATGCAGTGCGTTTTTGACGCGGCATACGCCGTCAGTGAGGCATAGGAAGCCTCGCTGTAAAAAAATGAATGAAAAAAATTTAAATCCACTTGCAATGCCGCCGCACGGATACAAAGAAAGGCGGTAGAGCTTCATCAAAAACTTCTTGAAGGGAGACTGAAGGCAACCAGCAAGAGCTGGTTTCAAACGAGACTTCGAACAGCGTCAACACAACGGGGGCGTGAGGAGGGGGGGGGGGGGGTGGCAGCGCCTGTTTCATCCTTATTTCCTTGTCCCCATCGTGTTAGCGCTGTTCGAAGTATGCAGCCCTACTAACTAGCCCGGCTTACTTTACTACTGCATGCAGTTCAAACGAAAGTCTGACCTTCCCACACCAATTTTAGCGCTTTTTCGGTGCCGAAAGATGCCTTAATTGCTGATGAATCGCTAATCAGACAACGCATTTCCCATCCTAATTTTTCTTGCAGCGATTCCATGACGGAGCCGCTGCTTCCATCACGATAAACCGGAGGCAAGCGAGGCAGTGCTGATGTGGTATAGAAGCAACGGAATACAAAGCTACCACGTACCAAGCGGTCTCGTCAGTTTCGGTCACATCCGGCATGTTTTACCGAAATGCCTCGCCCTTTGAACCTCCGGACCATTATACTCGGTTACAACTCAAGAACGGCACCACCTCGTGTAGTGTATCACTCCGCCAAAGCGCCGAACCCGTGACGTCAGTGCACGCGCGTTTTGAAAGGGGTTTGCTATGAATGCGTACTGCCTTGTCTCACGCAGTTTGTTTGTCGTCACTGGAGTCGTTTATAAGCATATTAAGTCCAAAAAATCACGGGAACGGCTCACGCCATGTTCAAAATATTCCCAGTAACGCCCTACTTGCGCCGCGCGGAAAAACATCCGGCTACGGTGATAAGGCACAGCGGCAACTTCCGGTGCCGTTCTTAAGTTGTCACCGAGTATAAGCGAAATGTTTCCTCATGGGACCCGTGCTATCGTCCTCGTTAGGCCACGCGAATGTCGGCGTCGAAACAACCGCTCGTGTGCACACTCGAATGCCTCCTCGCATAGCGGTGCAGCCCCTAGTGTGGACGAGTAGCGGCATCCAGCGGCGGCCAGGGAAGACGTTGCGCACATTTGGAAATACTGAACCGTAGCCAAAGTAAGCGTTCCCGTGTTCATCAGCGCAGCAAAAGCACGCAGTGGTTCGTAAAAAAATGTGGCTATGCCCACAGTACTGCACATCATCATCAACAAAAAGGGCCTTCTTAGGTCTACTGCTAGACGAAGGCCTCCAGCAGACCTATGGTTTCTCCCGTTCACCTCCAACCGCCCTTGTCCTGCGCTGTCAGCACTATCCAAGGGTCGCACAATTATCTGGCCAAGTATTGCACCAGGGTACGACACTGAAACCGAAACGAACTTGTTGGCGTTTGGGGTCGCCGCGTGACCTACCGGCTGGACTCCCATAATATTGTTTCTAGCTTTCTTTTTGTGCTTCGACGTCCAAACATGACACTACAGAAAGGTCCAGTTAAGTTCATCTAAACTTGTGAAGGCGTATTGTTAAAATATCTGTCACGCAATTTTAGCCACTTTCGGTGTACGTTGCCCAGTATAGTAGGGCGCCTACATGTGCGCGCCTCCGTGCCTCCGTCGAGGCGCGCAGTTGTAGGCTCCCTAACAGTATAGCCAGTGGCGGCGACACCTGTCTTCATGTTTTCGCAATTTTCTACCTTATTTTAGAAAACTGCGTGTAAGAGTGGTATATTCGTGTTCTCAGTGAGCTAATCTATAGACCTAGAGCAACTTGTATCTTCTATTCAGTGTCCCTTTAAAGAGAAATTCGCCCCAGCCAAAGATTCCCAGCCAAAAATTCGCCCCAGCCAAAGACAAATGACCACCATTTAGAATGGTCGCTCTACCAACTGAGCTAACCAGGAGGCTAGCCGGTTGAAGCGCGAGGGCTAATTGAACTCGAAATGGGGGACAACTTTTATTCGACCAGTTTGGGGAATACCCGCAAGGCATAGGTTTCTGAGAATGGATATTTTGGTATCCACCTGTAATGCAGCGGTGGATAACATGAATAAAAGCTACGCAGCTTTTTCAAAAACTTTCGGGCGGTGGTCCGGGCTTCTAATCATGTACCAGGACGAATTTTCCTCCAACACCAAAGTTTCTAAGAAAGGTGTATAGCGTACCTTTGTAGCCGTACGGCTACATTACAGGTGGATGCCAAATTTCCCGCTCGCAGAAACTTGCTCCACGTATAGGCAGTTTATCCTAAGCTGGTCGGTTAGTAACAATAACAATACCACTTTGCCCCTGTGAATAATTTTGCTGTGCGACTATTATTCAGTGTTTGCGAATGATCATGCAGCAGCGACACACAACCGGCGCACACTCATAAAAAACAAACGTCACAGCCTAACGTAATTTGAGCAGGACCTGGGTACTCTGATCCTGGTGCTCACTGAAAGCAATTTATTCCACAGGGACACCCAGTCACGCAGTAATACTTAGAAAGCTAATGGGCAAAGCTCACTACACTAAATTAAAACCCGCACACTGCGAAACAACCTAGATATAAACACAATCTACGGAATGAGGACAAATGACAACAGCACGGAAAAAATATCTCTTCAAGGCGTGGCATATGAGGGGTGAGTTTACAACTGAATTTATTTGTTATTGCAACGTAGTTTTATTACTAATAATATCTATGAATTTGGTATGAAGACGACGTTGTGAGGGCAGTCATTCCAGTCTTTAGTTGTCTGTATAAAAAATGGCGAATATGAACAAGAATAAACGTGTTCTTTTCTAAATTCAGTTCGCATAAGCGTAATTTACCTGTAAGTTCTTACAGACGACCGATGCTGCGTCGAAAGAGCGCCGGGATACTGTTTGCTGGCCGGGAAAGGGAGAGACGCCGTTATGGTCGTGCCTCTAGGCTGCAGGAGGTGCGAGAAAGGCGCTGCTTCTACAAGATATACGACACAAAAAGCCATCCCTTCCCGTCTAGGGTCGCGCATGGTCGTCAAAAACTTTGATGTTTGAGTTTCACTTGGACTCCTTGAATTCATCGAGCCCTCCTGTTCTCTTCCGGCATGCATAGCTTCCCTGCTGAGCACTTGCTTTGGTCCATCATCTTCCTTATACAACGGCACTGCGTGAAATTTGCATTTAACGCAACTTTTATTTACCTTTCTCCACTGTTCTTTCACGCATACCTGTCCTCTTCCTTCCTCTTCGGCTTCTTTTCTTGAATTTTCGTTCTTTCTTTCTCTTCACAGTGACCCTGTATTGTTATTTGATCGGAGTGACAGTGGCCGGCACGTCACTCATGAAATGTTAAATATCAGCACCAAAATTAGGTTTTTGTGCGATGTTAAGGTTTCATTAGCAAAATATTTAGGACAACACAAGCCCAAATACGGGCGAATGTCTTGCGTTGTCAAAGGAAGCAATTCACGAGTACGCGAAGCTGCGCCGCTGAAGAATCTTCCCCCGGAACTCGTGTTTCTTCCCTCCAGATGCGCGCGTCACGCGACCCGCCCCAGCCTGCATGCTGGTGTTCACGACGGAAGCCTCCACTGGTCTACTGGTAGACGTCCAATAATGCGTCATCGGAAAGCATTCTAAAGCTCCTAATAGACTTATTGAATCCCCCCTCCACCGAATTCTCTGGCTGACTTTACTTTCCATGTTATCTCTGAGTCGCCATTCTGTTACTTGAATGGCCCACATGTAGTCGGTAATTTGAAGCTGCAAGCACTCGCGATTTGTCAATTTGTCTTTGGTCCCTGGAGTTGTTCAGTTTACTTTTTTTTTAATTTTCATGTTTTCTTTTTTCAAAGTGCTCACTTAGCCTCCCTCTGCTTCATGCTTATGTGATAGTGTTTGTGTTTCCATTCTATATGTGGTCCCACTGCCCTCCTACAGTTGCACAAAAATCCGAGGATGCCGTTATGTTAACCCACACACTCCGTATGCAAGGGTAACGCTGTGTAACTCCTGTCTCATACGTAACTCTCGACTTCTAAAAATCCCCAGATAACATGGCCGGGATAATTGGAGAGTAATGGGAGAGGCTTTTGCCTGCAGTGGGCGTCGATAGGCTGGTGATGATGATGGTGATGATGACGACGATGACGATGATGATGATGATGGTGAACATAGATGACGAGTATTCCGTGGAGCTCGAGGCTATTTTCGTGCACCTTAGTTTGGGAGTGTAGTTTACTTAGGTATGTTGTTTAGACATGGGCATGATATGGAATTAATCGTCGCAAAAAATATAAGATTGGCTTCCACGACAACGTGCGCCTGACGAACTTTTTGTCCAATCCATATCTCACGCAGATGATTTTTATTGTTGCATCCGATAGCTGCAGTTTGTCCGGTCGTGGTGCAATGAAAGCAGATAATGTGGATTGGCTGAGCGACCTTATCTTATACAGCATCTTTCTTTCTTTTATTAAAACGACGCTCTGCCGAAGTTCGTATGTATTTACTGCTCGGCAGCGACCTTCATCGTCCTGCCGCGATGGTCATGGTCGACTGCTAGCCAGAAAAGGGGTTACGCATGCAGATTGTCAGTCCGCACCTCCTCGACGTGTGCGCGGGGAATTCCGGAGGGTTATCCTGTCATTGATACACGGCCACGCTACGGCGACGAGGCACACGTCGGGACGTCTGTGCGATAAACACGTCGCCTCTAATCATTCCGTCTATAGCAGTGGCCCCGGAACGGTTGCCGCGCAGCTGACGCGGGCAGCCAAGGTGCCGTTTTCACCTGCGGTTTTCGTACGGGAGCCGTCGGCGGGCTGACAGATCGGAGCCGCGCGTCGAGCCCGAGACCACGGCACTGGCCACGGCAGCCGCCAACCGAGCAAAACACGCGGCGGCGGAATTCGGGGTGGCTGCTGCTGCTGCTGCTGGGAGGGTGCTCTGCGAGAAGATGCTCGCGCCAGCTGCCTCTCCGCCGCCGCCGCCGGCTGCCTCGGACGGCAACGACGGCCCCGCCTCGAGGACACATCTGGCGCGCCTGTTTTCTCCCCTCTGGTCGTCTGCGCGGCCTCGCACATGTGTTCCTCGCGTGCCGTTGCTGGACGTGGCGGGCTCCACACTCCTTCCTCGCCCTTGTTTACTCTTTTTTTACGCCCGGTCTGGTGGAGTTCGCTACGAGCTAGGTGGTAACACGAATGTTTTTCGGGCCGCACTTTCGCTTTTGTTCATCAGATAAACTTAGTCTAAATGCGTCCAAAAGGACGTGGAATGGGGATAGTTGGTGATGCTTAATACTGAATTGCGCTAAGTATACAGACGAATAGGGCGCTAACAGGACTGGGACGATGCGCCTCGTCCCAGCACTGTTAGCGCCCTATTCGTCTGTATCTAAATGCGTCCCCCTCTTCCGTGTAGCGAATCTTGAGGATCAAAATTTGTGAAACTATTAATTTCTTTAAACGTACCACTGAAATTTCCCACGACATGTCTGAACGCCCGGTGTGCTCATTCACCGTATAAATTATGATTACTTTGTATGATGCAGGCTGTGTCTCGCCAAACGGACCGATACATTGCCCTCCACTGATATTTTTGCGCAGTGATCCTTTTACCCTCGCACGATCAATGTGCGCTTCCATCTACGCCTCGCGTGGTATTTACCTGCTTACCGCTACTGGGGCTACCCTTGATTATTTTTACCCCACATGCTCTATCTCTGCTCTCGATTACGCCCCGAAGGGGATGTAAACGCGTAGGGCTAGGCACACGGAGGCATCAAACCGGTGATAGGAGGAGGAGGAGAAAAGCGAAAGGAAAGGCCGAGAGGTTATCCAGGCTTAGAGCCCGGATTGCTACTCGGCACTGGGGAAGGGGTGTTCAGGGGATAAAAGAGATGGCAGGCGAAAAAGGGGGGAGAGGAGCGGGGTCGCGCACACACTTTAGTCCCTTCGTGGGCACTAGAGTCTCTCAGCTAAACCTGTGTCCTTCATAAAACGCAGAAGGGCTTTTGTTGCCTTCTGCGAAGTCGATTGTAGGGGTCTTTGTCCTAGAATAGTCTCTAGCTTGAACTGTTGATTGTCCAATCTTCTGAGCTCGGCTGCCAAAACGCGTCTTTCCGATGAATACTTGGGGCAACAACAAAGCACATGGTCGATTGTCTCTTCAACCTCGCAGGCGTCGCAGTGGGCACTATCCCGATGAGGAAGGAGTAGGCTTTCGTGAAGGCCACTCCCAACCACAGCCTACAAAGTAAAGTAGACTGTGATCGAGTCAGCCCACACGGAAGACGACGCTGGAGTAGAGGGTCCTGGTTGTGGAGGCGCGGGTGCACAAAGTCCGGTGTATTCCATTGAGTAATGGAGGTCCTCCGCGCGAACTGACGAAGCAGCCTAGCGGCATCAGTCCTTGCAAGCGGAAGCAAGATGGTCCTTTCACTGTCATGGCCTGTCCGTGCAGCTACATCAGCCGAGACATTGCCAATGATTCCACAGGGACTTGGCAGCCACTGAAATACAATATTATGGCCCTTTATGACAGCCTGGTGAAATAATTCCCGAATTTATGTGACTAGTTGGTGCAAAGGACCGTAGCGCAGGGCTGCTCGGAAGCTTTGCAGGGCGCCTTCGGAGTCGGAAAACCGGTGATAAATATCCAATAATGCTTCCAGCAGCAAGAACACTTTTTTTTTTTTCTCTGTTTCAGTCTCCGAATTTTTTTCCTGCCGGCTTCATGCTTGAATATTAAGTAGTTTCTTGTCATAAGGTCAAGCCATTGCGACATTCGAGGGGGCCCCACGAAGACGTCGGTGCCCGCTGTATTGCCGCCCCACTCAACGACAACCAATGCCGTGCTGTCTAAACAGCTATAGGTCGTGACGTTAAACAGCTAAACCTCTCGGTGCGCCCACTGGACGCATTCTTACCGATCTTTTAAAAGAAGTATTTCATTATGGCCGTAACAACGCTGCGTTGGGGGATGCATCCGCGGTCTCCCCAGCTTTACCCCTGCCTAGTGAAGCTCAATGACCTCTAACTTGGACTTCGCCGCTACTCCACGGCGCTGCTTGAAGGAGCACGAAATTCCTCCAGGAAACTTACGGCGGTTTCCTCAATTAACTGAGAAGCCACTGCTGAAGAAGTACATACGAGGGAATTTAGTTTGCCGGGCGCAGGGAAAGATCGACACAGTGTACGGCACACATCCGGCGCTGAAAACGCCATAGGCGGCAGGAAAGGAGCCTTCGAGTATTCCCTGCAAATTCCCTGCAAATTTTCTTGGGGCTATGAAAACGGGAGGTAGATTCCGATACTTCGTTTGATGTGCTGTCCGTATTTATGGATGTTTCCGATGAAACAAACGGCAAATCATAGTATGCGTGTCTGAGAAGCCCATCAGCGACGCTCACACAAGGCTTACCAGATGTCGCCTATGTGGAAGTACAATCTAACCCGTTTATAGCGAATTGCAATATGCACCGCGATTAGTTCGATATATCCAATAGTTCGATATAGCCGAACCCGCATATAACGAACTTATCGTTACAAATTCGCAATCCGCGGGAGCCCCCCTCCCCCTCCCCAACTCCACCATCCCCGCATGCAAAAACGAACACAGTAAAGTAGCCGTTACCATACCCAAAATAATCCATTTATTGCAAGTATTAAAGCTACTTTCCGCCTGAACTGCCTACTTTGCAAAGAAAAAGCGGTGATTTTTGTTTTCACTTTCGTTTTGGCGGCTTCAACTAGCATAGCATTCTCTACACGAAACATTATTTGCACCAGTTCGAGTCCGCGTCCTCCAAAATCTACGAAGCATAGGGGAAGCACATTGACTGCCGAAAGCGCTTCATTATAAGCGTCGGACGGCTTTCACTCGCGACATCATCGGGAATGTGGGGGAGCTCTTCCCAAAGTTCACCGATGCTGCTGCCTTGATCCGGACTCTCTGACTGCGCGGGTTCCGTCGTGAGTCCCGCGCGTCGGAAACAGTTACGGAAAGTGTCGGGCGTCATGTCGCTCTGTGCGAGGCGCAATGTCTAAGTCGCAACTCTTACTCCGTGGTCGCGGCCAATCCACATCTCAATCGCCGCTCCGAGACCATGCATTTCGGCGGCCATTCTAGGCGAGCAGAGTTCGATATATCGGATGTGAACTTCGTTATAAGGAATATGTTTCCCATGTATTTCCGTAACTGAGTTATTTTTGTTCAATATATAGCATAATTCGCTCTATCCGGGTTCGTTATAGCCGGGTTTGACTTTAGCTTTGTCTCCCGCGTGATCACTGCAGTGGGGGAGCGCTTTAAGAACATACATATCTAACATCTCAATTTTGTATAAAACAGATTTAGCCGGCCCAGTTTACTTTGACTACATTTAACCACGCAGCGTGGCAGGGGAGAGTGACTTTAGCGGGGTTAACTTCAATTGAGGCGACTAATGGCATGCATCTGCTCCCACACGTGTCCCGCATTCGACGATTCACGCGAGTATGCTCCGGAGGACGCAAAAACAACGGGAGCGAGTACTAAGGGCAGCTTTTCCCTCTGTCGGATCAGGGATCACCGACATGTACGCGCAGGGTTCGAGCCTGGGGGAGGCTTAACAGCGTGGCCCGCACTGCCGAGATCCGTGCGTTCGCATACGGGGGGTTCACCACCAGCAGCACCGCGCGGCGTGTGTGGCCTGTGCGCTCCACAAAAGGATCCCACCCTTCGCCGTCGTGGGGCCAAGAGTGCGGCCGTAGCAGCGGTGACGGCGGTTGCGGCCCGGGCCAGGCCACCTCCCCCTCGCCTTCACAATGGTCGCCTCTGTACTGGTTCCCCGTTTGTCGCTGCTCTCGGTGTGGTCGCTCCTCTCTTCTTTCTCCTTCCCCTTCATCATTACGCCACACGCATCCTGTCACGGCACGACGGACGGAGCGTCGTCGGCTTAGCCAGCACGTGTGCCCAGAAAAACGGTTTACAATGACGGCTACCCACTCGAATAGAAACGCCCGATGGCTCCGCGAAGTGGAAAGACGGGATACCTGGGGCTTTCACTTTTTTTTTGTTTCCTTTTTCTACGTAGACAACTGGACGCCGCTTTGGATACGTGGAACATTTTTTGTCTAGATATTAAATTGCAGGATGCCCACGGCTGAATTGTGAATCAGTGATTTAAACTACAAGAGGCGAAACAATGAAATGCCGGAATTTGGGGGGCACTTGTTTTTTATTTATATAATGCGCGGCCACGCAGCTCACCTTGAAAATTTTACTCGTGGGCTCAATATTAGCGGAAACATTTTTTTAAAGGGGGGAAGCCGGGTGTACGAGCGGCGCGGTGGAAAGCAAGCACTTGGTTGCTTCAAATGTGACTCCAAGTAGCTTTAGTGAGCCCAGAAATTTCCAAATGAAGGTTAACTTAATAGGCGACTGTGGCCACCGATAGCGGCAGATAGCAATTTTCCCTCAAGGGTGTGGTGATCGAGAATATATACGGGCAGGTTTGAAGGAGACCAGGTGGTTTCAAAGAAGGTGAAACCTGCACACGTATAATGGGCTAGGGTGAAGTAGGTAGGGTGCAAATCCCGCGTATAGAAACATCCTTTTCTCCCCAGTGCAGTAATATTTACCGTTATCTGTTCCGGCCGTTTAAACACAAAATTGGCGGGACCTTTGTGGAATCCGTTGGCCCCACTGAGCAAAGTCATTCCCGCCGGGGGAGTATACAATAACTGTTAGTGCCGAAGGCGTTCTCCTGCATTCTCCGCCGGTAGCTCCGGCAGGCAAAGGCAGCCGGTCGCATTTGATGGTAGGCCAAAAGAAGTTCATAGAGTTGAACGGCGGACAATATCATGGCCGCATCGCTGCTGAATGGAGAGGACTTGTACGGCTTTCTCCCTCGCACTCGGCCGCCGGAAGGTCCCGAGAGGAGGAGGGAGTTCCCTTGCCTCTGAGGCGGCGCGTGAAAGGACCGGGGGAGAGGAGGCGAGGCGCGTACTACGGCGGCATTGAGACTCGCTCACGTGCCGCGCAATGTCGTCTGCCGCAGCGGCAGAGCAGCCTCACCACACACCCGGCTTCTGCGCCTACCACGGCGACAGCTGAGCCAGCCACGGGTCGGCAGGAGGCGTGAACACGGGCGGAACTTCAACGAGGGACACTGGAACGACGCCACGTGACTTTGCGAGCACCGTTCACCGAGGCAGAGTCGGCATAGTGACGGCTGCTGGTTTCTTCGGATACCGGAGTGTGCAGTGTGGCGGTGCCGTTGGATCCTTTTCTACGACAGCCTCTGGAGGCGTGCGCGAGTTGAGCGCGACCCCAACTCTACGGGACACTTGGTTCGGCGTCGCCGTAATCGGATAAACCACGGCAGAGCCGGACGTGTAGCCTCCAGTACGGAGGGCTCCGCTTCGTCTGCACCATGCATTACCGGTATGCGTTGCCATTGTTTGTCTCTCTCGGAGCTGATTACGCCGGTTGTGACTGGTGTGAGGAGAGCTTTGAATGGTGGTTGTGGTCTGACGTACACGTAGGGCGTATGACTAGAGAATTGGTTAGTCAGCATTGTATTTACGGGGACCGGCAGAAATTGAGCTGCCCAAATAAATGAGTATGACCGGAGTCATATCTTCCAACTCCAAAGTGCTACGCCCCGAGAAATAAAATGCACCTTTCGCTTTTACTAAACACGAATTTTTATATTCGGCGGCTCCCGTGCGCGCGAAATTTCAACGCGCAATAATGGACCCCATGGAATATGAATTAATCCGTAGCCTTCCACAATCGCGCCTGCGATAGTGCAGGCGTCGTCCCAGCGCCCAAAAACGTTCATTTCGGTTGCAAGTTTGCTTCTATCGCTCGAATGGTTAAATTAATGACATGTGTAAAAATACTTGTGTCGCAGTATGGCAACAAGCTTGTAACATATACTTACGTATGGACAGAGGAGCGGAGACTCATCTTTCCAGGTTGTATAAGATGGTGTAACAGAGTCTTTAGAACAACGAATGCCACTTGCATCAGCTTGTAACGCTTACCGTCTTAACAAATCAGAGACATGTGGAGGGTAGTTCTTAGTCTCAAAATAGGAAGCTGCTGTCGTGTTGGAGTCAATCACCGGGAAGGGTGTTTTTATGGTTGTAAGTTTTGTTTTTATTTTAGTTTACATTAATGTACTCAGCAAATTATAATCATCCCAAATGACACAATATGTAACGTTATTAGCCGTGGTTATAGAAAAGACTGCCCCAAATGCACAGCGTGAGCGTGGTTGGGCAGCGAAGCCAAACGAGTGCACGACACAAGACATGGTTGCCCGGGGCCCTGTACAAGGGAGCGCAGGAAACGAAACACAACGATTGTTTGTAATTTGCAATTTAGCGTACTTAACTAGCTCCAAGCGTAGTTAACTAGCTTAGTTAACTAGCGTAGTTAACTAGCGCCAAGAAATTCGGAAGGGCTGCACTTTTGCCCGTGCAAACAAACATGGGGCTGTCCCCTTGAGGTGGCTTCGTGATGCAGCCGGAATGGCTTAATAATATTTGCATTAATTCTGAGACTGATAATTATCCATGATACTTAGTTAGATTAAAGTACCCAAGGTTGTGTAATCGGTGAGCAGTCCAACGTCACGTCATTTGTTTTGGGATACTTCTGATATAACACGAGTTCCAACCATCTTTTCGCAATCGCACTCGTTCGGTAGAAGCCTACGTGTTGACAACAGAGGGGCAGTTAGAATAGTTCACAACTTCACAGTGAACAAACTAATTGCGACCAGTGAATGAAACTCGGCCTCGTGATAGAGTCTTCTTAGCGGTCGGTTGCAGTATTTTTTTTTTTTTTTCAAGACGTCTACATTAGATTAAGTGCTACAGAGCATTCGCGAGGAAGTTGGCTTTGCCGCAAAGGGAGTGTTGTCTTCGGACGCTGGACATGATTGAGCCACTGCGGGATATCGACATAGAGCCCCGCTCTAAAGAGTAGCTCCTGGCGCATCCGGGGCTGCGTGTGAAAAATAAAAATAACTTTTTGAAGTACCGCTGTCAGCGGTGGGAAGCGCCACTGAGAGGCTGCGTTCGAGAGGCGCGTCAACAACACTCAAAAGAAGACAGATATAGTTGGGTCCGCAAAACAATTATCTCAACGAGGATAACGCCCAATGGTCCGAGTCATTTGAACCCTACTCTCGTGGGCAGCTGTTTGATGCTGTACTGATAAGGCCACAAGCGGCTTCTTTTTGCCTTACAGTAACTTCTTTTTAACATTGGTAAGTACTAATTGCGCAATGGTAGTTATGTGCAATGAGTCAGAAAAACGAGACGTATTTAGCCCGAGAAACTATGCATGCAAATATACAGTTAGAGGCTGGAGCGACGAAGTCAGGAGGCACGACTGTGAAAGGGAGGCGATGAGGGGAACCGATACGGCTGCCTCCCGCCAAAAAAGTGTGCGTACCAGTGTGCAAACGTCTATGAAAAAGGTCCTGTAACGATAGGGCTGTACAAGAAAATTAATATATTTTGAGTAAATGGATAATAAAACGAGTAAGAAAAATCTCAGTAATTATTGGCCTATAATCCCAAACATCATTAAGCTAGCGCTCAAAAATTTATTTAAAAAGTCAAAGCAAGGCTACTGCGTTCAGTTCGGTAGTAAGACAATGATCGATTTGCGCCCCAAACGTTCCCATCCCACTGCCGCCTATCAATCATTCATAAATATAACCGTCATCATCGATGCCCCGTTCACCGAGTCCCGAAGAAATGCACCCGTCTACAAGATGAGTGTTAGACATGTGCCGTAACACCCATAAGGTGTCAGCGTTGATTTGCGGCTTCCGTAATGATCTTGCGAAACGCGGCTTTTAATAAAGACTGTACGTAATGGATTGCCTGTATGTGTCCTCAGTAGTGCCGCCACAGCATATAGATGCTTCGCATGTTAACGAAATTGAACGCAGTATACCCTATTTCTTTCCTGAATTAATAATTTCTTCGCTTTGTTAAGGTGATAGGTTCGGAGGAATTCGACGCGGTAATTTCCGCGTTCATGAGCAGTATTCGGGAAATGGCACGTCGTCGGTAAGGGGGTTGGGCCATTACGGGATGCTGCGACGCCAGGCTGCAATGCTAGTGTTCTTTTGGCGCCAGGCTCGAGCGGACATTGCGTTTGATTCCATTTTGACTCGTTGTTCAAGCGCATAATCGGCAGCTGCACCGAGGAGACGCCGGAGCCCGGTCGGTGCCGTCCATTCCAGCTCGCGTACCTGGGTCGATGTAGTTAACATTCTTGGTAATTTGTCTTTTAGACGGCGCGGTCTAAAAGCACTGACGGCGCCAGCTAAGCGGCAAAGCTCGCGTTCGCGTCCTTCAGCAACAAGGATGGAAAGGATGTGCCGCCGCGCGAGCATAAAGTAGTAGTGAACTGTGCAGCAGGAAAAAGCGAGAAAAAAAGAAAACACTTCCCGCGATAGCATCACGTTTACGTATAGGCGACATTGACGGTTGTTATTGTACGCGCATGTGGCAGCTGCACGTCGCCGGTGCCTATAAACCTGTGTACTTAACGTGTACGACAATTTAGCCCCTACCAAATCCCAGCTGGCCAGCATCCTAATTACACCGCACTACTGTGAGCCCAGGCAGTCAGACAAAGGCAGCGGCGGCTCCTTTCACGGTGAGAGGACACACTGCAGGGAAGGGGATGGAAGTCAAACCACACAAGCAAAACAAGCAGACTGTGATGCATAGTAGTACCTCATCAGAAAAACGCATCAGAAGGAATATCACGCATTAGGACAAATACAAACTCTGGTCCTCTTGTGCATGCGGACAGGAAATTACAACAAAAAAGATGTCTTCGTGCGAATACTTCAAACACCATTAAGCAAGCCGGTGCACAGCAATCAGTGTGTTAAGCGACAACGAGAGCACAGCACAGAGTTAGAGCACCGGTGTAAGCGCCAAACACACGTTCGGGCGAATAACGTCGCGATGGTGATTTGGCGATGATGCGGAGAACAGGGTGGACGAAGATCGAGTACAGTGTACCCGCAGTGAACGAATTCCGTCCACCAACAGAAACTTGTGCATACATGCGGAAGAGTGGTGCGAGGTCAACCCGCGCGCGCCCACACGCGGACACTAATGGTGAGGACGCCAATATCTTCACTGCTCTCTCCCAAAGGTCAAAAGGGCACGAAAGAGAGGACGTGGACAAAAGGTGTATTCGGTTTGGCTGCACTCGCTGCACTCGCCTCTTCGATTTTCGAGTGCAGCGCGCGGCGCTTGCACTTTTCTCTTCGATTTAGCGGCGGTGCAGAGAGTGCAAGATGAGTTCACTGATTTCCCTGCACTTTAATTTCCAGGGAGGAGGTGCAGAAGCAGACGACAAAAGTGCAGGACCGGTTCCGCAGTGGCGGCGCGTGCGCTGAACTGGCTGAACTAACTCTGAACTCATGCAGAAAGTGCAAGCCAAATCGAAGAGACTTAAAGCGAGGAGACCGCTTTGGGAATTTCCAGTTCCAACGGCAGCTTCTTGACCGTATGGTCAGAGGAAGAATATTGTGGCCCTATAACTTGCCCTTGTTCAGCAGTTGGATTGGCGCCCATCATCTTTAGAGGGACACCCATCATTCTAGACCTGTTGACAACTTATTACGCGGGTATACAACTGCCGTCCTTTCTGGCACGAATGGAAGACGTTAATAAGCACGTACGCTTCCAATACACAGCGTTAAAGCCTTGGCGCTACCACAGTTTTGGCAGCGAAGCTGTATGCGCCTGCTCCCCCCACCTCTCGCGCCCGTGTGGAGCGAAAACTCGGCGTGTGGAACGAACTCGAGGACTTGTCTTCAGCGAGTGGAAAATTTATAAAAATAAAAAGAAGGTCCTAGGGCCTCTATATCTTGGTATATCTTGTGTTGCCCCCTAAAAACGTCTTCTCAGCAATGCACTTGTGATTAGAGGTGAAGCCGGTTTTGAGGATACCACTGAAAGCTTGGGCTTTGTGAGATGGCTCTCTCACTACATTGTGGTTCGCAGTGAAGCATGGCCACCTACGGAGGGAGTATGGTTACAGCCCCACTTTATACTTCTCTCCACCGCGTCTGCCTCTTCGTGAGTTGCGTATACAGCTCGCCACGCGCGGCGTCTATCTCCCCCTTGCCAGTTTTATGCGTGCTATTTTGAAGGCGGGGGTGGGGGGCAGGCAGGCTTCGCGCACTCACCGTTGACATGCCCGTTTTGCTGGGGGGAGCTTTCGACGGGGACGTTTCATGGCTCCATGCGAACTGACTTCTGTCCTTCGTGGTCGAGCGGTTTGGGTTGGTGTGTCACACAGACAGTAAGATTCCCACGACGCGGAAGGGAAACAGGCAGCCCCATGTTTGTCCCTAGAGTAAAATTTTACTGTAGTGCTTCCAAGTTTCGTTCAGCCCATTAGCTAAGAAGTATGCTCAGTTGCCAATTACAAACAAACGTGTTTTGTTTTGTGCAGTGTTTTTACTGCGCCCATTCTGTGGCGGTCATCCTTCTCCACAGAGTGGATTCTGATTCTGATTCTGATTGTAGGGTTTATCGCGCCGACGCAACGCAGGCGATGAGGCGCGCCGTGGTGGAGGGCTCCGGATTAATTTCGACCACCTGGGGATCTTTAACGTGCGCCGAAATCTCGTACACACGGGCGTTTTTGCTTTTCGCCTCCATCAGAGAAGCGGCCGCCGCGGCCGGGAATCGAACCCGCGACCTCGTGCTCGTGTTTTTGCTTTACGCATCCATCAGAAAAGCGGCCGCCGCGCCCGGGAATCGCACCCGCGACCTCCTGCTCAGCAGCGCAACGCCTTAGCCACTGAGCCACCGCGGCGGATGAGCAGCTGCGTGTGCTTTGCACACTTATCCAAAGATTTTAAACCTTGACTGCTATCGTAAAAGGTCGGCGGTAAGAAAGGTTAATGGTGTTCTGTTTGAGACCAAAACACTAGAAAGGAGCCCGTTTTTAAACGGCGTGAGCGAGGTGTAGAGGCAGTGTATTTGTTTAAAATCATCATACACCAGACAGCACAAATCTAAGGCACTCGTTCGCCAGTGTTATCGTCTCGTTATCGTCTCATAGGGTGCCATTGTGCTGACCGCCACATAACCCTACAGGGTTGTGCAGGCTAGGAGACCATCGTGAGGGTGCAGTACGGCCGCTGACTCAGAATGTGTCCCTTATGCGCAAGCGGGGCCAATTAAATTCTTCGACGGGAGGCGTGACGTCGTTACCGAAAGTGACGTCCTGATTAACATCTTGGCATTACTTATGTCACTTTTGCTTACGGCGACACAACTACTTCCGGTGACGTCGTCAACCATGACATCAGTGCATTGCAGTAAAGCAGCAGTGGGGGCGAACTAGGAGATCCTAAAGCTCGGACACGCCGCGCCACAGAATTACATTATCAGCTCCGTTAGTCAGTGACGCCTTACTTAGTGAGAGTGTCTCGTAATGTTCTTTGTAAAAGGTGGGCGCGCAAGACCACTGCTCAGAGTGAGCATTCGGAGCTGTATAACAACATACGTTAATGACTGAGAAGCTTCTCACTGAAGCACGGACTTCAGCAGCAAGGGACTGTGTTACCGTGACAGTAGCTGCATCCAAACTATGGTGTCTCTCGGTCCCTAACAGCTTATCCGCAGATGGCTACAACCACGATAATTGTAACGCAGTTCCGTGCAGTTTTTATATTGTGCCATACGTCACGTGTCCAGGTTTATTTATTTATTTATTCGTTTATTTATTTATTTATTTATTTATTTATTTATTTACTTACTTTCAGGGCCCATATGGCACAACAGAAAGGAGTGCTGAAACATCAGACAAGAGAATGTGCAGTATTTACGGCAGTGGAATGATTGATATGCGCATATGACAACAATGAATGTACACGATCAACACAGTAGCAAAACAATACAGATGTGCTATGACATACAACGAACAGTGGGCGTTATGTACGGCCGTTTTGAAAAAGGTTGTATCCGTAATGGATGAGATGGAGCCCTAGATACGTCTATCTATATCCATGACGCCCTTCTAGAACGCCCTGAATAGGCGTTGCGCAATAGGAGCTGAATAGGGGCAAAACAAATAGAGCAGTTGCGGAATGTCTGCACTGAATGGTTGCCTCGCGTCTCTATCGGGGGTAATAGAAAAGTGCCCGAGCTCTATGGAAGTAAATGCCATCAGCCAGCGGTTTTCAATGCGACGGGGCGGAGAACAGTGCGAAGGGTTACAGCCGTCCTCTACTTCTGTAAATGTCATTAGCGGAAGAACTATCTTCTTTCTCTCCCCCGCCTTCTTTTTTTCTCGTTTGCTCTCATACTTGTTCATATTCCATATCCTAAAATTAAAGTAGGCGGTATCTCGGCACTCTGGCAGCCTTATCCAGTTTGGATGAACACTACTTGGCATAGCAAACATAGTCCTAGAGGCGTACGTTTTGGTGGTGACCAAGTAATACAAGTGATGAAACACGGAAGGAAAAAGAACGTATTACCTCGTCGACCTGCTTATCGTGCAGACGTACGAATTAATGCGAAAAACTGCAGAGTCCCGCGCTCGGAGTGGAGCGCAACGCGGCGGCTGCGATTCAGAGCGGTCGGCTGGCGGGCCTTCGCCCTTCTCTCTACTTGGTGTGGCGGCGCGAGATGGCCGCTTCAAGTGGCGGGCCTCTCCGCACGCGCGCATTCCGGGCACACTCAGCGGCTGCGCGTGCCGCGCTTTGACACGCGGCAATTTTCCCACGTTTTAGGGCGCAGCATTCGCGAAAAAAAAAAAAAAACAGTGGCTGAGGGTCCGCAACGAGCGGAGCGTGGTATAACGCATGTTTTTCATTGTCTCCCCTGCGCGCAGCGGTGGCGCACCGCGGAGAAGTTCGCCGCCTGCTGCGGCGGGACTCGAGGCGGCCGACGTCGATGAGTGCAGCGCGCGCGCTCACCTGCAAATCGCTGCGCACATCACCCGCCACGCTTCTGCTCAAAGAGAAACGCGCCACCGTTGGGAGAGCCGTAATAAAAAAATAAAAAAAAACACCTTCGTTCGGGCTCTATTCACGCCTTCCACTCACATCTCGCTTCAAAGGCATGAGCTTTTTTCGCGCGTTTATTTCGCCGCAGGAAATGAGGAGAGGGTGACGATGGATGATGAAAACAAGGTTATTAGATAAACATAAAAAAATGTTCGGGTATGTGCTCGCTTCGCTGCAAATGTCGTCGAAAGACGATAGTCCTCTGCCGCCTTTCCCACGTAACTGCTTCTCCTCTCTTCTCCGTCCACCTGGCACGCTCTCCACCTCTTGTCTCGTTTATCCCACGATAAACGAAACGGAGTTTTGTTTGCTTAATTAAATTTAATTTTCCCGCGTTTGTACTACTCGCGCGCCATCTGTTTGGACCTTTTCTTACTGTTGAGCATTGCCTGGGTGCTTCCTCGAGCTCGACCGCAACCTCTTTTTTTATTTAGTTTTGCGTAAAACATTCCTTTTGACGCGTGTTTTGTCCTTCTTATTGCAAATATAAAGCCCGCGTATTCCCAATTAAAGTAACACTGTTATCGTAAGCTATGTGCCTAAATTTTGCCTCAAATATACCTGGTTTTCTTTTTGCTAAAACGTGTTGAAAAGTATAATGTATGCTACCAGATTTAGTCGTTTGGAAACATTTTGCCCATATATACGTCTTGTTCAAGAATTCAAATAACTTAGCGGAAGGCTGAATGAAATGACAGACGGACAGACAGACAGACGGACAGACAGACAGACAGACAGACAGACAGACAGACAGACAGACAGACAGACAGACAGACAGACAGACAGACAGACAGACGGACGGACGGACGGACGGACGGATGGATGGACAGACAGAAGTTTTAGCGCTTAGGTAGCTGAAGAAAGGCTATCGTCTTTAAAACTTGATTCATCGAATGAAGTCCGAAAGCGAACGATGTTAGCGCCCGTGTGTCCACGTAAGAGGCTGCGTCGCCCACGCAGAGGCCCGTCGCCGCGAGATGACATACATTTTCGTCGGACGCAAGGCGGTGCAGAACCACAGTCAGTGGCGGAGGTCAACTTCAGCATCGCTGCAACGACAAAAAGGGCAACCACCACCCGTAAAAGTATCGATGAGGACAGCGGCGGAAAGAGTTCAGGCGAATTCGCAGCTGCGGCGCCGCTCGTGCACCAAAACGATGTATTCTCGTTGCTGTGGCGAATTTTCAAATGTTTGGAAGAGTCGAACTTCTCTTGTGAACGCCGCTTAGCATTTGGCAGTATGTCTCAGCAGTGAAAGCAGGAAAATAAATCGTTTTGCCGCACGGGCGGCGCCGCAACTGCGGATTCGCAGGTGAAATTCGCCCCATGTAGAACGGGCTTTTTAAGACCGGTGGCGACGGGACAGCGCGTGGTGGAAAGAAGAGCGCGTGGGCGGCGCCGGAGAATTTGTGCCACAAGACGCTGAATGATCTTACACAGCTGCCAGTTGCCAATTGAAGAAGGCGAAGGCTTTGGAGGGCATACGAATGAGTTATTTGCGCTGTACGAAACCGGCGGTTTTTCCAGAGATATTAAGTAAACTGTATATGATGCAAAGCAGCCGCGGCCCATTTCTTCGGGTTGAATACAAGGCGCCAAAACGAAGTTATTTCTCATTATTGGCTGTCACCCGTGTCATCAGGATAAAGAACAACTTGCTCAGTGGAGAGGGGGGTGGGTCTGCTTCCAGACGTCTGACAGTGCAATGAAACGAAAAGCGTTTACACTACGAGTCAGGAGTTTCATGGCGAAGTCAAAACTTTTTACACCGATAACATTAGACAAGTGCAGCTTCTTGCATATATGTGCCGATATTGTTTTGGTCGGCGTGCCCCTCAAACTGACCATGAGTATATAATATCCACATTCCTGATTTCAGTTAAACAATCGTAAGTCGGTTAGACCACAATTAATAAACATAACATGAAGGACGCTTTTGTATTTCCCACAACTGAGAGCCGATAAGCGTCCCCAACGGTGTCAGTCGGTGCAGCAAGAGGAATTTGAACGCGTGCACGTGATTGACGATGACTTGACACATTTGACTTAGAGATGTAGCTAGTTGTTCGTGAGGCTTCTAAAGCGAGGTCATTTGGAACTAGAGCTCTTTTTTATTGTAATGTACCTATTGGTATTACCCATACAAATTAGAGCAGGCCGGACCACGCAGTCGCTGCTCATATTTTCGTAGTTGTGTAGTTTCTTTGCTTGAATTTCAACACAAAACTCACGGTGCCTCATCTTACTGCCTGAGAAAACTGTAAGCGCGAAACTCGATGGCGCCTCCGGTCATACGGAATTTCTGTGGGATATCGCAATTGCAATGAAGTTCAGAATATCAATGAACAAGAAGGAAGTTATTTTGTTTGAACACTACGAAGATGTATTTAGAGGAACAGTTACCTGCAACGTAGGTCTAAATGACGGGTACAGTCACAATGCCGAACCACGTGCATAAGCAACGGGGCGGGGCGGAGAGGCTTGCGTTCTTCTGCTGCGCTCTTCTGGAAACGATGACGCTTCGCTACGCATACACATTCCGGGTGGAAGGAACGTTGAGCGGGTGTTTCAACAGCATGACGCCTCCGTGTTCCTTCTGCGCGGCAACATGTTCTGTTCGCTGCTTTCGTGGCAGCTATTTTACCGTACGCATGCCAAGGGTGAGGTGTGCTGCATTCTTCTGGGACGTCTATTGTTCGCCGCAGGTATTTTAGGGTGTCGACGACGCCGACGCGTTTCACTTACAAGACCACCGGCCCAGCCTCAGATCTGCACGTAGCGTCAACGCCGATTAGAGTTCCTCCTTTAAAAAGACAAATATAGGAATACCGGCCGTCACGGCCGCGAGCCGTTCTCAAATGGCTCTCGTCATTACAACAGGAAGCATTTCTGGACAGAAAGTCTATTGTTCCACACACGCACGCGCGCACACACACACATGCACACACGCGCGCGCACATGCACACACGCACACACACGCACGCACGCACACACACACATGCACACACGCGCGCACACGCACACACGCACACACACGCACGCACGCACGCACACACGCACGCACGCACGCACACGCACACACGCACACACACGCACGCGAACATGCACACACACGCACGCACACATGCACACACACGCACGCACGCAGACACGCACATGCCCACGCGCACGCACACACGCACACACACGCACACACGCACGCACACACACACATACACACGCACGCACGCAGACACACACGCACGCACGCACGCAGACACGCACACGCCCACACGCGCGCACACACGCACACACGCACGCACACACGCACACACATGCACGCACGAACACATGCAAACACGCACGCACACGCACGCACACGCACGCACACACACGCACACACGCACACACAAGCATACACACGCACACACACGCACACGTGCACACACACGCACGCACACACATGCACGCACACACACACGCACACACACACGCACACACGCGCGCACACGCACTCACATGCACGCACACACACACGCACGCGCACACGCACACACACACACATGCACACCCACACACGCATGCACGCACACACACATGCACACACACGCACACATGCACACACACATGCACACACACACCGACGCACACACACAAGCTTTTGGGAAGGGGCAGTTGCTGGCCGGAACATATTACTGGAATCTTCTACGGTTGAAGAGCCACTACCAAACCAAATTTCACGAATAACCTTGTTGTGTGATGACCGGGTGTTCATCGGCGCCTACCTGCCACTGCACGACAGATTCAGGAGGGGTCACAAGCGATGCCAGATTGTAAACGTCACGGTAAGCTTCTAGTTCTAGAAAATATTTCTTCATTTAATGCTCTCATTTGACACTGCTGCGGCACTAACACAATGTTGAGGCACTACACCACTCGAGAGTTTACGCATCGTATGAGAGATAGTACAGCACAATGTATTTGCTGTGCACTCTGACTTCAGGTGTGCACATCAAGAAATCTTGAAATCGACGATGTAAGTGTACAGGGCGGCTACATTCCATTTTCCTGGCCATGCACGCCTCGCGTGGACATGGGTGTTTTGTTACGAGCGCGTGATTGTGTACGGCCATGAAACCAAATGGAGGAGACGTATTGTCCTGTCGCTTCGATCGATGTTGATCTGTCCACCAAAGACTCCTCGCGCTAGCGAACTCTACCCGTCGTTTGTGACTAGGATATATCAGACACTTAAAGTGGAACCAGCGAGAAGGACGCGTCCTTTTTGACCCAGTGTACTTATCACTGGTTGCATTTGACGTACATTATGAATCAATAAGGCCAGCAGTTTACTGATTGCACTGTGATGCCTGGAATGACCCGTGGAGCAAGAGCCTATGTAAGGCCGTAGCCTTTAGCTCTTGCTTCACTTTCCACTGATGGAAAGAAGTGAATAAACTTGAAACTTGATATGTTAGGCGTTCACTCGACATGTCACGTGAGCGTTTATGGCGTTATCTCGTTCTGAAGAGCATGATTCGGTGATTTTGTACTCATGTTTTATAATTTTTAATCCGGGCGGAAACATGGGGTGGTCTTTTTTTTTTTTTAAAGGTGAGAATCGGGGAGGAAGCGAGTTTAAAATAAAGTCTGTCAGAACAATTCCCCCTTCATAAACAAGGACATGTTCTTTAGCTCCGATACACCCCCAGACACAAAAGCCTTTCACACAGAAAGTGTACGCAAATAGACTTGAAGCAGCATGGAAAACGCGCTTTCCAACTTCAACCATCCATTCCGGCGCGTTCTCGGAGTTTCAAGCACCTCCGTCATCCTACGACGGAGAGCCGCGTCGATTTGCCAGTAGAAATAACGTCAGTGTGACATTTTCCCCGGGCCGGTGGGGACACATGCAGTGATCTCATTTCGCTACCCGTATTTCTGTAGATTTGTTCAAGCTCGCGCGTGGTCGTGGCAATCTATGATTTATCAGCCCTTATTACTCAAAATGTTACAGAACAAAATGGCACAATTACTAAATTGCGTTTGGTATTCCGTTTGCGTTAGATCACAAGGAAATGGGAAAATGAATTACGGTGCTTTTTTATTTCGTCACATTGCATTTTTCGTTTTGTTACTGCCATTTATGTATAATCGCTGAGCCTTCCTTAACACGCGCCTCACTTCCGGCAAGTCGCCCCTTTCACGCTAACGAAGACGCAGTCAACGGGGACGAGAACCGCGAAAGCCAGAACCACGTTCCAGCGGTCCAAGCCCATAATCAAAGCGAAATTTGAAGCTGCGAAGCGCAAGGAGGCAGTAAGAGTGTGGCTAAATCCAGAAATTGAGCAGGGTCATCTGCAATCGAGCGGCTCTGTGTGCCCTTTGGTAACCAGCTGAGCGCATTTGTTGTCGCGAGCCCCGCTTGCGTCACGACCAGTACGGCGGCGGTCGCTGCAGTTTACACCCCATTGCACACACTCCAGGCGTTTTGAAACGCATTCCTGCGGCGGCGTGTCCCTCCGGAGTACATCCACTCGCCGCGGCGGCACGGGGCACACCGCGCGTAGGAATTCAATGAGGGCCTCCTCCCCTGGATGACGCATTGTCGTGTTCTCGCCGTGGAGTTTGCGTCGCCGTTTGATAACGGCTGGTCGGCGGCGGCGGCAGCAGGCATTGGTGCCAGTTTGCCTGGGGAAAGCCGTGAACATCTGCGTCTCCTCGTACGCTTTCCCCCGCCTTTTCTTTCTCCTCTGTTATTTATACGTCCTCTCGCGCCTCTCTCTCGGGCCGGAGTTGTGCGCTTTTCTCTTTTTGCCTTGCCTCCAGCGGGTGCTCCTCCGCAGGGCGCAGATGGCCGCCTTCCGCCTGGTCGCGCTTGCGCCTGCTGCTTCCTGTTTCACCGCCTCCCCCCCCTCCCCATTGGCTTCCTTCGTTTGGTTTCGCTCTCTTTTGAGCACCCGCGCTTCATTCGCTCTTTGTTTTGCGCTTGCCTGCAGCACCTGCGCAACCTTCAGGCAGCCTTTCGCGGGAGAACGTCAATACGACATCTCGGGCGTGTTCCCTTTTGCCTTTCGTTCTTGTCGTTGGTGCACTTCTCTTTTTACCTTCGCATACCTCGCGAAGCACCGCGCGTTTACAGTCGAGGCATGGACACGGAGAGCCTCGGTGGACTTAGGGGAGCTTGTCGCTTGATCAAAATGACTGTACCGAGCGGAGTGAGGGCCACATGCGATGTGGGTCACAGTGTTTGTTAAGATGAGCCAACTTACACTCACAAGTGTCAGTCTGAGGTCAGTCTGAGAACTAGCTGGACGATTACCAAGTTTTTTTTGCTTTCATTCGGTGTATTTCACACATACAGCTATACCTCCAGAGTAAAGTAAGGAACATATCTTAACGATCAGAACAAACAAAAAAAAAATCCACCCATTTTCAGCACTGGTGCTTTGCGGCTCCCTTCGTTGCTAGTCATGCTTCCGCAGTGTTCTCTTTATAATACGTAACGTGTTCCAGTTCACCCGGCTACGCACCCCGTTGTAACTGGGCCGGGCACATATAGACACGTGCTAGCACAGCGTCCGTGAAAAAAAACAACGTCAGCAACTCAGAAGGCATTGAAAAATTCCAGTTCTGCCTTATCCCAGCAAATTCTAATCATAGTGACACCGAAACCTTAATGCTAAGCAAAGAGTGCTAGCATCCGTCAGTCCGCTTACTCGTGCTCAGCAGCTGCGTACCATCCCACCCCGCGTAGGCGTGATGAACGGGATCCGCTCCTCATGAGGAAGCTCACTAATCAAGGAGGATCGGAATGAGGATGATCCAGCAGCCTACTGTGAGCTGAGACGTCGGTGCATGTTCACGCGCGGCCAGTACCAATTTGTTAAGGTGATAGGTTCGGAGGAATTCGACGCGGTAATTTCCGCGTTCATAAGCAGTATTCCGGAAATGGCACGTCGTCGGTAAGGGGGTTGGGCCATTACGGGATGCTGCGACGCCAGGCTGCAATGCTAGTGTTCTTTTGGCGCCAGGCTCGAGCGGACATTGCGTTTGATTCCATTTTGACTCGTTGTTCAAGCGTTGTTGCGTCGGCCTGACAAGTTGAACGTAAAAGAAAAAACAAAACAAAAGGAAGGCGGAATCTGGGACGTATTGACAGATGTACACATCAATACTGAGTCAATTGCGTGTCTATACGCAGCACCGGGCTGAAATTAAGAGTGCTTTCCTAATCATGGTCAAACAGCGTTTTCAGTGTTTCATCATTCACCTGTATTTGAAACCACATATCAAGCTAATTGTTCAATGGAGCTCAGGCTAGGTCAATTTCACGTGAGTACAAAATCGCTGAAGTGGAGGCAATTTTAATTCCTATTCCCACTTACTTGGCTGAAGACCAAGCACGGGTGAAGTCGACCTTGAGAATATTATTTTTTCTTTACTAGTGAACTAGCAGTGTTTACTAGAGGACCGATTGTTCCGGAACCAATTTTTACCGGGGCCATTTAGCTAGCCCCGAATACGCAAAACACTTGCAAGACGACTCTGCTACGCTACCTGTTGTGCGCAGCTTATAAATAATAACGTAGAAAATCTCCTTGATTAATTTTTGAAGCAGTATTGAGGAATATGCGTGGCGAGAACAGGAGACCACCATAATTATGCTTTCTTCGTAATGCGGAGAAGCATATTCACTTTCGTTTCTAACAGATGGGATATGGCTGGGGCAAAAAAGAGACAAAAGTATGAATATCACTGGATGCTGGTCTTTGATTTTTTTATAAATTGGACAAAGGAATGGTAAATAATATTCTTTGCCGCCTCGGAACCTAGATAACGGAATTTCAAAAAGTCGGAAGCGGCATATAAAAAACAATAATAAACAAAATCGCGATATTGAAAAGATATAATGCCTCATTTTATCCCCTCTTCGCGGGGAAAAGTGAAGGAGCATATCAGCTAAAAAGGCCAGTGTTTAGTTTCAACCGAGAGCAATGAGTATCCAAAGCACCAACGCAGTCTTTACAACCCGCTGCCCGCTTGTTTCGCACTGAACCCTGACAAAGCGCTGCGTTATTTTCATACACGAATTCCCAACGTACCTCCGTTCCTTCACCGAGGTGGTGGGCTGGTTGTGTGAATATGCCGACTTCATGAATGCATATTCAAACTTTACTCGAAGTTTGTTTTGTTTATTTGTTTGTTCTATGTCGATTGCGAGCTTTCCTGTTTGTATGGATAAAAGCAAAATAAACTGACTTTTGAGCGTCTTTGTATCGTTTAGGCTGAGGGCAGCCCTTTTCATGCTTACAGCGTTACACGCAACCATTCGCGTTCTTCAGCAGGTTCTCGTCGCTGAGACCCGAGCCATCCTTTCCAAAGACGTTCAGTACTCTCATGCTTCAGCTTCTTGGTTCGCCTTTGCTGCGCGTTCTTAGGCACACGAAAAGCTGGGTAGCAGCGCGGAGTGAACGAAAATTTCAAGCGCCCAGGTAAAAACTCCGGAAACGCCTGGTAACGCCCCTCTGGCCTCCAAACTCAGCCAAGGTCAAGCAAGCAGCTCCTGCGATTTCCCCGTGCCTACAGAAGCTCCACCGGCCACGCTTGGCCCGCCGACCGAACCAATTCGCGGCGCCGACGGAAGCGCCACCGACCGCACTTCCATTGCCGGCCAAAGCAAAATCGGCGACAGTGCTTGAAGATGGCGTCTAAACAGCATGCTGGCCACGTATGCGACGTCATGGAAGACGAGCAGTACTGTGAGCGCTACTACCACAAGCAAGAATAACAACAACGTCTCGTGGCCTTAAAGCCCCCCTCCCCCTTGCGAGAGCAGCCCGTCTCGTTTGCGGGCGCAGAAAATACTTCAAAAAGCACTTTGTGAGGGAGGAATTCGGAAAGGTACGCAATTCAATTCAAGCTTCGCTTCACGTAGATTCCCACCTATACATGGGTTTCGTATTTTTTTATTCGCTACGCTTTCAATTGTTTCAGCGTATCCGTTTACTGCCAACCAACTCTATCTGTTTCCTTTTGCATTTTATGACTATCCCAGGCAAAGAGCCGTAATAGTACAACTTCAGTAGCGAGAACAACATTCACACACATTGAGTGGAGAAAGCCGCAATGTTGCGTTCATCGCAGACCACGAAGAGGAGCACTGGAAACCGTACGCAATCTCGTCTTAATGGACAAAGATATCGGTGCAGTACACATTCATGGCTCCCCCCCCCCTTCCCCCCCCCCCCCCAAAAAAAAAAAAGAGACACAGAGAATTTGGTTCCTTTCGGAATACCGCACAAATGACATGCAGCTTTTTTCTTTTTTTTTTCTTATGATTTAGCCAACCCACCCATTGAAACAATTTTAGGTGCGGAGCACCTTAGGACCGCACAATGTCCGTCCGCGTCCGTGCGCATAGCATTTACTGTCGCGAAAAATCACGCAGGCAACGGCAGGATTCGAGACTGTCTGGTAGACCAGGCAGAGTTAGTGTCAGTCGTCTTACTCATTGGGCTACGACCTAGAGTTAGTACACGAGAGTCAAACGGCTTGCTCCCTCGCCTGTAACGTGCGGAGTACCTCCCAATGTCCGTCCGCGTCCATCCGTGCGCACACCACCATCAAGCGAAAATCAAGCGAAATTCGATTTGAGCCGTGAGTTGCAGTTTCATTTAGGGAATAATCATGGCTCAACTCACGGCTCAAATCGAATGACGGTCGGTGCGAAAATCGGATGTCACTCGGGGCGCAACTTGGATGTCATTACGAGTCCCCGTACTCCGCACCCTCGCCATCATCCACGGAGTGGAGATGCTGCAATTTTTGTCTTTTTTTTCTTTCTTTTTATTATTACTGTTCGCTTTAGCATTTAATCCTCACTAATTGTTCACCAACCATATCAAGTAGCATGCTCAGCATTATGCAGGGCTGACCTCTTCGGTCTCATTAAAGCATTCTCTCTCTCGCTCTCTCCACAAGCTAGGCTCATTTGAGCTAGCTAATTCACCCATTTCTGTAGCAGTAAAAGAAGCCCACCTTTCGAGGCACCCCCTGCGCCCAGACAATGCACCTGCTTTACCATGCGTAGCAGCTTGAGGAGAAAAGACTAAGCAGGGAGACAAGCAATAGTATTTGACCCGAAAAAATGTCATCTGCAGCTATTACATCACGCAGCGCATTCATGAGGTTCTGCATTGCGGGATGTCAGACAGCAGACTAGGTTTTTCAGGCAAATCATGTGTCGGACCCCCCTCATTCGTCTCTTTTTTTTTCTCTTTAGTCGGAGCAATCAGTCGTTCACGTGCATTGTGGTGAAGCAGACACACGGAAAGTAGTTAGTCTACAGTTTAAACGTTGCGTTCAGCATTTACGGCAGCTATTGACAAAATTACTCCCACCTCCCCTCGCGGGAACCCCTGTGTAGATGCGACACTTAGGGGGTTCCGTTGTTGTTTCCGTTAGGTTGATTCTCCCATCGCGTGAAACGTGCCATGAACCCCCTGCCGCGGCTATGACGCAACGTGGCGCGGCTATGACGCAACACAATCCAACACAAACCACTTTAATCCAATCCAATCCAAATCCAATCCAAATCCAAGCCAAGCCAAGCCAACCCAAGTCAAGCCAAGCCAATCCAATCCAATCCAATCCAATCCAATGCCCCTCGCGAGAGAGTGTTCGCTATCGGAGAGGAGAGGGGGTGAGCGGCGAAGAGCGCAGCTCGCGCGGCGAGGAGAATGGGGGAGGGGTGTGGACGGAAAAACAACGCCGTATGGAGGTTGGAAGTAATCGGTGTGTTTTCCAGGGTGACATCGGAAGGTGTAGAAACAAAGAGGACGTTCAACAGACATCTCACTGAAAAGGTTTACGAACCTTGTGAATGTCAATTGAAGTGCACCTGCGGGACATACTTACGTGGGGCCGGCACAACTAATGGTGCCGCTTGCTTCGGCTCCTTGGGCTTGCAGTTGTAGTTATGGAAGTATACTTCAAAGGAAAGAAATATATGCTTGCATAGCTTGACGACTCTCATTTTGCAAGTTTCGGCGTTCACCGCGAGTGTGGTTACTAGTAAAGAAGCTCTCTGCCGTTTCGTCGGTGTCAGCAGAAGCAGGCAGAAGACAGAAGCAGGCAGAGGCAGGCAAGCTGAGCTTTTTGAGGGGCTTTAAGGCAGTCATGTTTCCAGCGCCAGGTAACTAGCAAGCGGAAAGCGGGAATTTCGAATACAGGTTCGCTTTGTTACGGGGCAAAGGAATTCGTTTTGGTCGCCATTCGCTTGTCCTTTCATAAACGCTCGCTGTCAGCAGTACATCTGCATGATGCTCTTTGTAAAACACTGCAGCCTGTGAAGTCTGCGGCAGACCGTTTTTCCTCTGAAAACAGGCACTTCTAGTCAACTCTGTGGCGCTTGGAGTCTCGGCGGCAGTTGTACCCACTAATTCATAGCGTTAAAGGGACACTGAAGTGATTTGTAAACATTGCGGGATTATTAGCGCAAATTCTAGTCCGCAGTCCATAGGCCATGTTTCGACCACTCTGGGTGCGTTTACGCGAATTTATTTAGTAGAAAAATCAATTCGAAAATGCAGTCCTCCTCTCTGCATCCTCGCCCATTTTCTGTGGCGTTTTCGACTGACGTCAGGAGGAAATGACTTGGCTTGACTGCGCTACTGCATGGCTCGCCGACCTTCCGCTTGCGGCACGGGATACGGGTCATACATGAAATGGGTTGCTCTTACTCATGTCATGCCCCATTTTATTCCGCAGGAGGTGATCCGAGCCGATGAGAAGGTCGCCTTGTTCTGGCTGGCGGCGCAACTGGACCGCGAGCTAGAGGAGTGCTGTGCGATGGCGGCTGAAGTGTCCGCGAGCGCCTGAGCCGCATCCCATGAGCTACTCCGGTGGCCCGATGATTGCGTGCCCCAGCGGATATACGGCGCCCGGCACCCCGCAGACTGTCATGGCCATGGGATACCCTCTCTACAACGTTGGCGAATGTGAGTAGGTGCGCGCCTTCCTGTGGAGGCAGTAAGCGGGGCTTCCGTGGACGCATGTCGCCCGAACGCAATTCGTTGCGAGTGGCCGAATCACTTGCGACGGTTTGCAGACAGGCGTTGCGTGTACGAACGTGCTTTGCGAATTTATGCGCGTCGCGCGGACTGGAGAAGCTACGTGAATAAGGTCATCCTGCATATTTTTGTGATGTCGTGGTGGAGACATCTGATATAGTACTAAACGAGTAGTGTTAAGTAGACAAACTAGTCCTAACATATGTGACGCTAATTTACTCCAAAAACACGGACAGTTACGCGAGATAATACTAAATTAGTTCCTGGCAATGGGCCTTCCCACACGGGCGAATTCCAAATTTTTTAGTGACTACAGAGAATTCGTAAGAGTCTTCTGACTCAGGCAAAGCATGGGCAACGTAAAACACTTGGAGGAAATCCCCAGCCTAAGCGAATAGAAAGTCTTGCATGGGCGATCCTTGGAAGCAGTTGGGTATCACCCTGCTGGAGCACCCGTGATTTTTCTAATTCCTTAAAAATAAGTGCGATGGTGGCAGACCTCACTGGCTGGCAGATATTTTTTTCAGTTGGCAAATCATTCAGACACGCACACGCCGGCGTGTAAGCCGCACACGCTTCCATTGCAGAGGACGAGCGAGTTCTTCCACTTTAAATTAAGAGTTCATTTAAACGGGATGTCTGAAGCTCAGAGTTGACCGGATGTAAAAGGAACACCCATTAAGGTTCACGCGCGGGGTCCTGAACGAAAAAAAACATTTTTTGTGTCAATCAGTTACGTAATGAACGGGAATACACAGGTCTTACCAACTCGTTTTCTTTTTTACTGAATAAATATCTCCCAAACCCTCAAAAGCGATGTACAGAGTTACCCATCAGATTGGTCAAATGGTGACTTGCAATTCGGCGTTGGCGAATTACATTCCAATTGCATTGCAGGGAGTGGCGATTTCCAGTCTCCCGAGTGCACCGACATGGGTTATTCTCACTTCAGTAGCGGCTCGTCGAAACTATTAACAATGCCGCCATATAGAAACGCCGGTAGCAAATGCAACGAAAAAAAAAAAAACGTTTGGGTTCTCTCGTTAGAAATATGCTAGAAAAACACGGGCGATTTCAGAAAACTGAAACTTAAAGATTTTATTAATGCACCAAAGAATGACCAATGTTATAGATACTTATCTTACTGATAATTATATTTTCTAAGGAGTCATCCGAAAGTCTAGTTCTCTTGGCGCTGGTGAAAAGAGATCATCTAGGAAATTCCGTTTCTACTTTTGCCTCAGTACGGAAGAAATGAATAAATCCTATTCGAGCAAGCAAACGGGTGCCTTCAGCTAAAACAGCGTTTGGCTTACAGAACACCGAATGTTTTAGAGGGTCTAAGTAAAAGATTACCGATTAATCTCACAGAATTTTGTCCGGTCGTTGTTGTACGAACATGTCCGAGTTTAACCGCGACAAAACATTAACATTACTTGTTCGCACCTTCGTCATGCGGCTCCTCATTTCCACTGCGCGACCTCATGCACCTTCGAGAAGTAGCGCAAGCCGCGAATCACAACGAGGGCCAGAATCACAGGGAGGACCCGTGGAAGGAGCAAGTACTGGCACGGTGTCATGCTCCTTATCCGCCGCTGTCTGTGCGAATGTGCACTTGTCTGGTGATTTTCATCTTTCATCACGAAGCCGAGTATGTTGGCTTCTCGTGCGGCGCGATGATTTCTTTCTTATTTGGCAAGGACGGCCCTTTCCCAGCCTGCAGCTTCCTTCCACTTGGCCTGTTTCGTAGTTGCTCACCTTATACCGCTTCCGCATCTAATACTGCTCGGGCCTATTGGCCTATCGCAATGACAAAGGCCAGTTACGAAGCCATTTCACCTCTCTCTCCCAGTTCCCCTCAGCAGCCACATCAACTCTGCACGCGGGAGTTGTCCGCTTCTTTGGCGCGTCAAGCTCCGGGGGTGGTTGGTTACCAGTCGGAGGCGGTGCCTGCACACGCGCAAAGGCTGCCCATCTGCGCGAGACCGCTGAAAGCAGCAGGTTTGAAGCGGCGGGAGCGGCGGCGGGAGCGAGGGGAGCCGCGCTAAGCCGCGCTCCGCACGGGAGCGAGCGGTGCCCTGTTTCCTGTCCCGGCCGCTCTGGTCTGCATACAGTCGGCGGGCCTGCGCGCGCCTTGACTTGACTCCCCAGCTCCGGCCGCCTCGACTCGCGCTTCTTCTGCTTGCTTCGACTCGCGCGCGCGGCTGTCGCTTCCTCTGGGCCTTGTCTTGCATTCGCCTGGCTTCTCTCGGATGTGCACGGCTTAATCCGAAAAGAAAAGGGTTTTGCTCCGCCGCCTGGCTCGCCGTCTCCTGTGTAGCTGCTCGCCCGGCTTCGTGGAGCTTGTCAGGACGCTTATCAGCCGAGCTCGCCGCATCGATGCGAGAGCCCGGGAAGTAAACGAAAGGCTCGCGTGTGTGCGCCGGCCGAAGGCGGCCGGCTTGAAGAGTGGGAGCGAGTAATTTCGCCCACGCGAGCACTGCGATGACGCGAAATTTGCGCCCCAGGCAGCGAGTAAGGAGTGCTGCGGAGCAACACCCTGCTTAGGGGAGCCACCTTTGTTCCTTGGCGCCAATGTGAAAGGGGGGGATCCCGGGTGCCACAGATCGCGTAGGAGGCTCTTGCTGCTACAGCTATGCGAAAGGTCTCTTTGACCTCAACAAAGACAGTAAGGTCACACACACACACACACACACACACACACACACACACACACACACACACACACACACACACACACACACACACACACACACACACACACACACACACGCACGCACACACACACACACACACACACACACACACACACACACACACACGCACACGCACACGCACACGCACACGCCCACAATACTTTGTGAGGGCGCGCGTGTTTGTGCAGCCCTGTTTTTCAGTCGCACGTTCATAAAATTCATGGCGACATTTACCAACAAATCGCGCTGGTGTGCCATTTTCATTGGTGTTGGATGATATCTCTGGAATCTGTGATTGTTAACCAAGTGTCTGTGAATTCTTCTCAACAAACCGACAAACCGGAGACATATAAGAAGAGAAACAGAATACGAAAAAGATTATCGGGTGGCCCTGTTTCGCAGTCTAAAATTATATTTCCATGTGGTCTGATTCAGTGGGCGTGATGGGGTTCCTGATTTGTTACGGGAGAGACAGGGGAACTTACGGAGTCCCGCATCCATATTTCTTGCTCTGAATTACCGCTCACAAAACGAAATGGGGGCACGGCGGCGTGGTTTAAATAGGTAAAACTTGGTGTTTTTATTTTTATGCGCCAGTCGTACGCATACTCATTTCGGGACTATTTCGAGAGTACAAGTATACTAAACATAATTGGCGTATCCATCGCGATTCGCGCCCGTTGGCAGCGCCGTGTCACGGAGTACCGGTGACTCATATTACACAACTTTCGCATTAACCTGCACTGGTATTTCGTAAGAAAGTGGAGGTGACAGCGAAGTTCTCCTTTGCACCTTTGGGGTGACCGAACGAAGGACCTACTTTTTGCACACCGCAGTACATTCCGCGAACGGGTTTTACAGAGGCACGTTCTACACAAGTGGCAGGTAAGACGTATGGTTGAATTGAAACTTCATGCAGAGGCTGGATTCACTCCGCAAGCATTACAAGTACAGCAACAAGAAAAAAAAAAGGTAAAATAAAGATGTCCTTAACAACTGCGGACTGGAGGACGTTCCTCTATAACAGGTCGTCTAGTGCGCGAAGCTCGACCATGAACAGGCGGCTTACTCGCGGAGGGCACCAGTGGAAGGAGGGGAAGTGTCGCGTAATCGACCGCGGTGCCGCATCGTGTCAACACCGATTCGGCAGAACCGGATCGCTTAAAAGCAAACAGCGCGCTGGTTGTGGGTGTGCGAGCAAGCACGCAAGGAGCCCGGGATGTGGCGGGCAGGCAAGCAAGAATCAAGGGGCAAACAGCGCATTGAGCAAGCTAGCTATTGCGAGACTGGGAGTGGGCGCGCGGGGGAGCGAAAAAAAAAAAAAAAAACGCCTAAAATTTTGAAGACTAAATAAACCCCAGTGACACGGGAAAAAAAAATCGTCGTGCCTGCTATAACACGTTAGCCAGAGACAGGGGAGAAAAAGACTGTGAAGGCGGAGAGAAGTAAAGGGCAGTCCTCGTCTTTTATTTCCGGGTACGTGTTTCAGCTTTTTCGCAACACTTTCACGGTATTACCTTGCGCAGAAAACTAACGTACGTTTAAAAACAAATTGTTAATTACGAAAAACCAGTACAAATGAAAGGGGCAAGAACGATGGAAGAAACAAAATTCAGAACAATAGTAAAAGCGCGGAAGACAGCGGAAAAAGGAAGCAAGCCTATCGGAAGAAAGGAAAGCAGGAGAGAAGTATCTATCCGCTGGGTGATTTAACGGTCGTTTTATTATCAACCGCGAGCGAAAGGCGTAGACGCAGTGGAAGGCCTTCAGGCAGTCAGCGGCGGGGCGTCTTGGCTCGGCGCGGTATGCGGGCGGCAGCACGCGGCCGACCGTGGCTGCGGGTGGCTGGGATGCATCCGCGAAGACGGGCCGTGTTTTTCAAGTGTGCTCGAGGGCCCCACGGCGGAGAGGAGCGGCCCTGGTTTGTGTCTCGCGTTTTGATTCTCCGCGCGCGATGACAGAGCCCGAATGGAGGCGCTGCCAAAGGGTGATAGCCCGGCTTCCAGCCCTCCTCCCCCGCCTCGCCGAGGGCCACCCGCGCACTGTCACCGCTCCCCCCCGAAGAGCGAATCGTCTCGCGTCACGTGATGCTGACATTGGACAGCTTTCCAGTGGCCCGACAGGAGCAGCCGCTGCAAGCGCGCCGATTTTCGCAGAAACCAAAAAGGCAGTTAGGCAACGTGCTACGTGCCCGTGCATCGCACAATGTTTTTCAAGCAGTCTAAAAACGATATTACGACAAGTCTCCGAAGAGGTAGAAGAAGGGCTAAGGAATAGACAGAGACTTCGTGACGCCGGAGCAGCCAGATGTAGCAGATACCGATTTACAAACAGAAAGCCGAAACATTACTAAACCAAACATCAGGCCAGCACGTACACACGCACGCACACTTCCTTCATAGAAGCGTTTAAACTTTTTTTGTTGTACAGATTGATGTATGCCTGTCTGCAAAAAAAGAAAACACTCCCCCCGTACGTAGAAACATGGAGAAATGAAACGTGATCACGAAAGTATGAACCAAAACATACAAATAGCGCCATTTCTTTCCATGCAACTCAAAATGACGCATGGCTTGGTTACAAAGACAAACGTAGGGGATGCGTCTTTCCAAATGTATCAATCGCTCGCCATTATTGGACCTCAATGAACAGTATTTTGCAGTTTTGCGTGTTTTGGTTCATATTTTTGTGTTCGAATTTAATGTCTCCATTTACGTAGGTCACGACGTATCGCCATCATGAATCACATTTTCTAATGCGAAGGATTGAGGGATCAGTGGGGCCATGATTCTCGCAGTGGGGGGCCGGTCATGTTGCTCCTCTTGCGTGAGGGAGGAGGAGAACGCGAGCCTGCTGGTCATGAGTGGGGCAGGCCAAAATGACGGGTCGTTGTTGTCCCTGCCGAGTAGCGATGTCATTATCCTTCATAAGCTAAAGCCATCAAGCGAAATGGGGAATCATTATCCTCAAGGGTGACAATGACGCCTAATACACTCCTTACATTGGTAAGGAACGGACTTAGGAGGACTATACACCGTATTTTCTCGATTCTAAGCACCCCCTTTTTTTCCACAATCGCGATGCCCAAAGGGAGGGGGGTCGAAAAACCTAAATTACCCCTTCCCCCTGCCACTTTTTTTTCACAGTCGTATCTCAACGAGACACGCGCCAGAAATAATGTTTCATTTGGCAAACATCCCAAAGAAAGATTGGCACAGCGAACCTACCGCGTACGTCTGATAGTCACCCTTACTACCATTCGACTCAGTTGTGCCGCTTAGGCCACCGCTGCCAGTATCCCCCAGCAGGTCGTCTTCTGTTCCGTCGAACTGGTTTGCAATTGAAAACTTCATAGATGACTTGACCACAACGTCAACGTGGGACCGTTTTCACGGGTCTTAAATTCACCTTTCAATGATTGCTTAGAAAAGGGGGTGCTTACATTCGCATGCAAACTTTTTTTCCAATTTTTTGTTCCGAAAGTAGGCTAGCGTGCTTAGAATCGGGGGGGGGGGGGTGCTTAGAATAGCAAAAATGATCTCTCATCTCTCATTAGAATGATATCTCTCATCGTATTTCTTGTTTCCCTCGTCTTTAATTGCGATGCTTTTACGCATACTAACTGCTTGAACATGAAATTATTAGGGGTTACGGTACTTGCATTGATCGGCGGCAGGATGCCCACTATCATCGGTGGCTCCACTGCCCTGCCTTTCCGTTCGCTTTTCTCCTTCCTTCCTGTCCTGCCCGCCGTGTCTTACTGGACTGTATCCGGGCTGCTATCCTAACTTCCTGGACGCAACCCCTGCCCAGCTGCTCCAAAATTAATCGCTGAGGTTATAGAAAAAAAGCATAACCACAACAACAACAACAACAACAATCAGCTAATTATACGAGCAATGAATACACACAGGAAGGAAAACAGTTGGGCTTGTTGCAGCGCTTGTGTCGTCGTGTACTTTATTCGCGATGAGTGTCACGTTTTAGTGCTACTTTGTTACAGGGTATCTAGGGGGAATCAAATGGAAATGAGCGACATTGCCACTGGTCCCATAAGTGCGCAGCTGCAAATTTCACCCTCATTAGCTCCCACACTTAGCGCCGTTTCCCTATTGGCGCATATCCATGAAGAGTGCCGTGGAAGCGCCAGTCCCGGCAGGCCAGCGGATCCCCGCTGCCCTACGGTGACGTCCCAGGAGCAGCGTGCACAGCCCCCGAAGACAACAGGACGAGTTTGAACGCGAGCGCTCGAACCGCGGGCCCTCCTCTCGGCGACGCAACGAAGCGTAGTTAGCGTCAGCCACGAGAGATGGCCGCTCAGCAGTGCGCATGGCGCATGCGCCGGAGGACACATCCCCCCATCTGGCGGCTCTTTCACTCCCCAGGAAGGTCGGCAGGCCGTAGCCCGCCGTGCACGGCCCAAACAGCGCGTCCCGAACCTCGCGATCGGCCGCAGACGTGTTCGCGCCCGCGGTCGGGCATCGACCGCTCCCCGAGCGTGGTGTGAGCAGCTCGCGGCCGCTGCTGAGAGACCAGGCTTTTTTCCCACGCTGCCGTCTGGCTGCACTGCCAGGCAGCCCGCGTGACACGGCCGCTTCCCATCGTCCTGCACTGCGACCGCGCACATCTGTTTTGGCAGCCGGCTGCCTCATAAGGGATCGACGCTTCTTTCATTCACCACATCACGCAATGTTCTACGTTTAAGTTTGGAGCAGAAAAATCCTTTTCGGCGCTTAACAAAATCTATCGAATCTACTTGCTGTTGTCCCGCCGTGTGGCACTGGTCCAGCGTCTGTTTATGCCGCAACCGAACTCGGTCTAGTCGAGGTTCTTCGCTTGGTGCAGCGAGAAACGGCGAACGCACGTTAATCAATCCAACTTGGTACGGCGAAGCAACAGCATCTGGTCGATAGCCTCTCGTCTTAGAACCCGCGTCGTGGCCCGGTGACAAAGTCTCCGCAACTCGTGGCATCGAGCGGCCGCCCCTCGCGTGCATCTCGGAACGGGACACCTGATCGAGCGCCTCCAAGCGACGCGACGATGCCCCCGGCGGCGCGCTGATGCCACTCTCTGCCCCTCGGGCTGTGCACCCAGAACTGACAGTTTTGCACCTGGACTATAAGTAGGACTGTGTGGCGACCACAAGTGACGCGCCTGGTGCCTCACCTACTCCGAGCGTAGGTTCTTGTCTCGAACAAGAAAACTTAAAGGTAAGCAGGAAGTGTTCTTTTTTTTTAATTTGATCTTACTCTCTAGAGATCCGTCCGCGTTTTTCACTGAGCATGGCACCGAAAACTGACACCGCCGATTACCTATTAAACTCTGCTAGTTTCCCTAATTTTGTTGTTTGGGGGTTACCTACTTCGGAAGGACATTGTAGCCGATATGTCAACTCGTGTAACCGTAGAAACTGCCGTGTAGCACTGTATTGTAGGAGTCAACCTTGGCGTGAATCAACATTGCGCATCCCCGTTTGGCTAAGAAACCGTGCTTGCGCTTTCGTTTAACTTGTGAAATATTTGCAAAAAATTGAGTAAACACGATTCTTCGATATGCAGTACACGGCTAGTCCATCTTTAGCACAAAAACAAAAACAAACTTGCTCGCAGTATTCGCTTGACTACTTAGGTAAAGAGACGTAGGGCAGTATCGCTTAAGGTTTTAAAGGTTTCGGTCGATTTAACCTCTAATTGCGTATTCGGCGGAGGGCTCTGAGCAAGCTCGAATGTCAAGCTCGTCAATTTCACCTCAACACCGTTTCGGCATTCTCGAGCATCTCAAATCAAAACTGAGATGCCTCATGCGCCGGGTCTCGTATGGGTTATGGGAACCGTATTCTCAAGTTCGTTACAGTATACAGGATTTAGCTTGCCTGCTGCATTTCATTCACTACACGTGCTCCCGATTCGCTGTGAAGTATGGGGGCTCGCTGGAGTCACGCGAAAGCGCGCATTGAGACCCCCGCTGCGGTCGCTTGGCTTTACGGCAACTTTAGTCAAAGGTGCATTGCTCGAAGTGTTCACCCGCGTCACAATTGGCCATTCCTCTGACACCACGGCGGTATGAAGTGCGAACAGTTATCAACATTGGGGAAGGTTTATCGCTATCGAAACGTCGAATTACGCACTAAAGTGCCTGCACGTCCACACAACGGGGCCCACGCTCTGCGCATGCGCACTACCTGAGTTTGGTTCCACGCGAGCTCAACTCTACGTCCGCCTTTGGCATGTTGGGGCCCCAGGGAGGTTGGACCCGGTATGTACTCTGTATGTACTTGCTAGATACACTGACACTTACAGCAGGCCAGCTTTACGTCGGAAGAAAAACCAACCACAGTGCGCAACAAGAATGGTTTTAAATAAGGCCAGCACGCATATGTACGGGCCCTACTACAGGGCCGGTTTCGGAAAGGGATTCTGTGCGGCGGTTGACTGGATCACGGCAGTTCTCGCCGCCGTGGAATGAATAGGCGGCGCATTTTCAGTTCACATTGCTTGTAGCCTGTTTCCCAAAGAGTTCCCTGAGAGTTTTATTCCCCTATGTGCCGCGATGCGCTACTGTTTTTGTCGAGCGTCGCGGCCAACCGCGCGTGCGTGCCCGCGTTTGACACGCAGAGCATGCGGATCACGTTACACGAAGTGTGAAAACGTACTACTGCAACATTCTCGACGCAGCAGGGCCTGCCTTGTCTCCCTCTGCGTACATAGCACGCACGTGCGAAGACGAGCAAGTAAGTACGCGGTGTCCTAAAAATCTTTTTTAACAGTAGCATTGCTCTTGAGACCAGAGGATATCGGACGCCCGTGGTTCATCCACTGTCTGACCACCTTTATGTCTTAAAATGGACCATTCAAAACCTTTGCATCGCTGATAACCACGGCTCAACTGGACCGTTGTGAACGTGCGCAGACCATTCGTGCTGCCAATTCTTTGTCTGCGCGCGGTGACAAATGTCCAGAATGGGGATCTCCGGAGGGACGGCATTGCAAAGGTGCGTCCGGTATCTTCTTCGCGCTGGTATATAAGCAGAAATTCTTCTGGGAGCAAATTACCCAAACGCTGATGGTTTTCAAGGGAAATTTTGCGCCTTGAATAGTGTAAAAAACGATGGTTTAATAGTTGCTGGGCGAGAAAACCTATACATGGACTCACCAACGGCTCATTACATGACGTGAGGAGGCAGCAAACTGCGTACAGGCTCCATACAATCCATCTCTTCTTTACAGTGGCTAATGCTGTCTGCGCCGAAACGTCGTCCACAACACAGCAGTAGTGTTCCCATAGCAACGGCGCCGGGCATGCTCGGCTAATTTCTCCTGCCTGCCACGTGGTAGGAGCGCAATATCAGTGGCGGCGCGCGCTCAGAAGCGACGAACTCAGCAATGACGAGCAGCTATGACGTGATGTGCGAATTTGGCGTGTACGGCTTTACGGCAGCAGACGTACAGTGTGGTCGCAATAGAGCGCGGAACCGTGATCCTTCGTCAGTCAAATTAAAGCAGGAATGGAAAGGCTTCACCGTTAAGACCTGGTAGTGTACCCCAAGAATTAGAAAGCAAACGAGGGGGATATCACCTGCAGCAATAAGAGGTTGCCGCACGGATGGGCACTTTTTCAACGCAATTCCTGGGAAATATCTTTGTGACTGTATGCAATTTGTGTTACAGATCGTGGTTTATGACGGCCGTATCGTCGCGATACGACCGTCGTATACCTGCGTTAGAAAGTGGGCAAATCGTCGCGGAAATGCAGCAGAGGCTATTGTGGCACTCTATGTCGCATACACACTGTAACTGGTGGCGAAACAGGCGCCGCACAGCATGCAAGAGCAGCCCCTATGTCGGCATGCTCTACTTGGCAACGCCAGTCGAACTGACGGGCATGACTCGAATGGCCTTGGGCGTTTACAAACTAAGCTTCAAGGCACAGATGCGACAGCGGCCTCAACAAAAAGCACGCAGCTCAGTTGGCTTCGCCGCCCTAACCTTATTGATAGCTGGCGTGAACCACTGATTTGTAACATTGAGCTATTCATTGAGCCGCCATGTTCCCCTGCCACGCGACACGCACTAGGCCAACTTTTGTTCCACAGCTGGCAACGTACCAAAGTCAGGTTGACGGCTGTCTGTGAATGAATGTCTGTGTTCTGTATGTGCCAAATCAGGCAATAAAGAAAAAAAAAAGCGGAGGTAGCGTGTTAGCACCTCCTGCCCTGAAGAGCTGGGTCTAAATACTATGCGAACTCATGTGGGTTTTTTTTTTATTTACTCTTTGCAGCGCCTGCCATTTTCTGTACCGTACAACAACAACTGTTTTTCACAGAATGGGGAACTCAAGGCCTTCGTCTTAAAAGCAAGATATGCGCTAAAACGTTCGCATGCCGAGATTTCGGGGCACGGGAATGATCACTGCAGGTGGTCGAAATGCCCATGGCCCATGTGCCTTTATGGAGTTTTCAATTACAAACAACTTCAACGGAACAGGAGATGACCTGCGATGGTATACTGAGAGCGGGGGCCCAAGCGGCTCAACAGACACGAATAGTAGGGAGGGTGACGAAGTATCAGACGTGAGCGGTGGGTTCACTGCCTGTACCTATTTTTTTAATGCTTGCCAACTAAAACATTGTTTCTTGCGTCCGTGTCTTCGGGATACGGCCGCAAAAAAAAAAAAAAGTGGCGGGTAGTGGCCGTAATTTAGGTTGTTCGAATCTAACCACCCCCCTTCTCCTTGGGCATATATATATAAATACATATATATATATATATATATATATATATATATATATATATATATATATATATATATATATATATATATATATATATATGTGTGTGTGTTGTAATAAGGGTTTATTGACTAGATAGCGGAATAGCGGATAGCAGCAAAAGAGCCCTACGAGGTGGCAAATGGGTCGGTAGTCCAACAGGCAGAATGTCTCGCCTACTTTACAAGCATAAGGGGGACTCACCGGTTAACAATCCAGGGGGCTTACTTCTTTATCACCCACGGGCTAGAAAACCATCGTCCACCAATGCGAATACGTTCGCAGGTCCATGAAAATGCTCTTAACCGCCTAGTTTGGTTATTTTGTAAATATGTCACGTCTATACTGAAATACCGAAATAAAACTCTGGCTTGCTAGACAGCTCGCGCCATCTAGTGAACACTACATCAACCAAAATGGGTTTCTTGTTTACTTTTTATTTAGGTTTGTGTCGCTACACGATGGTTTTTAAGCCCGTGGGTCATGAATTAGTAAGTCCCATAGGAATGCGATCCTGGGAGTCTCCCTCAACGCCGATGACGATGCCGCTATCATGGCTCGCCCTGTTCCTTCGCCGTCATCTGCTCAATTCGAGTGGGCAATCCCCTTGTGTGGGAGTACACCAGTTCTGTAGGGATCGCCAACACCAATCACGAGGCCAATGCTGACCACAGTTGTTGCCACGTAGCTTGCCTGTTCTTGGATCAAGTGGAATCGAGATGACGCCGATTATAGGCATCGGACAGCGCCCGGAGGGCGACATGGAGCCCACGACACCCAGCGCCACCTTCGGCAGATACGCGCGAAACTGGGTCGGTCCCCGCAAGCCAGTACGTTCCTGGCTCGGGCACTCTCCTGTCTTTTCAGAGCGGATAAAGCAAATCAGTCGCCCCTTTTGGGTTTAAAACGAAGTACGCGATTGTGCAGTAATTCTTCCACACAGTGCTGGTGAATGAAGAAAGAAAGATTTATTAGGTTGAACACGCGTATGGGAAGGCAAATAAAGGCCGTATGGGCGTGACGCCCGCAAGAGAAACTCTTCTACATCCTGCCTGCGGGCACGACTTTCTACACATCTGCATGTTTTACTTCAAAATAAAACGTAATTTATATTTTTTCAACTCCATAGAAGACGAGGTTTTGTCTGCAAATATATCAGACAATGCGCGATGTTTTCCACGCGGGGTATTCCTTCCATGTGTGTGCACCTGCACTTATGACTGCGTAACTACTAACGGACCACATGGGCATTACATATCGGTCTTTGTTCCGAATGTGATGCTCCATACACGTAACAGTATGAAATTCACATTTGTTTGTGTATAGCGGAAGCGCTGACGTAAATAAGTGGAATGTACGACCGAATACGAAGTCTCCAGGGCTTTCCAGTCCTCGAGACTCGTATTCGGTCCAATGCCGATTTTGAATCCATGACTTTGATTATAACATCAGCAAAATATTACAGGGGTGTATCAGGTTCGACGTGTTTTCCGCTTTTCATGTGTCGTCGTTCGGTTCTGCTACTAGGAGCTATGTCAGACAGATAATGTCCCCTTTCCAGCCTCACGGATAGGGGAAAATGGGTAGCTTTCGGTCTATGCAGCACCATTCACCAAGAAACTTTATGGGCTTCCAGGTGTAGCCCAGCACGCCAGCGGTATAAAAACACACCCCGAAAAAAGAAACTTTCACGAGAAGGCTATCACAAGAACTTCCATTGGGCGAGGAGAGAATAGGGGTAGGGGTAGGAAGGAAGGAAGAATGTAGAAGAAAGTCAGGAAAGTTAACCTGGCTAGAGCCTAGTTTGCTATCCTGCACGTGGGAAAGGGGAAATGGGCAAAAAAGAGAGAGGGAAAAAAAGAGGAAAAGTTGGACCAGACACGTGTGCCCAGCACTGAGGCACTGACAGTGATTGACACTAGGAGGCTCTCAGTCTATATCCTAGTGTTCAAGTTCGTCGACCGTAGAAAACGTAAACAGAACATTTAATAGGCATATCGGAATAAATTGCAGAATGTTCATATTCCGTGGTGTTTTTCTCTCTACGCTAATGAGTCCGGCATGAGACCTCGGTTAGGAAGGAATAGTAGCGCTTTTATTACATTTAACATCTTTGCAGCAAAAGTCACGGGAAAAAAATTTCGTTCCCTCAGGACACCCTTCACTGCTCCGGAATGACAGCAATCAACACGGATGGGATAGATAAAATTTCTTCTCCTCCCGCCTCCTCCCCCCTTCCTCTAATCCGAAAATTTCTATCTGCGTTTTTTTATATATCCAACCATTATGCTGCACGTATTATTTGCATTTTTCTTACCTTTGCAGTGGCTTAGACAACAATTTCACAGTTTCTTTTCCAAGAGCAAACGATGATTTTATGCTAACCGATAGCTGACGGGATATTTGGGAATGTCAACGCTTTAAGTGTCCGTCCCATACGTGGTTATATGTATTTAGTACGGCGATATCAGCACATGAAATATTAGATGACGCAGAGTAGAACCGCACAGTCCCGCACAGTCATAAACTACGCTGTTATAACTGTGTTTAAGGGCCCTCGTTGTGAACAAATTTAATGCGCCCTTACGTGTATTTACCTCCTGCTAACCAGCCTGCTAACCAGCCCGCAACAAGCTGCTCGTACATCACAGCAGCATGTAATCTGCTCGGTTACTGTGGGCTTTTCAAGATGCAGTAACCACGGCTTCCTGTCTGAAAAAAAAGGCGGGCAAAAAAATCCGCGGGAGAATGCAAAGCCTTGAACACAATCTTCCTAGCAGTGTAAATCTACGGCTCAGCTGCAAAGCAGCAGCATTCGATCAGCGCCCAGTTTCATTTAGAGGCTTCCCCCTACGTTACAACATTTCTGCATGACTTCGTTGCAGTATGAAGTAGACACGCACGAAAATAACGTTATGGCACACGTTCTTGCAGCAGAGGTGCGTTCACGGGCGCTGAAGGCGATTGGCGCGGAGGGACCGATCCAGAGTGGCGCGGGTCTGCCGCGGCTGGCACTGCGCTCGCCCAGAGCAACTTCACGCCACTTGCTCCCCTTTTGCACTGTAATATATATATATATATATATATATATATATATATATATATATATATATATATATATATATATATATATATATATATATATATATATATATATATATATATATATATCAGTGTGTCGAACCGAAAAAAAATACCGGTTCGGTTACGGTTCTGGTTCAGGCGAAATCATTTCGTTCCGGTTCAGTTCCGGTTCGACAAAATCACGTACCAAACCGGTTCGCGAACCGGTTCGGGAGCTTGAACCGGTTCGATGAGTTGAATTATCACTGAAATTAGAAAAAAAGTTTTATAGTTTAAAACGACAGTCAAATCAAAATACAAACAAAAATTCGAAATGCTGCTGTTCCCCAAGGGAAGCGGCGGAATTTTAAAGCAAAATTAAACAATTACGAGATATTAGAAAAACACATGAAGTGGCGACGATAGCACCTAATTCCTCGCCCAGACGTTATGTTGTCCTAACGACTATTCATAAAGACACGGCCAAGAGATATGGCGGTGGGATATATTTTCTGCCCTTTCCTTTTTTGTTGAAATCGCAATCGTCGCTATGGAATCGCCCATCACTCTAACCTTGAAGTCTTAAATTTAGGCCTGCGTACTGGCGCGTTCAAATACCAGCGCTTAATACCAATGGCGCACATTTTTTATATTTGTAACGAAACAAAAAAATCCTACAACAGGCACATAAATACTACCAATGAATTAGATTATTTGGTCACCCTGAATATTTTTTTAGCTGTCACCTTATCGAATGTGTTAGCCACACTTTTGTTAAAAGTAAGCTTTAGTTAACGCTCAGTCACTGCAATATTGCTCTGACCACTGCAATTCCTTTTGCGATAGCTATACCGGATGTGTGCATAACAATCAGTATGTCATCGTACCGCCTGTCCCCCGGCCATCAATCCGTGCGCTACACTGCGGAATCTTATTAGAAATTATGCTGTTACAAAATGAAAGGGAAATCTGACGCGCGGAGCATGAGATGGAACTTTTTTGGGTAGACACTCTTTAATTCGTCCACAGCATTACTCCCCTCCGGAACGAGTAACAGTAGAAGTAATGTAGCGAGTTGGGCAGTCAGTACAAGTGCACCTTCGAAAAAACGCGGATCTGAAAGAGACAAAACTGCAGAACAAGCAGAAAAGATGATCGCTGGGCGAATGGGACAGTGTGAGGTACCGGCCTGCCTTTGTGCACGTGTCACCTGCTTTATTACTGTTTCTGCTTCCAAGACAAGGTCGAGGGCTGCAGTTTCTTGCCAAGGGATTAAGTGGGCACCTTAACAGTTTTCCCTGACATATCTGTTGTTATTTCTATCTGTAAAAAACGGAACTTGCCCACTGTATTGTCTTCAAAAACTGACCACCGAACTCACTTCCTTCGCATTGATGACACGTTTGTTTGTGAAAGGCAGGGCAAAGAAAATTATAGAGCAATATCCACGCTTTCGTGCTTTTTTTTACTTATTTGGTTTTACTTACTTTCTGCGTAATATTTTAAAACAACGTGATTCGCCTTTTCTTTTTTGTTGTTTTCCGTGTAAACACATTTAAAAAAAACTGGCGCATTTGATTCCCCGTGCTGCGAGGCGCAGCTTATGTTGCAGGCCGGCAGACTTATTTTAACCAGCTCGTGATATTAAACTTGGATCAAAATCTCGATACACGGATGCTCTCGATTTACATCTACTTCAGCAAAACGGTCGTGGGGAAGGGAGATCGAGGCCACTTGTGGTCAGCAGCAAACGGCTTAGCCACTGAGCAGCTCCTGCGGTCACACATGTCAAGTATTAACAATTTGCAGGTGTCGGACTTTTTAAACAAATTATGAAATGAAATGCAAAACGTTTGCACACATCAGGTGTGGGCTTTCGCTGTTGCGAAGGGGACAACACCTCTGCAGCCTGATTGCTCCAATAAAGTCGCAGCTAGGGAAGGGCAAAGTCGTTTTACATCCCCTGCAAGCTGCCGAGAATGACATTTCGTTTGGTCAGCTTGCACTACGCTCGCGCTTCCAGCCGCAACAGACCATTGCTACATTAGTGCTCATTCATTTCCCCTGTTGTTACATTGCACGTGATAGTGTTCAATTGTCTGGAGGAGAAAGTGCGCGAGCGGGTACGAAGTTGATGGTACGTGAAAGAAAAAAGGGCCTGAATCACATTGACTGTGCAATATCAACAACGGAGGGTCGAACCGTTTCGGTATAAACCGGTAACCGTTATTTCTTTTTTCGGTTCAGTTCCCGTGCGGGTTCAGCGCGCTCAAAAAATAACGATTCCGGTTCGGGTTTAGTTCCGGTTCGACACCCTGATATATATATATATATATATATATATATATATATATATATATATATATATATATATATATATATATATATATATATATATATATATATATACAGGGTGTCCCAGCTATCATGCACCAAGATTTAAAAAAAGAGTAAAGGTGTAACTCGAAAGAGACCAGGTGCATAATGTTTGCAGTACTGTGAAGAAGCGGACAGTATTTTTTTCTTTAATGAGACTTAATTAACTAATTGTAATTAATTGTCTAACTCGAGAAATACTGTCCCAATCACTAAAGTGTCAATGAGGCACTTGTAGGTAACCACGAGGGGCATCTAACTGCAGTATTTTGAGCGATAAACTAATTGCGTACACATTTATTCTGACTGATAAAGGAAACCTGCGAAATATGAAAAATACCACGTGACGGCGCCTCCGCGCGCACCGTAAAGCAACGCCCTCAAACAGGCTGCCTCTGAGTTAGCCAGAATGAAATAGACAAAAGAAAGAAAGAAGAAATCGCCACCGAGTTTGTTCCTTATCTGCACACGCGTCCCGCGAATCTTGCTGCTGCTGCTCCTTCCATGCATGCTATTATCAAGGTGATGCGCTGTCTCTTCGGGAGGGTAACACGCGAAGCAGTTGCTTTCAATCAGCTTTGTTTGGGGACGCTGCTTTACAATGCGCGCGTAAGCGTCGTCACGTGGTATTTTTCATATTTCGCGGGTTTCCTTTATCAGTCAGAATAAATGAGTACGCAATTAGTTCGTCGCTGAAAATAGCGCAGTTAGATGCCCCTCGTGATTACCTAAAAGTGCCTCATTGACACTTTAGGGATTAGGACAGTATTTCTCGAGTTAGATAATTAATTACAATTAATTAATTAAGTCTCATTAACGAAAAAATTACTCTCCGCTTCTTCACAGTACTACAAACATTGTGCACTACGTTTTCTTCGAGTTACGCAATTTCTCTTTTTTTAAATCTTGGTGCATGATAGCTGGGACACCCTGTATAGTGTAAGTAAAGAGTCGGATACACAGCAAGAACAAAATAGTTCAAACAATGTTTACTTACGTAGCGGCAACGGGACTTGCCTTCATCAGAGTAAAGTTACATATATCAGAAATAAGGCTTGGCAGTCAAGAAGGCCAAGGAAATCAAAGGGGAGAGTGATAGGTCTTTTATTATCGTTGAAACAGATGCAGACTTTTGAAAAAACAGAAAGTGGAGCAAAAATGCTCGCTGGGTGGGATCCGAACCCACGACCTCCAGAATACGCGTCTGGTGCGATGACCACTACGCTACCGGCGGGTTCTCCCATCCCCTTTCTCGGGTATTTATGCTAGGTGTTTGTTTTTTGTGCTCGAGTGTGGTAGCCAGCGTCACTCGGACTACTCGTGGTGAAGGGGATATTTTTTAACCTCTGGGCCGTGACACGAGCGTTTACGACATACAACAGAGACAACATAGACCTTCGCTGCATGTAGCCAATCAGAATGGGAAAATAGGGGTTCCTTGAATTGAGACAGAAATAAGGGTTCGCAGTAATGTATGTATGTATATATATATATATATATATATATATATATATATATATATATATATATATATATATATATATATATATATATATATATATATATATATATATATATATATATATATATATATATATATATATATAGATAGATAGATAGATAGATAGATAGATAGATAGATAGATAGATAGATAGATAGATTCAAAATTACCGCTGCTAATTTTCATCTCCAGTTAGTTTGACGCATGATTAGTTGCCAGTAAGAATGTCTCGAGTGACACGGAACCATGTCAGTTACTTTTTTCGTTATTTTTATACTGGACCCTCCCATTTCCATATATATATATATATATACATTGCGGGAGGACACAGGAATGGAAATGAACCATGCATGATGGGAGGGATGTATTCCCTATGTACACGATGTCGACCATGAGAGAGCCCGCACAGCTGGGTCTTCTGCTCCGGAGGTTGGGCCGATAGCTACCTCCTTCTTCCCGTGACACATCCCCCTCGTCGAAAGGGACCGTGCCGTAGTAAATGTATAGATACGCTGATGATGCGCGACGAGGGGAAAAGGGGAAAAGTCTTCGGCGCCACGGATGAGGGCGATGGTCATGGTGATTACTGGCCCCGAACATCAATGTACGCCGACGCAGTGAAACAACGTCCGAAGTCCTCGGAGACGCGTCGGAGTTCTGGGCAGGGGAACGGCGTCGTCTTCTGTTCAGGTCGCGGCTGGTCACATGGGTTGGTCTCGGGAAGTCATAGACTGGGGACACAGGTCTGGGGAATAGGCACGTGCATGGCTCACTGGGCCTGGGGCGGGCCGACGCGATCCACGAGCCTTTGAGCGATGTTCAGTAGCCGAGACGAAGCGAAGCTGGGGCCAGTACGGATATGAACTCCGCAACCTCACCGAATTGCAGCAGTATTTTCAGGGGCGTTGACAGACATTTCAGATGACGTAATACATGCCACCGTTTTCTTTCTATGCCCTATTTATGGAATGAGGAACCTCTGCACTCGACGTCATCGCAATGGGACGGAACCGTCAGTTAGTTATGCAGGAGTTCAACGCGAAAATGATGGAACTCCCATTGGCTGGACCATTTGCGGGACCTTGCTTTTATAAAAAAAATACCGATTCCATTGTCTTCCTATGTTATCGGTAGGTTCGCTGTTTTTTGTCACTATGATCTCTGGGTGCATACTTCGGTCGTTTCCGGTTGCGGCGTTGGGTGGATTCCTTGAACACGGGAATTATCCGGGACGTGTTGCCGCAGCATTTTACGATTATTCTCCCGGCGAATTTTGCCCATGCGACGTCAACAGATTCACTGGTTGCAAAACGAATAGCGATTAAAGTGATTAATCGAAAGTTTAATCGATCGATCGCCCACCTCCGATGCGAAACAACCGAAGCTTCGCCCGCAAGAAAAATGCGGGCGTAATATCGCCACCGGAGAGAGCGGGACCTCGACGAAGCCCGTTGACTGCGGACTCCCCAACCTGTGGCGGCTCCGGGGGCAGAGCTTGCGCGGGGCGAGCGGGCGCCGCCGGTTCAGTCAACCCCTGAACGTAAACGGTCGCGGCGCGTCAGCGGCTCGGCCGGTCGGCTGTCAAGATTAATAGCTCACTAATTGGTCCGCCACGAGTCGCGAGCCCAGCACGTGACGTGTTGACGTGGCGAAACGCATTAGCGTGCGGTGGTCCGATGCGATCGACAGCTGCCGAGGGATGGAATTTTTAATTACGATGGCGCCTGCCACCTTTGCGTATAGCGTATACGAACGTGTTCCTCCCGGGGAAGTAAGTGGCGCAGCCTGGCTTCCTCCGGTGGGAATTTAGAAAATTTTCGCCCCGCTGCTCCCCAGCCTCCGGTGATAATAAATGCGCGCCGCGGGTGTATTGAAGTCTTCGGCATCTCCTGGCGCTTATAATGGAACTAAGCTGCGTTGTGTGGCATTCACTTGCGTTTCAAACGGGTAAAGTGCTGAACGTGGGTCCGTATCGCTCACGCAGGCGAGTCCCATTAGTTTATCGGGAAATGCAAACAGATTTATTGTGATGAATCGTGAAGCTTTTTTCCGTTCGTGCCGCACTGAAGTTCATTATGAAATAATGTTGTTTTGTTATCGTCTGTACGGAAATACCGGGATCTAGTAAGTCGCACATCCACTGCTAGAATGCAGATGGGGGGGGGGGGGGGGTCGTATGAAGCATTTCATTTGCTATAGATGCGGACCCCCCCCCCCCCCCCCGGTTTTATTATAAAAATCGAAAGAGTAAATTATAAGGCAATAAAAGAAAGCTGAAGATAACATCAACAACATTTTAAAATGAGACACAAAGCAGGAATCATTAAGGCGCAAGTGCCCTTATTATTGTTTTTTTATTATCAAAATACATCTGGAGGAAATCGTAATAACGCTGAAGAAAATAGCAAGGCTTTGGCGTTTGCTGAGGACGCCGAAGCTGCGTAAACCAAGTTCTTCGCTTGAGAAGAAAATTAGTTCTACTATAATCGGGATATCAGGATATGCAAAGTCACTGGCCTAGTTCCTTCTTCCCTTCCCCTCTAAATCCTGAAATTTCGGACCGGAGGTGGGGGGAGGGGGTCTAGAGACGGCTTCCCTCCTAGCGCACGCCAGTGCGCCGAGCTAACAAGTAGGGGTGAGTAATTGATCGATTAACCTTCAGATTAATCACTTTAACAGCCATTCGCTTCGTAACCAGTGAATCGGTTGCAGTCGCTGAGCAAAATTAAAAAAGAAAAGAATCACGTCAAAATTCTGCGCGAAAATGTCCAGGATAATTGCCGTGCTCGAGGAACCCACCTAAAGTCGCAACAGGGAACGAGGGCTCAGAGATTGCAGCGAGGAAAACAGCAAGCCGGTAGCAAAGCAAGACTATAGGAAATGGCTAAACTTCTCGTGTAAATGCAAGGGCTCTTGGATCGTTCGGCAAATCGGTGAACGAGAGAGTTCACTCTGTTTTGGTGTTCGACTCCGGCGTAGGCAACCGTGGATCATTCGGACTCCTTTTAATGAGGGCGGGTACCCAGTTTCCTCCTTTCGTGAATTGCGCGAATGAAGAAAACGGCCATCTAATACACCATGTGGAATGTATGCGAACACACCTGAAAACATACTGATGCGTGCAAATGGGAACAAATATCTGTTTTTGTGTGTTCAGCTGGACGAACTCGCTACAAATGTCTGAAATGATGTCAACTTACGCGGATACTGCACCGAGTTTCCGCATTTCGTAAATAGTGAGAATGAAAAAAAAAAAAAAACGCTAGTATGTGTTACATCATCTGGAGAGTATGTGAACACGCATGAAAACACGTTGCTGCATGAAAATGAAAAAAAAAAAAAAAAAAAACGTCTGTTTTGTCACTTCACCTAGGCAATCGCTACGAATGTTTGAAATGGTTTCAACTTCCCCGTGTCGCTCGCACGGCAGCAAGAACACCCGTCAAACGCGTAACAGTGCATTTGGCAGTTGTTCTTCTACAAACTGGCATAGCTGATTAATGGAGCAATTAGTCAATGAAACCCTGTCGATAGACTGTGTTAAAAATTTTATTCCATGCCCAGCAGAGACTAACATACCGTCAGGCAATCACGAGGCCGACAATTAAGCCAGCGTGTAATCGAAAAGCGATGTGACAATCGAAAGGAAGTGCGAGTTTAACGCACCCGTGCGAATGCTGAGGTCAGTACGAAGGTGATGCTATGCCTCTTGGTAGCCAGCCTTGCAAGCACGTGGCACGTGGTTGGCCGATCCACCGCGTAGCACGTGAGCACGGCTGGGAACAGTTTTTTGTTCTTTACACACCAGATGAGAGAGAGAGAGAGAGAGAGAGAGAGAGAGAGAGAGAGAGAGAGAGAGAGAGAGAGAGAGAGAGAGAGAGAGAGAGAGAGAGAGAGAGAGAAAACTTTTATTTGAGCCATGGTTAGTGAGGGTTGGATCAGATGCTCCGCACCAGACAATACCAGGTTACCCAAATGATGTCCCCCTGCCTCCAGTAAAACTTTCCCGTGAAACCCTGCAGTCACACCTCTGGAAATAAAGCAGCGACACCACTTGGAAGTTGTCCAGCTTGGAGTGCCACTGAGACTATATTGTATCTTCAAAATTACCGCTTCTAATTTGCATCGCCAGTTAGTTTAACAGGCGATGAGTTGTCATCTTAATCATGTGCATTGTTGTCGTTGAAACGGTTTATTGAGAAAAGAGGGAAGGGATTGTTTTTTTTCTTCTTTCCTGCAATCATAATCGCAATCACCACAAATTTTTGGTACTGCTCTATACCTCTTCAGACGTGTCCAACGTTTCTTCCTGTTCGCTCTTTCTTTAATAGACGTGACCTCCCCGTTGTAACACATGCGCCGCGGAGGGTCTTCGATTTACGGCACACAACGGCGCACAAGTTAACAAAGTTTCGTAATTAGGGACACTGCATTCGAAGCGCGCGCGCCCTCCGTATGTGAATGCTCGCAATTCAGTGTAAGCCGTGTTCGCGGCGAGGCCCAAGTAAAGAGCAGTAATCGAGCGGCGGCAGCAAGAGGAAAGTGATCCCTTGTGAAATTAATTGGGCTGTCAGGCCTAGCTGACACCGGCTATGTACTGCTTGCGCATCCGCAACTGCAGCCGCGAAGAACATCTTCCTCTCGGGAGGCGTACACAGGCGCGCGCGAGCGCAGTGCCTCAAAATTCAGTGTTAAACGTTTTTTCCCCCTGGGGGCGGCGGCTGCTGGGGGCGGCCGTTTTCTTTGTCTTTGGCGCGGCCCGCTGTTCTTGCGGGCTTCTCCCGCCGGGGGCCTGTCGCGGACAGGCTCTGTTCTCCTCCAAAGGACGCCCGCACCGCCCCCCGGCGCTCTCCCTCGCGCGCCGCCCGCACAGCAGCCCCGCGGGTCTTTTGCGCCGCGCGCGGCTGCTCCTGAAGGCTCCCGGAGAACGCACGCGCCCTCTGCTTGACTGATAGGGCCGCCATTTACGCGCACTTCCACATTTCTCGCCGCCGATGAAAAAGGAGCGGACAGAGGGGAAAAAGAAAAGGGCTCGTTTGCGCCGCTCTTCGTCCCTCCCGCCTACTCCTCCGCCTCGCCTCTTCCCTCTCGCCTTTGAGCGGACCGGCCCGCCGGAGGCAGCTTAGTTCCACATATAAATGTCGCCCGGTAATCCTGTCCCGCTGGTGCCTGCAAGCGCCGCGGCTAACTAGGCGCAGTGACCGCCTGGAGCTGAAGTCACTCGAGCTTTACTCGAACTTAGTGGAACTTTACTGCGCCTTCGTGCGCAAACATTCACGCTCCTCGGGAAAACCGAAGCGAGTTCGATAGCACTTCCAGGGCTAGGCGGATGGCTAATTGCTCGGTATCCGCTGCGCGGTGGTTACGATTCTCGCCTGGGAAACTGCGGGACGATAGGTTTGCTCCCCAGCACTGCTGATTAACTGCACTGTGTAGACTATAGAGCTCGCGAGACGGTCGGCGAGATTTTCCACTCAGGCACGCGAACGAATGGCGTCCTTGCTTCTGCAGGATGGGGACTCGTCTTTGGCTATTTCCAACTTCCTCTACCCCTTGAATACTTGCTGTACCCCTTGAGTTGCCCCTTGAATACTTTTCGCGAAGCTTGAGTTAGAAGGCCACCAGGCATCGCTTCCCCTGGGGAATATGTAACGGAACATATCAGGCATCGTCAGTCTTTGTACTTTATACGGCGCACAGACTCGAACTAGTAATGGGCAAATGACTTGGCGACGTTTTAATTCAACAAATCTCGCTTTACACTCTTCAACGCGAAAGATGCATGGATTCGGATCAATGTTCATCCGAGCGGACCAAACTAATAAAGCGTTCTCGCTCGCGCTTTTTGAGGATAAATTTCACGGGTATTAATGGTCAGGGTTTCAACGGAGTTATTGTAGTGAACAACATTTGCGCCTTGCCAAGTTCTCTCCCGCGACCGAGCAGCTGAGGGTGATAACGGTGCTCTTCATTTGTGATACCACGCATGCGTGATCACGTGCCTAATGAAGCCGCGCAAATGGGCGGATTCATGTTGTTGGTTCGGTGTCTGATATGGAACCGGGAGTGCGAGTGGTTTTCACTGCGGGGTGTTTTGCGCCTCGATAACTTGGTTCATCCGATGATTTTGATACCTCTGACCCAGAGCTGTAGCGACTATCTTTGCATTGAATCTCCGGTAGCATGAGTTCATGCCTTCCCTGGATATCCCTTTTTTAACGATGAATACGTGTTTGTAGGAAGCCATTTATTGCTGAGTGTCCGTACTATCGTCCACAGCATCGGGGTTTCGGTGGGTCAACAGCCTCAAACTGTGATTGCGGGGCTACTCGCCGAGCGCTGTCTCAAACACAGTGAAAGACAGGTGATTTACTGTGAGCTTTCGGCACTCCAAAGCAGAGTTTGGCCACCTTAGCAATCTTGGTGCGGCGGCAAAGCACCTCTATATCCACCTCGTCTGAGACGGCGACAATCGGCAGCGCTACAAATAGGATTTGAAGCTATTTGTCAAGAGCCCCCGGGTTCCCTCTCGTCCACCCATGATAGTGCACGCATCCTTGAAGAAGGTTTTCGCGCCACTTAAGAGGTCTGCGCTACATCAGAGAACGTAAAAGGTCCTCGACACTAGTGTCACTAAATAAAGGCGTAGCTTATTTAGTGGCTCTACTCGACACTCAGTCGACGCCTTCCGCTGTCCAGGCTCGGGTGATCGCCACAGAAACGCGTTCCCTGTAGGGAAAGCTGCTAATAGCCCCACAAGAATGGTCTTTAGCAGCGGAGGCCGTTCCAGCGCTGGGCCTTGACGACAGTCTGGGCTGGTATTGTTTCACGCTCTCTCTCTGGAGCAGGTTTCTCCGCCGCGTGAAAACCGGTTCCCAGTATAGAAAAAAAAATCATAAAGAATAACAAATATGTCCTAGGGCCTCCCTATTTTGATAAATTACGGCTTGTATTGCCCCTGCAATAATGTCTTCTCAACGGTGCATTTGTGTTAGTGGTGAAGCCGACTTTAAAGGGATCGGTGTCAGATTGGCCTTTATAAGCTGGCTTTTTCACATTGCCTGCAGCGCAGTGAAGCCTGCAGCCATTTATGGAGGGAGTATGATTACAGAAAACGGCTCTAACTCTTGTGTTATAAAACGTATGAGAAAACAAATTATATGACAGCCGCTAAGACGAGTGTGCCAATATTCCGAGTTTCATTTACTGGTCATGATTATTAGTTGGTTCACATAATTACCGCCTGTGTCAATGCATGGCCATTTACGGAGGGAGTATGGTTGCACAAAATGGCTGTAACTGTCGTCGTTTTACCGGAATTAGCCGGAAACAAATTACACGATAAATACTCTAACACTACGCGCAAGACTGAAGCCGAAGCTAAGCGCAATATTTGTAAAGACAGCCCGCGGCTCCGCTGTACAGCAGATTTCACGCTAAATGGAACTGGGTGTAGTTTTTTCTCCATCGCATTTCCACGCGAATACAGAGACTCGGAAACAGGCGTTTTTCCTTTAAAAGGGCGTTGAACAACTACTACGAACGAAAAGGGTGGTGTTTTTCGCAACACAAATATAAAAATATGTTGTCTTCTCCTCAAAAAACGCTAGGCGTGACAAGGAAAATTGTTCACGAAAATTACCGGTGAACGACCTCGGATGTACAATAGTACCAATGAATGATCAACAGCCCGCAAACCCCGAAAGACATCTTACCTTTGTACCGACTCACACGAACACTTGGTCAGAAACGGGGCATTGTTATTCCAGTGCAAACAGCGTGCCATCCGTGTAGAGTAATTCCCTCTTTTGCGGCCGGTTCTTGGTAATCACTCATTTCGCCCCAGCTACATGCCACAGCCATTTGATATGAAGCACCGCGCTTCGCAAACGCCACGTGCAGAGCACGTTCCATCGGTTTCTGTCGCCCCTCGTTTTCGCTTGGTACACCGACCACTTACCCCATTTTCGTCTTCGCGCGACGTACTCTTTCCTTCGGGCTGGCTTTTGGCCGAGGTATTTGTATTGCTTGGCCGGCCGAGGACTTCTTGGGTTGTGTTTGGGAAGATTTATAGCCCGTTTTCAGCGCCGCCGTCGGCGGAAGGTTGGGCCGCTGTTGAGGGCCGAATGCTTGGAACGAGCTATTTGCTTACTTGGCCGCAGTGGCGCACAATCTGGCACCAGCAGACGGCGGCAGCGGCACAGCGATCGCTCTCGGGGCGGCTGTCGTCCGCGCGTCACTGCCTGCCGAGGCGTTCTGCGCGGGGGTCGCAGAGCTGTCGCTCGCAGACGGGCACGAAACAGCGCCAAAGGCGAGCGGACGGCCGCCGCTGCCGGGCGCGCTCAACCAGGTGACGCGAACGGCAGGGCGACAGACGGCGACGGAGTTATTGCCGAGGGTATCGAAAATAGGCAGGAGAAGGTTAAAAAAAACAGATATCGGGCCGTATTTCTAAGGCGTTTTGTGTCGTTTGGAATCGTCTCCTTAAAGTATTTCTTTTGATACTTCATTTGCGTTCGTGCAGTCATTAATAGGCCCAACTGATGGCAACCACCAATGTTACGGATTCGTTGCGCGTGTCAGTCACTATTCGTCACTTTTTATTTGATAATTACCATTCATACATGTGGTATCACTCTGAACCCATACGTAATTAATTGTAATGATAATCACTAGTCTTCATCATTAATTAACTCCTTTGTCGAAAGAATTAATCCTCATTTCTGTGCCTCCGACGTTTTTTTTTTTTTTTGACCCAGACGGTGTTTCATGAGCTACATATGAAACCAGAACTCGGCATGGTAGGTGAACACTCTAGTTCGTCATCATCCAAAAAAGGAACTATCGGCCCAACGGGTATCGAGCGTGCATCTCCTCGGTTGAGAGGCAAATGCACCGGTGAAATGCGCAGAAATAACTTGAGCGTGTCCAAATTTGTCTTGCTGGCTCACTTTAACGTATGTGAATCTGACTCAGCACATATTTCTGTTTATAGAGCGTTGTTAAATACACTCTCTAGGTACGTAACACGGTGTTAGGCTTCACAAAACGCTCACGGAGTTCGTAAGGTTCACCCCCGCAGCGTTTGCGGACTCGAACATCGTTGATAAATATCGAGGCATGGGGGCAGATCAAAGGTGCCATGCAGACAAAACACAATTTTGGTTAATTCGAAAGATTGCCTCCTTATAGAATCATACTGACACCACTCTTAACGTACACTTCGCTCAAATAAGCTTTATAGTGAGGAAAAAAGGGAATGGCCCCGCGACCCACTAGCTCATTTCTCGCAACAAAACCTATGATGCCACCTGTGCCCAGCTGTGCGATTGGCTGAGGCCGGCAAAAAGGAAACGCAAATCAGGCACGGCTTATTAGCTTGCCGGACGAGATGTTTGCGCTTAAATGTAATGCATATTCATTTTACAGCAGTAAGAAGGGTGCGGTAAACAATGAAAGTCACGAAAATGCACCTAAGCATAGAAGTACCGATGCGCACTGCTGTTGGTACTGGACGCGATAGGCTTGTTTTAGCTGCACAGCACTCCGCCGCTTTGGAGTTGTCTTACATGACACTGGCCGATTGGCGTAAGCGACGTTGTCTTACGGGACCCTGTTTGTCGGGCATACCCCATGTTTCACAAAACGATTACTTTCTACAGTAACAAAAACAAGCCAGATGCAAATACAGTCAAAAACAAAGCAACGGCGGACAACGGTCCGTGGATGAGTATGGTAGCGCCATCTGGGAGGTCTTACGGCAAGCAAGGCTACCGAGCCGAATGACGCGGTGCAAGTTCGTTTGAATACGCGCACTTAAGACTTCATTGCTGACGGCCCGAAAACACACGATTTGGTGGGAGAATCAAAAATATTTTCCCCTAATTGATTAATTTCTCGGTGAAAACGGCATCATTTGCTGCTGGACAAGCGTTTGGTGCACTATAAAACACGAAATCTTTGGAACAAAACAAACTTGTATTTTGTCTGCATGGCCCCTTTAAAGGGGCTTTTGGAGCTGTTATTAAAGCGAAGCTTTATGTGGTCATGCGAAAGAGAATAGGGGGTCCCGTGTACGCGGAAAACCACTCCGTCGCAACCTCGTGCTCATGCGAGGAAAAACCTGGTTGGAGTGGAGTTTGAAGTAAGGGAAGAGAGATAGGCTCGGTTTATAGATCACTAACTACACTCTCGCATCTATTGACACTGGGAAGTGGGAACGGCGCACCGGAGGGAGCGAAAAAGAGGTTCACTCACACAGAGCGCGTGCGCGCGGCGAGCTACTGGGGGAAGCACAGCTCAAGCGACAACGGCGGGCAGGGGCGCGGCGGTGCGGCCGGGCAGCGTCAACGTGGCAATGGCAAACACGGGCGGCGCGCCACAGCTTCGCTGCTGAACCATCTGTACGGAATGCATGGGCGCATTTTGTTTAAATTTATACGTGCGCTGTAGAAATGGCAAGAGAATAGAGAAGGTATACCCGCGCGTGAGAGAAAGCCTGCCACCCATCCGCCCCCACTCTAACCTAAATTTCGCTTCACCTTACAGCGAACGTGTGCGTGTGTATAATGTGGGCAGGTCGCCCTGAATGATCACCCCACAGTGATGCGACCTACAGCCACAGCCGTCGACGAACGGCTAGGCGATTGCGGTGATGAATCTGTATACGGACGACATTTAATGCAATATGCTCCGAAACCTGCTCTCTAAAAGGAGCGAAAAAGATCCATAGCGCGGCGTGTGCCATGTGCATATGTGGGTGCGGATCTGGGTCAAAGGTAGAGAGAGAGAGAGAGAGAGAGAGAGAGAGAGAGAGAGAGAGAGAGAGAGAGAGAGAGAGAGAGAGAGAGAGAGAGAGAGAGAGAGAGAAGAGAGAGAGAGAGAGAGAGAGAGAGAGAGAGAGAGAGAGAGAGAGAGGAGGGGGGGAGGGAGTAAACATCTTTATTATTAAAACCAATGGACATGTTTACGCTCCGATGTGAGGCAGATCGAACAGATATACTAATAACCTATTGGTCTGGCCATTTTTGGCCAATACCCTATGCAGGCATGTGTTGTGTGTGCGTGGGCATGGAGCAGTGTTCCCGTTTCAAGCGAAATCTACAGGTCACGATGGATATTTCTTCAGTCGGTGGGGGCTTAATTAAAACAGCACAAATACCATGATACAAATGCCATCACGTGTAATCAACAAAGACTCGCTGCCCGGTCGTAATTATTACTCTCAGAAGCTGAGGGCCGTAAGGTTGCCTCCAGCGCTTCCGAACTACCAGACTCTTCTTTTTTTTCAGATCTGTGCACTGCCGCACAACAGCCGCGACAAAGGCGAAGCCTACTCGACGATGGGCCCACGGGGACAGACAGACGACGAGAAGTTCCCCTGTATAAACGATTTGCAGCTCTCGCTGTTAAGATCAGCGAATCCGCCTTGATAAGAGAACTACATCCCGCGAACACGCATTAAAATCCTTAACGCCCAGTCCTTAGGATTTAGTGAGAGTGCGTAGTAGTATAGTGTGATCAGCTGAAACTTCAGTAAGTGTAAACTTCCTTTGCGTGAATTTTCGCGTAGTGAGCATCGAGGCTACGGGTGCTGCTGAGGCACTTGCGCGAGATAAGCTCTTGTGCGCCATTTCCTGCGTTGTTTCACCGATCCTGGCGCCGCCTTCGGTCTCAGCCTGCTGCATCCGTTCCGGTGGTGACATGTGTCGCTGGAAAGAGACTTACTTATGTACTTCGAAGACGTATTGCTTCATGAGCATGCCATTGGAAAAGGTGAGGGAGCAGTCTGCTCAACAGCCGCCGTTACGTCAGCTTGCTGGGAAAATAACTGTCACATGAAAGACATGATATTAAACAAAAGGAAGAGGAGAAAGAGGAAAGTTTGGCTTTGAAGAAGCATTCGCAGCAAGGAAGCTGTTGTCTTTACTGTCGCCACATTGAAATGAAACTTTGTTTTCAGCGATACATCAGGGGCGAAAAAATAACGTATGGCCGTGATGCTGCGGCCAGAAAATCGTTTCTACGTTTTAACGCACCTGAGATAAATTAGGGCTATGCACGGAATAAGGTAGACTATCTGTGAACTGGGGTCACGTATTTTAGCAATTTCTCTGTATAAATACTTCTTTTAGCGTGGCTCCTAATCAGCAACGTCGCTCGTTAGTTCAACGGTTAAAAGGACGCAGATTATCCTCGCGTACGTTGCTCCGTGACGTTGATTTCAAGTCTACCAAGTTAAGTTTCGGCTAGCGCAAGCGACATCGAGGACCCCGGAACTCCATAGTCGCAGATATCTATAGTCGCACAGATCGGCTATACTGGCCAATGCCATAAATCGCCGATAAACTTTAGAGCCGAGTGTTTATCGCCAAACAGCGAAAGGCTGTTATCCATGCGAGACCATGGCGCTTCTGCGTGGAGCTCGCAAAGTTTGCGCAGCGCCATCCCTCCTGGTCCGTTCGGGCGTCGCCAACGGCGGGATCGCAGCGATGCGGCGCGTGTCGGGGAAGAACTGCGCCGCGGCTTCGACGCCGAGCCAAATATTGGCGCTTGGGATTGGCCGGCATCGGTGGCAGCCGGGGCGCGCACTTTGTCCCGTTAAGCCACACGCAAAGCTGCGCTGCTCCGGCGCCTTGTCGCCATTCCGCAGATCGGCTTGACAAAGTGCACGGGGCGCGGATAATGGGTTCCCCTTGTCCTGCACTGCCTCGATACGGGCCGGCACGCACCGGGCTCGGCTTCCTCGAGAGGCACGGCTCGTTGTTGGGTGCCCGGCTGCCGGACGCATTGCGCTGCCTTCCGCACGACCTTCGGCCCCGCTGGACCCTCCTGATCAAACGAAACTCGCAGTGCTAGCGAAGGAATAGACTAATTGCAGTAATGGGCACTTGGGGATCCACTATACTGAGTACGGGCTTGGTTCGGCCTAACTGGCTTTGTGTACACGCAGTAAGCTGGTACAGTGCAACGTCGTTGCTCCTCTAGCTTGCATAAAATTCTCAAAAGGAAAGAATAGAATAACAAAACTGTCTTCACAGAAAAAATATGCTTAATTTTCTCCGTTGTTCAGTTTAGCTAAAATGTGGCAGTGAACAGACGTAAAATATTTAAACATTCCTAGCTTTTAACGCCTGAGCGTGTACGCTCCCACTTTGAGGATTCGCGTCGCGCGTCTGTGAGGCCTGTCAAACAAGGTGCGTTCCTCGGCAATATGAACAGGCCCCATTGGCTGCCAACAGAGGTACACGCCGGCCTGGCATATCTTTCGTTTATGCGAAGGCCCGAAATTGGGCCTAATGTACCGCTTTGAGGCCGTTGTTATAATTCAGCGCGTCGCTCCCCTATTCGTGCTGCAAGTTTTGTGTAGTGCTCGCGTGCTTTGCGACAGAGCCTGCCTTCCTCGTACATGCTGCGTAACGTCGGAGTACGTACGTCGCACGGGCGCATCGCTGGCGGGGACTCAAATGGCGACAGCTGCAAAATACAAAGACAAACTGTTCATGCACAGTCATGCAACTGCGGGCGGACGCCTTTCGCCGAGATCTCCTCTCCCCCTTCTCTCAGACTCAACGAGCGCCGCTACTGCCGGCCCTCAGGAACTCGGGAAAGAGTTCTTGTGTGTGCCTGTACTATTTTCGTGCCGCGTGCAAAGCACCAGGAAAGCTGTTTCGCTGTTAGCGCTTCGGGGATGAATACGCGGTGCCTCCGAGCGGTGAAGGCATTCTTTTGAAAGGCCGAGATCCCGCTGTCGCTATGTTCCGAGTCTTGCTGTAAGCTCGCCCGGAAGGGTGCTGTCCTTGTATCTTCGCTGATCATCTCTCACCATGAAGTAAACCAGTTAAGTTTTGTCTTCAGCTTCTTGTCAACACCAAGGCAGAAACTTTTGCTGGCCGCTAGTCGACCACGCTACCACAACATTGGCGGAGGCGGTGGAGCCCGGTTCGGGGACGCCTTCGCCGAATGTAACACCGTCCACCGGTATACCGGCGGCTTGACATACAATACGTTTGGCGTTGCTGAGCGTTTCCTCGGGCTCAAAGTTCAGATTACCTAACGTTAAGGAAAAATGTATGCCTAACTAACTATTAATATGTGCACGACGATGGCGGCTGACGTCGGAAGCTCAGCGTCAACATACCCGTCCACACAAATGCTTTCGTACATAACCCACGTAAGCAGTCTATGCGAGCATAGATTACGTTCGCGCGCCATGGCAGCGCATTATTTTTTGTACTACGCAGCGCAATTATGAGTCATTCATCAACTGTGAGGTCACGTCACTTTGACAACATCTATTGCGCCAACTATTTAAAATGTCTGCGTCCCTTTATTGCTGTTTTTTTTTGTCATACGGGTAACTATTTAAACATATCCGGGTTCCCTAAACTTTAAAGCACAGATTTGCTTGCCGGTCTTCTCCGGCAGTGCGCCGCCATCGTTGCGACGCACAGCCCCGCATGCTGCCGAGGCCGGGAAACTCGCTTCGGGCCAGTAGCTAGCCGAAGCCGTAAAATGGTAGCAATCAGAGATTTATTTGTTTTAAGAGAAAGAGAGAAAGGACAAGAACTTTTCTTCATGCGGGCATGCACTCTTGATAGAATCACAAACCCCGAACTCGAGACGAAGCAAATTCCGCGTAGTTACGGTGCTATCGCTATTACCCGAGGGATCTATATTTATTTCGTGGCCAACGCGCTCCCTGGGATTTTTTCTCCGTGACACGCGAAAACCCGAAAGAAGGTCTTAACCTGAGCACCTTTCGCTACAAATGCTTCGTGGCCGAGCAGTTCTGAGTTCCGCTTCAGAAGCATTGGTGTCTGGGTTAGATGCCCGTAATTTGCGAACAGGAAAAACAATATTCTAATGACTTAATCGTAATCGCGTAATCATACTTAATGATAATCACGTAATCATATTTATTTGGTGACTCTTCGCTTCTTCAACACAGACGTAAGAAAAACAAAGACGTAAGAAAGACGCAAGCATTTCAACAAAGATGTAAGAAGAAAAAAATCAGGTACCCTCCGTCGAAACGACAACGATGGAGGAACACGAGGCTTGCTAAAATCAAGTCTCGGTTTACTGCACTGTGACTGCGCTCTCTATTGCTATACCGGTACTGGCATTCCATGACTGTACAATTTTGCACGTCTGTGCACGCCTCTCCAAATCCAAAATGTCTACGATTAAAATGATCCACGACCTGGCCGGTATCCCCTGCTTATTTGCTGTTCACTGTTGCCCCCGTTTTGAACCAAATGTGCATAATTCTTCACCATCTTGAGTTTTGTTCATCATCTTGTATTCAACTCCTCATTTGTATGTGTACATAGCTGTGAATATGTGTTGTAGAGGTCATTTATACATTGGCTTATAGTGGAATCAATAACATGTGGGAAGCAAAGGAAAGTGCCGGAATGGTGCAATCGGGTAGACGTCGGTCTCGAAGCGTGAGGGACCCAACTTCGATTCCGGCCACGGCAAGCTTTTTTTTTTTTTTCTTTACTTCACCCACCTTCATCGTCATCATCGGAGAAAGTTGGCTTTCTTGCATTGCGCTTTGGGGTGGGCTACAGACGGCATCAGTGAGAGGCTGAAAGTTTCGCTTGATAATTAGCAGACCATCCGAAAAGCGTCGTTGTTACATTTCCCGGCGTCTACTCTGGCCTTCTGCCAATTTTGTTGCACGGTGAAGTCCATAGTGGCCCGTTTGTGGAAATTATTCGTCGCTCCATAGTCGCTCCTGCGTACAGAAATAAGCAAGTAGTCATCAAACCACTCCTCACGTTAGGAACGTATAATTTGTCCGTTGACTTACAGCGTTTTTGTGTTTCAAAGGCGGTCAGCTTCGCTGGACCATCAAATGATCGCCGATCAGTGTGCACTATATCACTTTCGCAATTCTGATTTGCCGCGAATCCTTATCGCGGAACGCCACGAGAACGCCCGCAACAATCCAATCTCGCTTTTACAGTACCCGCCAATGGCCCTCAAAGCCCTCAAAGAAGACTGTATTAAAGCATCGTGCTGCTAGGATGCTACGTTTTTGGGTAATCCCGCTTATACGTTGGTAACTGTATACGCCGCCTCAATCCTGCTGCTCTACTTTCGAGTCGTGAAACTAAAACTACAGCTTGATAGAGACGTGCACAAATGTAAGCGTCTGGTCCGCCTTTAGTGGCTGGCGCTGTATACTCATTACGGCTCGTGCATTTCGGGCACGAATCTGGCGAAACTGAGATGCGCGCGCATTTATCTGAACACTCCCATTTGCGGATGGCACGACACAAGTTTTAAATAACCGCACGTCTTATCTGTGCTAATCAACTGCGGCCACCGCAATTTTTCGTTGTACCAGAAACGCGGCATTATATTACAGCCATGCAGAGAAAATGTTGGAATTCGGGGATTCGAACTTTTGTTCGCCTGCTCGCGTTTCATTTAATAGCGCCTGTAGACTGAGGAGGCAAAATGTTTAGGCGCTAGAAGTTGGCTTGGTGCGGCCAGGCAAAGCTGCAAAGATGCAACACACCTTTTAGTTAGTTGCTCGTGTTCCTGCGTGTCTGTTCGCTCCGTGTGGGCTGGTGCCACTGGGAGCGAAATAATGCCACCAGAGCGCTTCGGCTAGTTAGGGGGGAAATGGAATGTGGACGCTTCTCAGGTTGTTACGAACGCCGGATATGTTACACGAGGCCGGTGCTTCTTGCCATTTACCCTGAATAGGCCAGAGGCTCCTGAACGTTGCGTGCTGCCCCGGCTTTCGCTATCCCTCGGCTTTTCTTGCTTCTCGTGCACTCGAAACGCGGGCGCGCACTCGGTGCGTGCGGCGCCAATCAGGAGGAAACGTGCCACTAAACGGATGTGCGCGTCGAAGCAACAGGACCAGATGACTTCACGTAATTCAATCAGGGCGCCATGTTGCTCTGGCTCGTCTTCGGGCATCATCGGATCAGTGAAGAGCCGGAGAGATAGAGCGCGGTTAGGCGGAACACGAAGCGAGGAAAGGGCAGAGAGAAGAGAACGAACACCGGGGGTGTTCTATTACAAGCCTGACTAATGGTACTGTGTGATCGTTTATGCGATAATTACCGGCTTCTAACGCCGAGCATGTAATTAATTTAATGGGCTTGTTTCTCCTGCCTTCGCTCCTGTTTGATCGCACTTCCCTTCCCCACGAGGCGCGCCCGAGCCCAGCTCACGTTGCGGCGGCCCCGTACTGTTTTCCGGCGCACTTAATTCGGCTCTTTCTGCTTACCCCACGGTTCCAGTGAGACGCTGAGCAACTGAATCGTAAGCGCTGTGTCGGAACAGAAGCCTGCGAATAAAACCGAGGAACCATTGCGCTCGCCTTTTATCTAGGTGGGGTGCTAGCATGTGCCTGCTATTTTGCGTTTGTTAACTCTAGTTTATGATCACTTTGTGCGGGCGATCATCTTATCAAGATAGTATAACATAGAAGCAGGAGCACAATAGGATCAATTTCCCGTTTAAACCTTGTGCATTCTTAAAAAAAAAAACAAGAAAAAACACCGTTGGTGGGCTCCGCCACGACCTACTCAAATGACACATTTCTGAGTCAGTCAGTCGAATGGCATTCTCATTAGCCGATTCTCTCACTTCGTCACACTGTGTGATCATTCGGGTGCACCGGGGCGAAGCAGACTCGCGATACTTGTCGACAACATTGCACACAGACAATGTGAAATTGTCTCTGACGCCCCCCACTGACACAAGGGGGACTTCTCCGCTTCCGTCTACGTGGGGCCGCAGGCTTTTCTATCCTTCAGCCACGTGTCACCGGAACGGATCAGGGACGTACTGGACTCCGAACAGCTTCCAGACGTCTCGGGCAAAATGTGGACGCATGCTCGGATGCATTGCGCACCTACCCAGTCAGCTGGATTATCGATGGAATTCCAAGATTTGTTCTTCTGCTTTGTTATACCATGAGGCTGAACAATATCCGGACCCGCCAGGTGACGCTACTATGGCAAAGCATGCTCGCTGTCCGGCCACATAATAAGAGCGCGCAAAAGGAAAAGAAAACGCGCGTTTCCTCCGAGCCCGTGCGCCGAGCATGCTTTTTATGCGCACTGCAACGCAGCCGTGCACAGGGAGGAGGGCACGAAGAGAGGGGCAAGTTAAAGAGAAACAGCAGCTGGGGAAAGAGCGCGTTAACGGCAAGATGAAAGGGCCGACCTCTTCAAGCGTGGGAAAGACTCAAGTTGTCTCTGTTGTGGACCAGGGCAGATTTATCGATTCGTGGCTCGCTCGTCAATATCGCCATACACACTCACTGCCGTCGCTGTTTCTCGTGAGAGATTGGGCAGATAGCGGCGGCACGCTGCAGCGCACTCGGCCACCGAAAGCCGGACGCCGCGGGCTCACCTGGCGTGGCGGCGGGAGCAGCGGGCCTGCTAGGGTTTGCTTTTGCTGCTGCTGCTGCTGCATGCTCGGGGCACGACCAGGTTTGAAAACAGCTCAGGTGCATGTAACAGGGATGCACGTGTGCTGCCATTGGCCGCATGGCACCCGCAGCAGGATCTCTTCAGCACCGCCTATTGCAGCTCGTAAGTTGACGGCCGAAATCACAGCAGCATTCGTTTGCAACAGCGCTGGCATCGTTCGCTGTGTAAGCTCTCCAAGAGATAGAAGTGCTATGAGTGCCCGCTGTGGTACAGGTTACCCACACAGCACGCGGTGTTCTTGAGTCCTATCTTGAAGCCTCCCTTTCGGAGCCAGTCCATATGCTCGATGTAAACGCCAATACTTCTAGAAAATTATCAAAAAATTACGTCTTGATGCAAAAAGTTGGAGCTAGTGTTTAAACGGCAATAGTTCTTTTTTCTTTGCCAAGCTTTAGTTTGCTAACTTGTTCCTGAAAAGCCTGTCTCTTTGTCTGCATGTCTGTCCTTCCATCCGTCCGCTCTTCGAATAGCCAATAAGAGAAAGAAACTTTACAGGATAAGAAAACAACCCAGTAAGGGGGCCGGAATTTGTCGAACTGTAAGCGCATTCTGGGAGTAAATATACGCTACTGAACTGGGCCACATGCGGTAGTTGCGTCTGACATGCTTGCCACACGGTATATTAACTGCTTATTGAAGTCAATACTGATTGGCTTTTCGAGTACCGTTGAGTTTCACCGCTGCTACGTAGCCCCTTTAAAAGCTATGGGAAAAGTTATTCTTTTTACGCACAGGTGATGTCAATCTCAGTTACAATTGCAATGAGCCACTGCGCTTTAAACAAAAAAAAAGTAGAGGAAGAATAAACCACTACGAAGAACCCACGTGTGTGGCAGGATGATTATTAATGAGAATACGACGCGTGACAGACAGATATGCTGTCGGCTTTAGGCATGAAACAAGCGGCCGACGCGTCCTCCATGTTTAAAATAGAAGTAAATAATCGGTTCAAAGCTGTAAAGAATAAAGGGAGCTTCAGCGAAGCATTACTGTAAAGATGTCTGTGAGTCCGGTTAACAACGCTCCAAAATCACCACTCAGTTCTTTCAAGAGGGCAAGCTTGAAGTATAACTACGTCAGACTTACGATGCGACTAAAGAATTTCACCTGCGCTGTTACAACAGGCAATGCAAAACATCATGGTTGCGCTGCGTAATGTCCCCAAGCAATCGCATTTTAGAAAATCAGACTTGTGCGCTGGGCCGCGTCATTGGCCTCCATGGGCTTCGGCAGGGGGTTGTGAAGAAGGGACACTTGCCCCCCCCCCCCTTCGAGACGAAATCCTGCCGACGCTCATGTTGGCGTCCTTTGCTTATTTTGGTTGCCAGAATTCGTCACTCGTGTACGCTGTGGTGAAGCCGACCCATCGGCGTTTTTAAGAGTGCGGCGACCGTGTGGCAAAGATCTTATGGTGCAGTGCGACATCGGAAACCCAAATATTGTAAGGCCAATTATTGTTGTTATTATTATTATTATATTAGTAGTAGTAGTAGTAATAGTAGTAGTAGTAGTAGTAGTAGTAGTAGTAGTAGTCGTAACTACTACTACTACTGCTACTAGTCGCAGAGTCGCGCCAACACGTGGGGGGGGGGGAGGGGGACGTCACCTTGTCAGGCTTTTTTTTTTTTTTTTCTGTAGCCTTTTTGACCGTCCCCCTCGACAACTGTATAGCCAGTCTTGTACATGTTGTCGCAATAAACTTTCAACTTTCAACTTTCAACTTTCAACTATTACACGGAGTCATGCAGGAAAGGCCGCACGGGCCAGCATCTTACCACCTTTCGATGAATTTCGCAGCAAAGGCGGTGTGATTTGTGAAAAATTGTTTCCTACATTTTTATGCGGCCTATTTGTGGTAGCAGATCTAAAAAAATGCCGGCAACTTAAGCCAAACAGAACATACGCTGTCCTTTACACTTGACACCTGACTGCTTTGAGGTGGTAGTAACAATTTTGATTAGTGTGTTGTAGCTTCAAATGCTTTATCTCTACGTGTAGGAAGCAGTTAGCCGCTCTCCGTCTTTCACCCTGAAGGGTTTTGGGGGAAAATAAAAATAAAGCGGACATACAGGAACGCTCGCTGACGCGGTCGTAGACTCCAAAGAGAGCTACAACGGGCAGCATGTGGCGCCCACATTGGACCTCAGTGTGCGCAACATCTGTCGGCTGGCGGGAGTATTTGCGGCAACCCGGGGCGGTAACTCTCGGGCCACGCGTTCATCTCTGCTCTTCCTTCTCCGGCGTTTGTGCGAGGAGCTTTGAGTGGCAATTCTTGTCACATAATTTATTAAATAGTTTCCAAGCTAACCGACGGGACCGGCAAGACGTACAGCCTCGCGTAGGTGTACGGTTCCCGAGGAGCTGCCATTTTATTTACGGCCTTGCCTTACGTCACGTCATGGACGCAAGAGTGCATGGCTAAAACTGAGGCAATGTCATTTTTTCTCTAACGGCTGAAAAAACAGCTCGACAACGCTGAGCAGCTAAGGTTCGTACGCGAAATTTCACTTTTCTGGCTGCCTGGAGCGTTCCACTGGTTACGCGTGGCTCCAAAGAAAACGCCGATTGCTTCGAAGAGAAAAATTATTCCACGCTGTGTGAAATGCACGTGCAACTTGACCATTCCCCAACACTGTTGCAGCCGCGTATCACCTTCACGGCTACGCCTTCTGAACCTTATAGCAGGAGGCAAACTGACTTTGTAAGAGGGCAGGGGTCGTCGCATAGCCTGCCTTCAGCGGTTATTTGGTTGACCTGCGATATTCACAACCTCCGACATCACTTTTTTGTTTCCACTCGAAAGAGCCGGGATATGGTTCCACTATGCTGACAGCCAGGGCCGTAGCCAGAAATTTTTTTCGGAGGGGGTTATGGGTTGTCAGAAGGGAGCAGATTTGCCGAAAGGAGCACTAAATCTGGCTCACGCATTGGCTGTTGAAATTTCGGAGGGGGTTCGAACCCCCTAACCTCCCCCGCCCCCTGCTGATGGCACACCAGCCAGAGCTGATAGCTCAAGCATGCGCCTAGAAGACCGTTAATCTCGAGACATCGCGGAGTGCTTAGGTTTTTAATCAAACCCATCGGTTTTAACAAAACAGCGGCACGCTCGATGGCACGGCCCAAATAGACGCATGCGTTCCCGAGCTCGTGGGCCATCGTGTATAAAGCGGTATCATGCGGGAGCATGAAACTTTCCCGATGTGATCTCGGCTGACTGTATTTCGGCATCACCGCTCGTCCTAGGGGCATCGTGGTGAGCATGTGCGGACGGCTCCGTGGTTGGCACGTGGGCGCTGGCCACTCAATTAGGCCTGGCCCCCGCTGCTGACCGGTTGCGGGCTGCCGGCGACCCCGCGGTGACAGACGGTCCGCGCGCCACGGCGGCGGCGGCAGCAGCAGCAGCGCGGGCCGCGGGGCGCTGGCCGCCGGGACGAACGGCGTCTGGTGCCCCTGGCAGGCGCTATTAATGGGGCAATCGATGCACGCGGCCAGCTGCTCCCGAGCACGTGCTCCTGCAGCCCCAACTGGCCGGAAACGGCGCCCCGCCAACACAAGGAGCCCGCTTCCGGCGGACGCCGCTTCCCCCCGCGTGTCTCAATCCCCGCCCCACAGCGCTCGCCTGGGACCCGGCAGGGATCACCACGTGCAGACAGTCTTTGACCAACTGCCAAGCTAAGGCCCTCCGATATTCTGTTGCCTTCTTTCCGTCGGACCACACAAGAAAAAAAAAAAGATAGTTTGATCGTGGCGTAAGTTGAATTAGATTGGGAGCTAACCTTCGCTTAACATCTTGTAATGGCTGGTCTGAAGGCTGCTCGTGTAGAACATGTCGGGTGAAGGGTACAATAGGCCTCCTGCGCTGCCCAGGGGGCGCTGCGCAAGCGGCTTCCGGGCAGTACTTCCGATAGTACAAAGCTGCGCGGGTCCCATAGGATCCCGTGTTGACAGAAGCAAAATGAGCTCGACGCTCCCGATTATTTTGCGACGTGGTCACCAGCTCATCCCCGACGCGTCCGATCTATTTCAGCGACCAACTTGGCATTAGGGGAAAAAGCTTTGCAGCGCTAAACATGTTTACAGCGCCGACGAAAGTGCCGGGACCGTGACGGCGTGTGCTACTCGCAGGTTCACCGATCGATGGTCGTACGAAGTGAAATTTTAAGTGAAATTTCTAGTTTAAACTAATACTCTAGGTGACATAGACTTCTCAAAAACAGCCGATCAAAAAAGAAGAGTGACGCAATCGGCGATGATCGCGCTTTAAAAAGCCAGCGAGTCCGGCGGACCGCAGGCTCGCCTGCTGCGGTGCGCCGCTCTTTTGCGTACCTGCACACTATGCGTGCACTTTCATTAAACAGTGCTCGTTTGCGTCGCCGTTACGAATACATGGTGCAGCGTTAGCTTGCCGTTTTGTTTCGTGTCTCAGTGACAAAATGCCGCGACCGTCAGAAGCGTGAAATCTGTTTTGCGATTCCGAAATTAGTGGCCGTAAAACAAAGTGTTCGGGCGAACTAAGAGGCCGCTCGCTTTCCTTGTTTGCTCTCACTTTACTTAATTACGCTCTTGCAGCATACATTCCCAGTTCGCACTTAATAGCCTAGAATGAGGGTCAGCAACGGACGAGTTCCATGCAGCCGACACGGCGGAGGGCTGGACGGCAAATCGGGTGGGAGGAGGAGGAGGGGGGCTTTGAATGCAAAGAGAAAAAATTCAGCGAATTTCTAATAATATTTGACAATAATCTGGCGAAGTGTGAAAATTGGGGGGGGGGGGGGGGGGGAGCAATTCAACTGGAGGACGCCAATTCTCTGTTCTTGTCTCGCTGTCTAACTCCATTCGAAGTCAAAACTGGCGTGTCGGCGTTCAGATTCGACGCCCCCTGCACTAGACAACCAACACAGTCAGTGATGATCGTATGTAAATATCCGGGGCCCCGTGCCGTGTATGCGGCTGTGTTATGTAATGTTATAGAAGTACACATCTCTGCAGGCAGCGGGCGTGTGATTTCGTGCATATTTTGCGACCTTTAATAGCGCATAATTTGTTTACTTGGCGCTATTGCTCCACCTGCTCGCTATGTACCCTGCCGTTCGTAAATCGTGCGGCGTAAAACGTTACGCAAGAATCATTTAGTTTGCGAAAATAGAAAACAAAATTTCCACTCGTTGCAAAGGCGGTGCGAGGCCAGCAGTGTCAGCTAAGTCGGCTGCGCAATTCTTGCGTTCGCTTGCATGCTCCCGCTGAAGCAACCTTTTGCAGTTACCTCAGGATATAGGATGAGCAGCGTTCCGTGTTTATGCTACTCGTGAACTTTCCTTTGTCGACCGCACGCAAGAAGAAAAAACTGTAACTGTCGTCGAACAGTTAAACCACCCGACCTGTCGATACTGTCCCACGCCGCGACCACCACGACAGCTCGCTCAAAAGAAAGCCGACAAATCGGCTTCTTTTAGCGGATGTTATTTTGTTTAGCCTCTGCAACTATTTTAAGGGCTATTTCAATGCAGTCATTTAAACGCGCCACAAAGCGCCACAACCAACTTTCACTCTGGTTTGTAATTGAAAACACATGGTGGGCGGCGAGGGTCGTCTGCTTTTGTACTACCCAGAGGGGGCGGCCACTAGGGGCGCTGCATGTCGCCAAAACTCCAGCGCAGGAGGCCTATAAGCAAAACACGAGTCTCTGGCACGGCAAGTGATGCGTCGTCTTCATTCGCGACGTATAGGACAATGTTCTGAAGAAACCGCTCTTTCCACGTTTCATGTGGACTCACAAAATGATGTCGCCATGAAGTCTCAAGTGGCCTAAATGTTCCCCATGCACATGAATCTCTGACTTCTCCCAATGACCCCACCAAGTGCTACCACTAGACAGGCTGAAATAGTTCCTGAGAAATGCAATGCCCGTGTCTGACGTTATTCCTAATCGACAACTTCTCACCCTTCTTATGAAAGGTCTCCATGCATTCACGTTCTTTTACATGTCGTCCAAGGGACCTATATGTGTCTTAAAAACTCACTCGTCTCACAATGCTTCCATTACTGCGGCGATCTCCCCAGAGCCAAGCCCATTTTCGTAAACTATAAGCTCATGATCGGGTTATACTGCAGATTATCTTGATTATCTGGTTGTTGGCACGCATGGGATCCATTATCGGGTAACCTTCCCTAAACCAATCTCTTCTCTCGTTTGATTGAAATACAGGACTTCAGTAATATGATGAACTACTAACTTTACAGACAGATGATATTCTAAGCAACATAAGGAGTCGGTCTTGGTGTTCAAAGCGCTCTCAACACACCGACGAAGAATCAATGAGAGACGAATCTCTTTCTTTCTTTGCCCCTGTGTTGTGAGCGCTCTGAACACCAAGATGAACAGCTACCAACTAGCCCAGTTGTCAGTTCTACTAGAAATAGTCCGAATTTTTTTCTGTTATGCTTTTTTAAACGCCGTAAATCTACCCGAATGAACATGACGAGCCTAACGGCTCTGGTGAGTTAGCTAATAGTTGAGTATGGCCACGCCTTACGGAGAAGCGGATAAGACGGAGGAGGCTTAGGCGCTAACTCAATCGTTAAGCAAGCAACTAGCAGCAAATAACACACCCTTCCAGTTCTCGAAAGCTGGCTCTGAGACAGCGATTACGCTCTGAATTCCGGGAACTGCAGACTGACTGAGCGAGAGGACAGTAATTATCCGCATTTCACTTTTTCAGAAACGGGCGAAATGAGCAGCGGCCGTAACGAGCGACACTGGACTAAGTAATCTTGCGTCGAAATCGGGTGACACGGATACAGTGGAAGCCGGTAAGCCTTCGAAAAAATGCGGAGCAACAACAGTTGCCATAGCAACGCGCAGCTGAAAAAGAAGGCACAAAGGAGGCCCGAATGCGACCGGAGAAAGGATGGGAAAAGATAAGTCCGCGGGGACGAGTTGGAAAAGCGTGGCGAGCAGGTGCACGGCGACGGATCGAATGGAACGCCACCTGCGGGCAGCCCCCTTCGTCGATGAGCTTTTGCGGCTCTCTTTCTCTCCCTCTCTTTCCATCCGGCTTCTGCCTTTGTTTTCCCGCGGCTCGCGTTTCTCCCGCGTGTCGCCTCCCCCACTTTGGTCGGACTACACATTTTGAAGTGACCGCCTGGAGGCTGCTCCGGCGCATCTTTCTTGTTTCCCGCTCCCGCCTCCGTGGAGTCATCTCTGGTCGAGCAGTATGAGCTCGCTGGGCTTCTGTCGTGTCGTATGTTTGTTTTTTTGCTGCTTTCTCTTTTTTTTTCCCTTTCGCACTGAGTCTCTGTTTTGGCATTCACGGATGGATGACGTTGTCCTCCATTTGTACTTTGGAGACGTGGATGCTCATTTCTCCGGACTCTCTCTGGTTCTTCGGGAGCCTGTAGCGACTCGACAGCTTTCGCATTGACGAGAAACAGCTAGTAATGACACCATGTGGGGCACGTTAACCAAATGATTGGGTTTACTAAATCAATTAGTGAAACACCTTCTAACCAGGAGTTTGTATAATAATATCAATCAATCAATCAATCAATCAATCAATCAATCAATCAATCAATCAGTCATTTACTTGCGTGCCCATGAGCGCCTTTGTGCTGGCGCACGGAGACAAAAACAAAAACACACCAGTCATGACGTGTATATCTCACAAAGAAAAATATAAGGGGAATAGCAGTGGTGACACATGAAGAAATCTACACATTTTCACATAAACACACACCCACTCATAGACATCGATAATAATAATAATAATAATAATAATAATAATAATAATAATAATAATAATAATAATAATAATAATAATAATAATAATAATAATAATAATAATAATAATAATAATAAAAACAAGCTTTCACTTGGGCTCAAATTTTCTGTAGTTATTTTTTAAGCTATGTGACTTGGCCACTGTTTCTTCAACCTTGAAACGCATTCTCACCTAGGACTACCCGGCACGAGAAACTGCCGTTTTCAGAGCGCCGTTTTTCCGGACTCCCGAATGAAATGTCCTTCGCGCTTATTTTTTGTTAGTCCCATAAGATGCACGTGAAGGAACTCGTGTAGTTTGTGGACACCGTATGCTACACTGTGAATCGATTTACACTAGTTTTGTCTATAACTAACACCCTTACATCATATCAGAAAACAAAGAAAACACCCTTTGCAATGGTGTAATTAACGATAAAACAACCTTTAAAAGAGTGTGCTGTGTTTTTGCTGGAGTGCAAGGGTGTTATAAACGACAAAAAACCGTTAAGGGCGTTTTCCTTTGTTTGTTTTTGCTGGAGTGTAAGAGTGTTAGTTATAGACAGTGATTTACACCCTAATGGTGCAAAGCATTTTACAGCGTACATATGAGTGCGGCTATACAGATGGGACAACTCAGAGCTTCGCTGTTAGCTATAGCTCCCACTGGTATAAAATGTTCCTGGGTCGAAGCCTGCCTATTAATTTATAGACCTTTTAGGTTATGGGACATAAATCTTGCCTCGTGTTTTCCCACTTCAGTAAGAGATAAGCTTAGTGACCGGCATGCGGGGACACTCCCGCCTCCGTCGACAACTTGACAAAGGTGCTCCCCCAAACTCTCTTGTGTACAGCGGCAAAGCACGCTTTACAGACTGCGTCGTGTTCCTCGTCGTAACCTGCTTTCGTCATCCCGCTTTGCTGTCTGGTGCAAAGCCCACGAAGTTGCAACTTGGAGTTCATTGTGCCGGTCCAATATCTGAAAAATGAGAAGGACACTTGCTGATTAATTTAGTTCGTTTCGGATTATTTACAAGACAAAGCACTGTGTTGGTGGGCGTTCTTATTTCAGCCAAACAGCGCACCAGCAATAAAGTAGAAGCCCGGACTTCAGCATCAACTAGCAAAGCTGCTTGATTGATTGATTATGACGTTTAACGCAACAACGCTACGCAGGCGATGAGGCGCGCAATAGTGGAGGGCTCCGTATTAATTTTGGCCACCTGGGGAACTTTAATGTGCGCCGAAATCCCGAACACACTGGCGTTTTCGCTTTTCGCCTCCATCAGAAAAGCTACCACCATGGCCGGGAATAGAATCCGCGTCCTTGAACTCAGAAACACAACGCCATAGGCACTCAGCCACCATGGCGGGTGAACTGGCAAAGCTATTTTTAAGGCGAAAGACTAAGGTGCCTCATCAAACGCGAAAAGTGACTCTAGTGGTAGTCGTTGTCGGCGTTAACACGAATGGTATCGAAATTGGCCGCCGCTGTAAAGACGAAATAACTTGGGTTCTAGCGGCATTTGAACCCGGGTCGCCAGAAGACTAGCCAAGTTCTGTAACGACAGAGGTAATCCGGCGCGCTGGCAGGGTGCAAGAAGACTTAGACGGATGCGTGCGCCGTGACAGGTGCATGGGGCGGCACGTGCGTATGACGGGTGCACGCGGAGGAGACCTGACTGTAGGGAAGTTGCAGCGTGAAGTGCGGTCAGTCTCCTTGCCAGGGTAAATCGGGTCAAAATGCTGAGAAGCAGAGGAAAGAGCCGCAAACACGACGTAGAAGTATTCGATAATTGCTAAGCTTTCGCCTTCAAACCCCGTGAGCAGACTTAAGTGCCCGAGGAATTTCTTAAAGGAGTACTGACACCTAAGTTCGATTTCTTAAAACTGATATGGCTCGCTTCATAAAGCTACTAAGTGGCCTTCCTACGATTATGGGCGTTGAACGTCGCTTGGAACCAATTTTAAATGGATATTATTGGTGCTGTTTTGTGAGACCCGGGAACGCCCAGCTCCGCCGCTCTGTGACGTAAGTACCGCCGGTGGAGGGGTGGGACGTAGAAGCGTCCGGCTGGTCTAACTCGGAGTGGTCTGTCCTCTCAGCGTGTGGCACGCATATTAGTGGGAACGAAACCGGCAGCAACACAAAGTAACATTTTGGTGGGGTTGTGGTGTCTTCTGTCCTGTTTCGCGCCGCCGGCCGCAACTCTTGGCAGTTTCAGACCGGCTGAATGTGGCGGAACTAATATTTAATTTAGATAGGGGGTAAGCGGGGTCGCGAAAGATTGCCTTCTGGCTTGAACAGAAAATATGACATCAAAGCCGCCGTAGAGCCCCCTCGCTTGCTTCCGGGCTCTCAGCGGCCGAAACCGTAACTGATGCCATGAATGGCGCTGTAATTCATAATAGGCAGCACTTTGGCTCCTCTTAACCCGTTGGTTATGTTTTATGGGGTAGTACGGACAAATCGGACCCAAAAAACATAAATACACAAATTTGGTGCCACTAATCCTTTAAACCTTTTTTAGCGTAGTGTTAGCACGGCAGGTACAGTGTTCCCTTTTCAGCGTCCTTTTCACTTCTCGCTTTCATCATAGCCCGCACAGCCGACGAAGCGTGAACACTCTCGCTCATCCCCATCCACTGAATTTGACTTACGAATTCCAGCCCTACTTCAAACCACCGGCGCCATCCGCAGTGCCATACATAGACTGGGACCCACTGCCACCAAGGCCGACCTTCACACTGTTCCCGCCTCAGACGAAGCCCCAGTCCTACACGCCCGAGTCCTAGGCTCTAGCATATCGGCAGTCGTCATCTTTGGCGTCCAACAAGTACATTAATACATTCGTGCGTACGGATATTTTAATCTCTGAATTTCATTCTCCTCTTCCTCAGAAATTTACCCAATTTTCTTTTTAAGGCGAAAGACTTAAGTGCTTCATTCTGCGAAAATGCGCCATTGCGGTTACTGCTGTTCTTGTAGCTGTCCTGCCAAGAAAATGGCCGCCCCTGTAAAGAGTAAACAAACAAAATACACTGTGAACGAGGATCCTGTGTGAGGTCCGAAACGTTAAAATTGGGCATTTGATTTGGTCAGTGACCACAACATTGTTATGAACGCGCAACCTGACCAGGCGCACTTCCGCCGAACCCTTGACTAGGACTAAATAAACAACGCATATGTGATCCAATGGGATTCGAACACGGAAAAAAAGGGCTAGCTCCGCGCATTGCCAGCGCAGAACAAAATTTATTGTATTTGTTGTTCTTTTCTTCGTGGCACCTACATACTTGGAGGATTGGCCCGAAATCGGGAGCTTTGAGGGCAATGTCCCTGCTTCACAAAATGTACAAAGCCATGAATTGGAACCGTAAAAGATTTAGAATAGTGCGTGCCGCGTGACACCTGAACGGGTTGGCACGTGAGTAGAACAGGTGCATGCTAACCGTGCAGAGTCCTGATTCTAGGGAAGCTGATGCGTGTGCCGGTGTCCTTGCTGGACTCATTCACGCCGTAACGCTAAGAAGCTAAAGCAAAGAGAGAGAGAGAGAGAGAGAAATAATGATTTGTTGGAGAATTTAGCTCCAACCCAAGCAGGAGCTGGCTACTCTAGGCATTGGAGTATACAAAAGATACAAAACCACAAGGTTAGAATAAGTACATTGAAACAGCAGCGGCTGAAAGATCGCACGCGCACTCAGTAACTACTTGCTGTGTATAGTACCCAAGCACACACACACACACACACACACACACACACACACACACACACACACACACACACACACACATATATATATATATATATATATATATATATATATATATATATATATACATATATAGGAAAATAAAATATGTTAACATAAATACCCCAGAAAGTGGAGGGGAAAACAGCCTCGCCGGTAGCGTAGTGGTCATCGCACCAGACGCGTATTCTGGAGGTCGTGGGTTCGGATCCCACCCGGCGGGCATTTTTTTTCCGCTTTCTTTCTTTCCAAGTTCTTTACGTGTTTCAATGACCTACCACATTCTCCCGTTTGCTTTCCAAGGTTTTCTTGACTGCCAACCCTTATTTCTGTCTTACTTTCAACGAGCCCCTCATTTCCTATTCTGATTCGCTATATATATATATATATATATATATATATATATATATATATATATATATATATATATATATATATATATATATATATATATATATATATATATACGTTTATACGTTGTTTTACAGCAGCGGAATATAGTCCAAACAACCTATATACGTCTATCTACATACAAATGACCACGATGCAACACCAATACTTTTGTCAGTATACATAACACCCTTGTGTGTTTCCACAGGAAAGAGACGCAATGGCACGGTGCAGCAGGAAAGAAACCGGTTGAAGCAACTCGCGTCAAGATACAATGAAACGAAAGCTGCGCAAATACGGTGAAGCAGCAAGGAAGTCTTAAACAAGTATCGCCAGGATTTCCCCTTCAAAGTACGTAAGCAGACCTAAGTGCCCCGTGTTTTGTTTTGCTTTCGCCTCAATTACTTGCCCTTTATTCTCTTTGCGCCGTCGGCCGAATGGTGCGCCATTTTTTAGTTGGCAACGACGACGTCGAACTTTCGACCTGCCGGCTAAACAAATGCCTTTGCATTAAAAGTAACTTAACACGCAACACGTTACCTGCAAATAAAAAAAAATTGTTGTCTAAGCTACGTTCCAATAACAGTAACTTATTACCGTTATGCTAATGAGAAAGAGTAACGAACATCCTTTGTCTTAGCGTTTTTTCTCCTGAATTGAAAGTTGAAATTGAAAATTGAAATGAAGAGTATAAAAAGAAAACAGTCAGTGCACGCTGAAACAAAATTTGGAACTCTTAGTTACCACTACAACGTAAATAGCCACTCTCATAAACAATATACATCACGCTTCGCAGTCGAAAATGATAATACCTGTGGACATTTTCCTTCAGCTTGTTACAATCACATTTCACCGCCGTTTGAAGACGACGTTTTGTTGCAAATTAGAAGAAAAAAAAACGCCTGATCCAAATAGAACTCTCTCTAGAAAAAAATGCGTGGTGGCGAATGCTCATGCTTCGTAGACATAATGAACGGTGCTGCATTTGAGGCTCGCGAAAGGAAACTTTACTATTAGTATGACGTAGGCATTTTTTAAAGCGAAGCAAGTAAATAGCCACTCAGGGCCAATAGTCGGCACGCAATTGAGCCATCATTCTTTGAGTCTCAGATCTCATGTAGAAAAACAACCCGGAAGGACGCACATGGTTCAATGGAAGGCGCTGCCTGGCGTTGGCACCAAATCGATTCTGCGCTTATCATGCGCGTTTGCGAAAGCCATATTTGACTAATTTCACGACCTCCTATTTTCAACATTGGTCGGTACGTATGCCCTATTTACAAAGACCTGCATCTGGGAAATCGGGATAGTGAAGTGTTAACGAAGTAAGCGGGTCGCGCGGAATCACATCCTTTCTTCGGGCCACTGCTAAGCCGACGTGGAATCATTCGTCGCCCCCGGCGCAGGGGGCAGGACCGAGCTGACGCGTGCTGGTAGCGAGTGCGGAAGTGGATGCTAGCACAAAGGTCACGCGTGCTGGTCTCAACCAAGAGCGATCGGCTCTTCAGAAAGAGCAAATACAGGCTTCGGAATGCGAGCGCTGGGAAGGCTCTCGCGCAGCGGATGTGCCGAGCAGCCATGCCGGTACCAGCAGGTCGCCCCTCTCGTTGGTGTGATCATCCAAGGCCGGTGTCGTACACGGAGGACGTGGCGGGCCCGATGCGGGCACAATTGCGCATGCGCGGAAGTCCATTCCTCAAAGGACGCCGTGTCTCGGCTGCCCCCATAGCGCCAAGTCGCTCCCCCCCCCCCCTCCCCTTTTCCCCGCTCCTTGTGGAGAGGTTCTTCGGGCAAGTAGTCGTCTCGAGCCGCGGGAACTTAGTTCTTGGATATTGAGCGTGTCGACTTGTTTGTACGCCTTGATGGGCGGCCCGAACGACCCGTATATTATTCCTCGCACGAGCCTGACCTCAGCCTGACCCCTATGTCATGTCCCCTGCTCGCTCCGCACCAAATCGTCGCATTGTGGTGTCCACAATCCCCTCTCCGCAAGCCTTCACAGAACGAGAGCTCTCGCTGCGGGTGTGTTACCCTGCTTTCGAAATTTAGAGAAAAAAAAAACACATAGAAATACTCAGGAAAGCTTTTTATTCCTCAATTGTGCTTCGCAGGAACGACACGATTGGTCGTCGACACAGAAGTTGGAAATTCAGTTTACATACCCGCATGCGGTGGTTAAGCCGTGTAATTTTCGGTTCCGCGGTACGTTTTACCCGACGTCTTCCCCTGGTGAAAGTAAACTTAGCAGGCCGTAGCAGGTGGGGGAAATGGCGGATAGTTGTCGCGTCAGTGGTGATCAGATTAAATACTTGCTATGCGCATTTCTCACCTTATCTGCACTTGTGGTGTGCGTTTAAGCTATAAATGCAGGTCTAAACAAGGAAACAAGAGAAAAGAAAATAAGTGGTGGTCATTTAGATATCAAGAAAATGATCAACCACACTTAACCTCCGATCATGTTGGGTCGCTTTGTTCAATTGTTCAATGAGTGCCATTGCCTCTATATATATATATATATATATATATATATATATATATATATATATATATATATATATATATATATATATATATATATATATATATATATATATGTAACGGGAGTTTACTGTATATATAAAACTTGTCACTTGGTCTGTATACAGCCGGCTCTGTCTGCAACGTAGCAGTTCTAAGCCCCGATCTCTACATCTTCAGAGCAGGATTGGCGGAGCGAGGTAATTTTGTAGAGCAATAATCGAAGCTATATTTTGCTCGGAACGGTTTACGATATTTTATTTTGTAGTTTCCCAGCACTTCACGAAGCCCCTAAGACAGACTTTCCGATGTGTGCCAGTTAGGCTGGATGCAAAGGTAGGTATTAAAGAGGACTGCAGTTGTCTGTGATGATCGGCCTTCAAGGGAGGAGGCCATGTAGATGGCTATGAAAAGACACACAATCTTGCATGACGGAGACACTCACCAATATAGAATGTGCAGTGTTGACTTCTTTGTGTATTGTGAGCGCGTGCGTCGCGTCACCACGGCCTTGCATCGACGACTCTTTCAGGGACTTGTTTATGCACTATGGACAATCTCCCGCTTTCCTTCCTCGCAGTAACATGTTCATTCTCATTAACATTACCTCATCCTCTTCGCTCGTGCATCATCATCATCATCGCTCTGGGTCCGGTGTTCGGAACCGACTAGATCACCGAATAAACGTCCTCGTTCACACGTTGTTCAGTGGCCTTACAGTATACATGTTGTCTGTTTGAACATCTACGACTGTATGTCGCGAGGGACAAGATATTACCAAGCAGATGATTAAACACTATTAGTCGCTTTACAATAGCAATTCTAACTATTTTGTTGGATGAGGCCGAGGAAAAAACATAGAAGAGTCGAAATAATAAAGCGATTCGTACTTGCGTTCAGTTAACTGATGTATTTGTCTCTTTGTCGCCAAGCGGACCAATGAAACCGAGAAATTAGGCATGCAGAATCAGCCACCGGGCAATCGTGAATTGCCCTTACTACAAACTGCTTTGTGACTGGACTCGTGTTAGTAAGCAGGCTGTCAATCGAACATGACGAAACCTTTAGCAAGAAGTAGGGCGGTGAAAGCAGGGACTCGTCAGCAGCAGTATTGCAGCCTCACTCACCTTGCCACATGTAGTGAGAGTGACTGCAGTATAACGAGTCATTAGAGAGTTTTAGCACTCCGTCTGTTACGTCTATTCCGTCTGTACCATTCGTACCGAAACCTGACTGCGCCTGCGCGCGCGGGCACGGCGAGGAGGACCCCCCTCCGTAATGAATGCGCGGGCTTGGCGAGGGCCGGCCCGCGGAACTAATCCACCCTACCGGAATGAATGCGGAAGTGCCAAGTCGGGTCCCGGTAAACACGATACGAACGGAACGAACGGAAAAGAGGGAGCTCTGAAACTCTCTATTGTCACAAACTTGGCTGTACCAGTGACTCTGGAGGACCAGCTTCACTTAGCTTCCCAGGCATGGCAGCGAGAAGAAAAAAAATTGCCGCCTGTGCTGAAGCTTCGCCCAGTGCCATGAGCAACGCCATAGTGTCGGTAGTGATCTAAACCGCGTGGAATTTTTAATGCCCACCAAACGTATTTCATCTTCGTCCGAGTTACGCATGATGTGGCAGAAAAAAAACATACCACGTTCGGTTTTAATCGAAAGATTATCGGGGCACACAAAAATTCGCCTACGCTTCTTTTCTATCCGTATGCAGCAGGCGGACGACAATAATTCTAACGCGTCAATAAGGCAATTAACAAGAGTACATGGCTCGCTGGAAATAATGAAACTTGCGGCGCGTGAACGGAGATATTTAGGGCCGGTGCAGGATGGTACTGCGTGCGTGTGAAGAATGATGGACGAGGAGGGGGCGTGCGAAGGAGCAAATAAAAAAGAAAGGGCGATACGTGCGCGAGGGAAAGGCGGCGGCAGGCTGGCGAGGCGGATGCATATCGGGGCCCGGCGAGGCCACGGAGCAATCCCGGCCGAGGGCCCAGCGCGCCCTGCTGCTGGTAGCAGGTGCGCGTCTGGGGATCGGCGACGGGACGGCCATTGAGCGTCTTAAATAACACATGGTGCACCCGTCTCTTTCCACGTCTCCCCCCCCTCCCGCGCCTTCTTTATTCTCGCGCGCTTGCCCCTTCCCCCGCTCGAACGGCCTCTTATCCAACCTCAATTCATCCATTTGTACTCCCCAGCCCTCTTTCCCCTCTTGTCCTTCAAACTTTTCTTCCCTTCGACTCGGATGTCCAGTAATGCGCGCTTTCTTTCTTTTTTTCGTCCAAGCACGTGCGTGCGTGGCTGCCCTTTATTCCTTCCTTTTACAAAGTTTCACTGACCTTAGCTAGAGGAAGCCCTGGCTGAGCATCCTGTATTTTTTTCTTCGGGGAACTTTTAAAACGTTTTTGAGGGTGTTAAAGGTTGTCGTGGGCAGAAACGTTTTCGCTGTTCTCTTCCCTTTTATTTTGATCCCAAACTTCGTGATGTGTCTAGCCTCATTTTTTTTTTTTTTTTTGTAGCTCATTGAATGCTTTGTGGTCATCTCAGCCGTTGCCGATGACTGCGGTTGCGGCGATTACAACAGCAGGAACGTTAAAAGAGAGAAAAAAATATCGCCGGTTCATCTGAAGACTTTCTTCGTAGATTTAAGTCATTTTTGAAGTTCTTTTTTTGTTCGCCATATAAAAAGCCTTTCCAAACGCGAAGTGACAGCTCATGAAAGCACGTAAGACATTAAACTTTTGAACTGTGCATATTATTCATCTGGTCAGTGCGCGGATCTCTACCTGGCGCGCTGCTCGCATGAGTACGTCCACATCATTTTCTGTTTCCCTAAATACTAAGGAAATTGCACAATTTAGTTTTTATGATGGAGACGTTATATCGGCCGTTGCGCACTCAACAGGTGCAATACAACACAACGGTGATTTTGAACGATTACTGAATGGAGTTAGAACTGGAAAGAAAGAATGCTCGTGAGGCCTAGACTATTTGTCGTGAAGTATCATCATCATTATCATCAGCCGGTTCATGTCTCGTGCTCTAGACCTCCCAGAGTTCTTGTCCTATGTCGTCACGATCCGCTATGACTAAGAACTTCTGATCTCATCGCTCCACAGAGTTCTCTAGGATTTCTAGGGTCGCACACACGTTGACGATCCTCCGCGCCAGATACCGACAAGAACGTTCCTTGTTGACTTAATTTCAGCGAGAATGTCTTCCACACGAGTTATAGTTTCTTAATCGATTGCACTAGCATCCTATATTTAGGCGTTACACCTATATCTTCTTTGTATCGCCATTTGAGTTGGCATTATTATGCCATAATTCAGCACTTAAAATATGCATTGGTTATTACCATCGTTTTTTTAGGGATAGGATAACCTGTTCTTCATTACTTGAGCGAACTGCCCCAATAAACTTAAGTTAATGAACATTCTACGCATGAACTTCCTTTCGGGTGGCTGGGATCAGCACTGACAGTTCCCCATTATTATTTATTCACCCTTCCCACGTGTTTACTACAGTTCAAGGTTTTTACTTCACAGCTTGGTTGTTCTAAAATACCTTAGATTCCTTCATAGCTATCAATTCACTGCTGAACTTTCCCTACGGAGGCCCTGATCACTTTCTTCACCATCTCTGCAGACGTGAAAAGGACTATTGAGAAAAAATAATGTTGAAATATGATTTTTCTTTTGCTCGGATCGACGCACGAATCGCGTTTCGTTATAAAATGACAATTCCACCTTAAACAATTAGAACTTTTGCCTGCCTGGTGCAGATACGGAGCTTACAATGCTTCGTACACAGCAGCTACTCATACCAATGAATGACACGCAGCGCCAGCGGCAAACTGAAAGCAAGTGTAAGTCGCACGATCACCTAAGCTTTGATCGAGTTCAGCTCACTGAAGTGTCAGCCCTGGGTCCAAACTCTTCCCCCTTCCTCGGGATGGTCGCGATATCCGAGCGGTGCGTACGCGAAAAGTGTTTCCAACAAATGGAAGGAGTTTTGCCTGGGACTCGCACTTAGTTTATGGTCCTTCGGAAGCCGAAAATTTTGAAGTTCATAATTTGAAGCAGAGTGATTCCTTTGCTTGCTGAGTCGTCCTAAATTTAAGTTTAACCCTTTTAGTGAGCCTCGAAGTTTCTGCCTCATAGGTGAGTACCGGCAAGATGCAGCTGTTATACACTTTCCTCTTCAGGGACAATGGTAGGCTGCCATTCATTATCTGAGAGTGCCTGCCGAATGCACTCCACCCCATTCTTATCCTTCTAATTATCTCTGTCTCGTGGTTAGGATCCGGGATCACAACTTGGCCTAAGTAGATATACTCGCTTACTACTTCCACGGCCTCACCACATATCTGAAACCGCTGCGCTGTCCCGAGGCTATTGAGCAATGGAGCGGAAGATGATAGCTGTAACGTTAAGGGACAAGAAGAGAGCGGAGAGGGTCAGAGAACAAACGTGTGTTAAGGACATAATTAGTGAAAATTCAGAAGAAAAATGGGCATGGGCAGAGCATGTAATGCGAAGGCAAGATAACCGTGGGTCACTAAGAGCAGCAGAGTGGATCCCTAGAGAAGGCAAGCATGGCAGAGGGCGGCAGAAAGTTAGGTGGGCAGATGAGATCCGCAAGTTTGCGAGCAAAAATGGGTCGCAGTTAGCGCAAGACCGGTGCAATTTGAGATCTACGGGAGAGGCCTTTACCCTCCAGCGGGGGTAGACATGATGATGATGAGGAGGAGGATGACGATGATGATGATGATTCCTTTGGACAATAACCAAAGGGAATTTTCCGTGTTTGAAATGCGCTTCATTCTCTCGGTTAGTACATTCCGTCAAAAGGGATTACTAAATGTAGCTAGCATTTACAGAGCCCGTCAACTCAGCTGCGTGAAGCTTCCGTTCCTAAGAACACAGAGCCTGCGACAGGAGGCACTTGAGCGTCATTGACTCGCCAATTGGCGTATTGCTAAGTAACTCGGGGGACGAATTGCAAAGCATGCTTTCCGCACTGGGCGAACAGAGTAGAACCGTGGGCCTGAAAATTAATATACAGAAAACTAAAGTAATGATCAATAACCTCGGGACAGCACAGCAGTTTGAGATAGGTGGCGAGGCAGTTGAAGTGGTAAGCGAATATATCTACTTAGGCCAAGTTGTGACCCCAGATCCCAACCATGAGGCAGAGATAATTAGAAGGATCAGAATGGGGTGGGGTGCATATGGCAGACATTCTCAGATAATGAATAGCAGCCTACCATTGTCGCTGAAGAAGAAAGTGTATGACAGCTGCATCTTACCGGTACTCACCTACGGGGCAGAAACTTGGAGGCTCACTAAGAGGGTTCAACTTAAATTGAGAACGACTCAGCGGGCAATGAAGCGGAAAATGATAGGTGTAACATTAAGGGACAAGAAGAGAGCGGAGTGGGTCCGGGAGCAAACTGGTGTAAAGACATATTAGTAGAAATTAAGAAGAAGAAATGGACGTGGGCAGGGCATGTAATGCGAAGGCAAGATAACCGGTGGTCATTAAGGGTAACAGAGTGGATCCCTAGAGAAGGCAAGCGTTGCAGGGGGCGGCAGAAAGTTAGATGGGCAGATGAGATCAAGAAGTTTGCGGGGATAAATTGGTCACAGTTGGCACAGGACCGAGGTAATTGGAGAATAATGGGAGAGGCCTTTGCCCTGCAGTGGGCGTAGATAGGCTGGTGGTGATGATGATGATGATGACTCGCCAAGTGTTTGTTGGGTGAGGAACCCGTTGCGCGTCTTCCGAAAAGACAGGAAGCGACCCTACACGGGAACAGGCGTCATGAATGGCGTCGGAACGGGAAGGGATGTCACACTTGCTATGGCGTCATCGCAAGCGACGTACATGCTGTGTAGTGTGGGCAATTAATAATAAGAACGTGACTAATGGATCTTGCAGATGAAAAAAGGCTGAACTCAACAGAGACAGAACGCCTATTTACGAATACTATGAACGAGAATGCGAAGAGCTGAACACCTCAATGAGCAGAGATGGTGCGGCGCTCTACTTCTGCAAAACTGCTTGGCGTGTTAGTCTCCCAAGTGGCGTCCGAGATGATAGCGGCGAGCTAACAAGGGCTAGGCAAACGGTGCAGCACCGACGCAAAGCGTCGTTAATTTATCATTAAGAGACCGCACCATTTAAACTTGAACATCTTTCACGTATGTAAGTTCTTTGTATCAAATACCGGTAGCCATTACTTGACATGCTATTCACATTTCGAACACTTTGGAAATACGTCAAAGGATAGCTGTAATCGTTTAGGTACTTTTCCGCATGGGCTTCGTGCCAAAAACAAAGTGTGCTTTTCAGGCGCTGCAATGGTCGAAGAACTAACGCCCACCTAGCCAAGCTAGAGCAACAGGGGGGGGGACGAACGACGGGAAGGCGGAGTCGGGGTTGGGAAGCTCCTAACCGGCAGCATGTAAACAAAGAATGCTCATTCTTTGAGTGCTCGAGGACGCCGCACTCACTGGAACCTGTTCCACTTGTGCCAGCGTCGGGTGCAGATATCGCACGGTAGAACCGATTAAGGCTTGGGAATGTAAGGCTTAGCTGCCCCGTGCTGGCATTAAGCATGCCGTTGTTTTCTGTCTTTTGGATAACTCGCCGCGTCCCTTTTAACTGCTCACTATCTGCGCCCCTCTCAAGTCGCCTGGATGTACACGACAAGCATGCGTGTCTGCTATGGGAACTCAGACTTTTTGGTTTCGGGTGATTTGCGAAAACTTAGCCTGCTTCTATTGACTAAGCATGAGGCCTTGTTATCTCCTCACATATTAAGCCAAGGAAAAAAAAAAGGTAATCCCCGCACAGGTAGTTTTGAATTGCATCAAAGCACTTCGTGCCTCCATAATGCACTATAAATCAGGCAAATTTTTATTCACTGTGTCTTAATCCTTTACCGACAGAACGTGTTCTGTTTTTCTTTGTCCCAAGTTGCTCACAAATCACACCTTGTCTTATATTTCATGCGCACATGGTTCCGCAGTTTAGCTTTTCAGCGAATGATGGTTAATCCACGGTCGCGCAAGCTTTAGCCTCTGTTGTACGATGAAACTAGAATTATTCTTTAAAAAACGAGGAGCTAAATTTGGTGAATTACAGGCGGAAAGCAAACTGACAGCATGAAGTCTAGAGTGCTGAAGAATTTGAAATAGTTTTGGATGTCTGAATATTTGTTATGCGCACAGAAAATAACATCAACACGTGGAATTTCATTTATTTGTTTATTTCTTTAGTTCAGTTAATTAGTCAGTCAGTCAGTCAGTCAGTCAGTTAGTTAGTTTTGTCAACAACGTGTTCACATTAAATTCGCCAGCCCCTGTGCCATAGCGTTCATCTCGGCCTTTCGCGGGATCTCATATAGGGAGGCGAAGCTAAAGTTTGCCGGGCGAGGGCAGCGCTGCACTCTCCCCTCGGCGAGAGTACGCGGGGGCTGCCGCCGCTTTGGCACGTGCTTTTTTCTCTGCGCGCGTGCTGCATTTTTCGCGCTAGGAAGAGAGCTGGGTAAAATTTTCTTTTGATTGATGAAACCATACGCGTCAGCACGTGTCCAGCAAGTTCGGTTTAAACGTAGAGTAGTTACTGAGTTCATTTTTGTCGACGTTTGTCTTGTCGTCTGCTACAGACCCGCCGCTCGACCGGCAGATCGCCCCGATGATTTTAAGGGGGGGAAACGCGTTGTTCGGCGGTCGCCGGCTGCTGTCTTTTCGTCTGCAAGGCAACAGCTGTTCAGCTTGTCACAGAGTACTTTTCTCTTGTTTGTTACTCCCTTCGCGTGCTCGCGCTTCGGACATACGGATTTTCTGGACCGCAGCAACACTGAGGCTTGCAAGAAATGTAAGATAAACGTGATTGATTATGGTAATAGGTTATTTCTTACTCTTGAAACAATCAGCTGCATCTTATAAAAACGCATTAGAAAGGCACACGCTAATTAAGCGGTGCGCTGACAGCGCCGCATTTCCATTTTACTTGTCCTTGAAGGAATTTTTGTTCGCAATGTTTGTCACCTTCGAGTACAAGTATGGGTTAGAGTGACAGTTCGCGGAAACAACAGAACAGCTTGTGGTGTATAACTTTTAATTACTATTAATATACAGAATTTGGTGTATACCACTTTTAATTACCAGTATTTGTAAATGTGGGTAAAAAAACCAACTGCGCAGCAATCCCGTCCAGAACACAAGTCACAATGACAAGAAGGACCAGAGCTACTACAGCCTGGTAAATCGCTAGAAACTATTTTTTTTTTCACCCATGCAAAATGTCAACCAATTGTGTTATATATGGACGATATCGAACGGCACCAGCTAAACAACTCCGAATTTCATTTATTATAGCGGAAAACAATCATTGGCAGCATGCATTAAAAAAGTGTAGAGGGGAGGACCCCCCACCCCCTATCTATTTCCAGGCAGCCCGAACAACAGAGAACTAGTGTTCTCTTCTGCAAAATCCATTTTTTCCCATTTAGCTTTCCCCCTCTGATTAGCACCAAAAGCAGCGGAGGCAGCCTTGGGAGCCAAGCTGTTCTGGACGCGCCACAGCTGTTCTCCACTCTTTGGTCGATGCCGTGCACGACTGAAGGGCCACATGTTTTCGTTTATGCACGCGGCAACACTGCACAGGCGCAAATGCATCGCCCTCGTACCAGCTGCACCTTCTGCCTTTCTTTTTTGTGCAGACGGCGAGAACAACAACAAAAGGGCAAAAATCTGTCTGAATGATTGATTGATTGTGGGGTTTAACGCGCCGACGCAACGCAGGCGATGAGGCGCGCCGTAGTGGAGGGCTCCGGATTAATTTTGACCACCTGGGGATCTTTATCGTGCACCGAAATCTCGTACACTTGCGTTTTTGCTTTGCGCCTCCATCAGAAAAGCGGCCGCCGCGGCCGGGAATCGAACCCGTGACCTCGTGCTCAGCAGCGCAACGCCTTAGCCACTGAGCCACCGCGGCGGGTATCTGTCTGAATCCGTCCCAGCTTATAGCAGTTTTGCTTATTGCACACAAGGCAACCATGTTTTGTCGCAGCAGTGTCTACATGGTCATAAAACACGGGAACATAACAGAAAACAGGCGTGGAACGTTGGCGGAGTCCCCGAGTCCTGACAAGATGTTCTGTTGTTCCCACCGCAGTATCACCCTCACTCCCAGCGGGTCAATCTGTGGGACGAACGTTGCGAACAAAATTCCTTCAAAGATAAGCAAAATAGAAATGCGGTGTTGTCAGCGCACCCCTTTAACAGCGTGTGCCTTTTTAATGCGTCTTTCATAGGAGGCAGCTGATAATTTCAAGAATTAGAAACAATGAATTAACGGGAATTCTTGTAAGCCTCAATGTTTCTGTCGTCCATAAAATCCGGATGTTCAAAGTGGGAGCACGTGAAGAAAGTAGCAAACAAGAGAAAAATGCGCTCTGACAAGTTGCACAGTTGTCGCCTGGACGACAAAAAGACGGCAGCTGACGACCAGCCAAGAGCACGCTCTATCCCGTGAAACCGTCGGGGCGCTCGGCCGTTCGAGCGGCGCGTAGCAGACGACGCGCCTCTAGCAGACGACAAGACAAGCACCGGCAAAAATGGACCCAGTAGCTACTCTACGTGTAAACCGAACTTGCTGGACACGTGCTAACGTGTATGCTTTCATAAGTCGAAAGAATATTTTACCCGGACCTCACCGTAGCGCGACAAATGCAGCGCGCGCGCAGCGAGAAAAGCACGTGCCGAAGCGGCGGCAGCCACCGCGTACTCCCGCGGAGGGGAGAGTGCAGCGCCACCCGGCGATCGTTCCGGAGCCTATAGTCCTACGATTTATTGAAAGAGCCACGAAGACAACATGCAAATTTCCTTGAGTGAAAACGTTGCTATGGTGGAATAACAAATATTAGAAGTGTAGCGAAGTAAAGGATGACTTAATTATCTTGCCTGATTAGGCGAGATAATTAAGTAAACCTTATATTGGGATATAGGAGGTGCTTCCCGCACCGACTTAATGGTGTCGCCGGGTGACGTCGCCCTCCATCCTCTACGGATCGGCTGAACTGATGAAGAAACGCTACGTTCACGAGGGTGTCATGCCATGCTGTATGGCTTTGGTAACATAGCGCCACGAAAACGCCGCTTCTTCTACTCTGACCGTGGACAGACGAAATGAAAAGAATTCGTTTGCTTATTTTCTCGCGGGAACATTGGGAGCTCAGTTGGGCTCTTGCTGTCCAATTATTGCCAAATGTAAACCCGAGCTTCAAGATAGTTAGTTATCCGACGCGATGGCGGTAGCCGCAGCCACGCTGTCACAGAGCTCGAACACTCTACGAGGAGAAAGGGGGAAAGGGTTACTAGGTTGAACGCGCATAGGCCGGTTTTCAGTTCCTGACGGTTCTTGGCGTGTAAGTAACATCTTGTATGTCCCTTTATCTGTGTTCCTCAGTTACGTGACAAGGAAACTTTGACGCGCAATAGGGCTAACGCGAGCGGGTAATTTGATATCTCTCCTTTTAAATGCCACTTCCCCTAATGAAAGCATCGTTCCCCGCAGAAAAAGAAAAAAAAACTGGTACGTATGAATTGTCCAGTCTTTCGACGAAAGCAAAGCTGTGTGTTGTCTTCATGGTCCTGTTTAACGAAAACAAAACCGAAAGCACGTAAATAGTGTTCAGCGATGTTTGATGCAGTGAGAGAACCGCAAAATGAATTGTGGATTCGAATGGGAACTGAATCAAAGGACAACGTGCTTATCAGCTTGTCGCCAGAAGAAAAAAAAAAACAGATTTGAAAAGGAAATGTGACGTGAAATAAAGGTTCATTGAGGCGTTCGTCTTGTGCTCATTGCTTAAGAAGCAAAAATATTAGCTCCCGTCCCGCAGATGAACGCGCGAGGAATGCAGCGAAAGCCTGGCGCTGCGTGGGGAAAGATTAGGGGGCGACGAAGACGGGTGGGCGAGGCCGGAGGGCAGGCCCGTTATCACTGAGGCGCAGCCGGAAAGCGAGCACTTCTCCCGCGCTCTCCAAACCGCTTGCCGGTTTTTCAGCAATTTGCTTCCACTCAGCGTCGAGGGGGGGAAGGGGGGCAGACTTTTGCTTGGTTTTGTTCTCGCCGTTATCTGGCCCGCTCACACACAGCTCCCCCTGTCAACCCCTCCGCCCGCACCCCGCCCCCATTTCTGTCCGCGATGTCCCGTCTTCGAGACCACCCGTGTGCCGTGATGTCGACGACAGCGCGAAGGTATACTCCACGCGGCGTGCCAGACTGCGACGAGAGGAAAAAATACCGAAGAATTGAAGGCTCGGATATTTTTTTCTTGTATTTTCAGAGCCTTCGCCTCCTATCTTCGTTTCACAGGACGATCGCTCGGTGACCCCTGCAGGACACGTGTTGCATCAGTGGACGGAATTGCATGCAAAGAGCGCTTGCGCTTTTTGCACGTGCCCAGTGGCTCTATCAGCCGCTTACAGGAGGTACATCAGAGTAAAAGGAAAATTTCGCAAAATGCCTGTGCCATTAGCGGATTATTCCCTTTTTTGCCTGTTGTTGTTAATGCAAAATCGAACGGGTCCTGCGCTTTGTCCTCGCGTTATCTACGGGACTGCGACTCCCAGACTGTTTCATGGCTCTTTTGTTTCCATCACAGGGTAAATTCCATCCATCAGACGCATGCGTATCTCCTCCTCTCAAATCCGTCCCGAAGGTTGGAGTGTGCGCTCGCATTAATTGAAGATATCAGTAGAAGACACGGAAGTGGTCGCTTCTTCGGAACTTCCCCTTTTGGAAGTACGAATGACTTGATGCTTTGCTTCGCATATAGCACCGAACGGGCATTTAAGTTCGGGCACGTTCGTTCTAAATGTAAAATCTTTTGGGCTACCTAAGTCTGCCTCTCTGTCCGTCAGTCCGTCCGTCTACCTGAACGTCCGTCTGTGCTCTAGTATGTCCACCAGATCGGCCTGAGTTTACGTTTTCAACACTTCAGCATGCGTTATACGCTTCCTAGCTGGTACATTTCCCTGCTCAGGAGTTTCATCTCAGTGGAGCCGTGGTATTAACCAGGATCAGTGCGTTTTTTTTTCCTGCACCAGGACCGAAATGAGAATGAAAAGGCAGTGGAGTGAAGTGTCGATGACGAGTTCGTGCTAAAGTGGGGCGGGAACGGTGTCAGGATGTTTGATCACTTGCAAATTATTTAGCGGCTTTGGAGGGAAAACAAGAAGAAGACTGCGCAAAGAAACATTCTTCATTCGGATCTGGCTCATAATGCGACGCTTTCGCTCGTGATTAAGAGATACAGCTCTCACTCGTAACGACCTGCGGGAAGTCCCATAACGTCATCGACGTGCCCGGCTACCGGACGCGGTAGTGACATTCATTCCGTGCTTAAGGCGCCGTGGAATTGGAAAGAATTTATGCTAGGGTGAATTTCACAGTGTCGGGCAAAACGTGCGATGGCTGTTTCCAGCAACTGGTTGCGTGGCTGTTGCGGACTAGATCCCTCGATTTCACTAAAGTGTCGCGGAACGGTCGGAAGGTCAGCGTGTTTCGGTGGACCGACTTCAAACCTTTGGTTTTGTTTTTCTGCGACTGGTTGCTATACCGCGGAGCCATATGATGTTTGGAATGAATAGCGTCGTGTGCGCTGTAGTAAGCTCATATCTTCTTAATGTACGGGCTACCTGCCGCAAGAGCTTACGTTACGCAAGACCAACGATGACACTTTATCGCGCTCCGATTGGCTGCCAGACATCTCCATATGTATGCGCTATCGTACGAGAGTCACTGGAGCGAGTACCGGGCTGTCCATCCTGTCTACAGTTAATCGCAGTCACTACTTCGCCGCACATTCCGCTTTAGGGGGGAAGAGTACTCATAGTTTGAATACGCTGTCTGTCATCTGCAGTTTACAATATACACTTCATCTCTGTTTATTCTTAGTTAAAAGGGAGAGAATTTTACTTTGCTATGAAGGCTTCTGTTAAATTTTATACTGATTGTTTTTGTCCCGTTATCTCGAATAATTGGGCTTTGTTTATGATCGTATTCATTTTATCTATGCGCTTACTGGCGAAAGGGCTCTTTACAGTTACAAGATTCGTTAATACCACATATTTTATCATAGTTTCATATGCCCACATAGACAAAATTTAAGCAAAAAAGAACATTCGCTCAGGGTTAAAACTTCTAAACCTACGAAGGAAAATTTGACATTCACCTCAACGCAGCCGTACAGATACAAATGAAAGGTGTAGAGCTTTCCATTGTAGCCGTACAGCTCCATTGAGGTTCATGTCAAATATTCCTCCGCAGAAACATACTCCACCTTGGAGACTTCCACTAAAATCTTGTAGACTTCTAAACCTAGGTATCACGAGCGAAAGGAAAGACTGTGCCCACAGTGTTTCATGAAAATTTGCCTTTGCTTGATATTTCGCAGCCTGCCAGCTTGCTAGGTGATTGCATTCATCCTTCAGCACGAAGTCGCGGGTTCGATTCCCGGCCGCGGCGACCGCTTTTCTGATGGAAGCGAAAAGCAAAAACGCCCGTGTGTACGAGATTTCAGCGCACGTTAAAGATCCCCTGGTGGTCAAAATTAATCCGGAGCCCTCCACTACGGCGCCTCGTCGCCTGCGTTGCGTCGGCACGTTAAACCCCACAATCAATCAATCAATTCATCCTTCCGTTTGCCCTGACGGGCACACGCTGGCAGCCCAGCCGGCGTGCCATCGATGGCGAGACTGAGGGACCATATATATATATATATATATATATATATATATATATATATATATATATATATATATATATATATGGTGGTACCGGGGTCCTTGCACCCGGCCGCGGTTCCCCAGAAAGCCACTGCGTCCCCTACAACCACACCTTTACTATAAGTCCAGTTTCACCAAGGTCCGCTCCTCAGCCCGTCCAGCTACGCGCACCTAGTCCAGCACTGTCCGCCATGTTCTGATGTCGGTCATGTCCCTCACCACATATTCTTCACCTGGTACATGTCCATCCCGTTGGAGTGACCACTGCCACTTGCCTGATTACCTCTCTCTCTCTCTCTCTCTCTCTCTCTCTCTCTCTCTCTCTCTCTCTCTCTCTCTCTATATATATATATATATATATATATATATATATATATATATATATATATATATATATATATATATATTGCCGCGAACCATACATTGGGTTTGTTTATTTGTGTTTTGCTTTTACCGCCCGGCTGCGCCGGTCTGTGTTATCTCTGCGCCAAGGGAAGCGCGTGTTCCATTCTTTCTTTCTGTGCCGCATGTGTTATCTGTCGTGATAGGGAGAGCATTCCGATCTAACGTGAACAGCCCAGAATAATCTTCTTGGATCTACTATGTTCTCGATATGAATCGACGTTTCGAGAACCACGCGCGCCGAAAGATAAAAAGCCTGCAGTGCGGACGCCGGGGCATTCGATTCTGCGACGCTCGCTGACGCAAGTCACTTTGTTGACCGCTGCTTCGCCGCCTCTGTATTCTTTTGAGTTGTTAGGGGAGCACAAGTTCGCTCCAATAAACTTGTTTCTCCTGCAAGACAACTGCGTCGTCCTTGGCTTCGTAACATCTGGTGGAGGTGCGGGGTACGTCGACGGAGAACCCTCGCAAACCGAGCCTCCTGTAGGGGCAGCGACGGTAGACGTGGTCGGCCTCTCCGCAGTGGTAGCACAGCGGACGATTGTCGGACGTTCGCCACACGTCGGTCTTCCTTGGGGCAGGGGGTTGCGCCGCAGGTGGTCGGGCCGGCGAGAGGGGACGACGGTACGGAGCCTCGTGACGATAGGGTGCAGGTGGGCGAGGGCGATGTACAGCAGCCGCGTAGGTCATGGCTTGCGGCTCGCGAGGTGCTACTGGCGTCGTTGAAGTTCCCAGCGCTTGCTGCACTTCTTCTCTAATGACGTCGGTAAGAGAAGCGACTTGTGGTTGCGGCGGAGTCGGGAGCAGTTTCCGCATCTCCTCCCTCACTATTTCGCGGATAGTGTCGCGTAGTGAGTCGGAGTTGATAGCGCTGGCACCAAGCGTCTCCGAAACCAGCGCATTGATTGGGCGGTCGTACTGCCTCGTTCGGATTTCGAGCGTCTTCTCCATCGCGGCGGCCTCAGACGCGAATTCGGACACGGTCTTGGGGGGGTTGCGAACAAGGCACGCGAAGAGCTCTTGCTTCACACCTCGCATCAGAAACCGTAGTTTCTTTTCTTCCGTCATTCCTGGGTCCGCACGGCGGAAAAGTCGCTTCATTTCCTCGACGAAGATTACGACTCCTTCGTTCGGGTGTTGCGTTCGAGTTTCCAGTAAAATCGCAGCTCGTTCTTTTCTCACCACGGTCGTGAAGGTCTTAAGGAACTCGCTTTTGAATTGCGTCCAGTCGGTCAAGGCGCTCTCGTGGTTTTCAAACCAAGTTCGGGCTGCATCCTCCAAGTAAAAGAAAACATGCCGGAAGGTTTCTTCATCGTCCCACCTGTTGAAGATCCGCACGCGCTCCAGCTTCTCCAACCATTCCTCTGGATCTTCAGCGGGGGCTCCCCGGAACGATGGCGGTTCCCGGGGCTGCTGCAGCATGATTGGCGACGTTGTTTCTTGTACCATGGTGTTGGTTGCAGCGTTCCTTTTCTTGGGCCCTTCTGGCATCAAACCGAACTCGGGCGGTAAATCTTGCAGGCGGGGGCTGGCTCTTGTTGGACTGGCTTGGCGGCTTTTCGAGGTTGTAGTGGGCATGAAGGGTGCGTACCCAGCACCTCCACCAGATGTTACGAAGCCAAGGACGACGCAGTTGTCTTGCAGGAGAAACAAGTTTATTGGAGCGAACTTGTGCTCCCCTAACAACTCAAAAGAATACAGAGGCGGCGAAGCAGCGGTCAACAAAGTGACTTGCGTCAGCGAGCGTCGCAGAATCGAATGCCCCGGCGTCCGCACTGCAGGCTTTTTATCTTTCGGCGCGCGTGGTTCTCGAAACGTCGATTCACATCGAGAACATAGTAGATCCAAGAAGATTATTCTGGGCTGTTCACGTTAGATCGGAATGCTCTCCCTATCACGACAGATAACACATGCGGCACAGAAAGAAAGAATGGAACACGCGCTTCCCTTGGCGCAGAGATAACACAGACCGGCGCAGCCGGGCGGTAAAAGCAAAACACAAATAAACAAACCCAATGTATGGTTCGCGGCATTACCCCCCCTCTAAGAGTGCATCGACCCGATGCTAACATAAGCGACAGTCCGAACAAATGAAAATAAAAGTTCGTCATCGTCCGTAGAAAGGTTTTAAGCGAACCACGTGGACGACTTCAGGCCGCGTGCGTCGTCGTGATGTGCCGGAGTCACCATCGGGGATCACTTCGTAGGTACGTTGGCCAACACGTCGTAGAATCTTGTAGGGTCCAAAATACCGTCGCAGGAGCTTCTCACTGAGTCCGCGTCGTCGGATGGGAGTCCAAACCCACACACGATCCCCTGGTTGGTACTCGGCGTCTCGGCGTCGGAGGTTGTAGCGGCCCGCATCCACCAGCTGCTGGTCCGTTATACGAACTCGAGCGAGCTGGCGGGCCTCCTCCGCACGTTGAAGATATCCGTGAACGTCGGCGTTGAGGTCGTCGTCTTCTACGTGCGGAAGCATGGCGTCGAGCATCGTAGTTGGCCTTCTACCGTAGACAAGCTCGAACGGCGTCAGCTGCGTCGTCTCCTGGATAGCCGTGTTGTACGCAAACGTGACATACGGGAGCACTTCGTCCCAAGTCTTATGTTCAACGTCAACGTACATTGACAGCATATCTGCGATTGTCTTGTTCAGACGTTCTGTTAGTCCGTTCGTTTGGGGGTGGTACGCCGTCGTTCTTCGGTGATCCGTGTTGCTGTAGCGTAATACTCCTTGCATCAGCTCCACAGTAAATGCCGTTCCGCGGTCGGTGATTAGGACTTCCGGGGCTCCATGTCGCAGCACAACTTGGTCCACCAGATGTTACGAAGCCAAGGACGACGCAGTTGTCTTGCAGGAGAAACAAGTTTATTGGAGCGAACTTGTGCTCCCCTAACAACTCAAAAGAATACAGAGGCGGCGAAGCAGCGGTCAACAAAGTGACTTGCGTCAGCGAGCGTCGCAGAATCGAATGCCCCGGCGTCCGCACTGCAGGCTTTTTATCTTTCGGCGCGCGTGGTTCTCGAAACGTCGATTCACATCGAGAACATAGTAGATCCAAGAAGATTATTCTGGGCTGTTCACGTTAGATCGGAATGCTCTCCCTATCACGACAGATAACACATGCGGCACAGAAAGAAAGAATGGAACACGCGCTTCCCTTGGCGCAGAGATAACACAGACCGGCGCAGCCGGGCGGTAAAAGCAAAACACAAATAAACAAACCCAATGTATGGTTCGCGGCAATATATATATATATATATATATATATATATATATATATATATATATATATATATATATATATATATATTATATTATATATATATATATATATATATATATATATATATATATATATATTATATTATATATATATATATATATATATATATATATATATATATATAAGAAAACTTTGAACAAGGTAAAAGCACGATTGTTGCCAACGTTTCAGCAAAGAGGCTTGCTTTGCAGCAAGTCTTTGCAAGCAAGAGAAAGGAAGTCTCTTTGCTGAAACGTTGGCAAGAATCGTGCTTTTACCTTGTTCAAAGTTTTCTTTTCTTGTGTTCTCTACGATCTTCAAAAGTTCAACTGCTCCCTATATATATATATATATATATATATATATATATATATATATATATATATATATATATATATAATATTGGGACATCACTGCTGTATGAAAACATACGTATATAGCAAGTAGTTTTGATCTCTCAACTGTTGCTCTTTCCATGTACTATTCTAATCGTGTGGTTCATTAAAACAACCATTGTACCTTTCTATTCAAAGTATTGAATAGCCAGCTACTTTTTAGGTTGGAGCTGAACTCTCCAATAAATCATTATCCCCCTCCACTATCTCTCTCTCTCTCTCTCTCTCTCTCTCTCTCTCTCTCTCTCTCTCTCTCTCTCTCTCTCTCTCTCTCTCTCTCTCTCTCTCTCTCTCTCTCTCTCTCTCTCTCTCTCTCTAACAGCCAGCCCAATGTTTTCATATACCAGTCGTTAAACGTTCGCCTAGTCACGTGATCGGCTTGCACTGGACCGCACGCACAGATGGCCCGGCCGCCGCTGGGTGATAAGGCACACGCGAAGCAGCCGTTTCGCCCTCGCCAGTTACGTGGTACCGCACCGGGGAAGCTCCGAGGAAGCGAAGCCGTAAGAAAGGCACAGCTTGCGCAGAAAGGAAGACGCAGCTTGCGCGCAGGCGGCTGAAGGTCTTCGCGACGGGATGAACGACCTCGAAAGAACGGCATTGGCAGAGCAACACCCTATATAGATATCAAATGTACCGTCATGTCAGGCTGCGTAGAATCTAGAATGCAGCGCAAATGTCATAGGCCAAGAGAGTACATTTCTCGGTTCAGCAGTGCAGCGACGTTGTTTGCATACCTTCTTGTCCTACGTCCTTTTAGCTGGTTCCTATTGCGCTACCATTGCGCAACCATTAAGAATACGAACGCCGCAGGGCGCGGTGGCGTCACACCTTTATTTGTGGCCGGAAAGTGCGTTAGTCGATGGTCAATGCGGGGGATTGCGTTCCCTAAATGTTCACTGTTTAAAGAAATAAAAAGAGCACGCAACGCCAGCGTCTTTTTTTAGTGCGTTATCTATTGAACCTCGGTGGTTGTCGCATTCGCGGTGCCGACTAATACGCCTATGGATTTGACCCAAATCGTCTTGAGTGGCCCAAGTCGACAGCTGCGGTATCGTGTCGGTCTTACTCCTGAGGTATTTCTCACGCTATGAGCGCGGAATTTGTGACAGGGCCGCCCCGTGTGCCACGGAAGCGGTTCCGCATCAGTGACACCGAGCCGAAACTTGGCCGCATGCGGCTGGACGCAACTTTGCGATTGCAAACGCAAGGAGCGACTGCAGCGTCTCCGCTCGACTTGCAGCGCCTCTGCTGATGCACGCAACTGCTAATATGTGCGGAAGCCTTCTATTTATACCTGACTTTGGGTTCGCTGACACGTCACGCTTTTGGGGGAAAAGCCATGGCAAATGCACTTGGTACAATGCGCTCCGCGGGGACAGGCCGGTCATATCCTTGGGGTACAGGCGGATGCGGGTCCCGCTTTAGCCGTACAGTGCTGGTCACGACACTGCTGGCGTTCCGTGGAAACCTGTGCGCGCGCTAAGCTGGGCGCGCCTGGCGGCGGAGCGAAGTGTTGAAGATGACCATCGTTTGCGAGGGCCAAGCAAAAAGGAAAGGCTGCCTAGGCGAGTCTGACGAAGGGTGGGGACATGCAGGTGCCCATCATTGCGAACCGGTGCTGGGCAGCTGTCGTCTAGTGTGTACCCGCGTGAGTTGTACGGCGTGGCGGACGCCTGGGCGTTTTACCGAACGTTTCATTCCCCATGTGCTTGGCGCGAAATCTCGAGCAACAGCACGCAACGGTGGTGTGGTGTGGTAGTCAGTAATGCTTAAAATATACCAACACTGATTAAAAATATGGCATGTTCCTTCTGTGGTGTCAGTGCACTGGCGGAGCAATTGGGAGACCAGCGAAATGCTTTGCGTGTTGACTGGCTTATCTAAGATTCTCTCGACGGAATGTGCGGATATATTTGTGACCAGTGAAAGGCTATTTGGATGCAGTACAGCTGCCACTCTTAAAACACCTCTCGATGGTCTTCACCATGGAGCAACTGAATAACAAATCATTGCGGTCAAAGCACGCCCCAGAGTCCGATTTGACTCGAAAAAGCAGCTTACTCTGCGACATTAAGCCTGACGTGTAACTTTTCACGGCGACGCAGCGAAGATCAGATTGTTACGCTTTACTTTTACCACCTTAAATGCAGCGATTACTCATTCAATAAAATTCAGCAAGGCAGAGCAGGCCGAAACTATTTAGTGTGTGTTTTTAAGTGACCATTGCGCGTTCTCTGTGTAACTTTCACGAAAGCGCAGAGAAACGAAAAAATTGATTGATTGATTGATTGATTGATTGATTGATTGATTGATTGATTGATTGATTGATCGATCGATCGATCGATCGATTGATTGATTGATTGATCGATTGATTGATTGATTGATTGATTGATTGATTGATTGATTGATTGATTGATTGATTGATTGATTGATTGATTGATTGATTGATTGATTGATTGATTGATTGATTGATTGATTGTAGGGTTTAACGCGCCGACGCAACGCAGGCGATGAGGCTTGCCGTAGTGGAAGGCTCTGGATTAATTTTGACCACCTGGGGATCTTTAACGTGCGCTGAAATCTCGTGCACACGGGCGGTTTTGCTTATCGCTTCCATCAGAAAAGCGGCCGCCGCGGTCGGGAATCGAACCCGCGAGCTCGTGCTCAGCAGCGCAACGCCTTAGCCACTGAGCCACCACGGCGGGTAGAAACGAAAAAAAAAAAAAAAAGAAACAGTTGTTTCGCAGAAAGAAAGGAAAATATACGAGGGCTCGGCGGATTTCCGCCGCTCGCCCAAGCGAACGATATGAGGCGTGATTTCATCCCGCACGATCAGAGTGGCCACGTAGTAACTGAATTTTCACTCGCTTTCATTGATCAGGTGGTTTTCATGGGCTGTGTTTTGTTCAGCGACGCTGCTTCCGGGCTGTCGTTTTGTTGTTGTTTTTGTCCCCGTGCATTTGGAGCATTAAACCACGGAGGTTCAGAACGCAGAGAATTCTGCCAGATATATTAATATTTTGAAAGTAGCTGCTGGCAAATATGTAATAGGAAGTGTCGATAAAGTAGGTTTGACCACCGTGTAGAGCGATTGATATTTATTTCTGCGATGCACGCATTTGGTGAAACAGAGTTTGAAGACCTTTTCGCACGTTGCACCGCGCATGTAACTCCTTACCTTGTATCCCATTCTTGAATTCGGTCTTCGCCGCGTTGGAAATAACGAACAGTCATTGAGAGAAACTATGTGTCACAGTTATGGAGCGTGTGTAGGGCTAGTCTGTTTAAAAAGAGCCTTAGTGGTTAGCGTGCGTAGAGTAAGAACCTACTAACTACGCGCTTGTTGTATACGGCACGCACGCGGTATCTTACGGCAGCTGTTGGCAACAGTTTACTGTAGGAGGTGCTTCTTTTCTGCGTGTGTCTGTCGCTGTGTGTGGGTCTCCGTGTCTCCGCTGCAGGCACCACGGCGCATGCACCATTGAGCTTTGCACATCTAAAAAAATTGGCGCAGCTTGCACTAGTGGTGCAAGGCTGGCGAAACAGCAGAGCTGGCGGCCCCTCTCCCTTCGTCAAGGACACCCGGCTGTTGCATCTCACATTCATTTCCGAACTTGCCGCTGAAAGTTCTCCATGTCTGGCCGGCCCGGATCGTCTCCTCTGCAGGCTTTCACATCCCTCCAAACGTGAGCCGCGTTAGCACGCGCTAGAACGGGCGGCCAAGACCAAGGCCAACGCCCGCGCTACGAACCCAAAGGAAATTCTGTGCGCTCGGAATACAATGATAGCTCAATCGGATAGACGCCGGTTTCATAGCAGTGGGGGCGCAGGTTCGATTGTCACCACGGGAAGAGTTTGTTTTTCTTTCCGATTGATTGATTGATTGATTGATTGATTGATTGATTGATTGATTGATTGATTGATTGATTGATTGATTGATTGATTGATTGATTGATTGATTGATTCTGCCGTAGTGGAAGACTCAGGACTAATTTTGACGACCTTTGGATCTTTGAAGTGCGCCGAAATCTTGAACACATATATGTATGTATTTATTGATCATTAGGAAGAGAGGAAGGTCCACCAGCAGGCGTAAATTGTCTCGCCTAGGAGAGGACACCGGAACGCCTGCTGGGGCATGGGAGATGGGAAGGGTAGGGAAGAGTACATGGTGGTAGGAATAGGGGGATAGAAAAGAAGGCTAACATGGAACATAAATAAAACACAAGGGCGTTTTCGTGTATAACGTGAAACTATAGACCATGCCTTCTTCTACTCTCGACGCAGCGTGTTTTTCCGTACATTGTGCCAAGAACTGCAAAAACACCTTTGTCCTCGGTCCCTTTTCTATAAGATGTTTCGTAATGTGTGATGTGCCTTATGACCTTTTCATTTTGCTTGGCATGTTCAGCCGGTAGGGATGCCGCTTAGCAGATCCCCATGCTTATGCTAGCGTGCGTCCCACGTAGGCGTATTTCCTCGACGAGGTGCCTGCCATGCTGGGTGCATATTGGACGATGATTGAGCATCCTCACCGGGTTAATATTTTTAAGATCTTGTCATGCGGGATTGTGGAAATCGACGTTGTGTGCATGTGAGTTATATGTGTGTATAAGATGGTGCTGTGACGCAGAGTGCACATTTTTGCGATGGTTTAGCCTCATGAACGGGTAAACGGTTTTGATAAAATTAACCTTCGCCGTGTGCAACCTTCAGGCAACGTTGTTGGGCCATGAGTCCCCGCTTGTGGCAAGCTTTAACTGCAGGTATCGCATTCAAGTTTTGTGGCCTTTTGCCCGTTTTAAGGCCTATACAAGGCAGAAGATAAGTTCATAATGGCTGGTAGGTTTCGGCGTAACCGTTAACTGGGAAAACCAGAAAAACATGTTGCTACTCCATTGCCACGCCCACTCACGCATGAGAAAGGACACATAGCCACATAAGGATTGACCAAAACTGACCAAGCCACTACCTTCTTGTTACATCTGGAGGGTAATCTACCGTACACCAATATCCACTAATGAACACATTAACATGCCCATGCTCAGAATTTTCCCCCCGTTTTAATGCTACAACTTTAGGGTGTAGCGCTCGAAATGTTGTTTTTGGAGAATCATTGTACTCAAATTAAAATAGTTGTCTGTGTTTTTTTTTACGCTTTGCTCGTCAGCGTTATTGCGGCTGGCTTTTCTGTTCGCCAGCGTTTACAAGACAAATCAGGGCAAGCTCGACAGTTTGTGCTTAACGGGAAGTAAAAACTTATTCGCGCACTCTGACGCCGGAAAACCGAAGCAGCATTTGGCATCAGCTAGAGGAATGGGGTCGTCGTAGTTAAAACGGGAATAGCCTTTTCAGTCTTCAGGTAAAACCGCGTCCTCGCAGTGAAGTGTTCTCTTTTCTCTCTCTGTTGTATCAACGTGGTTACAACTTAGTGATCGCATTATAAGCTCCTACCTGCCCGAACGGCGGATCCAGCGATAACTCGATCAAACTCAAGAGTTCTTCAAGAATATCTTTGTTAAGATCAGCTTGCGCAGAACCCCACGTGAGTTTTTAAACTACTCCAACAAACGAAGCCCTTAAAATAAACTTTCTAATAGTCTGAAGTGCCAAAGCACCTAATCATGTCAATGAAAAGCAGACAGGGATCAAAGAGGGAGGTGCTCTGCTCTGGATAACAGCACCGCGGCCATGCTAATAAAGTGCGCACCATCGTATAGCGGCCGGCCCCGCCAGGTATACACTCAGATCAAGTTGTGGCCCTGAAAGGCAGGCGCCCCTGTCGGGGACGCAACGCAGTGGGCGGCAGCGCGCGTGAACCACCTGTCCGGGAGGCAGTCCCCTCGAGTCACGCCAGCCGGGGCTCAGCGAGCCGGCGGCCGAGTTCACGCCCCGGGGTGAGGCCCGAGCGGAAGAGGTGGAGTCGCCGCCGCGGGCAGAGACACCTGCGCCTCTTGATGAGGCCGCGTGCATTGATCACGCTGGCCGTGGTCATAGCGCGCCGTTCAGGGCGGCACCGCCGTCGACCGGGGCAAAAGAAAGAAGCGCACGCTGGCAACCGTTCCCGCTGTCATTACGTAACGTGCATGTCCGACCGACAGCGTCCGGGCAGCAGGCAGTCTCCACCTGCAGGCTCCGCCGGGGCTGAGCGTTACCGTCGTGTCAACAATCTTAAACTCTCCTGTATACGCACGCCCGTTCATCGTCACAAAGTGTTTGAGACTTTTCCAGACAGAGTAGTTCGCGCATTTGTATCGTTGAATGGGAGGAAGTGCCCGTGTAGGAAAAATTCGTGTCCATATTTCAGCTTCAAAATGGCTAAACACCGTTTAGTGCCACCTGCAGCTCTGGCGCAGGGGCTAAGACTTTGAACTGCGCAGCATTATAACTGCGTCGCAGGATTCCATGTTTGGTGTCCTTACCAAGAATCTCTTCGAAAATATTCCATGGGTGATCACCCATGGAATCTTTTTTCAACATCACGCTACACATTGCTTTCTCGCTCACAGAGGGAAAGCAAGGAACTTGCCGAACTCTTCCTTTTCAGGTGCACAATGTGGTTCAGCTATGCAAACCTTTACTCATGTACTTGCTGGAATTCTAGGCTTAGTTTCTCAGTAAAACTCGTAAAAGACATAACATCGCGGGGCCCAGCCGCCTCGCGAGCAATCGTACCTACGCTACACAGCTTTCAGATGTAATTTGGTGCCATTCCAGTTTTAGCATGTCGATATTCACTTCTTTCCACTTTAATGTTGACTTAATGTTTGATCCGACACAGTTTAGTGTGAATAAACGTCTCCACAATCCGCTATAAGCCACCCTGCGGACTCAAGAGGCTATCGGCAAATCGGGTGCCTCTAAATGTGGGTGATAGGAGGTGCGGTAGGGGAAATGATTTTATCAAGCAACTTTTTTTTTCCAAAAGAGTGCCTCTGAATAGCCCGAAGCAACTTTGAGAGTAGGCAATGTGACTTTTCATTTGATAAAGTGAGTAGAGAACGTTTAGAACAATGTTTCACGGGCAATTAAGCCTGCGGAGCGTATCGGTGCTTCCGGGAGATTTAAAACGGAAGCAGGCACCCGCCTCTTCATGTTCTCATGCGACCGTACGCACCGGTGAATAGCAGCTCATTTGGCTTTCAGGCAGGAATTTTACTGGCCTACGGCAGGCGCAAGATAGCCTGAATATTTCAGTCCCGACCGAGCTGGGCAAGCCGCATGAAGAATTAAATTTCGCCTGCAGCGGCCGCGTGTTTTGTATTCGATTTTACTTTGTTTTGTTGTAATTCTGGTAGTTATTTCCGAGAGGATAGTTAAATTTAGCTTTATAAAAGGGCGGCTTGCTTCGTTCACCGTATCGTTACCACGTCAGATTAACATTCAGGGATTAGCATTCTCGACGCCGTAAATTCACTGTGAAGTCACCGGAAGCTTTTTCTGATTGGCTTTCACTTTTGGTCACGCACTTCCGGTTGGCAAAGCGGTGTGTGTACTTTCGTCATTTTGACGTTTCGTGACGTTTGCTGGAACCAGTTTGCCTTATATCTTTCTACCGAAAGGGCTTATATCTTGGCCGGCAATGAAAAAAATAGACGAAATGCAGCGGACATGACAACATAGGCCTGTCTTTGCTATTCAACAATAATACCACATGTATGCCACGCCCTCTCTGTGATTGGCTGAGAAGACGCGACGTATATAAACAGTTGGAGGGAACGCTTACGTCACACACTGACAACTTCAGCCTGCGTAGAAGTGACGTGATGTTACGTAACAGCTTGCAAATGGCGGGTGAAGTCGCCGTGACATACCGCAAAAAATTTCACCGACCTTCGGCGCCATGAAATCCCCGTGAATCTGCAGCAGGCGCAGATTCGCACGACGCGCGGTTTAAAACTGTTTTCTAGCAAAAAAAAAAAAACAAAAAAAACATAGTTTTGACTGTTTCCAAATCAACGATAACGGAGCATAAAATAACGTCCCATATTTTGTTTTTATGTGTGGCAATAAAATAGCAATTATTTGTTTGGTGTAACAGCCACATAAAAGGGCAGTACAAGCCTCCCTATTAGAAAGAACCCAACGCATGGCATTTGTTCACACTCCTCGTAGTAATCTGGAGGGTCACATGATCGAATTCAAGAGAAAAATAACAAAGAATCTGACTGCTTCATTCATTACTGCGCTGATTGAGTTCGAGCTCGACGAATGAGTGAATCGGCGGCATCGGTACGCTCCGCCGTCATCAGGCGTAGCGTTTCGCTGTCCTTACCGCGTCATACAACCTGTGGTCACGGCCGTCTTTTTCTGTGACCACACCGTAAACTTGATCCAGCAGCAGACGATAGCGGGGCGGTGGTGACGGTCGGGACGGTGATAACGCAACAAAGCGTGCATTGAAGCAGAGAGCTCAACTATGTTACTAAAAACGATTGAAAGAAATATATAGATACGGTAATAAAGATTATGTGATGTTCTTTAGCTCAACACCCGCCCTTTGCTTGTTTTTGGATCAACGTTACTTTATCGCCTTGTGGTGTTGACGCCAATATTAATCTAAAGACTGTGTTTCTCTTGCCGACCTCTGCTGCCGTCCTAACTTTTATAATACATGCCAAGTGTTTTTATGTCTTTTATGCGCAATATTTAACAGCTTGGTTGTGATCTTTATGAGATAAGCGTCAAATTACACTGGATGTCGTCATAGCTATACGTGCATTACGTCACAAATTGCTTACGTTTTGCTTACGCAAAAACCATGGCGATTTCACCGGGAACTTATACAGTCTAGAATAGGGCCCTAAATCTCGCGGGGCTGCGAAAAAGTTGTTGCCAGATAATCTTTACAGCAGCGCTAGCGAGCCCGGCGCTTTGCGGTAACAGGAAGTTACAGACTTTAATTCTGAGAGAGAGGAAGAGAAGGAGGAAGGCAGGGCAGCTTTGAAGCCGATCGCAGCTGCACACAGGTGTCTTGCGAGTGGCTGCATGAAAACTGTGCGCGCACATCACACGGACAAGCACACCAGGCGCACAGCTGTCTATGTCCTCTGCGCGCGATGTGAACCCTCAATAGGAATAAAAGCGTTTGCCGCGTAAATATGCCCAACGCGAGCAACGTTTGCAACAGATCCGCCTATTCGTTCTTCTCGCCAAGCTAGCTGGGAACAGTAAAACACTCAGCCGGTGGTGGTGTGGCCAACCACACCGCCACCTTGAGGATGCAAGTTTATGGCGTAAACAAGACGCAAAAGTACACATATAATCCTTGAGTTAATGCATTCGGAATGCTTTCAAGGTCTCTATCCGTAATTGTGCTTAGGACGGTCCTACGTTGTTAAGAAACAAACGTGCACAACCAGGGATTTGTCGGGAAATGTACAGTTTTTGTAAAAATTTTCTAGGCCAGCCCTAAGCCTTCTGGACCACAAGGAATTCAAAGAATAAACTTAAGCTTTAACTGTGACAGAATTATTTTATGGCAGTAAGAAAAAAAGGTGTTTTCTCTAGCTCTTAGGCATAAAACGTTTCAGCCTTGCTCGACACGTAAGCTTGTCTATTGATTTTTTTTTTTTTGCGGCCTGTGCACTTTCGGCATGGCCTAGAAAAATATGACAAAGTATGTAACTCACACGTTTACTCTAGCCCTAGGGGTACGCTGTACGAGTCGAAATAAAAATCAACTCGACTACGCGGCACTCAGCAAAAATACCAGCGTTTCTTAAGCCCGTTCTACATGGTGCGACTTTCCCTGCGAATTCGCAGATGCGGCGACGCTCGTGCGGCAAAACGACCTTTTTTCGTTGCTGCGCAAAGTGCCAAATGTTGGGAACGGTCGAGCATCCCCTGCGAACACCGTTCCGGCGGCTCGTGCGGCGTAGAGGGGCCGGACCTGCTACCAATAGGAACACAGCTAGGTGAACGTCACGGCATCCCCATCTGCACACTTAGCAACCAGATGGCGTTGCTTGTATACGCGCGGCGTAAGCGCGGGTGCACCGAAACAAATGCGCGCGCGTTCACAACACGTTGTAGCGCGCCGTTGTAATCGAATGCTTGATCGGTATCCGCGCAAGTGGCGGACATCACAGCAGGGAACAAGTACAGAAGAACTCAAGAAGAACCGGCCGAGATAAACCGATGTGTGCTAGGCGCGCACAACAAGCGAACCCAGGCTTGCTTGCTGTGTTTGTCTTCTATGCTCTGTGTTCGTATATTGATAAATTATTGGCGTTTTTGTATGAAACCGCAGGTAAACTCATATTTATTGCGATACAGTCTGAAAAAAACTTGCACAGAAAGTAAAATAAGACCATTTTTTTTAAATCACATCAAGCTTTGCTCGCGGAAGACTTAATTCTGTCTGCAAAGAATGCGTCTCTGAAATGCGAAAATCGTGACGTTCCCAGGCCATGCAGACGACATTTCCACGCATTGCGAACTTCACAAGTGCGAATGTTCGTTCCACCGCATTCGCAGACGAAAAACGCACCATGTAGAACGGGCTTTAGGGGTGGAAAGCTTCGAATATGTGGTCTTCACTCATCCAATACGTCCCAAGGCGAAAAATAATAGCATTATACCACATAACGTGTCCGTACCGGAATGTCTCTTCGCTACAACCTCGCGATGCGTTCAATGGTTAATATAAACTGCATTTTAGGATGATAAATGAACTCTATTTTTAGACGATACTTAATTAAAGGATCGCAATGATTTGTTATACGCTCTTTCGCGGACGTCACGTTTGAGAGATCCTGTGGTCAATGGGAAGACAGCGCAGCTGGCACACGGACAAAAAGGAAGTCAGCTGAGCTGTCTTCCCTTGATCATGTTAAATCATGCTCAAGTAGCCACTTTAGTGCATATCATGTGGTCAAACCATCGAGCAAGAGGCGTGGAAGCCCAGCAGAAATTGAGCGTTTGTGTGGCGATGGCAACCGTGAAAGTGGCAACGAGATGGCGAGTTGTTTTTACGTAGGTTGTTCCTGCCAATCGGGAATGTGCAGTGTTAGATTTCACGCTCTAGAGATAAAAGCCCGTCAAAGCGAAGCCAATCGCAGGCGCGGAAGACCGTGAAAAAGGTTCGTTCCGTTCGTCGACAGCGCACGACACGCAGACGGTCGCGCTAATTCTGCGCTCAAGCCCGCTCACGCGCCCCCAAGCGTATTCCGGGCGTGCGGTATTAGCATACGCGGGCGTGAGCCAGCGCCCTGACAGGCCACTCCGGGCTCCACCACGTACGCGGTCGCATTTTGCTGCCAAACAGCGTATTTAGCTCGATGGCCACGCCATGGGTCGTGCTGAGAGCCCCCTTCCTTCTCGGTCCCGCTCCTCGTTCCCGTGGAGGGGGCGCCTCGGGTGGACGATTTTGTTTCCATTCATGTTTCTGCCCTCCCCCTCGAATTCGGCATGTGTGTATCTTTCTCAATGGCTGGGGCCGTGTTTGTTTTTCCTCTGCACAAGCCCCCGCCTGTTTTTGCCTGCCAGCACGGAGCAGAACGGCGTCGCGAAAGGAAAAGGCAGCCCCTTTTCGGCTCGGCGACCCGACGGGGCCCAGCAGGCTGCCCCGTTAGTTCGGCGGTAACTGCGTTGACTGCTGCGCGAAGCTCGCTTAGCACTTTCTTGACTGGCTGACGCTGCGCTGCCCAAAATGGCTATTTGCATAATGGCGCGGTTTCTTTTCTTGCAACCGCTTTTTTTTTTTTTTTTGCCCCGTTTTGCTTTGCGTTTCGTGGCAGCGGCGTAGGATAAACCCCGTTGTTTCTTTTTAGTTTCGTGTCTTGCCCCTGTGTCGTTCGCGGCGTGAACTACGCGGGAAGAGGGGATGAAAACAAAATGTGTTCACTTCTTACGAGATGAACATGAGGCAGGCAGCAGGCTACCGATTGATTTATCTAAACGCTCGCCTCTGCCCGAAATTCTGTAGAATAGCTGTTTTAGCCCGTTGTCTGGGCAGATACGCCACGTTGCAAAGTAACTAAGTTACGTTTAGACGGACGCAGGCGTAATACGCTCCTCGGCATAATTGCCCACCTTTTTTTAAAGCGAAGCGTAGTTCTTAACGATGGCGTCTGTAACGCGAAAAGGCCGAAGTGAAAGAAAAAAACGCTGCGCGTGGCCGGAATCAAACCTGGGTCCCTCGCGTTATGAAGCCGGCGTCTATCGGAATGCTCCATGTCGACATGGTCGAAGCGGTTTGGAAAACTCAGACGACAACCAAAGAATCCGTCACGAGAAAACTTCGCGTTCAACCATCGTCGCCGTTTGACTGAGAGTTGCGTGTTTCTTTCTTCGTGCATTCGAAGTGCATTACTTCCGCAATCTCCTATACAGGGCATGTAGGTTACCGTTATAAAACTCACTAGCACCTCTAACACCTAATCTCTGCGTATTTTGCCGATTTTCGTTGCCCGCAGCACACATTTCTGTCCTCGATGATATAGTAACATGCATATTGACCCGAAGACCTCAGCCAGCCTTCTTTTACCTAGGTGCACTTTCAGCCATTTATCTTAAACGGTGAATGACTGCAATCGCAATTCCGTCTTATTGAGAGCAAGAGACTTAGTGGCCGGCAAGTAACGCGAAATTACTGTTTCACTGTTTTATTACTGTTTTACGGCTAATATCGCGCCTATGTAGCGCGTGCTCGTTGCCTGAAACCACTGTTTTCTAAACTATTGATGGAAGGATGCGAGTAATAACCAGCTCGCAGCACAGTGGTTATTTCTGATGAGGTGGCAAAGCTCCACGAGCTTTTGTTCTATCCTCTATATAGCTGACAACGATGTGTAGTAAAAAGTGTAAAAGCGGCATAAAATCTATCAACTATACAGAATGATGCAATGTGAAATAGCGCGCACAACAACGTTTAAACCGGGAATTACCAAATGGCCCAATCGATCCTAATTGGAACAAGGATAAACTTGAGTTCGAACTAACGAGAGTCTCTTTGATGAGGGGGCCTAGGTTGGCGTATCATAACAAGTCATTTATACGTGCCTAATTATTTGTTACTGCTTATCCCTGGGAGCGCGATGTCGATGACCACAGACTACCGAGGGAAACAGCATTACTGATAGGCATTTTAAAGTGAGAACCAGGAAATGGATGATGCAAGTTAAGGCACGCTCCGTGTGATTTCAAAATTCTTAGTTTAGAAATTCGTGCGAGAAAGGAGGCAGTGTTTATTCCGAAAGTGTGCTCTTGGGAGGAGGTGAACAGAACCGAAATTTCTGAAAGGGCCTTCAGCATCCACCGAAGCGAGATTGTCACGTTCGCGTTCTCGCTGTATGAACTCCTTTTAAGGGAAAATTTGTAACCTGGTTGCATCATCTATAAATGCATGGTGCACAACCTGCCTAATGCCTCTGAATCTTGATAAAACAAAATTAGTGTCCTTCACTTATCATGCCCCCCAAAATTCAGCACCTTACACATTGAATGACAGCCTCGTGGAGAAAACTTCCACCTACAAATACCTTGGCGTATACCTTCTCACTAACTTGGCATGGAATAATCACATTAACCATATTCTTGCTGCCGCAAACCATTCTCTTGGTTTCTTCAAACGTAACATCAGGCATGCTCCCGCCCACTTACGCAAGTTGGCATATACTACACCAACACGCCATATACTGGAGGACGCATCAGTCATTCGGGACCCTCATCAGGCATATCTAATAACCCACTTTAAACCCGCGCAGCAACCGCAGTGCACACTTTATATTTTCTCATTAATCTAATTATACCAGTGTAACAGCGATTAAAAAATCCTGCACCCCTCCGTCTAACGACGAGGATGGTTCAATGCGAGGTTTTCTGATGACGGATTCTTTGGTTGTCATCTGAGTTTGGACGGAGTTTCGGCCACGTCGAGATGGAGCAACCAGATAGACGCCGGCTTCATAACGCGAGCCACCCAGGTTCGATTCCGGCCACTGACGCGTTTTTTTTTTCTTTCACTCCAGCCACGATCATTCATCATCATCGTCAGAGAAAGGTAGCTTTCCTGCTGGGCGTTTTCCCGTTACAGACGCCATCATTGAGAGCACTAAAGCTTCGCTTTAAAAATCGTGCTGAGCTCGAAGCCTTGACGCATCGTCGCAACATATCTCGCTTAACACTATTTCATTAACTGTACTATCATGTGCACCTTCATAACGACTTCATCTGCGAACCCCCAGCCCTTTTTCCAAGTCGGGACCATTCATGCACAGTCAAACGCATCACATGCTGTTGCATTTGTCCCATCATTTGTACCTTGTAGTTGCCATAGAGCGGAATAATCTACCACCGCACATTGTTACTGAACCAAATGCCGCGGAATTTACTGATGCTTTGCGTAATAATATCCGTGTATAATATAACTCATTGCACTGCCTCCTTTCACTAAGAGTTTGCACTGAGTAAAGGAGGTCGGGATGACGCCGTTCGTAGTCAGTGTCTCTTGTTTTAGTTACTGCACGGATAACTGTTCTTATTGATATTTTGTAATTTTCCTCTTTGTTTACGCTGATGAAATGTAATTTATTTTTCTAATTTTTAGCTCTTGTTGTGTTATATTTATAGTTTTTGTGACACCAGCGTAACTCTCCTACCCTATGTAATACCCTCCCCAGAGGGCCTTCAGGGGTTTCACGAAATAAATAATAAATAAATAATTGTATTTTTGGGACGAAGTTGTTTAGTTTAGAACTCAAATTTCAAATACATTTACCCAAAATTAGCAGAGAGACAGTTTTCTCTAGTTACTGTGCGCCTTTCTTTTAGGTAAACTAGATCCTCGAGATGGTTCCTCGAATTCCAAAATTTTAGCCTACAAGCCACCGTATTGCATACTTTCCGCGAAGGCTGAACATGAGTCCGTTTATATCATAATATAAGGAACAAGATGTACGGGAAGCGCACGTCGTGGCGCTATTAGAAGCATTCATCCAACGGTAATAAAACTTTACCTGGTAGAGAGACAGAGGAGACCTATACTTGGGTACAACTTAACAACGACAAGGAAAGTCGCCCGTGCGCCTCGTCACCGCACGGGCTGTACCTCCGCGCAGCGCAAAGAGTTCCTTAATGTGAGTATTTGGAACGTGACACGAGTTCTTTTCATAATTTTTCGGAGTTAATCAAATTATAAATTACCGATGTGACATAAAACTCAGGGAAACTGGCACTCACGCGCAAGACTTGAATGGCGAATCTGTTGTAGGTGATCACTGACGGACTGTTGAGTTTTAGTATCGTTGCGGTGTCCTGGTTTACGTCGGCGGCATGGCATTTCAATGACCTTAAGTTCAGCAAGGCCAGAGTTAGCTCGTCGTTTTGGTGGACATTTTCGTACGCCACTCTGCAAGGGCGCCTTATCGTGTCTAGCGGATACTTCGCACGCCGAGCCTCTCAAAGCGCGGCCTCTTCCTCGGCCGTGCGAAATATCCGCGGCCGGGCCATGTGGAGAATGATCACCTGCAGAAGCTTCGACATTCAAGTCACGGCTCTTCTACGGTACAAAGCGCAAGCGCATGACGACACGAGGACGAACGAACGAGGGGTGTATGCTATCACGTGTCTTTCTCGTTCCAAGCAAGTGTTGCCCCGACACGGCAAACGCTGGAGTTTTTTTGTAGCCAATGTTGGCCATCTCCCTAAGTGGGTATGCTTGGCTTGACGAAGGTGCGTTCGAGGCACGCGTGCGCGAGCGCTCGGAATTTTATTGGTTTTTCAACTGCGGACACCGTACACAAACGATTTGCTCAACAGCTTCGCTGTTAAAAAAGAAACTAGGTGAAAAACAGTAGGCAATGCCACAGATTAACAGCAATCTCTTTTTAGAACGCCCGCGCGCGTTGACGTCCGGGTCCGTCGCTTCGGCAGTGTTTCACACCACAGGAGCTATGGCCGTTCTTAACCTGTACCCGAGTATAGGGCCGGCGATGTTCTGCACTCTCAAAGATCACCGTGGGCCTACACCTGGGTGATCAATCGCTGCGCGCAAGAGTGCACATTCAATGAATAAGGGCAGACGATCACGCTTCATAGGATCATTTCTATAGGTACCATTTGACCAAAAAAGCGCGTTCTGTTCTGTGGAATGCAAAACACCATGTGTGCGTTGCGTAATGCCACAGCGCGCATCACATTTGTCTAGACAAATGGCGTGCTGGTCCAGGACGCTGGCATGCGCTGCTCATTTGATCGCAATGATTGGCCACTCGGGTGCATTGTGGTAGGGCAGACCCAGGGGAATTTTCGCGAGTGTAGTATAAAATTACCAAACGCTAAGAGGAGTTTGTGGGGCACCTAAGTATTAGAAGGCACGCAGGAAAACCCGCCTAACTGACAGCCGCTCTCTTACGGGCGATGTACGAATTTCCATATTGATGACAAACAAAGCTGGGAAGAGACAATTAAATGAAGGTATCAGGTACTTTAACATTCGCTCCGAGGCATTATATATCTCGAGTATACCGATTATAGGCAAGACAGTTTGGGCCACAAAGGAACAGCAAATGGTTATCAGCAACAAACCGAAGGGTTCGGAGGCGCTGTCTTCAAGTTCGTGTTTGCGGAAGGAAGCCCGCTGCAGGAAGGAAGGATGCTAGGTGGAAGGAAGCCGCCCAAGGAGTGTCTAGGCTTGTAAGAAGGAACACAAAAATGCAAAAGACGCATTCTATTGTTTTCATTTTCAATATTTGCTCATTCGCGCTTGCTCTGCTGCCATCAACATGCATTTCTTTCTTTTCTAATCTATTCTCTCGAGACAGTGACTACCAAACGTCTGCGAGGTTGAGAGATTTCAATAGCCCTTAACGCGTGCAAGTCCACAAGTGATGTCAACAAATTTCTTTCAATTCGTGGTGGGATCACATTTTCGTCCCTTGGAAAACATTGCCTGCTACCCTGTTGCATTTTACCCCCCAAAATTAACTTAAAATACATTGGGTATTTAATAACGGAAGTAAACGAAACGTAGTAGAAATATTAGGGACTTTTTTCCTGTAAACAGCGCCCTGGCCAACAGAAATAAAGCAGCAGCAGCAGTTCCCCGCCGACATGATGCGACACTTTCGGTTGCAGCGCACTCAAATGGACCAAGTATAAATAGCCATCTTTCCGACTACGCATGTGCGCCTCAGCAGCAGGAAGCTCCCAGCAGGCAGCTGCGAACTAGGCATACTGCAGAGGGTGGCGGCGGTATAGCTGCAAGTTTTTTTTTTTTTTTTTTTTCTCCCAGCGGCGACCTAGTGCGGCCTACGCTAATGAGTGGGCCCGTGGGTCTGCTTCGCCACAATGCGCCTTAATGACTAATAGGCACGTGTGAAGAGGCGAATTTGACTATAATAACGAGGCCAGGACTACCATCTGTCTCAAGAACGCGATCTGAGCTGTGACATCATTCAACGCAAAACGTCACTTTCGCATTGCGTGACCACCTTTTTTAGAGTCCGATCATAGTCTGGGCCTTGTAATTCCCTTCTTTGCTGCCCACATTCCAGATTCGGTTATTGAGCTGCGTTATGGCGCAGCAAACCCGCGGCCTTTTTTAACAGGGTAAAATCAGAATAATTTCCAGTGGGCCTGTTTGCGACATATCGGTCCTGATAGACCAATCGCTGCAAAATTCGACGAATAACGAGGCATTACATACGATTTACCGCAAAACTGTCATCATGTGCACTATCACAACCCGCGGTGTAAAAAGTTGTGCTTGCATTGCCTAACGGAACAGTGCGGGTCACATTTTTCGCGTAAATTGTCGCCTTGAACCGCTGATCGCAGTGATTGGCCTATTAAGGAGAATTTTGGTGAAACGGTAAACTAGCGTTTTCGTTTTCTAAGTGAGGCAGTCGCAGTAGTTTCTACTGGACGAAATTTAAAGAAACACAGAGAGCGAGAGAGAGGAGAGGAGAAGAGGGGAGACGAGAGGAGAAGAGGGAGAGGGGAGTCGGCAGTTGGAGCCGACTTGAAAAATGTGAATTTGGCTTCACCTTACGCACTAAAGTGCGACGTGAAGCCCATACTCTAAACATTTCCCGTAGGCGAGCTTCGCCACTGCGCTCCATATTATTCTATTACTGCGGTAACTTCGTAAATTGGCAACAGACGGGGCTCATCATGCAATTTTGCGTGGAAATGCTATCTGCGCGTAGATATAGCGTAATGCGACACGTTGCGTTCTCATAGTATGTTATGTATCAGCGCAAAACGACATTTATTAAGCCAAACTGAATGTGGGGGTCTTGCAATTTTCCAAAATTTCGTCGTTTATCGCAGTGATTGATCATTCTGAAGCCCTCTGGCAAATCTTATCAGGGCTACGCAATAAATTAGACGACCTTCAAATTTTAATCGTGCACTGAAATCTCCTAAACAAGGGCGTTTTGCTTTTTCGGTTCGATCCGAAAAACGGTCGTGGTATCGGACAGTATACCACAACGTCGTGCTAAGTAGCGCTACGCCGTTTCGAGTGAGCCCCGCCGATGCGTACGACGTGATACCAGTTCAAAGGAAGACCGTGTTTTGCACGTACAACAGGAGGGTTCTTCTTGATGACGTACCGGTGCAGCAACTCCGAGCCTATATACCTGACCTGGGAAACGCCAAAGACTTTCCAAGCGTTAGAATAATTGCGTGATAACGCGTTGAATGTAACATATGGCGAAGACAGGCATCGTGCCATGTGTAACAGAGGGACGCCAATGAAGGTGCATGATAATAGGAAGCTCAGGAGGGCGCCATTAAACAAACTAAAATAATTTTCATAGAGGTGACGGACGTACCATGTACGCTCAACTCGGCAAGTGTATGTGGTTTTTGTTGTTCGTGTCGTTAATTCAACACAGTGCGCAGCAGAGGGTGAGAACGTGCCGGGCAAAGAGCGGCGAAAATAGGATGGCAGCTTGCCCCAGGTCATCACTTCTGCGCACAAAAATTATATTTGGGCCGCGGGATCACCCTCCCATAATATCTGCGCTTTCAGTGCGCTGCAAGCGCAGAAATTGTGGGAGGGCGGACCTATAGCGGACCTTGTGCTCTGCTCGCGAGCAGAGCACAAGGTCCGCTATAGGTCTCCAGATCAGCGTGTCGGCAGCCAGTCGCTCAATGACGCGTCACTCGCGAAGCATGGGAATACTTCGGGGCCTGAGGTCACATCAGTGGGTGGCACCGTGCCCTTCTCTTAAGTTTAACTTCACCAATGTCCGACTGTGCGCTCCTTGCGCGTATATTACGCGTTGGCAAACTTGTGGGGTAATACACACTCCAGTTACATTACACCACCTTTCCCAGCACCCCTGCCTCTTCTTCCCCAACATCCCGCTGCCCAGGATGGAGCTGAACAGGGCACGAGAGCGCGGTGAACAAGCGTCGAGGGCGCGGATGTCGTGCGACCCCCGCGGAGCCCCTAGTGCGCCCGGTTCCCTCGCCCGCTCTTCGAGGGCCCTTGAGCAGCTGTCATCGGGATTTATTCGCTGCCTAGCACGCACAGTTTTGGTGCGGGCTAGCTCAATTTATTTATTTTTTATCTGTCTAGAATCTTCAACTTCACCGTGAAATGCTTGACATGCAATAAACATAGATTACAAACGGGAAGAGGACCGTAAGTGGAGATCGAAAAGGAAGGATGGCTCTCGCGTTCTCCTTCTTGCAGCTCACGTATAAAATAGCTGACTACGTGTTCACTTCACAATGCGCATGTCTTAGCTTCGCTATTTTTCAATGCGGGAGCATTCTTAGCAACTCCCTTCAGAAATCTGTCATCCCTATACGTCCGTCCACAAGGCGCGACACGATGCGGTGCGTGGCTCTAAATGGGCCATGCTGGGCGTTTAATCAGAGAGCCTCTAGTCTTTCATCAATAAAAGGTTTCCCATCAATAAGGACCCTGTGGCCTCGGGTCTCAACGCAAACATACCAAGATATATATGTGCGGAAATGGGCCCCTGAAAAGAGTGCGTACGCGCACTATCGACACTATCTGACCAGGATGTTTCTGTGATATTTATTTTTCTCGTTTGAAAAACTTGACACATGTCTAAAGGAGGGGTAGATATACATATAGGTACACTGCTGGTGTTTTTTTTTTTTTATGTAAGGGCTCGTGGTGTGTGCACCTGATCCACGATCCGTACTGATGAGGCTTGCAGGGGTGAGAAATGCAGGAGTTCGCTGTTGGAGGCGAACGTGCCGTGAAGTCGTGCAACTACAGACCAATTGTTCGGCTGCAGCCTGCTCAACAGTAGTCGGTATGAGAGGACAAGTCGGGGCGAACGTCGCATGCCGAAAAGGTGGCCGGGACCTCGAGACGGCCAGCGCGGGGGACATCCCCAGGCGCAGCCGCAGGACCAGGACCCCTACCTAGCAAAACAAGTAGCCAGGGAGGACCGTACCGAGTGGGGGCTATGAATGCGCCCACGCTGAAACCTGTCGTGTGCTCTATAGCCAAGGCCAATAGCTGACCGGGATGGGGTAAGGGGAACGTGACATCGCACTGAGACCTGCTCGTTGACGTGACCCTTTCCTCGGAGTTAAAATGCCCGCCTCCCTTGTTCCTCGCAGTACACGAAAACGACCTCAAGGCGCGTTAGCCTCGGTAAGTGGGCGACCGAATGCGCCCGGAAATCAGAAGCTCGAATGGTGTCGGCTTACCAGCGGCCGATAATTGAAAGGCGGCCAGGCGGGCGTGTGCGGCGGGGCTCCTTGGCAGTGCTGCATTTATGGAAAGAAGGGCAACACTGACCGAGGTTAACCCGCGCCTCTCGTAATGTGTGACCGCATCAAACTCTGTTAGCACGCACCCCATCCTCAGAAAGGAGTTCAGGTGAATTTTTAGCTGGACATCAGAAAAAAAAAAACCAGGATTGAGTTGAACAAACGTTATCGCGTGTTGAAGAACTGGGATTAGTACAGGCGTACTAATTCTCACATTTGCATATCGCAGCAACCTAACGTCATCGTCATCTTCACCGCGGACGTTATTATTATCATTCTAAAAAAAGAACAGTAAACTTCCACTACAACTGGAAAGAAAGATCTACAGCCATTGCCTACTGCCGCTGATGACTTATCGGGAAGGATCTCGGCGCCTTGCTAAGCGCCTCGAAGGGAACTAAGGCGCACCCAACGAGCACTGGGAAGAAGAGGGATAGGAGCAATGCCTATGGGAAACGAGAATCCATTGTCAGAGAACAAACTCGGGTAAAATACACCGTAGCTCAAATGAAGGCGAAGAAATACACTCGGGCTGGGCTTGAAATGCAGAGAACTGACAACTGATGGACCATCGGAGTAACAGAGTGTCTGCCGAGAGACAAGAGTAGAAGCAGGAAAAGACCATTAACTCTATGGAGAAATGAAATCAGAAAATTCGAGGCAAAGAATGGCTGGAGGAACACGGAGAGGCCTTCGCCCGGTACTGGACACAAACGTGACGATGATAATAATTGTGATATTTATTACTGCTTGAAATGAATTTGATTTGTAGAAACAAATTATGCATAAAAAATTCCCACAAAATTGCCTAAGGGTCCGCAGTTGGGAAACAAATTGGAATTATCCAACCGATATGCTGCAGCGCGTCACTTGAACATCAAAATCGGTAATAATATTTCTCCACCCTCCTTTAACACCGTTCGCAGAAGTATCCCAATTGATGGTTCAAATAAGTTTTCTTTCGCTAATTCTTCCTTCCGACATTTATACTCCTGCTTTCATCCCTCGCTATCAGCCACTTCTTTTTTTCTCTTGCAATCGACTTCGCTTGAAATGCTTCTGTGGTTGCAGAAGTAAAAGCTCTTTGGTCTGCTAATACGTTTCTGCGGGGACGCGAGGTGTTTCCTCGGGAGGCCGATTACCTGACCAGAAATTCTTTGGCGTAGCGTAGGTTCCGGGTCGCTTCAGGAAAAAAGAATACTAATGTCCTTCGTGAAACACCTCTTTCAGCATGCGTGAACGCTTTTAACAATGAATCGTACACGTCTCGGTTGCGCGCCCAACTCGGCCCGTTGAGCCGCCCACGAACGTTATCAAGAAGAACGCGGCCGGCGGAGTTTCTTAGCGCAAGTAACTCCATTAGGGCGCGCAATTATTGCGCATAGCTTCGGGGGGCCGCAGGAGCGGCACCGCACGGCAGGGCACGCTGCCGGGCTACGCGAGCGTGATGAGCAAAACGGCCCGGACCAAGAGCAGCGCAAGTCTTTGCTAAAACCGCGCACTCGGCTCGCTTTACATTTCACTCGGAACTTGCGTGACCGGGATATGAGCGCTAACCGCGCTGCTGTTCGTTGCTCTCGCTTTTCTGCTCTTACTTTCGTGCGCCGTGCCAGAGGGCGCTGGGCGCGGACGCCCGTCGAGCGCAAGTGTTCGAGCTCTCACGCGTGGCCAGCGTGCGTTGCCGAATGGCCCGATTCCCCCCTCCCCCCTCCCCCCTGCTGCTGCTCTGGCTCCCACGCCACCTTCGCTGCTCTGCCTCTTGTCGGGGCCGACGACGAACCAATCCGTGCGTCGTTGTCCTCTTCCAGCTCTCTCTTTCCACTGAGACCTACCACGTGCGTGTTGGGACGCCGGAGGGGAAGGGGAAGGGGGGGGGGGGGGTCCGCTGCGGACGACGCGGCTGTTGTCAACACTCAACCACACTGTTAGATAATCCCCACGCCTCGATTAGAACACTTGTACGAATGCAGCTGTGGGGAGTCCAGATGAATGTTCCTCAGTAGTTTTATGCGAAAATGTCTGTGGTAAAAAAACGTTTGCAATGGTAACATTTACTTTACATGAACTGCTCTTCGAACTAATAAGAGCTCTGAAAAGGGTCCTGATTTTGTCGGCAAAACTTCCGTCACACTTAACAATTCTAACACGATCCCCTAAGCGGACGAACTTCCGTCCTTTATGCGCTTTCATGTTTCCTTAAATAATGTGAGCATGTGCCTGCGCTGAATACTTCTCTACCGTTTTATATTGCCCTATGAGGCTGTTAGTGAGCTTAACGAAGGTTAACCAATATTTGGTATGAGTCACATCTCATATCGGTGTTTTAGACCGGGACGGCGACAGAACACAAACACACAAACACGTGCATGCTCTCACATTCGCACACGCACATGCACTTGTCGAATGGATAACACGTAAATGATGAAGTTTTTGCCAGAACACACACACACACACACGCACGCACGCACACACACACACACACACACACACACACACACACACACACACACGCACACACACACACACACACACACGCACACACACACACACACGCGCGCGCGCGCCCACGTACGCGCGCACTCGCGCACACGCGCACACACGCACACATACACGCACGCACGTACACCCACATTCACGCGAGCGCACGCACATATCAACTGAGTGTCGAATTATCTGTGTGTATTGCTACCCACAGCACACAATTTTGCAGCCTCTTGGCGTAGCAAAGGCGGTGATTGGATGCGTGCGCGCCTCTTTCGTTTCCAGCGAGCACTCTAGGAGATCCTTGCTGTTCTCTTCCCCACAATGCACCAGACTTTGACTAAAAATGGTATACGCACCGCGACCGTGCGCATGGCCGCAGCATTTGTTTTACTCATCATACAGACTGGCTTTTTAGGGTGCACGATAGGGAAGCAGACTTATTTCAATGGTGTGTGTCTGGGGCAGCGGGGCATTCGACCGCGCTAGCTTTGGGAGATGCTCATTTCAAGCCGAATTTTTAATACCTTTTATCAAATAGACCTCGTTTGAGCAATGATTGTCCCCAACCGTACAATTTTAACCCGTTCCATTAAACCATTTAGAATCCACGTGCCTCTTAACAGCCGTGCTATGTAAGCACCGCCAGAGAAGGGTTCGTTGCTCAGCCTCACGGGGACAGAGCGGTTGCAGACGACAGCTGCAACCCGAAATGCCGCTTCCACAGTAGTAGACTAGGCATTTGCATGAAAAATAAATAGCACAGGTTCGACTCGTAAGGAATTCTGGCGGCAGGCGCTGCTATACGTGCAAGCGCATGTTTGCTCAGTGACCACTGAAGGTGAGGCGTTCACGAGACGCAAACGCCAAAGTCGTCTGAATGGTTCCCGTGTTCCCGTGTTTCCCGTGTTTCGTGCCTTGATAGCGCTGGTCGCACTTCACCGGTGTCGCTGGTTTTGCCTGCGTGGTCGTGACTTCTGTTTTGCAGTAGTGGGCCTGCCGAATTTGCCACGAGATTAAATGCGGCGTCCTTGATCGATAGCTAACCTGAGGGGAACCGCAGATGGCGCGGTCTTTTCTGGAACGGTAACTAAAATGTTAAAAAAAAATTGTGCCTCAGAAGGACGGTGACAGCCCCGTTGAAACATTTATTTCCTATTTACCCCGTCTGCTCCAAATCCTCGAAATCGCTGGCTTCCTCAATGACGTCTTTTCGCCCTGGGAGATATAAACTCTAACCAAAAGTTGGTTGGAGTTTGTAATTATTATTCTCAGTCGTAACTTCCCAACCAGACAGATCCTTTAGCCTCAAGTATTTTCGCTCTGAAATTCGTTTCGGATCACAACACGCCCGTACCACGAGGTTTTGCTTTAGCGCAGCAATGACTGTTTGACTGGCTCTATGATAAAGCAAAGCGGACTACCTGGCAGATTGGAGAAAGCTTTGGCGCTACTTATTATCAGTCTCTGCTTAGAGATCATTTAAGCAGTGCTTTGACTCCTGTCCAAGTTTTAACACGTGCCTTGCGTGATAGCTATAGGCGTTCACCAGCCTGTGTGTATTTTTAGTATTTTATGGGTTTAATTACAGCGGCCCTGTATAAAACAATTTTTTTATCTCAGCGTGGCTCGGCTAACGTTTTTTTGGCCGACGCAGTGTCACACAGAACGTCGCTGAACGCAACGGAGGATTGAAAGGAGATTTTAAGCGGGAGATGTTGATTAGTAAGCTGCCGGTCCCTCGATATGAAAAAATGCCTAGAGACGTTTTAGAGCACGGGCACGCACTTATTATCGGAAAAGGCTCTCAGCCTACGAAACCTACCGCACCGCAATGCGTGGTGGTCCTCACGGAGCAAAGCGCAAGCTGGAACGTTTATAGCTTGTCCCATCTCCAGGGATATACGATGAGGCACGGTGAGGTGCGATAACAGAGATGCGATGAAGGGGAGCCACTGTATATTGGCCCACAGCCTCTAGATCTCATTAAAGAATACTCAAGAAGGAAGTACCAAAACAGGCATTCAGCTATAGCTGTTTAAGGGTCCTAAATGCACCAACGCTCTACCAAATGGGCCAAGCATCATTGCCCAAGCGATGATGCTTGCGTGGTGCACGGAAGCCCATGATTGCTAAAACGACGTGTAAAAAACCCCGTACAGGAAGCCCCGCTCTTCGTGCCCTGTTTTCGATAGCCCTGCACTCACGATACCCAGACACGTTTCCCCTTTTTTGACTGACTTCAACTTCAGCTTAAATACCATCAGTCCGTACGTGTGTATACCTCCATATGTAGTGGTGAACTCAAGCCCCAGGGTGAGGGGGATGTAAACTCCACCTTTCTTTCACCATTCACCTGAATTAGCGCTGCTAAGGGAGGAAAGCATGCCGTTCGCACTGCTACAGTTCGGTTGAAGCGGAGACGCGAAAGTTTGTAACCATATATGAATCAATGCTAGTTGAAAGAAAACGCTCGTCTTCATAAGTTATGTGTCCCTCAGCTTTTGTTTCTTGTACTTTTTTCTTTAGGTGATAGTCGAACCTTATCTTACTATTTCCAGCTCCCTCAGGAACCGAAAGTGACACCCTCTGCTATCGTCGCAGGGGAATTGTTCGGATAAACTGGCATCGGATCGTTCGACACAAGGGTCCTATAGTGAGGCGTGACGTAACCTACCCTAATCTAATGTTAGTGAAAAACGCATCGGTTCCGCACACACGACTGTGAAAGCTTTCGGCTAAGTTCGGTCTACCCATGATGACATTTGGCATAATTTGCGTTATTAAGAAATCGTTTACCAGCAGTACAAAGAAGCCGACATCGTGACACGTGAGTTCGTGGCGCTTCACTTTAGAAGTGTTCACGGATTATTTATTTGATTCGATAACTGCGCATGTTCACAAAAGGAAAATTTGTGGGCGATTCTGGTGACACTTTATTCTTTATCACTTTGTCACTATTTCACTATTTCACTCTGTCCAGGCATTTACTTATTTCTTTCTTTTGAGTATACCTTCGTTCTCTATGTTAGTTCCACATTACTGTCATACATAATGTCAGGCGCATACTGTAGGGCACGGAGTAAGAAAGCTGTGCTTTGGGGATCATATACTGGCGCACTCATTCCCACAAGCTCGTCCATAGATTGTCTATAACGTGTATGATCGATCCAACCGCTCCGTTTTAGGCAAATTTAACTCAATAAATGCCGGTTTTGCCTCAGCCTGTTTTGCTCTCTTGCCTGTTTACAAGCTCTCTTGCCTCAGCAGATTTTGATCAACAGGCATGCAGCGTGGCAGGGTTGTATTTTCAGTGGAGGGGCTTTTTGTGCACCATAAACGACGGAACGACAACTGAGTGTTGCTTACAAAAAATCGGGCTCTTTGCCGCGCAGAGTGTTTATGATTCAAGGAACGCTACGCCTCTCCACCAACCCACCCCGCTTAAAGCAAGACCTCTTGGGCCCGGCCTCAGTGTGAACTGACAATACCCGGGTGGCACGCCAGATCCAGTGACCCTGACCGCTGACAGACGAACACCAGCAGGGAGTCGACGGCCAGAAGCCAAGAGGAGGATTTGAATTTGCTCGAGAAAGTGCGAGCAGAAAACGAAAGTCTACAAGCTGGCGTATTCCCCGGGAAGTAGAAGACACAAGAAAACGTTGACTGACTGGCCTGACTGATTAGCTGACCTTGAAAAGAGATACACGACTGTAGGGAAGCAAGCAGCATCTCTAAAATAAGCCATTCAGTGGAGAAAGCACGAAAGGACGAATCGAACCAACCGCCCATTTTCAACAACTGAGTCATAAATGAGCCTAAATTACGGGACAAATCCCTAAACAACACCGGCGCAGGCTTTTAAATGCGTGTTTGGAAGCTTTTCAAGGGCTGATGCTTGAAAACTTACAATAAAAACTGAACTTTTCAAATAAAACTGGACTGTCTCCACTAACGTGCAACCTGGGGAAGGACGAAGCATGCAGTGTGTAAGTGTATTCAAAGATTGTAAGTCTCTCTCTGGCCGGACGACGCGCGCTGATATACGTGACATCCCAATTACGGAGACGGAGGAGAAGGGAAATTCGAAATGGAGAAGTGCAAAATTTAGTTAAAGTGAGTACGGAGCGAAATAGAAGCAAGCAAGCAAGCGCAAACAAAAAAAATACTGTCCCGGTGTGTTATTTTAGTACGTGTTTTTGCCCATGGAGATGAAACGTTCTAGCGCGAGGAGTTGGAAAACGAGTGTCCTGGTGTGTTCTTTTAGTAGGCGTTACGTTCTAGCGCGATGCTTTGGAAAACGAGTGTCCCGGTGTTTTAGTACCGTGACCACATGAGAATACGACGACGAACGACGGCGATGACATGAGACGACGACAGCCCGAGCCCCTAAGGTGCTTCGCCCCTAAAATTTATGGATCTTGTACACCTCCCCCAAAATACGAAGGCGACAATAAAATGCGCCCATGCACTCCGTACGGATGGTTAGCCAGCGAACCTGCAACTTGTGCCTCCGCCCGCAGCGCCACCGCCCTTGCCCGCCACTATCGCTTGGACTGCTCAACGCAGCAGCTCGCTGCGCGCGCACTCTGCTGTGAGAGCCTCTTTTTCGCTGCCTCCGATACGTCATTCCCACTTACCAGCGTCGGTAGATGCGAGGGTGTAGCTACGTCATCCATAAACTGGGCTAATCTCTCTCCCTTTATAACTCCTCTCCAATCCGTTTATTTTTTTCGCGCACGCACATGGTGTTGCTTGATTTGATTGATTGATTTTGGGATTTAACGCCCCGACGCTACACAGGCGATGAGGCGCGCCGTAGTAGAGGGCTCCGGATTAATTTTGACCACCTGGTGATCTTTAACGTGCGCCGAAATCTCGAACACACGGGCATTCTCCGCTTCTCGCCTCCATCAGAAAAGCGTCCACCGCGATCGGGAATCGAACCCGCGTCCTTGGGCACATGGGGTTGCGTCAGAGGAGTTATCTGCATACACGGGACCGGTGGATTTTAGGGGCGAAGCCCCTTCGGGGCTGGGGCTGTTGGCTTCTCCTGTCGTTGTCGTCGTCGTAAGCGACATTCGTCTCATGTAGTCACGGCACTAAAACACCGGGAAACTCGTTTACGCGTAGCGCTAGAGAGCTCCGTGCTTCAAAGACAAGAGACTATTACAGCAAAGCTGTATACCTGTGCCGCCAAAAGGTTTCATGTCCGTTGGCAAAAACGCCAAGGCACCAAGATTACACTTATACACTGCATGCTTCGCCCCTCCCCAGGTTTCACGTTAGTGGAGATGGCCCGGGATTTTTTCTTTGGCATAGCCGTATAAAGCTTCGCCTTAAAAATTACCCCAGCCTCAACTTCTGTTGAGCCCGACGTAAGTCGAAGCAGTCGTACGGAAGACGTTCGAGGGGAACCTGAGCCTGTTGCAGACGTTCCACGAGGTCTTGAACGGGTCGCTGGGCTCGAAAACTGGTAGAAAGCGAAGGGCTTCTCGAAGAGCGGCCGCTGGGGCGGCTGCAGCTGCTGCTCGGCTACCCTTTGGCGCTGCCCCAGAGCGGGCACCCTTTCTGCGGCGTTTAGGCGGCTATCGGCTCGCGCGGGCTGTCTTGGCAGCACTGGGTCTTGGCAGCAAAACGGCGTTGGGCAGCCCCGTCGCGCTTACAATTGGGAACTGGGGATTCGGACTCGATGAGCAGTGTCTCCGCGCCGCGGCAGCGCTTGTAAACACTGTGAACTCGTCGCGGAGAACATGAGAAGAATAGGAAATTAAAGAAAATAAACGCCTGTCTGCTCACTCGTATATCCGGTCCTAGAAGCCTGTCGCTTTTGGATGGAGTAGTGGGCAATGAAGGGAGCAAAGGGGCCGTATTTTTTTTCTTCGTCCCACCTGCGGCATGCACCGTTAATCAGAACTGCAGCACACAAGAAGAAATTTTGGTAACTAGGTAAACAAGGTGAACGGTATTGTTCTGCACTGGAGGTGCTGACAGCGCCGCTTTACGGCTCGGATTTCCTTTTTTTTTTTGGCCACCCTTTCTTCGTATATCAATGCGAAGCTCATACGAAGGAAAGCTCCGAGGTTATCAGAATGCGTAGCATGATGCGTAACGCAGGCAGGCGTGACCCTCGTTAGGGGGCGAACTTCCAACGCAGTGCAATTTTTACCCGTGCCCCTGGTGCGTGCGGCTCCCCGCTTCGCGCGCCCAACGCGGCAAGGAGGAGAAATGAGGTAGAATGACGAGGCACAAGCCTGAACTTCGGTTAAGGAAGGAGACTTTATGCAGTGACGGCGGTGCTTTTCGGTGGATGCCCAGGCAATATCTGAAATACCACACCCCACGCGGACGACTGTACTGCTAGTGAAAGAGTCGGTTGTCGCCACCGTTCCCTGCTAGCGCCGCGCTGCCGCCAAGGCTACTTGTGGTGGCAAGAAGATCGGTGGCTGCGTGGGTGTTGTCGTTCCGAGGAAAGAGATGGGGCCTCACCGTTCGCGGCTATTCGCATCGGCTGCTGCGCACCGTCTATGCTTAGTGTTCGCTGGGTTATCCGCGCGTAGCTAATGAAGGCAAATTCAACCATGGTCTTGCATTGGCCCTCGCTGAACATGTTGAAAAAGGGGCCAATTTGGAACGATTTTTAACACGATTTGGAACGATTTCTAACACGGCGCGATCTAAAAGAATCACCCAGTAGGGGTAATATAAAACATGGGGCAAATTAACCTTCTTACGCCATGGGCATGATACGATAAATTTAAAAAAAATGAATAGGCATAATAAATCATTCGAAGAACTCGTATTAGTTTCAGCGGGAGGTATGCGAAGAACGAAAGTTTGCCTCCCTTGGCGACAGGGTGATAAGTAGTTTTATCGAGTCCAATTTCGGCTCTGTTTAGACTACAATGTCACACCGATAGACGCATTGCCTCTGTACCAAGTTTGAAGCCCTCGAAGAGCGAAAATCATGCTGCCCTGATCCTTATCGGGGTGTACAACTTCATTTGACCCAGCTGCTGCTTGTGGATTTTGGCCCGCTATTAACCAGAACAACGCTTTCCTGTCGCGTAGAACACAACTACGCTTCATACTCCCGCATATTTTGTCATGATCAGCGGCCCATTCTTCACCAATGGCCGAACTGCTGCAGCAGAAAGCTTTGCATTTTAGGGGCGGAGTAACTTAGGACCGCACAATGTCCGTCTGCATCCGTGCGCATAGAATTTACAATCGCAAAAAAACAAAAACCGCGTCTAATAGACCAGACAGAGTTATGGTCCGTCGTCTTACCCATTGGGCTACGACCGTGAGTTACCAGCCAAGCGTCAAACGGCTTACTCCCTCGCCTGTAACGGTCCCCGTACTCCGCACCCTCGCCATCATCCATGGAGGGGAGATTCTGCCATTTTTCTGTGGTTCCTCGCCTATCCCGCGTTTCACGCTGGTTATTGTTACAAGCGCCTTGGGGCAAGGAAAAATGATCACGCCTTTTAAACATTCTGAGCGCTATGGCTTCGCAGTGCCCCGCTTTTGGCAGGGAGCACCTCTTTGCGTGACGCGTTCAGCGCCTCTGTCGGCCGTGGTGGCCAACGGTTCATAACACGGGGCGCGCCGTCACACGATCCCGCTCGCCTCGGAAGCGAAGGGTGGAACGGCCCAGCCATAGCGCGCCAGTGCCCCTCCTGGTCAGCGCTGAGAGCGCGCCCGAACGCGCAGACCAGTGCTCGAGGTGGCGCACCTGAGCCGCCGTCAGCGCGACGGCCAGCGTGGGCACCTGAGCCGTGGCGTCAGTGGCGCGTCCGCGCTCCATGCCGCGGGCGCAGCTGACGCGGCCGCTCGGCGCGAGGCCCAGCTGTTTCTGCGATCGCGCGCAGCTGCTCCCGGCAGGCGTGCTCCAGGTACACGCTGCTCCAGCATCTGGCTGCCGCCGCCGCCGCGTCTCTCCCCTCCGCGCGACCTCGCAAAGCACACACATCGCGCACAGCGCGCGGCTCGCACACGGGGCGCACGCGCCGCTTCCGTGGTTCACGCGACCGGCCGACGGCTGTCGACTCGGCCAGCAGCAGCAGCAGCAGCACAGCTCCCCGGGCATGCACCTGGGCCTCGCGCTGTCACAGCCAACCCCGGTACGGATCCTTCTCCCAGGTATCCCTGGCGCGAGCCACTTCACCGCGCCATCCGTGTGTGCACTGTGTGCGCGTGAGTGGCTCTTTACTTTCTCCTTGCCCGTATCTAATAAAGCTAAAGGCCCGGTTACGGCGGCCTCCTCAATCGAGCTGGACTCAAAGTCAGGCGGCTTTTCCACCCCACTATTCGTACCACAGAGCCGGGCCTGTCTTGTGCAAAGCCCATATTTTCGGTGGGTTTTTTTTTTGTTTTCGTTTTTTGTCCCTGGCTCAAACCGAGGCTTTGTATCTTCACAAGTCGCCACAATGTTGTAACTGTCGTTGCTAAGGCTGGAGGAGGCTCGTAAAAGGCTTCGTTATGCATGCCAAAAGCTCAGGTTTAGAGTAAAGAAGGCGCTGGGGACGTCTTTACACGCGAGGGACCCTTCCACTGCTCTTCCCGCACGGGCCACAATAATAGAGAACGTGCGGGAAGTGCGTGCGCTGTGGTCGCGATCAGACGCAGTGACCACATTGCCTGACTCTGTCCACTCCAATGTTGCGTATTCGATTGGAGTGGAGAGCTCGATGTTTCGTTCTAGCGGCGTCTGGGTTGAGTTTGATCATGTGCCCGCTTGAAGCATCTTCTCCGAGCATTCGGCCCGTTGTTCGCGTGGCAACATATCACAAGTAAGGATGGCCACCCTCGGTATAACAATGTGCCATGCGCACATGAATATATAATGTAAGAGAAACAAAGGCGCATTCTTGGATGGATGTGGCATTTGTGACGTTCCTGCCAGGCTGTTGCTCCAGGAGTGTTCCAAGACGCGTAAGAAGTACGCACTCTGTGACTTTATGAAGAAAGCGTATCTCGAGCCCGGGAAGCACCAGAGTTTCCCCAAAGAACATTGGGAGAGGGGTCATTTCCAACTCTTAGATTGGCACGAACTTGGTAAATTCTCCTGATAGAACTTAAATGTGAAAGGAAATCTTCCCTTTACATATTTTATCAACTCTGCTTCCACGAGGTGGCTTTTTAAGTCAGGTGCGCGGGAAAAAAAAAAGGGGGTAAATTTGCTCGCTGCCAGTGTCGCCCTTGGTTTCACCCCCTTTGTCGAAAGATGTGTGCGCTACAGAATCCTGACATTAGCGTTAACAAAGTTGCATTTCCCCCGATACATACCCAAAAGGGCACTGAAGCGAGATGTAAACATTGCATAATTACGTTATCGGACTAATTCTAGAAGGCGGTTGTCAGTCTCCGATTTCGTTTCGGCCTATTTACGCACATAATGTTTTAATGAGAAAAGTTCGCTGTGAAGCGTCGCTGCCCTCGCGCCATCTCCCCGCCGATTGGCGGACGTCGGCTTTGACGACACGCTGAGAAGCCCGTAGGGTTGAATTTAACGAATTGTTAGCGTGCTTAACCCGTACATAAAAAATCTACGTGAACAAATAAACCGTCGGTTTTAACAATTTAGTGGGTGGAAGTCAAAATTTTAAGTCTTAGATGGCATGAAAACTCGGTGGGAACCCGTGTGACGTCATCATTTTGGTAGCTCCTAGCAGCGGCCGTGAATGGCGCGTGTTTCTTTGCCTTCCCCTACCTGTTAAGGCTCAAGACTTTTGCTAGGTAGTCTAAGAATTAAATACAAGTGCTAAAGTGCACAATGCAGCCACAGAAGGGACTCCGACTAATTCACTTCAGTGCCCCTTTAATACACGAAAAGTTATCTGGGGTTGACAGGCGTAGCCTCAGCTGCACACTGGCCAGTGGTCTGCCTGGGAAGCGGCCCCGAGTCCGCGCATCCCACAGAAATGGCGGCGATTTAGTACCTCTGGTGGGCCGGGCGGTGGAGCGGGGCAACGTCCGTCAGTTGCATCGAGCTTGTCTTGTGGCGTGAACTCTGTGCTACATCAAAACATGTCTGTACGTCGGTCGCCACAAAAGCGTCCATTTCGTCATGGTGTTGGCGGACTTCCAAAACGACAGCGTGCTGAACTCGAGGGGGCTCTTGCCTTGCCGATAATTCAGCGAGGAAGGCAGGCCGACGCGTTAACGATGGACAGGTTCCAGATCATTATTGTCAAAATTATTGTCAAATTTATTTTATTTAATCTATATTATTATTATTATTATTATTATTATTATTATTATTATTATTATTATTATTATTATTATTATTATTATTATTATTATTATTATTATTATTATTATTATTATTATTATTATTATTTTGTATAAATTTTCTTACTTAACCGTTTTTTATTCGTCCGCCAGTCCAAAGATCCATCGGCTGCACCTGGGCACGCCAGCAAACTATTGTTTTATTTATTATAATCATTTCCAGTAGCTATTAGATGGTGCCTGTTCGCTTATGTAACTGTATCGTGTCGACACGTCGCGAGGCTGAAAGCTTCCTGCTTCGCTATTGGATGGCGATTACGGATATACCTAGTGCGGTCAGCTCGAATGCGGCACGTACGCAGGTTAGCGTCATTGCCACTTTCGAAATATGCGCATCATTTGCGGTAGCTTGGCTGCACGGTTGCTTGCAATGTGGGCACTGCCGCTCCGCACGCTTTAAATGGATGTGTCCCTATGTGAACATACGGGGTTTCCGAATCCCACAAGCTTAACCAAGCACCACGGAGTCTATACTAATACTCGTGGGATCCAGCTGGTAATACACCGTGAGCCGAATTTTGCTGGTCCTAAACTAGCGGTAAGCTTTGGACGACTTAAGAAAGGCAGAATAATGTGTGGCCACGTCTCGAGCAGCTTAATTCAGATTGTACACCGTGCAAGTAAAGAAAGTTCAGCGCTTAAACCCTGAAATGGTTTCTCTTTTGCCTTATTACTGATATCACAGTTCGGAGAAAGGAGGTTAGAGCATTGAAAATGCAGCATTTTTTTAGGAGTGTCTTTTTTTTCTTGGTATACTGCTCACGCGCGGGTACAGTTACCGATGTTATAAGAACGCCTAAGCGAATATTGCCGCCATACAAACTGCATTAAACAGGAGTTTCATTTATAGCATGGACAGAAACGCATGAAGTCACGGTGCATCCGTGTTTGTGCACACGCACCCACAGTAATTTCCCGTAACCGGGGACAACACGAAACATACATTCAGCTCAGCTCGCATCGTAACCTTGACGCGCGGTTACTGTGTGAGTTATAACTGCAGCGCATTTGAGGAGAAACTTCGGTGATGCGTATGCCAAACAACGATCCAGCTTTGAAATTTTTGTGAAGGTTGATTTCTTGGACGTGTACTTTAGGTTAACATTTCGCAAGATAAGCATTAATGCGTGCCCAGTGCAGAAAATATTGATTGATTGTAGGGTTCAACGCGCCGACGCAACGCAGGCGATGAGGCGCGCCGTAGTGGAGGGCTCCGGATTAATTTCGACCACCTGGGGATCTTTAACGTGCGCCGAAATCTCGTCCACACGGGCGTTTTTGCTTTTCGCCTCCAGCAGAAGAGCGGCCGCCGCCCAGTGCAGAAAATAAAAAATTAACAAATTTAAAGCAATTAGTTATTGCTTGTTGCATACTGTCTTGAATATAACGTCCGCCTTACCGTAGAGCCCACTTGCACAATCAACACACACCCTGTTATCAAAGTTCGCTTTTGATATGGCCCATCTTACATTGAACGCCCGCTTTGAACGACATCGTATCAGAAAAGAAACCCAACCGGAAGAATAAAAAGAAAAGGAACAGAACAGTGTGAAAAATGTTGTTGGGGGGACTGCTATAATGTTTGTTCCTTATCTCTCCACAGAACAGACAAGCAAAACTAGAACAGATAAAAAACTGGACAGTTTAGTTGGGGATAAAACCATGCGTCAACTATATGCAACGCCTACCTTTCAGAGAACATTCCGCTACCACCAGGCAGCCATGCCATTAAGCAAGGGGACAATACCGGTTGCCGCGCGCCGACACAGTGCACGTTGACACGTTCAGCTCGTATGCATGATTCCCCCCGCCGCGACTGTCATGTTGAGTGTGCCAGTGTGGTGCTATTAATGCGGAGCTCTAGATAGCAATAGCTTCAAGCCGCGAGCACTGTAGTCTTGTAAAAGATGGTTTAAGCCACGCTGAGCTTAGCTGGTGGGTCATCGAGAAGCCCCAGAGCGCTGCGCTCGACGGGCTGACATTCTTTGGCTGCAAAACAGGCAGTGCAGGTTTTGTTCCTCCGTCAAATTGTGTAATATAAAAAAGTGTAAATGACTAGAATTGCGCTGTCTACAACAAGTGGCGCCGAGCGCAATAACCTTGCTATGTGCTGCAGCCCATAGTGAGTTTACTGTGGTCGGTGCGCCCTCGAGATTTCACCAGGGGCAGAGCCAAGTTGCCGAAAAACAAGTAAAGACCCCGGTTTCCCTCATTTCACCGGTTTCCCGGTGTCCACACATTGCACTGACGAAAGAGGTTTACTCACGATGGCAAATAGGTCGCCCTCACGGAGACCGCTGTGCCCATTCGCCCTCGTGTAGAGTTTGCGCCTCTCCCTCGCGATGAAAATGCTTCGCCCCGGGCTTGGCCACGTGAGCGGTAGCTGTTGCTTCTCGAATGTTTAACAGAAACCGCTGTGTCACCGCCGTCAAGCAAGCGGTGCCTCTTCCGAGCTCCTATGCGTACCCTGCATGACGTGCGCGCGCAACCGACAGGTGTAAGAGCGGCTGGCAGTGGAGCTGTTGTTGTGCATATATGTAGACTAGGGCGCGTGCATTGCTCTCGCGAAAATGGCTGCAGTTGTGGCGCTCTTGTGCTCGCATTTGACCGAGCGAGAACCCCCGGCCTGCGTTGCGCAGGACACCCGTTGATCTGACGACCCCTCGCCCACCGGAACTGTCGTTGGCGGTCTGCGCTCACTGAAACGTCGAGGATGTGACTGCGAGGGACAATGTACGGCGCACTGGGAATCTTTCGCTGGAAGGGCCGGGATCGCTGCTGTACGTATACGCGCCCATGCGCTCCCCTGCTGCAGGCTGCTTCTTGAGGTCACGCAATAGCGGGGACGCGAAAATTCACTATTGTTATACACGCAGAAAAAGGGAATAATATGTTTTCTTCATATGCTTGCAACGGAAACGGAACGTTTTATTATTAATCGGATTAAAATTTGTTGGAATGTGAAGCAGGGGGTGAGGATGTTGTGCAACGCGCAGAAAAACAGGTTATAAGTACCTAAATAAATTGTATCTTGCCTTCTTTTATATTATTGATTGCGAGTCGCTACTGATCAATCTCTACTAAGCCACTCGGCAAAAATTAAAGGGAAATTAGGCCACTGGGCACATGGGGAAGGAACGCCTCGTCACTCTGTGGCAAATATAGTACATAGAGTCGTCATAGTATTTCGTGCCTTTGATTAAATGAGATATATTAAATATTTCATCCAGCCAATAAGCATTTCTGGACAATGTTTCTCTTCGCCCACCCTCCCCTCCGAGAAAGAAAGGGTGCGGGGCTTCTTTTTTTGTGACTTTTCAGCTCTCCTTTTCAGTCCGCCTGTCAAGCCACTTGCAATCTGAAGAAAATGGCCGGTAAAGGCAATATAGTCTCCTCGCGTTTCCTGCCCAGCGGGTATCGCGCTTTCTCAGGATTTCGCGCTACCGGCGTCCGCTCCGAAAGCTCTCGCAGTGTAAAGCATTTCTATGTTGTCCTTCACTGGGAATAGCAACCAGGACCCACTGCTTCCCAGGCGAGAACCCCACGTGATGGTTCCACTCTTGATTTTAAGCACCCCTCCGAGGTTTCACAATTTTGCTGAGCGAAAAGGCGATGATGAAAATTCCCCGACGATTGCGACACTACCTAATGCAAAATTTGAGCGTAGCAATTTATTTGTTCTGATTTTTCGATAAGTGAGGCAGAGGATTTGCTTTCGGGTCCTCTCGGTGGCGGCGTTTTGCTACTACTTCGAGAGCCCAAACCTCTTGATTCTGGCATTGGCAGCGCTGAGCCTCTGCTCGGGAAGCTCGTCTAGCGGCAGCGGCCGACGAAGCGCTTTCACCGGTTGCGCCGCTCATTTTTCAGGAAGAACTGGCTGATGTTGTTTTGTATTATGAAATAAGAGAACGTTGTGAGTAGCACGGCGGCAACTGTATGCCGCGCCACATTGCAAACTGAGCGGAATGTCTCGTGACTACCGTGATAATCGGAAGATTCGTGGAAGGGAGCGCGATGGGGGGGGGCGTTTCGCAGCAGTCGCCGCTGTTGACCTGGTGCCATCTTTTAGCTGGTCTCCGCTGTGGAGCGCGTCACTTGCGGTAATCTGTTTTTCTCCTTTCTCTTTCGCCCTTCACTCCTCCTTCGCGATCCCTGCCTTCGCTATCACCGCCATTCGTTTTCCGCTGCGATCAGGGTTCACTGGCTCATCTCCCTGTGGTCGTCTTGCTCCAAGTTCCCTCGGTTATGACACCGCTCATCCACGGGAACGGGCTCTAAAGTACCAGCGGTCCACTACGCCGAACAAGCGGCAGCCAAGTGAAAACCAGCTTGCGTTGCTTATGTACGCTTCCCGGTAGTGAGCGCCCGCAGATATGTGCTCTGCTAATTTACATGCAGCTTTCGCTGTACTTTGCACAACGCATGCCGACAGCATTTGTTTAGACTTCTTTACTGCCCCCCCTCCCCCTCCCCCCCCCCCCCCCCGCGCGCCGTAATTTGGCCATCACATCTCTTTGAAGCAACACTTTCTCGATGAACTTCATGCGTGCGTGCGCCTGTGCTAGTGTGTCTCCGTCCCGTTCACGAGCACGCGGATCTGGATCAGGATGCCGTTGCTCATTACTCTCCTCACGTTTTAATAAGTGCTGGAATCCACGCGTTAAGGACGCCATTTCCAACCTACCGAAACCCTGTGCTCTGCTTCCAGCATTGTGTAGCCACATGCTCAAAAAAGCTGCACAATCCTGCTAAGTTTACCGCGGCTAGCAGTTGTGAGTGTTTTGTCAAGATCGTGTCCAGTACTAACGTAGCGTCGCTTTCCGAAAGCGTGCCGGTCGTAGATAAAGGGGCTTTGCAACACTTGCGCTAAACGCTTTCACTCTTTCCTTTGGGTCTGGAAGCGCTGTGAAAGCTTTAGTTATCGCCAGCACAAGGTGGCACTGCGTGATTTGCTCGTCGCATCAGATCCGCCTGCCGTTTCTGCTTTGCTTTTGCGGCGAGTTTTTTAAAAGGGCTACCCAATGCGTTTATTGCTGCAACTGAAAGTAACCCGGCCAACAGGTGCTACATCGCTCTAATGACCTAATTCAAGTCACCGAAGACCGCCACGGCCACGAAAGAGAGAAAAACCATATGAGCAAGTTTACCAGTTACCTGATGGGCATAGATAGCAATTTTTGGCTGAGGTACTTGAACAATACAGGAAAAACAGCAATCCAAAGACACGTTCCCTCTCCTGGCGTAAGGTTGCTGCAAACGACCGAACGAGAAAAAGACGGAGAGAAAAAGGCACATTGGTCATTTCGGAAGACCAAATCTCGAGCGTTGTCGTCACGTGCCCCTAAGAAGGTCGCTGCGCTGCCGACGTCTCTGCGGGAAGGGGAGTTCGTTTGCCACACTAATCTTTTAGGGACGAAGCCCCTTAGGGTCTGGGACTGTTGGCGTCTCCTGTCGTCGTCATCGTAATCGTCGTTCGTCTCATGAAATCACGGTACTAAAACACCGGCAAACTCGCTAACACCTCGCGGTAGAACGCAAAGGCGTACTAAAAACACCGGAACACTCGTTTACGCCTCACGTTAGAGAACTTCGTGCTTCAAAGACAAGAGGCTTTTACAGCAAAGCTGTATACCTCTACCCCCAAACTGTTTCATCTCTGTTGGCAAAAACGCCAAGGTGACAAGAATGCACCTATACACTGCTTGCTTCGCCCCTCCCCAGGTTTCACGTTAGCGGAGATGGCCCCGGTTTTTTTTTTTACACCTTTATTGGCTACAAATATCTTGTGCCATGGTCAACGCCCTTTGAAGGTGTTTGCCGTATGGGGCTCGGAGGAAATGGTGTTAAGGCAGAAGTGTGAGTGGAGTTGCACAGCATATTAGTACCGTAGTCGAACGCAACGTCGTCGCAAAGTACTCGCGAGGGCCGTACTCCTACGGCGGTGCGTGCCCGCACGATGCCGGCGAGCTTTGCACACACTCGTGCATTCAACACGTACAACAGATTTACAACTCCTCCACGTATCAGGCAACCAAGGAAATCAGCTAATGACAGGAGCAGAGCGAGCATATACTTCCTCAGTTGCGTATCCTGTACCGCCTTCAGCGCAACGCTTAGCCACAGGACGACATCCATGGTCACCGAACTTGCCGCTCTGCGGGCTGCTTTCGCCTACATCATCGAGCAACCAGCACGTCAGTGGGCAATCTTCACGGATTCTCGAGCGGCCCTTCAGTGCTTAAAATCGTACCCGAAAGAACAGCTTGTTTTAGACATCCATGCATTGCACTTACAAGCTCTAAATGCACACCATCATGTAGAGCTTCAGTGGATTCCTGCCCACTGCGGTATAACTGGAAACGTCAAGGCGGACACTGCGGCATCGATAGAGCATGATCTGCACGGGCCAGTGATACCGATACCGTTCTCCAGAAAAGATGCTTCTGCCCTTGCGTCCAAGGCTGCCTGGAGATTTCAGCGATCCATGTGGGCTGTTGCGCCGCATAATTACGCGCCGCTTCACTCCATAGACCCGCACGGGACCTTTAGGATGCCTGAAGGACTTTCCAAGCATGACGAAGCGGTTCTTCACCGTGTGCGCCTAAATGTCGCTTACACCAATTACTTTCGATTCAAGACGAAACAGGCCGCTTCCCCCTTGTGCACTCTTTGTGACAGGCGCGAGGACTTGAACCACGTGCTATGTGAGTGTACGCGGTATAGAGCCGCCAGAACGTCCCTTTTAGTGTCCTTGGGTCTTCCGCTGTCTAGAGGCCTAACTCTCAGTGACGTGCTAGGCCCTTGGACGAACTCTAAACGAGCATCTCGAGCGACAAAAGCTCTACTGTCTTTCCTGCGAAGCACAGGACTTGATCAGACTCTTTAAACAGGACTCTCTTAATGAGCGCGTCATCTTCATCACAGTCATTATCATCATCTCTTCATCGATTTCTTCTTTTTTTTATACATCTGGTGTAGCAAGCTAGGCGCCTTGGCCAGGCTAACCTCACCAGTATCATTAAAGACTATTCTCTCTCTCTCTCTCACCTTACAGAGTGTGTGCTCTCCTTACTTTTGTAACCTTCAGAGAACAACCACTTTCTAGAGTCGGCGAAATCGCAGTACACACGAGCCGGTAGGCGAGCTTACAAAAACTATTTAACAGTAAAGCAGAGTTCCCATTTTTCTTGCCCTCTAACGTTTCACCGTAACCAACCAACGCCTAAACACCCATTCCATACCCTTCCAACACTTGACAAAAACAGGAGTTGTTCAGTCTGTCACAACACTTTTCGCTGCCCATAATGGGTGTAAAACCAAAAATAACGGTGTTGACAGTTTCATACCAGGCGTGTAATCACACCCATTAAACACCTCTATAAAGAAAAAAAGTTCATATACAGTTCCTCGAGCCTGGCGCAGTAGTACGTAAAGAACGTTCACGAAAAGCTGCAGCACGCGCGTGCCCCTGACACGACTGTGCATGCACGCGGTGGTACCAGATTCAAACTGTCCAAAAAAAGTGAAAACAGGTGTTTAGCACTCCGCGGCGCCGTTCTGCGAGCTAGGTTTGCCGGCCTGCAGACCGCTGCTTCGGACGATGCCTTTAGAAGCAAAAGCCCTAAAATTTTAAAATTTCAAATGCGCGTTGCGCGCGCACCTACTCGAGCTCAGTAAATGGCTTGTCAATCAGATATCATTCGAGGAAAACAAGTTTGATACGGGTGAAGCCCACAAAATTCTGATAGCTCACCCGAGCACGCTTCCGACCCCATCTGCTGAGGACGACAACCGTAGCAATCAACTTTGCGGCTTTTTTTTTTCTCGTTTTACTTCTGTACATAAAAAAAGGCACATTCTTGTTGAGGAAATTCTAGCACAACGTATCGACAGTGGCGCTCTACTTTAGCCGCAATGGGCAAAAAGATAAAAACAACAAAAAACAAACCCATAGCCTAGCCTAATTTTGACAGCGGATGACCCATATACAGAAGCCTGCGAGCGCTGCGACGTCGCCACAAACCCCGCCAAGGACTCTTGCTTTTAGCGGTAACAGACTATTAAGTTACTTAGTACACCATGACTAAGCTATTTCTGCTCAAAAGCTGTTACCCGAGACAACTGCCATTCTAATGTCCCATTCCCTTGTGGATAGCTCGGCTCGCATTGGGTAGGCCTCGGATATGCGATAGCTTCTTACAGCTTAAAGAACGGAGCTCTGGTTATATTGTTTGGAGAATAAGCCAATTAGAGTCTCATAAGTTCAAGATCGGTGTACGGGAAAGAGGTGGCAGCACTGTCGAAATGGTTCGCATGACGAACACGCACACACAAGCCCATCTGACAGTATTTGTTCATCGCCAACCTCGCAGCGAAAGATTATTTAGGAATTCGCTATCAGCTGACTCGGCTTAGGGGTTAAGGTGATCCTTTAGGGTCACCCTGTCATTCTCGTGCCTTTAATTCATTCTGGTGCCTTTTTTTAATTTGTAGTGAGTTTGATAACCTCATTGTTTGTTTCTTTTTTGTGTTCAGCAGGAGCTGCACCTGTTGTTGTCCCCGCCTTTAGATTACGAGATGTGGTCCCTACACCTTACAGTGTGTCCAACCCAAGCGTTACAAAATTTTGATAGCATTCAACACACGCTGCGAGGAACCACCGTGGGTTCGAGCCAGTTAGCAACGCTTCTAGACCGAAACACCGCTGCGCCAACTCAACGCATGCGTCCTCTATTCGACAGGTCGCCCAGAGTAGGACGAGAGGCGTTTATTAGAAGCCAAACTCCCGGTTGCAGATACGTACTTCCCTTAGGTGGGAAGGAATGAAGAGGCGCAACGCGCAAGTGAGCACGTCGTCGCCGCGCTGGCCACAAGGCTCAGCAGTCAGGGCTAAGTCCGGATGGGCTCACAGCAAAGAGAGAGAGATATTAGTCCGTCCGCTCAAACGCACATATCGCATGGCGTAAACGTCAAGTGCTAGACACAGCCTAGAAGTAAGCGTCAGGAGAAGAGGAGCAACCCAAGGCACGATCCGGCAGCCAGAAGGCGTGCGGACGTTCCGGTACAACAGAGAGTTGACCGGACACTAAGGAAATCGAGACGCACCTGAGGATGTCCCCGGAGAGGTCTCCCCAGTGACCTCGACAAAACAACCACAGCAACAATGAAAAAGCATAAAGGAACGAAGAAAACTGAGTAACGACAAAGAGCTTCAGCACAGTAGTGAAAACTGGTATTTAATCGTTAAAAAAAGAAAATATACTGCATTTCCGTATCAAGAAATGTTGGGGCATACTTATATTCCCCGGGCTAATGTTTCCGTCCTTCTCAGGGATTTATTTATTTATTTATTTATTTATTTATTTATTTATTTATTTATTTATTTATTTAGTACTGATGGCCGATGGGCTTACATAGTGGATTTTATCATTTTAACAGTGTGGCGGTTACAGTATGGATTTCACAGTTTTCTTTCTTTTTTTTTTTTGCATCCTTACAGAGTATGACACAACGCAAGCGCGCTACACACAATGAATATTGCATGCGAAACATAACTTATGAAGTGACGGTGAGCACATGCTTAATATTGTACAAATCAAACAATGTATACAATGCGCCGAAACAGTAACGTAGAATTGAAAATCTAAAAATTGCATGGCTAAGAGCTACCGTCTGGCGCGAATGTAATTCAATATATGCAGCATTTTCAAATTGGCTTGGGGAATCCAGTTTCGCAATTTCCCGTGGTAGTGTGCTCTATGCTTCGATAGCACGTGAAAAAAACGCAATTGAAAATGCGTGTTCTCGCAGCCATGGACGGTATTTCATCGGGATTATTGCGTCTGACCGCCTTGTTGACCTTTTCTGGATGCAACCTTCAGTATTTAGATTGGAACAATAAGGACGAAAGAAGGAGAGAAATTTTAGTCCAGCAACAGTTTCGTTCGCCGTTGGCAGAGCGTCGACAAGTTCAGCTTGCTTATAAACGCAGTGAAATAACCTCTTTTTGGTATTTTGAAAGGATAAACCGCGCAGCTCTACTCCAGAGCGTAACTGCAAGCCGGCCTAGTTGAATTTATGTGTCTTGACAAATAGCGCAGACAAACGGTAACAAGAAAGGGCGCACCGACAGACGCCTGTCCGTGCGTCGTTTCTTGTCCCCGTTCGTGTGCGCTAATGGTCTAATCCGGATTTTTTTTTTAATTTTATCATTTTGGTTCTTTTTGAAGGAGACCACACAACACTAGGGTATCCGAACATATGACGTAGGAGAGTTAAGTAGGCTGTCCATTTCAAACCTGAAGGGGTATTTTGTAAGCTCCGCGTTAACTGCTAAAGCTTTGACAAAGCCAAAGCTCAGCTGCACACTTTGTTAATGTAGATATTTGGGTTTTAATCATTGATAACGTTACGCCTAAGTATTTGAAGTAAGCGCCCTTCTATAGAAGTTCACCGTTTAGCTGTTAATCGAAAGAATTTTTTCCTGTTTTCTCGAGTATAGTGTGTACGCTGCTTTACGCAGTTTATTTCCATTCTGTACTTTTCACTGCCAGCCATTGATCACCTTCGAAGCTTAATTGGTTGCGATCTGAGTCTCCGGACATGAAATATTACGAGTTCAGTAGGCAGTCATCGGCGAATAGTTTTTGTCCAGTTTTTCTGTTATGCCAGTAATGTAACATGTGAATAGAACAGGGTTCAGGACAGAGCCATAGAGCACACAGGCACAATTACTGATTCGAATCTGTCGAATTTGACAAATTGGTTTGCATAGCAAAATATGAGTTTATTCATGTGACATAATCGTATAAACACCATCACTGAGTAAAACTTGCACTGAGTTTTTAGTGCAAGACGCAGTCCAAGGCTTTGAAAAGGTGTAAACATTGGCATCCATTTCTCCTTGTTCGTCTATCGCCTTGGCCACGTCGTGAATTGTTGAGTTGCGTAACCGTAGACAAACACCTTCTAAATCCATGCTGATGCTGGTTCAAAGCACTGGAGATTTAAAAAAGAATTGATAGGATATGCTCCAAAAAATTTAGGATATGCTCCGTGTACAGGTGATCGGTATTGGTTTTGTAACTTTCGGCTCTATGTTTACCACAGAATGTGTGGATAGTCACTACTCTCATAATCAAATAATTCTGCGGCATACATACTGTTTTCCCGATTCTTTAAACATAATCAGTATATATATTTCGAGGACCTTTCTACGTAGCGTCTCAAAAATTAATTCGGTATACCACCTTGGCCAACTGATGTTGCGGATCTGTCTTGAGCAGAGATGGAAGAATTCCTTCGTCTAAAAAATTGTTTCCCCTTGTAGGGAGTGCGCAGATAGTACTCGGCCTATTGAAATGTTATGTCGGCAGCTCTCACGAAGCGCGCACAAAATGGAAAGAAAAATTGTGCTGTTTGTTAGCCAAGGGTGAATTGTTAGTAATAACATTTTCAGAGTCAATTATACAGCTTGCGTTTTCGTTGTATGGAGACAAACGACGCCAAAATCGTTGCGGAGAGGCTTTTACGAAGCCAGCTAGTGTCAATGAATATTACTTTACCTCTGCGCACTGAAGTTTTTTCTCTGCATGTCCGAGAAAGACGCCAGATCTCAAAGTGGTTCCGTTTTTTTTTTCCTTTTGCGTTTTAGCTGCCGTTTAAATTGTATGGTTGCTCGGTTCACCAAAGAGTTTTGTTTCTACATTGTTCCTGGTCGTTTAAGCACAAATTTTGTCCCAGTTATGGACAACAGCTCTAAACTGGTTCCACAGCGCCTGTGTCAGTTGCTCCATCAAGACTGCACAATGACATTTCCACATAATCGGAAATGTTCATGTCATAAGCTATAGAAAAGTCATTTACAAAGACCGGTTGTTTGTGTGTTCTTTAGTGGCAGAACATCCTTCTTTGAACAAACAAGTTCGTGGTCACTCAGCGCTTCATAAATGAAAATTTTATAATCGTTGATCTCACTTTTATTGGAAACCGGGTTCAATAAGGATCCCCGAGTTGCTCTAATTCTTGTGACTTCATTCGCCACTTTTGTAAGACCATTACTGAAAGTAATATTCATGAATGTATCGCAATGATTGGTAGAGGCACGGCCTATTTCAAGTTCATTCCAAACTAAACCGGGTAGATTAAAATCCCCTGCCGTGGTGAGACGAGCGGTAGCTAGGTGGACCATTATTGGAGAAGAAATGTTGCATCGATTTTAGACACTACACGGGGGCGTTAGGCTGTTTGCAAACTGCTCCGTCTATATACCATGCACCAGTCAGCGTTGTTTTAAACCATATATTTGCATTATCGGGGTTACTTTACCACTACCCCATTTCAATGTATTTATTTAAAGTAATAGCGGCACCCCGCCGCGGTTGTTCCGATCCTTGCGGATGATTTTGTATGTAGGTTGTATTAACTCTCAGTCTCCTGTTTCCGGTCGTTGCCACGTTTCAGTTACTACTTAACACCCCGGCTGAATTGAAAAATGAGCTGTGTTCTAACTCCAGTGCCTTATTGCAAAGCTGCGAACGTTAACATTTACCGAAGTGAAACGTCGGTTATTGTTCGGCCATTGTCGAACAATTTTTTTCGCTAGCTTTCATTTTGCCTAGTCTTGACCTTGACTTATGTTTTTTGGTTTTACCGCTTATCGTTTACTGGCCTAACTTGCGATCGCGCGTCGTTTTTCCGTTTCGCAGTTTCCCACAGCTTCTTGTGTTTTTGCAAAGTTGAGACGCGGAAAAGTCATCCGGAACGGGTATCTCGGTGGCCTTTGGCTGCTTGCAGTGTTTTTATTATCTCAAACTTTTCTTTGAAGTTGAAAAACCTCATGGGTATCAGTCGTGCCTTGTTCTCGCCCGTTCTGTCAAGCTTGTGAATTCCGCTGTTCTTACCTTCGCATCAAGCTTTTGTTCGAAGACATCGCTAAGAACTCCCATCTTGGTTTCATCACTGGTTTCTTTCTCCCTTTCAGGGATTCCAAATACTACTGAATTATTTCAGCGTTTACGATCTTCCTGATCTGCCATTTTATAACTCGAAAGTGTTTCTTGTCTTGGTAGCCAAAAGCCAAACCAATGCACGGCATAAAACACGATGTACTGTGCCGTATTCCGAACGAGTACAATAAACGAAACACGCTCGTTTATAATTTTCGATTTGGCATACTTATAAGTTAATTTTGCTTAAAGAGACTTGGAAAGGCTACACTTTTATCGTAGCAGAAAAGAATGGCGCTGTCCGTTTCACGATGTATTTGTGATGCTGCTGGTGTGGATTAGGAGCGGTGGCTTCGTGTTATTTATAGTAAATCTGCGACTGATAGTTACCCATGATAGTACATGGTAAGATAAAAGTTCCCATGGCTAAGTAGTCGTATGAGCAGACCAACCTGATAATGTTTTTTCGGAATAGTTCTTATAAAACACGAGTTACCGCCGCTTTCTTTTTGGTACCAGACGGAAATCCTCTTTTGTATACAGCTTCACACTTACGTAACGAAACGGGGCAAGCAAATGAAACTCAGCGCGTAATATAGATTCTAACTTCAATAATGCTAATTTATAGATAATTAGACCTGTGCGGCGATTTGGTCCGGTCAAGTTTCCATATAAGGCTATATATAATAAAACCCATTATTTCGAACTAGGGGTGGGGGGGTCTCCGCCACGGATAATTCGAACTACGCGCCACCGCGTGGCCCACGGCTAGAGAACATGCATAACGGCTACATTGCATTGAGACCTACGGTGCATTCGCGAGAAAGTTGGCTGCTGCAGAGCGTTTTGATTGGCGGATGCCAGACAGCGCAATTATAGGGTAGAGGTATGCAGCCTCGCTGTAAAAAGCCAGCTCACTACCGTAGTATCTGCCTCTGCTGCGCCCCACCTCGGCCGCCGTTGTACGGATGGTTGCTCGTATGGCATTTTGGCTCTTGGGGAAAAAATAATAGAAGATCAACTGGGGAATTTTTATGAATGCGCGAGCATCCCACCCCTCTCGCTCCCGAAATTGAGGCGGGTCGGGCGGAGAAGATGTCGAGCCGCGCTTCGGCTTGCCGTCCCCCTAGCAAATGGTCGCCAGCTGCGCGAATCCAGCGCCAACGCAGCCATTGCCGCCGCCGGCTCGGCTAATAGCCTCCCTCTCCGCAAGTGCCCTGTCGTTCTGTTTTTCGGTCGCTCTCTGTCCGTGGATCGACGGAGAAGACAGGGCGTGATGCCCTGTGGCATCACACAAAGCCAGCATGACGTTTCAAAAACAAATCTTAAGCGTTCGTCGTAATCGTGGCAATACTTGCTCGAAACGAGAAAGACTCTAACTATCGCCGTAATCGTGTCAACATTGCTCGGAACACGAAAGACACGTCATAGTGAACGCCCCTCCAAGGTGATTTCCAATGATTGTCACTTCCAAAAAAATGAAGGAAGTTCACACTTACAGCAACAATGATGCAGTAAACGTCGTTGTGGCAGCGAAGAAGAAGCAAATCGGCTGCAAGCGTGGACTTAAACCTTTGTGATGGTTGTAAAGGTTGCGTACAGCTACGCTGCCTTCAAGTCTTGCGTGTTAGTGTGAGCTTCCTCCATTTTTTGATTTGTGGTTCATCAGAAACACAGCCTTTGCGGACAGGAGTTGAACCCGTCACCCCATGCGCTCATAGCAGAGATGCGGCACTTTAGCCTATCCATCTTTGCGGTGAGTATACTATATGACCAGATTGAGTCCTCATGAGTTATTCTGTGACGCACGCAGAGACGTACTTTTTAACAGTGGAGCTGTTTTACAAGCCATAAGTTCACCGTTGCAGGAAAAAATGCCAACAAAAAGCGGAGTGCTCGTGAGCGCGGGCCTCGCGGCGACCGCCGAGTCCCCGGCTCGCGCAGTGGCTCTAGAAAAAAAAAATACTCCAGCGCTGTCGTCAAGTGCTACCGCGCATGTATAAAAAAACGTAAGCGTTAATGCTAGAGTTGAAAAGACCCCCTGCTTGGGAGAGGTCACCGCGGCAGCCGCATTTTCTAGAAGCCATTATGGATAATTGGAGACATGGCTACGAGTGTGCCAATCCTTCCCGAGACGACTTGCAGACCCCGCCAACGCTGCCTCGAGTCGATGACGAAGAGCTGGTGGAAGTCTACAATGCTGAGGATGACTCTACATTTACCACTCGCTGCGGAGAAGACGACTACCTCTTCGATGCATATGATGACGATTACTAGCACCGCAACTATGCAAATAAACGATGATACTGAAACTTAACTATATATGTACAGCAATGCTCGCCTACTACAACTTCGCCATTCAGGTCTTGCGCGTGAGTGCACGCTTCCCTGAATTTTTTTTCTAGCCATGTACGTAACGTATTGCGGGATCTGAGCGCGTAGAGCCCAAAGCCGGATTCGAGACATACAATGCCTTCTTGAATCGCCCAACTATCCGAGTGCCAACACACTGAGAAGTGAGCGAGCGTCCGACATCTGAGCAGTGTGTCTTTCCGTGCCTTTGACTCGCATATACAACATCTGCTTTTTTAACATTCGGTCTCCCTGTCTCCGGGCCACATGCTATGGAGCAACATGGATGCCAGCTGAATCTCTGTCAGCAACTGTATTTAAGCACAGAATTTTCCTCTTGCGCCGGTGAAGCCTTCACACTGTGAACAAAGCCAGCTTTGCCTATTCGTGAGTAACACCTGTACGAGCGTAAAAGAGGCGGACTGCGCAGATAAATGTTGCCACGCTCCGTAGATCAGGGGTGCTATTCCAGACAGAGTTTCTTACTATATACACTAGAGAGGAATCTGGCGCTAGCATCTATGCGGCTCACATCAGGTCCGTCTGTGTCGTCATGGGCTCGCCTTAGTTTCATCATTGGCTTGGATTGAAACGTTTTAGGACTCGTGAATTCAAATACGATACCACAAAAACGCGAAGAAAAGTGTGTGATTATACATTTATAAAATATAACACGCTGTTTTAAAGGAGCCATGAAGACAAAATACAAGTTGGGTTTATTAGAAAGACTGCTTAGTCCCGATAACAATGATACCAATATCATCGCGATCTTCCAACAAATAACGGAGATATTAAAGAAAACGTGTGAAGCAGTCGCGACCCCCTAGCCAATTTCCCGCAACTTTTCTATGACGTCACGAAACCTTGTTGTGCGATTGGCGGCCACCTAGGAGACCTGTCGCGACGAAACATGACTGGACGGCTGTAATGGGGCCTCTAGTTCCATTTGGCCGCAGTACTTGTATGCTAACATGCAGTTAACGCACTGAAAATTATGTTTTATTGTTGGCCCGTATGATGTCATTCTTGCTCATAACACGTCACTGTGGCGCAAAATTTGAAAGTTTTAAATACTTCTTGCTTTTTTTTCGTTAAAAAAACATCTTTTGTGGCTGTAATGGAGCTGAGTGAGATACTGAATCCTAGTTCTTTCAAATTAAACGAAGTTGTATTTTCTCTTCATGGCTCTTTTAAAGCTAAAGGAGGAGGAGGCAAAATACTTATTGAGCAAAAAAAAAAAAAAAAAGGGAAACGTGGGTGGCCTCCTCAGTCCACAAGGCCGCGCGCCGCCGCTGCTCGTGTGGCCCGCTGGATCAGTCTGAGCTGCTCCCGCAGGCCCTAGCTGGACGCGCATTCCCACTGCTCGCGGGTAGGGGAAGGGAGAGGAACAGGGTGTTGAGGGCACAGAAAGACGAGGTGGGCAGTGGTGGAAGGAATGACAGCGTGGGCAGTTATACCCGAAGCGTGAGGGCGAGATGTGGGAGAGGATGGTGGCGTTAAAGTATGTGCGGTTTGTAGGGCGCCAGATTCGTGATTCTTCGACGGAGGAGGAAGGGTGAGGCGGGGGATACCTTCGGCGAGTATGACGGTAGTAAGACAGGATATCGGTGAAGCTCCCGCAGATGGAGAGTGGCATCGTAGAAGCCGAGCAGCCTGACCCTGCGGGGAACGCCCGGAAGTGAACCTCGCTGGCCGCGGCATGTGCTGCTTCATTCCCAGTGAGGCATGTCCCGGGGTCCATACGATGGGGATAGTAGGTAGGTCGGGAAGGGCTTTGACGATCTTGAGCGCCGCCTTCGGTAACTCTTCGTAATAGGTGATGTCGGAAGGCTTGTTGACAGTCGGTGATCATGGTTATGTGGGTGGTGGGTGTGTGAGTGGCCGCCGCGAGGGCAGTAGCGGTGGCTTCAGCAGCGGTTGAAGAGAGATGAAGGAAGGTAGCTGCGCTGAGAACGGTGAGCTTACAAAATAAAAATAAAGCGTGTTCTTTTTACTGAGACTCTGCCGAACGGTTATGGCTACTATTGTGAAGACCAAGGTGGTAGTTAATAATAATGTGAACTTTGAGAGAAACCCATTACAGACATTTCAAATAATAAATAGTTTGAAAAGTTCAGAAAGGTTTTATGCTCGTACCTATGAAAACCAGCACCTCGTTTTCGTGATATTTACGTTCGTGTTTTTGTGACAGACCGTCTGCTACAACTTTCGCAGCGGCAAATTACCCGCTCAAACAAGATGTCCGGGCGCTATTAACAGATGTACTGCTACTGCAAAAAAGAACCGGGAAACGCACTCTCCTTACCACAAACTAACGTGTCTACATTATGGAATTTTACTTATGTAAATATGTACTGATGGTCTCTCGCTAGCCCTAGTTCTCTCACTTGTTTTATAATGAACCGCAGCAGTCTTAGCATGAACTAATTGAGCGAATTTCGAGTTTCCCTGCGAAGCGAGAGAAGCGAAGTGAGTCTCAGCCGTTTCGGCCGGAGCGGCTACCTCGTAGACATAGCACTACATAGTGAAGAAAGCAAACGCAAGAAGATGCTTAAGAATCCGATAGACATACCAAGCCATTAGCTGCCGTCGTCCCATAAGGCCATAACCCCACACGCCGACATGGATTCCCAGGCGCAGCTTTCTCTCTAGTATGCTTACTAAGCAAATCTATGATTCCAGAAGGCCCGAGATAGCTCACTGCCGAGTTACCAGAGTTAATAAAGTAGTGATAGTACAGCATCCGCTAAACCTCGAACGAAACCGGCGCAATCGCGCAGAGCACGCTTGGCATTATTCGCGCGCTCAGTTGAGGCCACTCATGTTGAAAAAGCACGGTTTGTGCAAACATCTGCTGGCATCGCCGTCTAGAATAGAGCTGCAATGTGCACTCCGTTGCGTAAAGTAGATAACCCCACAATTTCTTTTAAAACTCCGGCCTGGCCCCGGCCTTCTTACAAAGTTCCGCGCTCTAAAAGCGGTGCGGGGCGGCTCCGATTTTCTGAGAGGCCGCTGACTCCCTTGGGGTCGGCCGAACCCTTGCAAGACCGAAGACATAAGACCAGTCTTCTTATTTGGGCACAATAAAGTCTTGTCTCTCTCTCTCTCTCTCTCTCTCTCTCTCTCTCTCTCTCTCTCTCTCTCTCTCTCTCTCTCTCTCTCTCTCTCTCTCTCTCTCTCTCTCTCTCTCTCTCTCTCTCTCTCTCTCTCTCTCTCTCTCTCTCTCTCTCTCTCTCTCTCTCTCGGTGTTCTGTTCTTCCGTTGAATTGTGTTTGCTACGTGGTTTGAGAGTGGCTACAGTGAATCTCAGCGCAAGCCCAAACGAACTAAGCGAAGGAGTTTTCACTGTAGCGAAGGTAATGCACCCTTTTCCCGGCTCTGTCAAACATGGCCGACTTTGCGGGCGGACGGCGCGTAAATCGCCCCAGTTCAGCGTGACATGAGCGTGTTTGAGCATTGACGAGTGCATTTTAGACGTTGAAGTCGTGTCATCTGTCATCGATTGTGTTTTTACTGTGTATGAAGACGGCTGCCGTGGGAAAATCTTGTCGTCTTGATTTGATTGCAGGGTTTAACGCGGCGACGCAACGCTGGTGGTTAGGCGCGCCGTAGTGGAGGGCTCCGGATTAATTTTGACCACCTGGGTATCTTTAACGTGCTCCAAAATCTCGTACACATGGGCGTTTTTGCTTTTCGCCCTTACCAGAAAAGTGGCCGCCGAATCTTGTCGTTTTGGCCGCTCCTATCGCTCGGACTAGAGCGAACTCTCCGTTCGGACCGAACAGCCCCCCCCCCCCCCCCCTTATCCCCCCCCCCCCCCCCGCGACTGTGACAACATTTGACTGAAGGTGGCCTGGGGACTTCTTTCGCTCATTGTTTGCTGTTAAGCTTTGTTACTGGAGCACCAAATGCAAGTGACCGGCGAAGTCGACGCCATGGTTGGGTGGGGCTTCGGTCGTAACGCCACGCCCACGAGCGGGCTGGGTGTTCATATCGGGATTGATATCATATGGCCGCGTTGAACTCGTGAGGCTCGTGATGTTAGCTGCTACAGCGTGGTTCATTGTTCACGGTTACCGTAGCAGGCATATGTCTATCCAGGCAGATCTCTTTCTTTAATGGACGAGGATATTCGAGCTCGTTTTTGTCTCTAGAAACGTGCCGTGCATTGGCTGTGCAGTCATCTAGCGACCAGCCGTCCTTGCGACGACTTCGAGGGGGCTTTCGCTCCATGACCGCCGAGGAGTAAGTGTTGTGCGCGCTTCGGTTTTACGCGACGGGCACCTTCCAAGGAAGTGTTGGTAGCGTCCGCACCAGCTACCGCGACCAGTCGACAGTCGACCGATATGTGCGAAATAAGATCACTGCAGACGTGCTTTCATGACGTCGCCTTTTTTTAGGTGGTTCGCGGGACATGGCTTCGGCAGCTTCTACCATGCGTCTATCCGTCTGCCGCCGGAGCGTGCGCTTCAGTTATCGTCTGCTCACAAAACTGTTTCGTTCGAGGCTTTTCATGACCGTACGTTTCAGTTAACATCAGCGCGGTAGACAGTTTCGCTCGAGGCGTTGCGTGTCGCTCCATGCTTGCAAAAACGTTACTGGCCGGATAGTATACAATCAATGGTGCGTATCTATTATCGGAGACGATCTCTACCCATTTCAACGGGTTTTGTCCAGCGTCTTCGCCGTCTGGCAGGAAGCAGAGCATGCGAAACAAGTGAAGGGGAGAGTTGAGAACGAAAGAAACAGCGTGAAGCCAGAACGAGGGAGAGCGAGAGCAGAAAGAGGGCTAAAGAAACGAGCCGAGTGAGGGATTGAACTGAATAAAAAAACCAACGACTGTAGAGAGCTTGGTCTAACAAGAGCGGTGAAGAGCAAAGCGAAATAAAGCAAACAAATCTGAAAAGTTTTGGTTGTTGCTATTCCTTTATTCGTAGCACATCTCCACTTTGGCAATTTGCTCGTACTTGGGAGCTTTGAGCAGCTAATGGGCCCGATTTTCAAAATTCACAAGACTGGGAATTAGAAAAGTAAAATTTGCAGAAGTAGTGCGTGCCGTGTGACACGTGAACGTGATGACACGTGACAAGTACAGGTTCACACCAGCCGGGCAGAACCCCGATTCTAGGGAGGCTGTGGTGTGTGCCAGCCTTCTTGCTTACGTAGCTCCCTACGAAATGAAAGAGTAGAAACTGACACAAACACGGTATACCAGAAAACAAAGTAATTCCTGCCAAACGACAAAGAAGTGAAAGCGAGGAAAAGGACGCAAGTACAATGCATCAGTAAAAAAAAGTTAATAAGTTTCGCCAAGCTTTCACCTTCAAAGCACGTAAACAGACTTAAGTGCGCCGAGGAAATTTTGTATCGAAAAGCGAACGGAGGGTTTCTTAACGTAACACCGAGAAGCAATCATTTTGAATGTGGCGCGTTTCCATCACCCGCTTTCGTTTTTTTTTTTTTGCCAGCCGGCCTTAGTCGCGTGATTGCATTCTCTGCCACTGACGGCGGTAATGGGCAGGAACTGTTTCTTAGTACGACAAGTTTCAAACAAAAAGTTGGTGTGAACGCGTATGAAAGTTCAATGAAAGTTCAATAAAGAATAAATGAACTTTGTAGTAAAATACAGGTTAATAAAATAAAAGCGCGATAAAGCAAAGTAGTTGGATTGGCTTGCCCCCACTAGCCACCTGTGGAGCAGTGGGAGCGAGAGAACGCACTGAAAAATGCGCCACGCCCTAGTCGTGCCTCCGTAGAGCGCGCTTCCCTGGACCGGTTACGTCACCTCAATAATCAGCAAAAAGCATGAATCGCATTTTTAAAGCGCTTGAACTCCGCCTCGAATTATTATCCTCATATTACGCGGGCGTCGCTAGAGCTCGTTTCTCCCAAGTTCCGCTCAGTCTCGGGCCTTCTGGAATAGCACCCCAGTGCAGTACTACGGGGCGCGCAGATCAATCGGCCGCAGACTGCCCCGGCCCCCGTTAGTAGCAGCACGAAGGCCCCTCTGCGGACAGCGCAACAACACGTATACGTCAGCACTGTTAATAAATCTCTTTGACTGTGGCACTACACACCGCCGCGGCGTTGTTGACTGTCACAGTTGACCGGCTTTGCTTTTTACCTGCTTTTGTTGCTTGGCTTGAAGAGAGGCTAAGATGCAGGCTGCTCGGAGAGCGTGTCAGGTACGCTGGCGTGTCCCCCGGCGAAAACCGCTGCCCCAAAACAGCCCACATTGAAGAACTGCCTAGAGCAATGGGGACACTCAGCTGTCTGGGTTTTTGCTGGTACCTCTGGCTTGGGGCGACCTAACAGGTCTAGGGAACTGAAGGGCTGTATGACCCTCAATACGTTCGTCATGAGCGAAGGGAATGATAACCTCAACTCCTTGTCTAGCAGGATAAGAGGCCGTATTTGACGAACCCCGTTTTGTATACCACCTTTGGGCTCGTTCCCTCCGCCTTTTGATCACCGTCCTCGCATACCCGTCCCCAGCGAGTTGGAGCAGAGCGGAGGACCGGTCGGTACGCTACCCGCTGCACCTGCGCATGCGCACAACCAGGTTTTGCGCCTCTGCGCACGCGCAGTAGCGACAGGGCGCCGTACCGGGACCGGTTCTCCGCTCTGCTATAACTCTCTAACATCTGCCTAGAAGGACGGGGCCGTGGGATGTATAAACTTTCAATTTCTCATGCGAACGATTCATAAATAAACTGCAGCGCCACCGACGTGGGGTGAAGAATTAACGGCGTTGTACACAACTAGCGAGCTTCGAAGAGAATGTATACGGGAGAGCAAGTGGCTAAGCCATTTCCGAAGTCTATTAGACATTACCCGTGTCTCGCCCTAGGCCAAATATCTAACGTTATTTATTACGTGGATAACCTTTGCGCGATTTCGCGCTTTTGAGTTTTAGTGCGTTAAAGACGGCGTCCGTGACCTACTCCGTCTTTTTCCCAACGCCACCGCCGGGGGAATTTGGGAAAGAGTCTCCCTCGTGGCGGCTCGGGGGTGGAGGAAACAAGCGAGCTATCCGCTTCCACCGGAAGGCGCTCCATTTAAGCGCGAGCCAGAGGCAGTCACGCAGAGTTGGCTCGTGCATGTTTGGGCGAACGCATCGCATTGCGGGCGCAGGCAGGCTACAGCAGCGTGGGCTGAGGAACGATGGCCGCGGGCCCCGGCGACAGCAGCTACGGGGCGACAGGTGGCCGGGCCCTTTCTCTCGCACAGCTGTGCCATTTGTAGCGCACACTTGACATTGTTTGTGCCGCACTGACTGCATTGTGAGTCGCGCACACGTGCTGCCATTAGCCCCGCTCAGGCCACCTGCGAACAGCCGTCGCCGCCGTGGCCTGCTGCCCGCCGCTGCGGCTGGACAGGCCGGCGCGGTGAAACAATGCACTCGCCGCCGCAGGACTCCCGGCACAAACAAACACGACGCGCGTCGGTGCTGTGGCGCTTACAGGCGTTGCGAGGGCGAAGCTCAATGTGGAGGGGGGCAGGCGTTGTTCCTCGTAATCAGGGCGCGATACTGCGACGAGCTGGGAGCAATCAATGCCATTTGAAGTGCCCAGCGGTAAATGACTGAGACATTTCTCATTTCAGGGGCGAATAGAATGGCGAGTTGAATTAACACTAGCGAACGAAGCCTCGCAGGAGTGAAACTCCGATTTACAAAATTTCTTTTACCTGAGTCCGCACGACAGCCAGCTCCGAGGAGAACTTCGACCTCAGGCATGGATTACTTAGAATTAGTTCAGAACCAAAAAAGAAGGGAGCACATAAAATGTACGCCTGAAGGATGTCTAAAAAATTAAGAAGAAATCTTTCCGTGGGTTGCTCAGCGCGCGAGAACAACACTTCTACTCGGTGCCGCACATACTACTCGCCGTGAGAGGGCGCCACTGAAGCTGGTGTTTTACTTCCGCGAGCCTCCCGAGCTTCAGTCACTTGTACGAGCATGTGCGAAGAACGTCGGTGGTTACTACGATTTCAAAGTGCACACAAGGCTGTTTTTCTCCCAGACACCAAAATTCGCCGAAGCGAATCATGATGTCTTTGTACCCTTTGTAAATAAAAATGCGTGTTACCACCACCACCCCCTGATGGAGCAAGCATGATGACATATATCGTGCTGCGATCCGGAATGCGTTGTTCTTCGGAGCAGGGGCATTAAACGAAAGTTACGACTAGTTTCCGCAACCGAAAGCACTAAATTCCATTTTAGTGCAAGAGCACTACTACTCGGCTACCTCTTCCGCTTTCGCTGGTGTAGACACTCGGTCGATCGGCGAAGCCTCCTGTCAGCAAGCACAACGCCTGAATTGATAACAGAAGTTTGCCAGGTTACCCATGCATATTGCGGGCGAGCTATGGACATTATCTGTGATAGGGCAGTCATACGGGACAACTCCGCGTATTATGTCGGACGTTTTGAACATGAGACAAATTTCTGAGAAATTTGTGCTAGTACTACTCAGCTACCTGCGAAGTTCCATCGTGTTTATTTATGAACGGAACTGACACAAGTCAGAAACGACCCCCGCTGCATGTCTAATATCATAAAACATCATGAATCATGTGTTTGCTATCATTTTTCTGAAACAGCGCAGCAGTTGTCTCAGTGCAAGTCAGCTAATTTCCATGGTTTGAAGCACAACGAAAAACACGGGTGGCAAACACATCGTAGACAGGGTGGCGCGTGTTTTGTCTACTTTCTGTTCGCCGTCCGTGTTTTTCCTTGCGCTTCAAACCATAGGATGGAAAAAACTCCCCAATTAGCCCAGCAGGAAGTTCTGCTCAGCGAATTCCCCGCTGTACAAAGCGGCCGTCAAGTCCGCAGTCATGTCAAGGTCCGTGCTGATTGTTTCGCTCGACATTCACGCGATCGGCCGTAAGGAATTTGTAGCTCGTGGACAAACTAACAAGTGCAAAGGTTCCGAAGCTCCTAAGGGAGAGCATTCGACGCGAACTTCCAGCCTAGAGGAAGAACGACTGGTTTCTCTCGTACGATAACGCGCCCGCTTACATTTGACTCGTTTTCCGTCAGTTCCTGACTACCAAAAACATCGCAGGACATGCGCATCCAGCCTGTCCACCTGATCTGCCCCCTGTGACTTTCCCTTGTTCAGGAAACGTAATTAAGCCTGGAAGAGCGCTGGTTTGACATGATTGAAGAGACAGCTCAACCCGATTGAATAGATACAGCTGGAATCGCGGGAGGACCTCAATGCACTCGCACTTTGCGACTTTCACGGACCCATAGAATCGTGTGAGGAACTCTGGGATCGGTGTATACAGGCTCAAGGTGGCTACTTGGAAAGCGGTTATGGTGAGCGTCTTGTCCACGATGGACTGCCTCGAAGACGCTCTGGGCAGCACTTCTCCTTCCTTCAAGATGCAGAAATACAAAGGACAAAGTTTGGGGATGGAAGTCTGTAGACCCCATTCATTCGTGATTTGACGACAAGAGGTCACGTTGTTAGCTGGGGCCAGATTGTGGAGAAACCTCTGCCTTTCTTTTGTTTGGAGCACTTGCCAAGACCTAGACTGGGTAAACGTACTCTCATCATCGCTCGTCCTCTGCAAGCGTCTGGAGCGTAAGCAATAAAAAATTTGTATCGTTTCAGAATGCGCTGCTTGCTCTTGATACTGACTTGTGTTTTGTGTGCGCCTCTTGGTGGCCGCTGTGTGCGCTGTGGGCACAGCGCTTGCTGGGTCACGAGGCGGTTTCGCTGTGTGCCTTTGTGGCATCTGGCGGAAAGAATGCGCGCCTGTTGTCAACAGCGGGGCTCGCACCTGCCGCTGTGTCGCACTGGTTGCGCGCGCTGAACACGGGGCCGACTTTGCGCAGCTTGGCCGCCGTGGTTTCCTCTTCCTCTCGGCCAGCGCCGGACCCGCAATTCATTCAACCCGCGCCGCGCAGAGTGTATATTTGCGCAGCCACGGCTCTCGGTTCGACTTAGTACCAAGGCATGTTTGCCAGTTTGAACAGCGTTCGCCTATCGCTGTAGTGACAGCCGCGGCCGATCGAAGACGTGCGCGCGTGCGATCCCAGGAAGCGCGCTGCGTGCTGCAGAGTCTGCCGGAGGAGAGCAGACCGCGGGCGTCGGCCGCAGCTTGAGACGCTCGGCTTTTATAGTGATAGCAGCCGGTGGTCAGTCACTGCTGGCCGCGAATTTTTTGCCTTAAATATCACCATTGCGAATAATCGGTCCTTGAGCAATACGTCAGAGCCAAACAGAGATGTTTGCTCGCGAGATTATACATTGACTCCAAAATCACACAATACTAGTGACGTCGCCAATCACATCCGTGTTATGAGCAGTAAAGAACCTGAGTGCGATATGTGGCCTACGAATCAACGTATACAGAGTTTCCTGTATACGGTAGCCGAGTTGGTAAGGCATTGGGCGCGAAATACGAAGGTCGCGTCTTTGCCGGTCTCCACCCTGAGCGAATGCTTTTCCCCACTTTTTTTTCTTAACTTTTCAAAAAAAATGGTTACGTTCATTCGAAAAACAGTCAAACTACTTCCCCTATGCTTTGCTTGGCGTGCTGGACTGCTGGCTGCCCTTCCACATTAATTCAACGAGTTTCTTTATACTAAATATTTGTTACTTGTCTAGTTATGTGAGCACCCAAACTACGTTTAAAGACGGAGGCCGGAATGATACTTAAAAATAAACCTTTGCTGAACGATATAAAAAGCAGGACACCATTCTATGTGTCCCATGCGCTCGCGTCTCGAACGCATTTCAGCACACGGAAGCTGTGCACAGGGCTTGCGTGCGCAGCTCTTCCGCGAGTCACAGCTGCGCGCGTCCGATAATCTCATCAAGCATTACGAGACCGAAGCGTTCGATATTAACCAATTTTTCACCGATTTCTAATTGTGTTTCCAAATGCGCTCAAAAACAAAGAACGATTTTTGAGATGCATTAAAAAAGGATAAACGTAGACGAAGAAGGCGTGATCGGGCTGCAGGCCACGCTCATTAACGAAAAGTGTCTGCGCCAACGGCGATCAGACGGTGCAAGGAGCAAAATGCGCAATAAAAGCTGCCTCATACCAAGGATCTCTGCTTCATGACGCATAGAAACCGGCAAGAATGGTGGCTGGGATGGAGGCGTTTCGGGAAGGAAAACAATTCGGCGGGTATTCCAAATAAGTGCCGGCAAAAGCGTGGGTAATTTTTCCGCGTACTTATGAGGTTTCTGGCGTTTGTGGAGAAGCGACATTCTACTCGGATATCCTTGCGCTCAGAATAGAGCGAGCTCATTGATCGGGTTCAAAATGTATTTAAAGACAATTTCCGGTTTACTACAAATTGGCGAGTACAGTGTTTACTGTTTACCTCTAAGTAGGAGTCGACCATTGGAATGTGTCGACAGAAGTAACTTTTATTTCGTTTTATGGCGGAGGCGAAAAGCGAAAACGCCCGTGTGTTCGACATTTCGGCGTACGTTAAAGATCACCAGGTGGTCGAAATTAATCTGGAGCCCTCCACTACCGCGCGCCCCGTTCCCTGTGTAACGTCGACACGTTAAACCCCACAATCAATCAATCAATCAATCAATCAATCAATCAATCAATCAATCAATCAATCAATCAATCAATCAATCAATCAATCAATCAATCAATCAATCAATCAATCAATCAATCAATCAACCAGCTTTTTTTCTTTAGCAATATAATATTGACGTCCGCAAAAAGTGACCCGCGATGTTTTGAGAACTCCGTAGCGACAGCGTTAGAGGAACGGGAGAGGGGAAGGGAGCGGAAGGCTATTCATGCAGAGGCGAGTGACGTAGTACAGGGACAGCCATCGGCCGCGTGCGGAGGGTGGGGGACATGAAGTCGAGGCGGCAACGCCACTGCGGCTGCTTTAGCTCCACGTCATTCGAGAAAACTGGAATCATAGTTGCTCGGTCACGTTTGGGCGCGTCGAGTCGCCGCTTGTGCCCGCTGATGCGTATAGGTAAAATAGAGTGTGAAGCGCGTACACGGCTGCGTAGGCGTTCAAAAAGGGTGGAGTGGAAACGACGGCGCTGGAATGCCGACGCTGCTGAACAACTAAAGGAACTAAAGGCAGCTAGTGCCACCACTGAGCGAGCAAAGGTGACCACGGAGACAGAGCTTGGTGCCCAAGCTTCTTGTTACAAATCTATTCTCACGCAGACTTGGCGGCACCTATCGCCAGGGTCCTTGCGTGGTGCAGACTTCATGCTGCTCCCGAGTTCACCATCCATGTCTTATTTTCACGGATTTATTCGTTGGAGAAATCAACTTCTGATTAATGCCCTAATCCTGTAATCAGTGCGCTAATCAACAAATTTTTACATCCCCCCTAATAAAGTTTCATGAACGAACAACTCAACAAGCTGCTAAGGTGAAGAGGCTGGAAAGAAAGAGAGAGACTTCATGAGAGGTACAGACGATGTTATGGCACTTATGTTTTCTGGAGGCAGGCGCACATCCGTTGAGATGTGTTAAGGCGATGAGAACTTGAAACTTGCCGTCTGAAAGCGATGTCCTGAATTTCCTTGCGGTGCAGGGCTTTCTGTGTACCAACCGGCTCCAAGATATGCGGACGATGCGCAGAATTAATCTGAGGCAACCGGGTGGTCCTTGATCAAGCGCACTGTCATAGCCAGCGATAAATGCCCTTCCAGTCCAGAACAAGAGCTCAACAATTTATTGACCTCCTACTCTGCCATCTCGCAAATCTATAGATAAGCTCCGAAGACGAAAAACAGAAATCCCCGGCCCCTCTGCTCTGTGAAGGTGTGTACAGCGCAGCTGCGTGCGTTGGGAGTAGCGGATGGGGTTAACGCGGTGCTTCCCCCGCGCCTGTGTGTCGGAGTTTGGCGTCCGCGGTCAGGTCGTTGTCTAACCGCAGTCTGTCGCACAGGTTGCACCCGGGCCGGAATGACAATCGGGAAAGTCTCTCCGGAACCTGGCGCACGCGTCCTTGAACTCTTCCAAGTTGGCACCTATAGCGCCGAAGGCGCTTTGAGGCGTTCTCTAACTCGCAATATGCATCGTCGCTTCTCGCCTGCGCCTCGCAGACACGGTCGCCGGACGCCGCATTAGCACCCGCCGCGGTGGCTCAGTGGCTAAGGCGTTGCGCTGCTGAGCACGAGGTCGCGGGTTCGATTCCCGGCCGCGGCGGCCGCTTTTCTGGTGGAGGCGAAAAGCAAAAACGGCCGTGTGTGCGAGATTTCGGCGCACGTTAAAGATCCCCAGGTGGTCAAAATTAATGCGGAGCCTTCCACTACGGCGCGCCTCATCGCCTGCGTTGCGTCGGCACGTTAAACCCTACAATCAATCGGACGCCGCATCAGCATCGGCACGCCGTCGACGATTACACTCGCTTCGCTGTTATCGCGCCCCGTTGGCTTTGCATTTTTCTATATGAGTAGGTTTCACTGTGGAAAGCCAGCCATCCAATGGAAAGGAAGCCCAATGGGGGAAAGCCAGCTTTTAAAGACCAAGATTACGCCCATCTTTTTAAAGTCGGCTTCATTTCCAAACACAAATGTATTGCTGGGAAGACATTTGATTGATTGATTGATTGTGGGGTTTAACGCGCCGACGCAACGCAGGCGATGAGGCGCGCCGTAGTGGAGGGCTCCGGATTAATTTTGACCACCTGGGGATCTTTATCGTGCGCCGAAATCTCGTACACACGGGCGTTTTTGCTTTTCGCCTCCATCAGAAAAGCGGCCGCCGCGGCCGGGAATCGAACCCGCGACCTCGTGCTCAGAAGCGCAACGCCTTAGCCACTGAGCCACCGCGGCGGGTGCTGGGAAGACATTTCTCGAATATAAATATCATATTGGACCAAGATTACACCCATCTTTTTAAAGTCGGCTTCATTTCCAAACACAAATGTATTGCTGGGAAGACATTTTTCGAATATAAATATTATATTGGAACAATATAAGCGTTCTTATATCAAAATAGGAAGGCTCCAGGACCTTATCGGTGTAGGCTTGGTATTTGTAAGCTAATCAAGCTCGCACACATCGCTTAAAAGTTGGCTTCACTTTTAAACACAAATGTATTGCAGGGAAGACATTTCTCACGTAAAATAAAAGCCGGGTTATATCAAGATATGAAGGCCCTCTTACCTTACCGGTGAAAGCTCGGTCTTTGTAAGCTGGCTTTCCCACATTACAGTTTCGGGCGCGGGTGCCACGAAATCGCGCATCCTACCCATAGACAGCTCCGCTGTAAAACGTCAGTGTGTAAATATTTCTTCGCGAGGTAAAATGTACTGGGTTGTCTAAACTAAACCCTCTAGTGCCTCGTAGCCCAATGGCATACCTTGGGTGCGTAAAGCGTCAGTCTGAGCTCACAATTAAATTTTCCATTTTCTTGCGTTCCCCCTTTCACGTAAACAAATTTACGGAGCGCGCGAGTTTCTGTTTCGGTCGCACTGACAAAAAAAAAAAATGCCGTACGAACACATTTTAGCCGATGCCCTTAAAGGTAGTTTATAGCTCTTATACAGCCGCGTTATCAGCGATGCGCTTGAAAACGGCTATGCCTGCCTGTCAGGTGTTCCGATGCTGAATTAAAAAAGAAACAGCTGTCGCACCAACTGAGAGTTACTAACAATGTGTACCACTTATCTGAATTCATTTTTAATGTTTTTTTAGCGCATTTCTTCTTCCGTCTCTGCATTTGTATACGGTGCCTGACAAAAGCGTTTTGGCTGTTAGGAAGTACTTTATATGCATTCCCGTCCTTCGTGCTGTTTTCAAATTCGTACCGGAAAACCTTTTCAAACAGGAATGGTGGAAAAGCGGGGATGGGGGAGGGAGGCTGTGGTTGGGTTGCAGCCACAACGACTTTGCGTGGCATGTTTTCGTGATGACGGTATTTCGAGATGATACTTTCAAGTCTTCTGTAATCCCGCCGTGTTTCTTCTTCGTGATCGGGATTGTTCATTGATTCATTAGTCATGTTTTGCCATGTTAAAATTATTGTTACGGTCCCAAGTGCCATGGCAGTGAAACATCAATCGCGTAAACGCGTCTGAATGCGCTAATGAGCATTTCGCACATGTCATTTTTTTTTAATTTTTACTGCTATTGTCGTGCGAGACGAAGAAATAATCCTGCAGCCTTCCTCACGAGCCAAGTGTGAATGTCCTCCAAGGGGTCAAATTTTCCAGTGTGTAGTTTTTGTCCAGCTAGACGAGAAACAGCGGTTTCTGTGTCTATGAAAAATTGACTGCGTTTTTGTCCGGCCAACGTTCGTTTTCCGCAGTTGTTCACTTTGTCATGCTATTCATGTTTTCAAGTGAGCACCATAACCTTAATGGCTAATCGCGTGTCTTGACACGTTTCCAGCAGCCAGCTCTGTTACTGCTCTGTTACTGTTAGCGCTCTGTTACTGAGCAGGTTCAATTTGGCAAACGCGTTTTTTGCTGAAAGCCAAGTACATAAACCACCCGTGGACATGGCGTAAAGACTGCGTCAACGCTGTGTGTTTCCAGTGGCGTCAATGAGCGAAAGCAGCCGGTGCTGGTACGTTCGGTATCGGCACTACCGGGCAGTGTTTAACTCGCTTTTATCACGCTTTAATTGGCATCACTTGGTTGCCACGGCGGGCAACGAACTTGTGCTAGCCACAGTTCGCCCTGGCGTCGCTCAGTGTAAAGAGCCGCAGTGGTGGAACCATTGAGAGACCATTAAATGGAGGATACGTGCATGTGGCTCTTATGTGACCTATACCAGGGGTGTACCGTGTACGGGCCCGATGCGCCTTCATGAGAGGAGTGGGATGTTCCCTATCGAAAAGCGGGTCAGACAAAGAGACACCATCTTACGGAAATTCTTTACAGCATGCCTGGAAGGGGCACTTGGAAACTCGATCGGCAGAAGTTACATGTGCAAATAAGTGGCGAACACTTGAGCCACTTGCGATTTGCGGGCGACGTTGTCTTGTTGAGTGATACCGTAGAAGTCCTGCAAAAAGTGCTTCAGGAACTGTATTCAGAAAGCCTTGTCGCAGACTTGAAGATAAATTTGAAGACATAAATTTGAAGGCAGAAAGCCCCCTTCGGCTTATGCCATTAAATACTAAAACAGTTTGGCGGATATGGCTATCTTGGGCAAGTTTCTGGGCCTGTTCAAACTCCGATTAGGACATGACGCATGCGATTCGTTTGAACTCGGGTGCATTCGGCAGACAGTTTCGAGTAGTGAACAGTATGCTACCTCTGTCACCAAAAAGAAGAGTATACAACCATTGCTAAAAGTGTTCTCACTTCAATGATGATGATGGTGGTAGATGATTGCTAGTGGTATCCCCTTTGGTAGCGGGGTGATGACGTGTTATCGCACCAAAAAAAAAAACTGATATACTTATGTTTTATACTCTTCGTTTAATACTAGCGCTGCTCTTAGGGCAGGCGCAAAATACTTATTAGGCACAAAATACTTTTTTTTTGTAATTTTCCTGCGTTACTGCGCCATCTGTTGGGGCCGCCAGGAAAATACTGATTTTCCTGCGTTACTGCGCCATCTGTCGGGACCTCCTGTTACTTTGGCTTGGGGCTCGCGCTCGTGGCTCGAGCGCGATATCTTTTTTAGTTGTTTGGTTAGAAATTGTTTTAACGCGTTTTATTTAGTGCTGTTGGGAAAATCAAACCCACGTCTATTTTTAATAAAAAGAAGACTGCTCGCATCAGTTATGTATTGATGTTTTACCTGAAATATGCCTAGAGTTGTCTGTTTTGCTGAACATTGTTGACAAGTATGAATTATCCTAACAGATTTAGTAGCTCGGAGAGGCTTTGCTCATATGTACTTGTAATCGAGAGTTTACTTAACTTTTGGCAAGGCGGCTGAATCGCGGACAGACAGACAAAGTCAGTTTGTCTGGACATGTAATGCGTGTACCACCAGGGTAACGGAATGGCTACTGACAGATGGGACAAGAAGCACGGGAATACCGATAACTCGATGGAAGGGTGAGATTAGAAAAGTTGTTGGCAAACAGGGATTTCGGAGAGCCCATAGGAGCAGTTGAAAGTTTTCGGGGAGGCCTTCGTCCTACAGTGGACATAAAAGATGATGATGGTGATAGTGAGGAGCACGTGAGGTCAAACGGCTGGTATGCAAGAACTGACGAGCTGCAGCGCTGACGAATAGTTCCTTGCCCTTAAGCGTGAGCACTTGCGGTAATCTGCGACTGGTTGGCCTGAATGTTGTACGCACCTGGCGGCCACACACACGCAGGAGAAGAAAAATAAAAGGAAAGGGAACCAAGCGGAGGTATCAATCGAAGGGCCGCGGCTGTGCGCCGAGCAGCCAGTCTTTTGCGGGCCATCGTAGAACGCGTCGTGCGAACCCCGTGTTGGGAGCAGCAAGCTGGCGGCGCGCGATTGAGCGTGGCCGACGCGCTGCGCGTTGCCGCGGTAAAAAAAGGGGGGCCGCCGTCTGCTGCCGCGAGGGCAAGGGACGCGGGCGAGGGGAAGTGCTTGGCCAGGAAACATCTTTGCAGGCGACAACAGATGCTAGCCAGCTGTCACCTCCGCGTCGCTGGCGCCTCCTCCACCGGCCGCGCACAGGCGCCTTTTTTTTTTTTTTTTTTTTCCCGCTTGCCATGTATGAAACGACTGCCTCCTTACGCCACATTCTTCTCTCGCAGCCTACGCACGGCCCCTCCTCTCCCTTTTGCGTCCGCCATTCTACGTCCAGCCGTCATTTCCTAGAGCAGCTGTTCGCAGTTCTTACGCAGGCGCGTACACCTTGAGCAATCCGTGTTCGGTGATATTTCCGGAGATGGCGGTCTCGTTCGCCCCACTGATTTCCCCGCTCGCTCCTTGCCTTTGGGTTGGAGCGCTTCTCGTATGTCCCGGCGAGGGCTTCGACGAAACCGTGGACCCGGCACGCTGTTTTCTAATACTGATCGCACGTGCCAGCTTCCGTTCCCCCAGGCCCGCCGAAAACGTTGATTCTCCCAAATAACGCTTAAAAGTACGCTGCTCAAGTATTGAGTAAAGAAGCTTCGACTTCTCTAGTCGTTTTAACGATGCGGTTGTTCGTGGGCGCGGCCATATCACGCTACGTCCATATCAAACTAACTGTTGCCATTTCTAATTACAACGTGTGCACAGCACTTGCAAGGGGTACTGTGTTTAAACTAGTTTATAGCACATTCTTGAAATTGTGCTTTATAAACAGGGCTGTGTGCGCCTCGCATAATGACAATATGAAGCGCATTTTTCTTTGGTTGGTGACTCTCATCTACAAATCATAAACACTTGTGCGTGTTCCATTTAGGCTAAACACTGAACACAATCAGAACAGATTCAAATAGTAGCGAAACACAGGCGACGGTCATGTTGTCGCAGGATGAAGGGTTACGAGTTAACTTAAACCACCGGAGGTTCTTCAAGCAACGCCGAAATCCAGCACAAGCGGCCTTTTTTTTTTTTTTTTTTTTTTTTTTGTCGCCGCCGTAAGGGAAGGCAGCCGCCGCGGCTGTGAATCGTACCATCGACACCGGGCGTAGGGACAGAGCGCCTTAGCCAAGGTAAGACCGTGGCGGTTACAGGCCCTTCACTGGCACATGCATGCAACTGTATTTTTCTGTCATAGTAGCAAGGACCATGTCATCGACATCAGTGCGGATAAAAACTTCTCATCTACATACCGAAGCATGGAGGGACGAATTGTCTCCGGCCGGTTTCTTATCTCCGAGTGTTACAGATACAAAAGAAGCAGGAGTGCTTCGCTCCTTCAGAGCGAAGATATTGCGCCTACGCCAGATTCACTTCCTGGTTCCAATGCTGAGGTTGATGAAATAAGATCAGTTATCTTCGATGGTCGAAGTTAAAGAAACGCATATCTCGCACAGGCGTGACGTGACTGACAATGCAATCGAAGAATTAACACAACCAAACCTTACTTATCTTGGAACGTAATCTCACACGGCACACGTTGTCGAGTGACGTGGCTTATGTTGCCCCGTTCTAGGACTATTCGTCAAAATGCAATTCGTGATAGGGCAACTCGTCGGAGGGCAATTTGTCGAAAAGACGATTCGTCGCTTCGACGAATGTGTTAAAAAAACTGTGAACCGGGCTAGTGGGTACTGGTTCATTCTACTACTGCGCGAAACAACGGACTGAGGCAACGACACAACACGGGCACTGTGCAGATTGAGGAAGCAAGTACTCTATATTAAAAAGGCAAATACCTCGCGCCTTCCCAGAATGAACGAGTCGTGCGTTTTAAAATGAACGTGAAAAGTGACGCAAACGACATTCATTATGCTTCGACGCAAGTACCTCACGAGGCACTGTTATTCCTGTTATTTAAAATCAAGAAGAGCTATTTCGCCTTTATCGGGTATATTTCCGCGTAGCCAAGGACGACGCAGGGTTCTTCAAGGAACAAAGTTTATTGCAGCGAACTTGTTCTTGCTCTGCAAGAGCTCAAAGAATACACAAGCGTAGAAGAAGTCAGCAGAGTGGCGTCACAGGCGATCGTTGGCGAATCGAATGCTACGGCGCTTCCTTTGCCTACATTTACCTGCATGGATGAACACACAAAGGAACATTCATGCATTCCCACCTGCTCTGGCCTTCATTTTCGAAGGGATATTCAGCAACCTATCCCCGGGTGGGTCTGGAGCATGGCTGCGGTTATCTGTGAGTTTACAACGCGGAGAGTAGAGACGTCAGCCGCAACCGCAAATTGTCTTACGACGTCGTTAGACGAATTGCCTTACGACGTACATCACTACGAGTGTAGTTCTTGCGCTGATGCGCCCTCTCTATCGGCACGTCAACGTATTCTTGTGTACGCTGGAGTAGCGCACAAGCAGCACTAAAACCAACAAAGGTTTTAGTGTCGCGCACAAAAATGCAATCAAGCAAGCCCCCACCCCCCGCCTCTTCGCGCTTTGTGGATCTCCAGCGCTTGCGCTTCGGCGGAATTCTGACAACTTATTCTGTACCATCTGGTTACCGAACGCACATTCACTGGGACACGGGCTGTCCACGTGAAGAGACTTTATTTCCCGAGGAGGTGTAGACGGGAAATACACCTAAGGTCACTCATGTCACTGAGCCGTCGTTCGGCCGCGCACCGCCATTTTCTGACCCACGTTGAAGCCAAGCAGGCGCTGCGCCTTTGTAGTTTCTTCGCTTATAGGGGAATGAAGACAACTTCATTTAATTTGAAGGCAGTAGCCTTTCGTAACGCGCGCAAATCCAGCCCTAAAAGTCGTTTTTTTAACAGGAGAAATGTATGCAATATTGAAACAAATTAGTCCCATTCGACTGCGTGAAGATGGCTGGAGCTATTTGTAGGGGTTGCCCACAAATTCCCGCTCAAACAGCGCCGTCGCGCCGGTGAAGCGTTCAACGGGATTGTGGCCGCGCTTACGCCTTGAGTTTTTAGCTTCGCGGTATTCGAGGTCCCGGCGGGCATCGCGCTTATACTTGGTTTCCGCAGCCCTATTGTTGCCGGTGGTCGCCTTCCGCCACGTTCGCGCCCATTGCCGCCTATTTTTTTTTTCTTTTATGAACGCAACACACAATGTGGGAAAGCCAGCTTACAAAAAGCATGCGTACACCAGTCTCCTTAAAGATGGCTTCAGTTTCAAGCACAACTGCATTGCTGAAAAGTCATTTTTTAAGGCAATATGTGCCATCATATATCTAAGTATGAAGCACCGGAGGCGAAAAGGTGGCCAAACGGAGAGGGTGCGCACTAGTGAGGAGGAAGGGAGCGGCTCTTTTCGATCTACGAAAGGGACAAGAAATACGCCCATGCACTCCGTACAGGTGGTTAACCAGCGAAGCTGTAACACGTGGTCGGTGTTTTACGTATGGCGCGTATTTCGAAGTGACGTGCGGCCGGTGACTCTGCACCGCCGGCTCCGTCTGCCCCGCCCCGACCCTGCGCTGCTCCGTTGCAGCTTGAGCTGTGCTTCGGGCACAGCTCGCGCTCTGCTGCGAGAGAGGCTCTTTTTCTCTCCATGCTAATCGCCCTTCCCACTTGCCAGTGCCGGTAGATGCGGGGGTGTAGCTGCGTCCTTCTATAAACCCGTATAGGCCTCTCTCCCCGTACTTCTAACTCCTCTCCAACCTTTTTTGTTTATTTGCGCATGTCCATGGAGTTGCGCCGGAGAAGTATTCTGCGTACACGGGACTGCCAGATTTTCGTTTCGCGTAGATATATAAAGCGTCGCTTTATTAACGGGTTTAGTTAGCCCGTAACAAAACTTTCAGTTTCAAAACTTTCGAGTACCGCGATACACAACGTCTCCAGTGACGTAATAGAGAAAAAACTGGTCTTCCTCGATTATGAGTCCCGGATCGCCCGCGGACTGCCCGAGACACGATCCAGCGCTCAATTTTCCCATGTATTTCTATGGGGCTTCTGGTCCGAACGCAGTCCACGGACTGCCCGCGGACCGTCCAGGACTGGTAAATCGAGGATGCCCACTACAGACAGCGTCATCAGCGTGTTAAACGTTGGAATTCATGTGATACGATCAAACGCAATTATAGAGGTCCCACTAAAATCGCTCAGTTACGTTTCTTGTCGGCGGCTGCCAGTCGCACGGAGAGGTAGGTTCCTGGCGTCATAAGGATCCCTCGCTGAAGTTGCTGGTGAGTCGCGGCTGCCTTATCTGCTTTCCTTATTATTTAGATTAGTATTTGAACGTTCGCGTTATGATTTGAGCCATTGGTACTGGGTCAGTGCACTAATTTGAATTCAGGGAATTTTTAGTTTTGCTTTATGGCCCCTTTAAGGCAGCTGCCAAACCGTTGATTCCTACGGAGGGACTTCGTGGTACACTTTCGTTTATTTTTACAGGTCGGGCGTGGCTGCGGCGCCTCCTTATTAGTGTGTGTTGATAATAATGCTTGCTTTTGTGGGCAAAAAGCCACACTGCAAGGACACGCGGGAAATCTACGAAGGTATGCGCAGAACTGCAAAAGCAGCTAATAGCGCACGATGTCAGGGGAGTCCGATCAGTGGCGTGCGGCGCTGTACGTCATCCCCTCGCCAAGGCGGTGTGAGTGTGAAGTATATATAAGCGCATCGCCACGCGATGACCACGCGGTGGAAGACAGCGCCGCAGTCATTCAAGAGAAACGAGAGTTGTTCTGAAGATTGCAAACGACGACGCGCGGATGGGGCTCACATGGAGCGTCTGAAGGAAGGGAGCAGATGACGAGCTCGCGCGGAGCTATGCCCAGGGCAGCCGTCGTAGGGTGCGAAAATACGGATGAAATGGGCGCGACCCCGTGTGTAGCAATGAACACCCAGAATGAGGCATTTTTACACTTCTCAAAAGAGGTATTGAATAAGTTCGTGCATTTTCGTCATTGTAATAATCAGAAATATGAACGAAGCTATGAATTCCATTTTATAAGCACCTCCCAGAAGATCGTTAGACTAAGAAATAAAATATAAGCGAATGCAACTATGTGCAACGATATCCTGAGTAATCAAGCTTTAAACTCAGGCTCCTGCGTTTAGTTTTCGTGTTAGCGGAGCAAGAAACCTAGCACGAATTTCAAGCAATGAAATTGCTTGAAGCAAGGCTCGGTGTTCTCAAAAGGTAAAGAGGAAAGGTCCGGGATTAACAAAATTATGTCGGGAGCAAAGTATCAGGATGATGGCGTCGTGAGGGGTCAACACGACTAGTTAGTAACAACCGGGGGTGTTACCCCAGGTATATTCGATTTTTTTTTCTCCTTCCGGTAGAATCGCCGTCCTTCATTCGCGTCGCAAAGTTTCCTTGCGAGCGGAACAAACGCCACAGTTTACTCAACGCCTTCATTTCATAGCCGACGCAGTCGGCCTGCGGTTAATGAACGCGGCAGGTCGCACTAGTGTGATGCCTGAAACAGCGCTTCGCGGACACGTCACAGGTCAATCGGGTCTACGCTTTACGGTCACATATATACATCATACAGGGATGGATACCCGGAATGTGCACGCGGCGCGCTTGTCTGCTGCTGCCTGCACTGCAAGCGCGAAGAGCGGGCCCGCTCATGCGGCCGCTCCCATTGTTCAGCACAGCCGTCTGGACCAGCAGCTGCGCAACTGCATTCCCCTGGCGGGGCTGCAGCTGGGCCCCATCCGCGCTGTTGCCGTGCCTCCCGACGCAGCCGCCGCCGCCGCCATCAGCAGGCGCGCCTCTCTGGCCCTGAATGCATGGAACGAGCTGCCTGGCGGCGGGAAGAGGGCAGCACACGACTCTGGTGCACTTGCGCTGAACACGGGGGAGGGTTTGGCACTAACGAACTATTTTAGCTGTGGCGTAACTTGCACGCTACGTGCGAACTTTTTATGGTAAAAAACAAACTGGCGCAGCTTGCTCTAGTGGAGAAACAGCGGAGCCGGATGCCCCTCTCCTTCTGTCGGAGACGCGGCTGTTGTACGTCACATTTATATCCGAACTTGCCGCTAAACATTCTGCATGACTGGCAGGCCCGGATCGTTTCCTCCGCAGTCTTTCACATCTCTCCAAACGTGGACCGCGTTAGCACGCGCTAGAACCAGCGCCAACCGGCTTCGCGAACTCGGCGTCTGTAGCGCGAACTCGGCGCGAACGCACGAGAACTGGCGAGGAGAAAGCACGCGAGAGATCACGCCATGAACGCTGGGCAGTGTGTTCTCGAAGGTCGAGCGACCGACGTTGGGCGCTCCTCACGAGGCGCATGCTCACGCGCGCTTGGGAATTTTTTTAAATGCAGAGCATTTCTTTAACTCACGATGTCACCCGGCGTTGTCGGCGTGCCTCGGCGTCCGCAACAGCCGTTCCAGGTGCGCCCTCTCCGCCACTCCTCCTCTCCCGCATCACGCTACCCTCCTCGCTCTCAACAACAGGTCCGCACCCCTCCCCCTACACTACATAAAAAAATAATACTTACCGGCGCCTCGTTTCGATCCCACGACCCTGCGGGCGGAACGCAAGGTACATGGTGCTCTACCCACTGCGCCACAAAACCGACACAGAATGAAAGGCTACGAACGCGCCTTATATCCTTGACTCATTCAAACTACGCCAAGAAGCTGCTGATACAACGCATTCACTACCTGTGGGCGGAACGCGAGGTACATGGTGCTCTTCCCACTGCGCCACAAAACCGACACAGAATCAAAGGCTACGAACGCACCTTATATCCTTGACTCATTCAAACTACGTCAAGAAGCTGCTGATACAACGCATTCACTACCACCAACTCCCCAAACACTAAACGTTAACGCAATACACCCACCCCCTATGCGACGCATTTACTCGAGTCCCCCTCGCGGGGAGATGGGCCCTTTTTATTTTTTCGAGCTCCTCACGTGGCGCAACCCCACGCGCAAGCTGGTGCGACGCCGGCCGCTCCTCACGAGGCGAACGCTCACATGCGCTCAGCTGGGCTGAGTTTTGCAGTAATGCTCAACGGCGGAACTAAAAGCTTTAACAGCTCTGCTTTTAAAATGTAGGGAGTTCGGCGACGCATACATTGCAGTGTAGCGTGGTTGACTCTTGTGAAGAACCCCCGTTACAAATTCCCCCTAGCGTTAGCCCCGCGCTAGCATCTCCGAGAGCCAAGAGACCCGATGTCAGTTTCCACTATCCACATGCGCATCCCGATAGAGGGCCATTGTTTCGCTTTGGGAATCCTTTCTTGGACCCAGCTGGTTAGTAACGTGGTGGGCGCAAGATAATCATTGCTACCACCAGTGGGGTTCTTCCAAACAAGGAGGCTGCAGGACCAACAAAACACGAGCGCCTGCCGTTTATTGATGCGTGAGCATCACTCACACATTTATTGGCTAATTTGGCGGAAAAGCAGCCAGATTCTGGCGGCCGGAACCTGTCATCAAAATTTCCCACTGGCTGCATGCAACCAGAAGCCTCTCGTCAAAAATTCCCACTGGCTGCGAACTGAGATCTGCGGCGGCCTGCCGTCGATGTACGCAACGACCCGACGTTGTCCCCAGCGTTACTCCTTGTGGTCTTATGTCGTCGACAGGCACCCAAAGCTTAACGTACAAGACGTTTTCCGTTGCTGGGCACGCATCGTTAGGCTCAATGTTAAGGTCACCTAGCGTTAGGGCTAGATATAGATCTAACAGCATACCTACTCAGTCTAATTGGCCAGTGACGATTCCAGCAGCCATCAAAGGTTCATGACCTATTCACCTTTCCCCACTGGCTCCCACGTCAACATACCCGCCCTCACAACTCCCCGAGATGGGACGCTAAGAGAAAGCTTATGATGTCACTGTAAACATTTTCAGCCGCTTTTTTTATCAAAGGCACCACATATTCTCCCAGTGTCTGAACGCGTGCTACAAGAGGCAAAAAAAAAAAAAACTCCCAATGAGACAATGACTGCTAACAAAACAAAGAAGCTTATGTCGAAAAATTTACACCATCTTCCCGCGAGGGGAACCATGAGTAGATGCGACGCATCGTAGGGTTTCCGCTGCGTTTCCGTTATGTTGTTCCCATTTAGCGTGTCAATTTGTTGTTGTTTCCATTATATTACGTACGGTTGCGCCGACCATCGCGATAGCAGGCCTGTTAGTCTCCATTCAAATCATCGGTGGTCATCGGATGTCATCGGAGCGGCGGAACGACTAAGCGGAGCGGCGCAGTTACCGCGTTTATATGCAGCGCGCGTTAACGGTGAGGGGAATGAGAGAGAGCAGCGCATGCGCATGTGTTCGATGTTTAACCGAGCGCTAACGCGCGCTGACGCACAGCTGGCACGGCGACGGGAGCGAGCGCTAACACGCAGATGGCGCTGCGGTGAGAGCGGCGTTAGCACGCAGCTGGCGCAGCGAGGAGAATGGGGGAGGGATGCGTACTACGGACGCCGGAAGACACCGGAGGGACAAGGCGAGTTAAAGAGATGCGTTGCATGTAAAAATGAACTCATATGATGCATCTGTTCTGGCTGGATTAGAGAGAAGAGAGGGGATGTAGTACCCTTAACCCCTTGAATCCACTTAAGCCTCCGCAAAAGCGAAATTTTGTTTTAAAGAATGAAGCTTTCCAGGCGAGTGTTCCGGCGCAGAAAGGAACAGATGCACCCGGAATACGAAGCGAACAACAAATATTGTTAGAATACTGCCAGCACAAATATGAACATCTTACTACAGGTATGAACAGAATCAAGGGGTTCAAGAGTTCAAGAATGTGACGGGGAGGTACGGGGGTAGCGGGGTTGGGGAGGGGGTCCTGTGAGACAGCCATCAGCGTAACTCGTAGGGTATCTAGTCTTCCTACAGCGCACATAAATATTTTAGTCTGCAAAAACGAGGTTATTGACTGGGCGAATAAATGCAAGGCGTGAATAAACAAGAATGAAATTATTGATTGTACACAACAAAGCAGAGCTGGCAAGATGAATTTGATGCCTTTTGATGGGGGAGGGGGGAAATGCGTCAGAGGCATTTGAATGCCGGAAATTCGAAAACAGCGGCAAATGTAACAGGGCACGACATAGCTCACCCGGGGATTTTGTGATCATGGACTTTTTTGAAGCAGACTGACGGAGTCCGCGCATTTTTACAGGTAGCTGATTAAGTTGGCTAAGATTGTCCGTGTGCACAAGTACGTTTAGGACTTGAATCGACTGGGGTTGTTTAACATGCTCCATGCCTGGCGTGCACGAGCGTTGTTGTGCACCGGTCTCTTTCAGAAATATTGCGCATTCGGGATTGGAACTCGTGACCTCTCGCTAAACCGCCATGGATAGCCTGGTTGCTGAGGCGCTGTGGAGGGTGGTCATCTAGGCATGGCGTGGTTTAAATAAGCACATCGTAAAACTCTTCTCTTCAACTTCTGATCTTCAACAAACGTTCAGTTCCGCTGTTTTCACATAATTCATGCCGCTTCAATAAAATCGAGTACTTTGTTATCCAAATTTTTCCGTAGCTTCAACGGTATACGTGTTGTTCCACAAGTCATTAAGGCAGTCATTTCGGTCACCCCGCCTGCGAATAAGAAATGGGTGCCGTAAGCGGAGCAATGGTGGCCGTGCGGTTGCCATTGTCACTGTCGCCTACTGTGCATCACAACGAGAATGCACGTTGTGTTAGGTCGCACCAGCGGGGATGGACACGAACATATGTGGCGCCAAAGCTTTGGCCCCAGCCCTTCACACACAAATAAAAAAACGGATGTTATTTTGGGGTCCCGTACAGGTAGCTGTGAATGAGACAAGAACCGGAAGATTTGAACCTGTAGACAAATTTCCATGTTTATTCCCTGAGTGTAGAATGATCCTGTGGCTTAGTAATCAATACGAAATTTGTTAATTCAGAGTCATATATCCCTCCGCGACCTGCTTTGCATAACTGAAACAGTTGATTATCTTTGTAAGTTGCATGGCGTTAAAGTATAAGCCAAGGGGCTATAAATGATTAATTTAGATCATGTTTAGATCATAACTGGCTTTCCACCATAGTATTGGCTATGAGATGTGGATCTTACCGCACTTAAGTACGAGTATTCGCTACGTGGTAGCACGATTTCTCCTGAAAGGATTGGTAAAGGAGCTAAAAATGGCCATGAAATCCTTAAAAGAAAAAAAAACTCAAGAAGACTTAGCTCACACAAATGAGAAATTTATTCATTTTAAATTGGCACATTTGGTGCCTTCCTGTCTTCTTCGACACTATTAGGCGTGGTTCAATTTTGTGTACGGCATCTTTAGTGACTGCTAACAGCAATTAAGCGTTGAGGAAGTAGCTCTAAAGCCTCATCATCAGCACGATCACTACCATGGGGGTTTTATCCTTCACATGCGCCATGACATCCTCGCGTGTGGGCGCTGCAAAAGTGTTTTTTTTTTTTCATATTATCCCTTCTCTATAATGGCACAACCTTTGAAGCCCACGGCAGGTCTTTTCAGCACGTCAGCCTCGTTTGACAGTTTGACAATGAAATCCCTGTTGAAGCGACGTTTATCTTTGCACAGGTGGTATGCTCCATATCGCTTCATACATTTTGCCGTTGGGAATGAGTTGTAAAGGCTGCCTCATTCTTATTCACCTATACTCAGAAGTATGGCTAGTGGACTGTGTAATCTGTCATGCAAAGCACATTGCATGACAGCTTCGGGGCACATCGTTTGAGGTAAATGTGAGTGCGCGGCATTTTGATTAGATCGCACAGACCATCAAAGACTCAGATCTGCCCTAGAACCACTCGATAAGCGCAGCTTATTTGTCGGCTATAGCCTGGCCGTTCGCTATTCCCGAAATGTTCGTCCCATTCTTTACTTCCAGGCAGTGTGTCGTTTTGAAGCGTTTTCGGGTGTAGCGTACAAGTATTCTTCTCATAACGAGCTGATACGCGGTTGTGTGTGCAGTATGCATGTACGTACGTGTACTGAAGATCCGTATGCTTAAATGTGATGGTGTATACCGTCCGGCTATGTTGTGGATTTATGATTCTGCAATCGCAGATGAATTAAAACAGGCAGTCTGTTGAAGTAGCTGGAGAATTAAGTGCTTTAGCAGAGGCTCTGCCGAAAAACAAACTTTACGTTCGTGACACGTTTGCAGCGCAGGTTAAAGTTCGTTTTATTTTGTCAACACTGAAAATGAAGAAGAATAAGAACCACTGTAAAGTGTTGTAACAACGGTGTCACACGAATATGAGTGTTGCATAAGCAGCGAGTACAACAGTTAAATTTTTGGGTACAGAACTGATACGCGTGACATATCACAGACTAAGCTTTGCAAGAAAGCCGCGGGCCTGGGGAATTTTCTTGGCACGATGCTGTGCTGGCCGCAGCTGGATTTTCCTCAATTTACTCGTTTGAAGGGATGTCACACGCAAATCTTTGCATTGGCCGGTGCCGCGGATACGCACTCCATGGTGTAGGCAACAATTTCTGCGACCGAAGCGCAGTGCCATTTGTACAAAAATCCTTTAGGACGATCACAATGATTTAGGGCTTACGAAAAATCCATCCGATGCGATCAGTCGCGCCACAGCACTGGTTAGAAACTAACTTGGCGGCCGACCGCACGTTTGCTGCAGCAGTACAAGCGTTTTGAAAACAATATCTACAGTTTGTGCGAATAGTGAATTAGCAAGGACGCGTTAATTTTGTGCCTCCATGAGCCGGTTGGGGAGGAGATCAACCGAAGCTGGGTAGTGAGTATTACCGCGCTGAAATCTCACCCGCTGCTCCAGCTGCAGCGAAGAGCGCTGAAATGAGCATATTGTTGCAACCTGACGCCGTGAACTTTGACAAGCACAAAGTGGTTGTCCCGGCGTTCCGCGTATAATGCGCACGTTTAGCTAATACAGCAACAATCGGCCTTGTTTTTTTTTTTTTTTTCGCGCGAACATTTCTCACCCCATTTTTTTAAAGAAAGAATGCCGAGTGTCAGCTGTCAGCGCATCTTGAACCGCGAGCAGCTGCCTTTTTTCTTTCTTCACATCAACGCTTACTTGTTAGGCTGCAGCTGCGCGGATCGTAGCTTAAATGTTTCCCGCAACGCGCTGCGATATGTCGCCCCAATTTGCATTGTCCTACCCGTTTCAACCCCCCAGTTCTACGTATATTGCTGCCGTGCAAACGAAGTAAAACAGGTATTTGTTTCATTCGTTCACCTTTGATAAATACACGAGGAAAACAAAATCGATGCTGTAGCGGCTGCCAGCGTTCACGTTTCAAACGATTGCGCAAGCGAGAACGGTGAGCGATGGGACGTTGGCGGCGCGTTGCCCCGCGCTCATGGCTTTACGCCTCGCCAGGCTCTGACGCCCCGGGGCTTGCCTGTTGTACATGCAGATCTGGCCGCAAGCACCACGCCGGCCCTGGGTAGCGGCGGCGTTGCCGGCAGTGGCGGCCCTTCGTCGCAGCTTCAGGGCTGCAAGATGCCGGACTCACCTCAAGACATCAAGCCCTTGAGTCCGACGCAGTTACCCAAGGTATCTTCTATGCAAGGTATGCACCTCGTATGCCGCGAGCGGGGCCAGACATTCTGAAGGGCGGCGCCTTTTCATTGGGGCAAGAATTTTTATTGTGACAGGCGCCCTACGCAGATATTAGCTTCCTAGTCACTGGGACTAACTGAACACTGCTTCGTCGCGTTGAATAAGCTGATAAAGCCCGCACTACTGACTGCATATGCACGTGAGAGGTGGCACAGGAGGACAGGAGAAGAATGCCGTCCCTCACAGCAAGTAAAAAGCCTGTACGCGAGGGTTGTTGGAACTGTGCCAAGCATGTGTACCTACAGGGCATTTGGCGCTTAGCAGGGCTGGTCGTCCGTCAGCTGGACTTGCATGCAAATTATCTTTTGTTATCTTCTGGTTCACTACCTACGGGGCCGAAACAAAACTTGTTCTTTTTACATAAGTGTGGCTTCGCGCTTCGGCCCGAGCTTCTATATAAACCTAAAGTCAGCTGAACTTGGCACGGAAATGCATGAAAGGAAGAGAGAACGCACAGCCCTGACTGACGTTGGCGCTGTTTGCCTTTCAAGTGTCCCCGTCCCAAGTTCAGCTCTCTTCAGGTGCAGTCGTGGGCCAACTAACTGTTATCAACTAAGTTATTTCGTTATAATTCACTACTGGATCGGGATGGTGGACTTCAATGCAGAGCTAGGAAAGAGAAATGTGCAAGAGCGAGTGACGGAAAAAATTTGATATGGTAGTCGGAATAGCTGAGCCGGCGCACGTATTGAGTTTGGGGAGAGAAGTAAGCTAGAGGTAGTAACCTCGAGTACCTTCTTCTGCTAACATGAGAATTAGAAATGGTCACAAAACAGCACCAAAGGTGAAACAGAAAACACCTCATCCCAAATGCCAATCCAGGTATAGTGCCATATGGTGAAGCGCTAGGCGAGATTTAGAACAATAATAACAGTTTGGTGAGACGAAGAGTTAGGGTAGATTTGAGGAGGGAGAGGGCAAAAGTAATGAAGGGAAATAAACCAGGCTTGCTGTCGTAGGAACCAAGATGAAGGAGTTCCCGCTAAATTTAGGAACGAATAGCGTTAATGTACTGACGGGTAACGTAACTAGGTCATCTGAGAATTATCCGAATCTTTAAGAGCAATAAATCTAGAGTAAACGCCAGTAAGCCCTTGGCAAACGAAGGATCTCATTGAGAAATACAAGGATACGAAAGTCTCAAGTACGAGAGGGCAAAAAGAATTGGAGGAGCTGTTGGTATTAACCGGAGCAAAGTTGGTCACATCCGTGGCCACAGCCGACAATGGTTAAGATAACATTGAAGAAATGAAGAAGTTTAGGAGCAACGAATGAGAACATTGCGACTATATAAAGCACTGTCTACTTGCAGGCGGATATGGCAATGTTGTGTGCAACATAAAGGACGTAGTAAATGCAGTGGGAAGGTTATAGGTGGATTTGTATGCAAAGTTGAGCGAGATAACCACCCTGACAGGACTAGACTAACAGTAACTGTAGACGGGGTTGCAAAGACGCTGAGGGAAATGGAAGACAAACCGCTATCTGCTGCCAACGCTACAACGAAATAATGATGAAATGCATGTAATCTTACAAACCTTAGTATTTCTTTATCGATTTTTAAAACAAATTTGACTTAGTCGAAATCGCCGCAGTAATGAAAGCATTGAAAGCGCCAGTGAGTATAATTCTCCATAAGCGGAAGAGTGAGAAGGTTATAAGGCTTCAGACAAGACGACACCATTTCGGAACTCAATTTCCGAAACGTAGAGCCTTTGTACTGGGTCACATATTTTCTAGAAAGTTAAGCGTGTTGTTTTAGTGTGATCGCGTGGTTACGTATGCCCCCTCACAACTTCACGTGCACATGTCCGAGCGGTAAACTAAAATACTCTCCACACCATACCCCGTCGGGGGCTTTCTTTCGATCCGGAATTTAATTACACGGGTGGTTCAACTGCGTTGACAGCAGAAGAATGCTTAACAACAGATGCTGAGCATGCGATTCGAAAACTCACTGAAGCTTGTCCGGCGGATTCCTGAGGGAAAAAGTCGGAGGCCGTTAGATCTCTATGGATTTTCGTGCCTTTCATGGTATACCCGTCTGTGAGTTGGAAGTTGCTTTTTGTTAACACACAGCTTCCTGGCCAATCTCGGGTTGACATGCGCCATGTTAGTGTTATCATTAAGAATAACACCGGCTATTTTTTTAGGTCAAGATGCTGTTAGAGCTTTTTTGTGCTTTACCTTCAGCCCTCAGGATGACTGCTTCGGAAAGCTGGCTTCCTTTTATACTTACCTGCGTGCAGTGAAGCATCCTTTACATCTGGGGGGGGGGGGGGGGGGGTAAACAGAGAACGGCTGTGGAGGATGCTGAAACTCCTGGGATTAGATGTCGAGTTAATACAGTTCCTTATGGCGATCTATAAAGACAATAAAGTGCACCTTACATGGGAAGGACAGAAATGATTGATTGATTGATTGTAGGGTTTAACGCGCCGACGCAACGCAGGCGATGAGGCGCGCCGTAGTGGAGGGCTCCGGATTGATTTTGACCACCTGGGGATCTTTATCGTGCGCCGAAATCTCGTACACACGGGCGTTTTTGCTTTTCGCCTCCATCAGAAAAGCGGCCGCCGCGGCCGGGAATCGAACCCGCGACCTCGTGCTCAGCAGCGCAACGCCTTAGCCACTGAGCCACCGCGGCGGGTAGGACAGAAATGCGCCCAGCAGGTCAACATCCATCGGGGACTGAAACAGGGATGCCCTTTGAGCCCAATACTGTTTATGCTTTGCATGGCAGGGTTAGAAAAGAAACTGGAAGAAAGTCAAGTAGGGTTTATCCTAACCCATATGCTACAAGGTGAAGTGGTACAACAGCATATTCCAGGAATGTTATACGCAGAAGACGTTGTTCTTTTAGCTGATAACCAAACCGATATGCAACGGCTAATAAATATCAGCGGCCAGGAAGCCACAGACCTCGGATTAAATTTTAGTGCAGAAAAATCAGGAATAATGGTTTTCAATGACGCTACCACTGACGTAGTGCCTATCCAGCAAGGCGAATTACCCAGAGTGAAAGAATATAAATATTTGGGAGTGTGGATAAACGAAGGGGATAACTACTTAAGTACTCACGAGGAGCAACTTAAGGTTAAGGGAAAGTGAAACGCAGCTATAATGAAGCATAGAGCTCTTGTGGGGGTATAACAAATATGAAAGTAGTAAGAGGAATGTGGAAAGGAGTAATGGTTCCGGGTCTCACGTTTGCGAATGCTGTACTCTGCTTAAAATCAGACGTTCTATCAGGCCTTGAAGTAAACCAGAGAACGGTAGGACGTTTGGCCTTAGGCGCGCATGGAAAAACAACTAACGAAGCAGTTCAGGGAGATATGGGCTGGGCGTCGTTTGAAGTTAGAGAAGCTCAGAGTAAAATATGCTTTGAGATGAGGTTGAGGGCAATGGATCAACGAAGGTGGGCAAGCTAAAGGTTTTTAGGTACCTATACTTGAAAAGCGTGGACACGCAGTGGTTAAGAAAGACTAGAAGCTAACGATGAAATACGGAAAGAACAGTGGGGAATCCAAAACAGCCAAGGTAACCAAAAAAGAGGCAAGGCAGATTGAAACGAATAAATGGAGGGAAAAAATGGAAGCTAAAACGTCGTTAGAGATGTACAGGGCTGAGAAGATGAACATCAGAAAGGAAAATTTCTACGATAATTCCCAGGGCAGTGCTTTGCTTTTTTGAGGGCTAGAGCAGGTTGCCTGCGAACTAAGAGTTTTGTGGGGAAGTATTCACAAAATGATGGGGTATGCGTGGTCTGCGGAAAAGAAACAGAAACTATGCGGCACACACCGTGTTAGAATGTGAGGGTATCCATCCAAATCTACATGAAGGGAATATTGGGCTTTCAGAAGCCCTAGGATTTAAGGATATCACAGAGGAAGTTACCTTCAAGGCTGTCGAGGGGACGAAAAGAAGATTAGAATGCTGGTGGACGAAAAGCAGAGAGGGGAATATTGCCCAAGACAGTTACCACCTGTAACAGGAAAAACAAAAGTATTTTGCGCCTAATAAGCTTTTTGTGCCTGCCCTAAGCAGCGCTAGTGTTAAACCAAGAGTGTAAAACATAGGTATATTAGTCCTTTTTGGTAAGATTACATGTCATCACCCCCCGATACAAAGGGGGAAACCAATAGAAATCATCAAATCATCATCATCAGGAGAGGGAGGGGGGAGTGTTTTTTTTAACATTGAAGTTTGTTGAACAAATCGTTTGTGTATGTGTCCGCAGTTAAAAATACCAAGAAAATGTCGAGCACTCCTGCACGGTGCCTGAGCGCACGTTCGTCAGTCTAAGCGTACCCACTTAGGGAGATTGGCCAATATTGGCCCCAAAAATATCCAGCGTTCGCTGTATCGTGGCAACACTTGGGAACGGGAACTACACGTCATAGCGCACGCCCCCTCCTTCGTCCTCGTATCGTCGTGCGCTTGTGCTCTGTACAGTAGGAGAGCTACGACTTGAATGTTGAAGATGTTGTAGATGACCACTTACTCCACATGGCCCGGCCGCGGATAGTTCGCGCGGCCGAAGAAGAGGCCCCGCTTCAAGAGGCTCGGCTTGCAATGCTTGATTGTAGGGTTTAACGCGCCCACGCAACGCAGGCGATGTGGCGCCGTAGTGGAGGGCTCCGGATTAATTTTGACCACCTGGGGATCTTTAACGTGCGCCGAAATTTCGTACACACGGGCGTTTTTGCTTTTCGCCTCCACCAGAAAAGCGGCCGCCACGGTCGGCGTGCAATGCATCCGCTAGAGACGATAAGTCGCGCTCGCAGAGTGGTGTACGAAAATGTCCACCAAAACGACGAGCTCACTCTGGCCTTGCTCAACATGTGGCCACTGAAATGCCATGCTGCCGACGTAAACCAGGACACCACAACGACACTAAAGCTCAGCTTTGTGTCCGTCGATGATCACTTACAACAGCTTCGCCATTCAAGTCTTGCGCGTGAGTGCAAGCTTCCTTGAATTTTTTTTTTTTTTAACAGCTCTTATTTGCCTCTGAGTGCAAACGAGGGACTATAGTTCACCTCACAGGCGGGCGAGTACACTCGGTAGTTCCAAAAAAAAAAAAAATTCCTAGCCGCCTCTTATTGTGTTACTTAGGAAGCACGCGGACACCAATGTCAACTTTTGCCGTGGTCGTAATGGCAGGAAGGCGCATACATGGGGCGCAACGCTAGCGTGACGTGCCGCTTCGTCAACATTACAGAAGAAGTTATGGACATACTGTTGCACCGAAATCCTGCTTGCGTCCACCTAGCTTACAATGTTCAGCTTCCTCCACAAACGTGAGAAAAGGCACTCTCTCGGGCATTTCACTTCGTATCTACGTCTGTTTTAACGAAAATATTTTTTCAAGGTGGAAGCGCTCGTTGAAGTTTTAATGGGGATGTAGAAGTAAGCCCCCGTTAAATGTCTGAAAAAGCTTATATAATTGCGTGCATTTGCGCTGACATTTTTTTTTATGTATGGTGCTTACGTTATCGTTTTATGACACGCCACACTTTCTGTCAAGAAATAATTTTCATTCATATTTTCTGTCAGGAAAAGCAGTGGGACGAACAGTTTAACCGCGCAAAAACGTTTTTGGCGTTCTGGTTAACACATTTATTGGGTCCGCTGTCTATATAGTTTGGGTTTCAAATGATTAGGTTTGAGGTGATTGGAGAAAACGCTTAAAAGAAACATCCTTCAGCTGAAAGGCGCAGCAGAATGAAACAGTAAGTCCATCCTCGTGTACATATCTGTGAAAGCTCGTTAAATGCGGTTAAAAGTTCGCTACCTCAGTCATTTTAGTACAGTATAATTTTGCTTCATGCAAAATGATAGTGTTCGAAATTAATGCCAGAGCCTTTCCAATATAGTGCTTTAGCTCCACTGCACAACGCGCATGTTTTGGCGGAAGTGTGACGTACAGAGCACTCCAAGTGGGAAGTGCCCGTCGTAACTATACCGCGAAGTGATTGTTTTTGTCATGAAGCGCGCTCCTTTTACATTGCGCCATGACACCGCGAACTGTGGAAGCCCATTATAAACACACGTCATCTCCCTTTGGTGCTCACAGGAGTGAACGGTGCTCATTCGCCGCCTTGCAACGTGGGAAACCCGGTGCCCGTGTGCCCGGGCTCCAACCCCACGCCTATGCGGTCGCTGTCACCGCCGTCGGATTCGAACCACGGATCCGGTTCGACGGGCGTGTCCTCCTCCACGGCTGCTTCCAACGTGTCCGGTGCATCTGGAAACATGGGCGTAGTCACTGGACTTGTGGAACCTCCTTCTGGAGTCATACTAGGTAAGCGAGCTTGGAAAACACGCACCCCGCGAGGACACTCGTCTCGTACCCGTGAGGCGCACTTTCTCTAGGAGTCATAACACTCTCGTTTGATATTCGAGGCGCTGCCATGATGTTCTACCTGCGCTTAAAGGTGCCTTAAGGCTGCTGCGGCTTGTGTTTTAGTTGTACGCTTGAGACGTCGCCATTTTGCTACCCTATTGCCGTTGCTCATTTTCTACATTGCAAAAAAAAAAAATTGCCTATGCTTGAGTTTCCCTATGACAAAGAGGGCGTTTCAGTGAATAGGCGATGGTCTTTGCCTGTCCGCATCTTTTTGTTAGGCAGACTGATACCCGCTTGCTAAGCTACACACGTGTTCATGCGTCATAAGGTTTACGAAGGGTGTCCGGCATGGGAACAGCACAGCGGCTACTCATTTTCGTTCACTAACGTGTTTTTTACGACGTTCACATTCGCTGTGACATTCGCACCTTTGAATAATGGACAGCTGGATAATGACTTCTTTTTCGGGGACTGGTTCAGCTAGTCTGCACACGATAGAAGTTTCAAGCATTAAACGCTGTTGTCAGTCGGCACTGCAGTTCCGAAAAAGGGTCAATTCAGATGCCGTTGTCCTATCTATAAATTGTGACGCGTACTTTTTCTATGGGTGGATGAAGTCATAGGGAGATAGGCGGACGAAGTCATTAACAAAAACAACGATGCAGCATGTGGTTATGTGTGTGCCCTATGATCTTTTTGTGGGCGCCATTAACATACCATGAGATAGGTAAAAATAGTGCCAGTGACGCACTTAAAACCTCATAAGGTCTACCCAACCTCAAATAAAACCTCACCATGAGAAGTGAGGTCGCGATGAGGTCAAAGGCTGCAACCTGCTCCTGCTAAGTGCGGTCCAGGTATTTGACCTCAACCTCAGGCGACGAGTATAAGGTTGAGCGAGGTCGGGGCTAGAACTGAGGTTGAAGCTTAAGAGGTCAAAAATCACTGACTTTTCCGTGTGGACACCTTGAATTTATATTTGGTTATACAATATGTGTTCCAAGCTCCAGACGAAAACGTACCCGTACGGACACTAATGCGTACAAAGTGTGTACATCATGCCATCCGCATGGCCATCAACGTCATTGTCAGAATCAAAGTGGATTTGCCTGGGCAAATTCTCCTCCTATGGTGTTAGCTTTTCCGTGGAGGATTTCCCCGAGCTTGGTTTTCCATAGCTATGAACAAAGCGGAATTTGGTGGAGAGGCCGCGTGAATATCTCCGCTAAGTGGAGTAGAAGCGGCATTGAGGTGGGAAAACGGGGGCCTAAAGTGGAAAAGTACCTGCTACTAGACTATATTTGTGGATGGTTTAAATCCTCATGCTTCGTGATATTTAGCTACCAAACTGTCAATAATTCACATCCAGCTATGAAAGCTTAGTACTAATGCTCCAAAAATACGATGTCCATTCACATTGTAGTGGTGTATGCAAAATGTCATTTAGAGTGAGGAAGGGAAGGGCGCCCCTCCCCCCTCTCCAAAAAAAAGAGAACAGGAAAAGATAGGAAGATAAACAAGCACAGACCAGCACAAAATTACAAAAAGAAAACTTCTGAATGCAGTCGGTGTACTGCACTTAACATTCGAATGTTTCTTTGCTTTTGTTTGTCTTCAAGGACGGTGTAAAATAGTTCCCTAACGTGGTGAGAGCAGAAGTGGACGCCGCGTGAACTTGGTGCATGTTGCTACTGAGAGAAAAAGAATTTTGTCGCAGCGGTTGCCTGATGATACAGCCAGTGGCTTCGTTCAATAAATCCTTCTCTCGTTCAATAAATCCTTCTCTTTAACGAACCCGGATGTTTAGAAATTGGGTTGTATTGTAACTGCACCCGCTTGTGCGGAAAACAGGCCAGTTCTAATAAATTACGAAATAAGTAAATCAATGAAGTGCCTGAAGTTGAGCGGAGGTCAATTTATAGGTGAGGTTATGGATGAGGCGAGTTCGAGGTAATGTCTATGGTGCTTTACGCATACTGAGATGAGTTTGTCTACGTACACGTAAGCTTCGGCGCTCAGCTTAAAATTACGGGGGTTTTAATATGTGTGCATTTATTGATCATTAGAAAGACAGGAAAGTCCACCAGCATGCGTACATTGTTTCACCTAAGCTTCGGCGCTCAGATTAAAATTACGGGGGGTTGAATATGTATGCATTTATTGATCATTAGGAAGAAAGGAAAGTCCACCAGCATGCGCAAGTTGTCTCACCTAGCGGCGGACACTGGAATGCTAATGAGGTCAAAGCTGGTGAGGTCATTTGCCCACCTCAAGAGCCAAGTGCCCCACAAACAAAACTTTTATTCTAAAAGGGACGATATTTCTCAGGCGGTTTATAACGTGTTTCAGGCACATTTTAAGAAACGCATGGACAGACGTAAGCGGTACAGGAAAGCTGTGTTCAAATAAGCAACTTTTTAAAATGACAACACCTGGCAGGCCTCGATTCTGACCATATTTGCAAAGAATTGTTCAACACCTCCAGGAAGAAAGTTTAGAGGCTTACTCAAAGGTAAACATAAAGATTTCTCAAGTAACGGCCGACGGGCAAGCATTGAAGTGTAGCCTAGGTAATGAAAACATTCAGAGGTAGACGAGTACAGTTACCTCGTATACGACTTGCTCGCGTGAATAGAAATAACAAAAAAAAAATCGGGCGAAGTCCTGGCATGGCTGAATCCCTGAATACTGAATCCATGAATCCCTGAATCCATGAATCCTGAATCCCTCTTAAGGGATGTGGCTTTTACTCCCTCCCTGTCACCAAAACAAAACCAGCACTACCAAGGCATTGTTTTCATTTTTGTGATGACACACGTTTGTAGAGCATAGAAAGCTTTATGAGAGATTTGAGATAAAGGTTGGATCCTCTAAAACAGCCGGGCAAAGATGAAGGGGGTAATCACGCTTGGAGAGAGGAAGCGAATACCGCGGATTAGAGAAAAAAAAAAAACATACTGATGTTAGGGAACATCGCAGCTAACATAAAGAGCAGGAGGGGAATTTAGGTAGGAATGCCAAGGACGGGCCACGGGTGGCCCACACGAGGAACTGACGAGATTCGGTTTCAGGGATTTTTATTATGCTTTAAGTATGCGGACGGAACTCATTGGGTGAGCACTTCGCCCGGAAGTGAAAAACAAATTGACGACGACGAAGACGACCATGATGACCATGAAGATGACCACGAAGGCGACCGTGCCCCCCTTACCCAATGCCCTGCTGGGCCTGTAAGGTACTTTGAATAAATAAATAAATGATGATGGTGATGACGACGACGGCGAAGATTATGGTGATGATGATGATTAGTATTATTATGAGAATCAGATACAATTTAACTAGTCGGAACCGTTAATTATTTAAAATCTAACCGCGCAAAAGAACGAATACAAGAGAGGGCACAGTTGTGAGCGTGCGCTCGTCGGTATCCTCTCTTGCACTCGTTCATTTCCGCAGTTTAATTTGCATCATGGGCGATGATGAGGATGAGCATTCAATGACACGTGGTATTTGTTAGAACGCGGTACCACTAAATGGCCCGCATTTTTAATGTCCAGTGTCCGACACGTCTTCGGCAGTGGTTCCTTACGAGCGGGGCGTTTTTCTTTATCCAGGAGCCCGGCAACTGAGCAAGGTAAAGAGGTTCTTGACTACCCTGCAGCAGTTCGCCAGCGATGTGTCACCCGACGTAGGCGAACGGGTTCATGGACTGATTTTGGGACTTGTGGTAAGTGCTACAGCCATTTGTAAAGTGCCCGGGGGAAAGGGAGGGGGGGGGGGGTGCGTGGTTAAGCCAATGGTCCAGTGACAACACACTGATATCCCAGCCTCGTTGTGCACCTAAACCATACATTGAGCTTGATGTTTCTCAACGTCTAAATTCACCTCAAATTATTCAAAGTGTCTGTGTATCCCAGAATGAGGTCTACCCGTGAGTCCAGCAATTATTTCTTTGATTGTCTAGTACGAAGGTTGTATGCCCGACAGATTCGGCTTGCAAAACGCGCATGCGTCGTACGGTTAGGGTCGCGTGTCTTCGGTACATACCAATAAGCAGTGAAAGGTAATCCATGACTTCATGTAGCGCAAAAAACGGACAAGGACAGAATGAGGCGTTTTTTGGGCTGCACGAAATCATGAATTACCGTTACCAACTAGCGAAAACCCAAACTCTGCTAAACTGAAAAGTAACTAACAATTACGTTTGGTACAAAGCTGGCATTTTTATGCTTGATCTTTGCTAAAATAGGGCCGGGCTACGGCAATGCCCTTTATTTTTACGGAAAATAAGCCGTAAGGTGTGGCCTTATTGAAGAATCTCAGGGGAGATGAGCGCGCTCTTTGTTAAATCAAATTGTGTAGACAGGCTCATTTGGTGCTCTCTCTCTCTCTCTCTCTCTCTCTCTCTCTCTCTCTCTCTCTCTCTCTCTCTCTCTCTCTCTCTCTCTCTCTCTCTCTCTCTCTCTCTCTCTCTCTCTCTCTCTCTCTCTCTCTCTCTCTCTGTCTGTGTGCGTGTTTGCGTGCGTGCATGTGCGTGCATGTGTGCTGTGTATGTCTGTGTGTGTGCTTGAGTGCAGGCTTACGTTCGTTTGTTTGTTTGTTTGATGACGATGATCCTTCTCTTCCCCAGAGTTCCACAATATCGATCGAGGACTTTCACCACAACATTCAAGATGTCACCAATTACCCACTTCGTCCATTCGTGGTTCCATTCCTAAAGGTAAATTGTCTGCTCGTGTTTCTTTCTGCCTGGGGTGGTGGCGCACTAGCTATGTATCATAAAAGCATGACGCACGGTTTTGAAACCTGCACTTATTAGCTCCAATGGTCACTCTAGTGACCGATGATACGTCACGAGCTGATTTCAATTTTGCCTTAATATTCACATGAGACGGTTGCGTGGCCGTTCGAAGGAATATTACCTCAGAAAAAAAAGAGGGAGAGAGGCTATGGCGGGAACAACCAAATTGGTCACTGCAAAATTGAGTGACTAAACAAAATATAATGCATGTGTACGCACAAAAATGAGTGTAGCCCACCTCTGATTGAACTTAGCAAAGAGGAAAGAGCTATGCTACATTCTAATTAAAATACCGCGTTAAGCTCCAACGCTGCCAGCTATATTCTCTATGCTCATCCAGATGCGCTTTTCGGGTGAGCAGAGGGAATAGAAATGCAGCGACACAGATGAATACGAGCCATCATTTTATTAGTGTACAAGTCCAGGCTTTCCATTATGGAACTGTAGTTGTACTGAGAGGCACCAGAATCAGGACGCCCAAGCCCTCCTTATCCACCGGGGCTTTTCGTTCGAGGCTGTATCGGTGCTCAGCGGGATCAGGCCACACGAAGTGAAGGGGATCATCGCTTCAGCGGTGCGACAGAATGTATGATGTTAAAATACCGCTGGAATTACTAGAGGCGCCAGAGACATGAGTGTGCTCCTTTGAGGACTTTTCTCGTGCGTAACCGCGTGGAAGGGAGTAAGTGACGCGCGAGAATAGACTTAAAAGCTTCCTGTCACGCTATTCTTTCGCCCCTTAAATCATAGCGATTGCTCGAACGCACTTCCGGAAGGGAAGAGGCAACGTCTCCCTTTCCTCCTTCCATGCGCCATGTGAATTTGCTGTCTGTTCGGAGCAATAACTTCTAGTGCATAGGCAGTAAGTTTGAAAACGGCGTTGAATCAGAGTAGGGAAGCAAATGGCGGCCTTTGCACTCCTCTCGCTGATGTTCCATGCTGGGGAGAAAAATTCCCATTTGTAGGTTCAGAAATTCCCTATTTTAAGCACTTTTTCCCGGCAGGTTTCTCGAAAATTTTCGGCTAATTTCCCTGCATCCTTTTTTTGTAGCTGATATATCTTTACGTGGATTTCCGTTCGGTTTAGGGCATTAGCCAGCGCCACCTATGTCTACTTTACGTAGCCTTCTAGTCTTAGACGCTGTTTAGAAAATCAGAGTTTCAGCGTGAACTAATTTCCAATACATCTGCCACTCGGCAGCATTTGACTATGCATTTCATGTTTTGTACCAAACAGCATATTTTCTTTGCATGCCAAAGCTCTAAATTAAAACTGCCCGTATGGAAAAGAACAAAACATTGTTGGGTAACTGAGGTAACTTTAGCTCAGCGCAGGTACTGCTTTCGCCATCTCTCGTTGACACCACGCAGACTAAGGCGCACCCGAAATATTTTTTGCGTATCTTGCGTAGGTATACATGCGAATAGGAGCACTGTACTTCAGCCTTTCAGCCGCCGCCGCTTCACGCTTTACTCGCCCTTTCTCATGGAGTATTCTTTCATCTATGCTTCCTCCTGTCTTATGAACTGGATTGGAAGCGGTCTTGGATGATTGCGGCTTGCGGGAAGACGACACCGGATATTTGAACATAATTCTGACGAAGTGTCAAGGGAACTTTTTAGAGAGACAACAAAGTAATACAGGATGCGAGGTCTCGTTTACTCACATTATTTTTATTTTTTTTGGTCCACTACTCCTAAAATTTTCCGAATCAACCAAAGATTCCCTTTTTCCCCTTTGGCCAAAATTAGTCAAAAATTCCCAGAAAAAGAGAAAGTTCCCCGCACGGAACGTCACTGACACCTCTGGAAAATGTAGTATAAAAAATTACCTAGCTGGCTTGGTAAGGGAGGAGGCTCTATAATGTGTAAATGGGGTACTTCACCCAGCTCTTTGGAGGGCTCACTAATGCGAGGCACGGTACGCCGAGGGAGATCACGATTCACCCTTCGTTCTTAGCTGAGACGCACACATACACCAATACCTTTGCCAAGTACAGCTGAAATTCTTCCAGCGTTAAGAAATGGAACAGTATGGGTGGAAGCCGCATGGTTAGACAGCTACACGTGAATCGCGTTTGGTTTGCACGCGTCCGAGTGTGCACGTCCGGGTGGCAAGCGTCGGTGGCGAACCCACTGTTGCAGACAGCGGTGGCCCGCTTTCTGTGTTCGCAGTCGCACCTGCCGCTGCTACAGACAGAGCTGGTGCACTACGCCCGCGCCGCCAAGCAGAGTCCCGCGCAGTACCTGCGCCAGCACGAGCAGCTCGTGCTCGACCAGCCGGGCGGAGAGCCGTTCGAGATCTTTCAGCCGGACGCCAAAGAAGGCGCCCCCCTCAAGCGGAGGACGCCCCCCGACGGGTACGTGTGGGATCATCTCTGTTCTGCTGGGGCGCCCACGATAGGGGGAGGGGGTGGCCGCGATCGAGCTGAGAAGCTCGGAAGAAGCGCAGATTCCCCACAACATAATATGCACCGAACAAGGTGCGGGTAAAGAGAGTAAAATGCGGGTTGTCAAGGAAAGCGTGGCACAACACGTCGACACTTGCAGCCCTGTGCTGTGTCCCGCACGCGGTCTTTTATTCAGTAGCAGCAGACCAATGTAAGGTCGGAGTACGGTTCCGGCATACCGTCGTCGCAGTGTTTCTGGAGCTTAGGGTACGTCACGGAAGGATTAACGATTTTGACTTTCTTTGAGTCTAATATGGCGTTTTCAAACTCTGGATGCAAAAAAAAGTACGAATCAAGGACATTTTGCGCTTTCTTAACGAAAAAAAAAGGGTACGAAAAAAAAAAAAAAAAAAGCAGTTTTGACTTGCCGCTTGTGCGCAGCCGGCCGAAGGAGAACGGCCACGCGGCGTCTGCGTCCGGCACGGCAGCTACGGCCCTCCAGGAAGAAGGCGGACCTCCGGCGGCCAAGCGCCACCAGCCGCTGTCCAGCAGCCCCGGGGCGGCGCGGCTCAGCCCCGGAGTGGGCGCTCACGCCGCGCACCCACCACCACCGCCACCGGCCGCCTTTCGCTTCGAGGACGCCTCGGGGCCGCTGTTCCGGGACCGCTACGACCGCTACGACCGGCTCGACAGGGACTTCTACAGGCCCTGTTACGGTACGTGGCCCCCAACGTGTGCCTTATCTCTGCTGCGGACAAATGTGCCGTCCATCTGTGCGAGGCACCACTGGCGAAAGTCGTTTCAGCATACCGTGCACTGTACAAACCCACGCAGGAAAACGTCTGGCAGCCCCGTGTTGAAGGTCTTATGCGTGGAATGCATCTCAGCGAGCGTAAATCCGGCCCCCGATTACAGTGTGCAATTAAAACTGGAAGCACAGTTGATTGACCGAGAACGATGGAGCGCACTGCGATGGGAAGATAGCGGAGTGACATCGACGCCGAAGCGAATGATGAGAGCCGCATGCAAACTAGCAACTAAGCAAAATTCTCTGAGAGAAATCGTGGACTTGCTAGCGAAGGAGAGAAACGCAGCAGCATTTGGGACTGTGTCGAACGATCAGCGGCGTAATCGTCCACTTCTGCATATCCCCGTCATTCGAGACGCTATACGCATCCACCCTGTATTACCAACTTGGGCGAGCTTCCACATTGTCAGAAAATCAGCGCGGTGAGCACCTTTTAAAGCAAAGCTTTCTAGCTCTACCAGTCAACGGTTCTTTCGCGGCATGCGGGACAACAAACTCCCAACGCGGTGGAGGCGGCGGCGGTGGGTAGGGTGGGAGGGAGGGGGGGCGGAAGGTTTCACTTACGGAGCGCACTGTAGATGGCACGGCGAATACCCAGCGTTCCCTGCGCGGAAGTGGCTGCTCGCCGGCGGCGGCGTCGGCGGTATATGTGCCTAGAATATGCTGGCTGTATATTCTAGGCACTATAGCGGTACGGCGTTGTCGTCTGCTTTAGCGACGGTTGTTTTGGGCCTCTTTTGGGGCAGCCTCGCGTCCATTGCGCGCTGCCTTCGCACGGCTTGATTAACTTGATCGACAGCACCTCCAAGGTAACCCGCACCCGACGGCATTAAGTGGTCGTACGGCAAACATACGTTAAGGATTGGTTTGCAGGGCGGGAAAACAAAATGTACAAACCACATAAAGATACACATCTGTCCGCTAGAGAAACGCTACCTTTTGCGCACTGCTTGCCATGAATGGGACTTCGTTTTCTAAATTGGTGAATACCAATTCGGTTGTGTTTTTAAGAGGTATTACAAAAGGCGAAAGTAGCTACTGGTTCTGATAAATAGCGATTATAAAAGTTCCCTCAGCTTTCTCGCAATTCTCAAACTTACTAAACTAACTAGTGTAAATCGGTATAAATGGGAATAACTAAGCTTACATGCTGAATTTTTTCGGTGTCTGCGCTTGTGTCGCGTGGTGGTGTAGCCCCAAGCTAGCACATCAGGATGGCTAGGTTCCGCTGTCTCACCCTTCGAAAGACGCTCCTCTTCGTCTTCTTTCTGCCGACTCACGGCCGGGCTACAGCGGCGGCGTCCGCCGCTCTAGCCCGGCCGTGGCCGACGCTGCTGCTGCGTTCGGGACGCCGCCCCCTCGAATTCCAAGTAACGGCTAGCAGAATCTCTGATTTCCCTCTTTGTAGATCCACGTGTGTGAATTCAAGTGGCGTCGCATGGGGAATTGTTGTGGGTGTCGTTTAAAGCTTTGCTTTCCAACCACCTTCACAGCGTAGATTGGAGCCAATTTTTTTCATCATATAAGAAAAATATGTATACACATGCTCTACGAAGGGGTTGCAGGAAACAGAGGCGGAACGGGCTCGGGCTGTCGGCGTCTAATGTCGGCGTTGTAATCGTCGTCTCATGTAGTCACGGTACTAAAAGACCGGGACACTCGTTTACGCCTCGCGCTAGAACGTTTACGCCTCGCGCTAGAAATGCTCCACTATGCGAAAGACCGTCATTGTTGTTGTCCGGCACAGAAAATGGCTGCCGCTGTACACAGTAAATGCAAACACAATTGAGTTCGTGTGGGCTTTGAACCCGGGTCTCCAGAGTAGGAGCCGGGTGCGTTACCACCCCGCTACATCCGCAATAGGCAGTGGTGGAACAAAAGTTAGAATAGGGCGGGCCGCGTGACACGTGAATGTGACGGCACGTGAGTAGAGCAGGAGCACAGGTTTTCCCAAAGTTTTTTTTTTGGGAAAACTATGGCGTGTGTTACCAGCCTGCTTATTGAACCAATTTGAGCCAAAATACGGAAAAAGCACGAAGGCAGGACGTAAGTGCCCCCGCGGATTTTTTAAAAATTCTTATTCATATGCCTCAATATGTAAATTGCAGGGCCGTATGGCCGCGGAGAATTATAGAAGGGGATTGAAGGAAAAAAGTAGTCAGATGACCTCGTACATACAATATTTTTACGATACTAACGAGCCCCAATTCGGACGCGCAGCTAAGTTTGCGTAGAAAAATTCGAAAAAAATGACCTCACCCTGAGTACACCGCGCAGGTGTAGAATTGGATTTTGGGAGGAGCTCGTGTCCATGGCAATTCTGCTGGAAGCTTTACAGCCGATTTCGGCTTTTAGTCCGATTTTACTGATTATGAGGTGTGACGCGCCGAAGCTACACAGGCGATGAGGCACGCCGTAGTGGAGGGCCCCGGATCAATTTTGACCACCTGGGCATCTTTAACGTGGGCCGACTTCTCGAACACAGGGGCGTTTTCGCTTTCCGCCTCCATCAGAAAAGCGGCCGCCGCGACCCGGAACCAAGCCCGCGTCCTTGGGTTCAGCAGCACAATTGCTTAGCCATTTAGCCACCGCGGCATTGAGCCCGATTGTAACGCGCACGCAAATCTGAAGGAAATTTTAGCAAAAAAGGGCGTGCGTTAGAATCATGCAAAGACGGTATGTTTGACAATGTCACGGCAGCGTCGGCCGGATGGTCCATCGGCGCGTATCACTGGACAGCACGCGGACATGGGCGTGAGGACGGGCGCACGCAGACGAGTTCGTTTTGCGGTTAGCGGTAGGCGCGAATGGGCCTAGAATATGAATAATATGAATAAATGTGAGCAGCAGAGGACAGTGTCGGCGGCGAAGTTGACATTTCAAGTCTGTCAACTTAACGGCCAACAACAGCCGCGGTGCGGCTGTCACTTCATTTTACCCGTGTGCTCTTCTCATGATTTTGAAGCTTTACAGTCTCGATCTCGCTAAGCTTTCTAAACGGGAATGTATCCTGTATAATTCGGAAAGGGGACCCTACCTTAAGTAGGTTACAAGATCAGCACCCTGTTGTGTGTGAGCAGCCTCAACATAATTCTTCTTGTCTATTCTGATCCCTCGGTGGTGTTATACGAACTGTTTGAAAACCCATGTCCGCGTTGTCCCCTGTGCTCGGGTGTAAACCAGAACTGTTTTCTTTTTTTAGGCATGTTGCACCGGGACTATTCCGAGGAGAGGGACATGGAGGACGAGTGGAAGAACATCAACACGGTGCGTACACCTCGTTGTTCTGCTGGACTGGCTTTGGTCAAAGCTTTCGTAGCCTGGAGCGGCTATTTGAGGTTCAAAAATGGATGCAGAGAACGGAGGAGCTATGGTGCGCTGTGGCTGCCTGTACGCATTACCTCAGCTGAAGGTCGTGATGTCTCAGGTACAGGCTGACAGAAAATTTATGGCGGGGATGGTTCGATTGAACAGTTCAAAGTGCAGCGGGTACCCACGATGGTAGCTCAGTGGTCAATGCCTTCCAGTGCCCACTACGGGGACACGGTAGTTCGATCTCCGGCCGTGGCAGCTACTTCTTATGGATGGCAAATATATTGGTCGAAAGTGTCGTATACGCGATGTTTAGTACATGTCTGAACTGGATGATACACAGTTTTATCAGGGTGCAGAACCGGTCATGGTAGGGCGCCCGGAACACAGTAGATGCCCCTGAACATGCGCAGGACCGGTTTCGTCCATTCTGTGCACGTACAGTGGAACCGGTATAATGCCATCTACCGTACCGGTTCTCCGCTATGCTCTGTCTAATAAATGCGTCCATATTCGTTAGCCTCGTTGGTCGCGGCATCTTACAGGAAGCTTAGCTGCCCCATATGCTCAGCAAAGTAAATACTACAAACTCGCTAACAAGGATGTTCTTTTCTTCTTGCACCTGCCTGCAATCCTTGCCGTAACTCGTGTCTACATGTGCGTCACTTTCGACCGCAAAGGAGGCACAGCGAACATATCGCTACTGCGTTGGCTGGCTTTCTTTCAAATGAAGCAGTCATTCTTTGGCGTGATCCTTAAAAGGGGCAATTGAGAAAAAGCAATGACGAGATTAAAAATCTGCTGGACGCAGGTGCTCTGCGAAGCCATTCGCGCAACACCGCCCTGTGCATGGTGAATGCTTGCATGCGCGAAGAAAACGGGCAGAGTTTGATACGAGCCTTCATGCACGATATGCTACTCTGGATTTTTGAAGCCCCGAATAGGTGTGCACAAATTTTTGCATGCGAAGTGCATTATCATCACAGTTAATGGTGCGGTGGTTTTGTGATCCCTCCCTCGGTTGTTCAAGCCTCCATGGTACTGTTACTCATGGTACTCGTGGGCTAGTACTGATTGAATTGAAACGTTATTTCTCTCTTGCTGTGGTACAGTAGAGAGAGGACGCACGGGAAAAAGCTGCAAACAACGCAGCTTGAAGACCCCATACGCCCAACCCGACAGCTTAGTTCATACACATATCGCTTCGTACATTGCCCAAAGCACAATTTTAACGTCTACGTAATATGTCAGTCGCTCAGAAGGATCAAATAAAATCACAAAGCACACTTGCACGAGAACAAACAAAATAAAATAAACACAGGCATAAAAATCATAGCACATATCTTAAAAGGCACAGCATAAAACCCAAAATAAAATTCTAAAACACAGCACGAGGGGTTTGCTGTTCGCGCAGTTTGCTGCTTGACAAACATTTTAATGCAGTCTCATAAAGATAATTCACAGTGATTCGAACAGGTAAAGAACCGTATACAATTTTTTCTTTGAAGTTTTTTCGAGGCAGATATTATTACTTTCAAGACAATTTAGATACAATGGTAAAATATAGCACAAGGACTGTAGTCTATAGTTAGTACGGAAAAAAGGCAGGAACCACGCCAGGCGCTGGCGTACGTTGTAAGAAGTGGCATGGCGTGTGAGTTGAGGCATGGAAATAAATGATTCATTGTTTCTTGATATTGCATTCTTATACATAACTACCAATCTAAAGGCGTATAAGGTATTAACTTTAATTACATGATATTGTGTGAAGTGGCGTTCGGTGTGTGCATACCATGGTATATTTACAATTAGTCTAACTGTTCGTTTTTGTGCTGCAAGGAACTTTTGAATATTTTTCTTTGTTGTTGTTCCCCACACAGTATGACAATATGTTATGGCTGGAAGCAAGAAAGCATTGTATATAACTAGCTTCACTCTCGTTGGAAGAGAGTACCTGTGTTTACATATTACACCGTTTATTTTATTCATTTTATTGCGTATTTGGTTGATTTGTAGACCCCAGCTGAGTTTCTGAAAAGACTACGCCTAAGGACTTTATGTTTGAAACAATATCAATAACTATATTTCCATACACCAGTTGAATAGTATCACGTATAATTTTGTTTTTCGCTCGATATATTGCAGCTTTTGTCTTGTTGGTATTTATTTTTAAGTAATTTTTTTCGCACCACTGTCGAAGGTATTCGAGAAATTGATTGCCATATACTGACAATGTTGATTCTGTGCTCTCCGAAACTATCATGGTGATATCATCCGCGTATGCTATCATGTTACCTGGCAATGAACTATAAAAGATATCATTAATATATAATAGGAACAGCAAAGGTCCTAAAATACTGCCGTGTGGTACACCAGACAAGATTGGTTGCATGTCTGAGAAGACGGCGGTATTCCAAGTATGATCGTATAAGACTAGCAACCGAGCCTCTGATGCCGTAATGAAAACGTTTGTCCAACAAACTTGTGTGACAAATTACATCAAATGCCCTTGAAAAATCTATATATATCCCGAGAGCAAGTAGCTTGGCCTCAAATGCCTTAATTGTTGTTTCTTTTTGTTTCAGCAGGGCAGTCTCTGCTGATCTGCATTTCCTAAAACCGAACTGACACTCTGAAAGCACGGAGTGCTTGGATAAGAAATTGTTCATTCGGATGTAAATGATCTTTTCTAAGCCTTTTGATAATACTGGAAGGATCGAAACTGGTCTATAATTTGAAAAATCAGAAATGCTTCCACTTTTATGTATGGCAACATATTTCGCAATCTGCATTTGTCTTGGAAAAATCCCAGTACCCAGTGAAAGGTTATTAATGAAAGCCAACACAGGGGCTAGAAGGTCGATCACATATTTGAATGGCTGAATTTGAAAACCATCGATATCCTGAGCCTTGCTAAGTCTGAGATTTTTGTAGAGCCCGTTCCTCATTTTACCTTAAAAGGTACTTTTGTATTGCGTGTAACCTGGCGGTATGACTTCTTTCATTTCCGCTGTGCTACCGAGGCATTGGTTTTATTAGCAGCATTCCAGTTTCTGCAATTATCTTCCGTAGGGTGGTAAGCGGGTCTTTTTTGTTTTGAGGATCGGATTACTCCCTCCTGTTTCCAATGATATAGGCATGCGCGTCATGAGAATTCCTAGTCCGCACTATTGCTGGTTGTTCAACCAATGGCGCGAGTTGACCAGCAAGCGGAAAGCACTGGTTGTGTGCCATATTGCCGTAGCGCGTGTGGCCAGCGCCTGCATTGTTGCTGCAGATGCTGAACTGCATCCTGGGGATGGTGGAGAAGACGAAGCGCGCCATCGCCATCCTTCAGCACCGTAGCCAGTCGGAGCGGCCCGACTACCCGGCGTCTGTGTGGACGGGCAGCCGACGCCACATGGACGTCGACTACGACCTCAAGAAACGGGACCTCATGGCCCATTACAAGTCGGCCGCCGAGATTGACCGGGTGTCCGAGGTGCGGCGGCGTGCAGGTGAGCGCTTCACGCGGGAAGAGGCTCCATCGACGCCGCGCTGCGGCCCATACGTGCGCAACATGCCGACGAGAATTTTTCTTCTTCCCTACACTGTTCTTCCTCTAAACTCGCAGCTACCGCTTGGTTACCGCCTAACATGTGTCATTTCTGGCGCAGAGGCGTTAACACCGCCCGTACATGTTTGTGCACCGTGATGTATGGCATCCCAAAATGTGACCATGTAATGGGACTGACGTTTTCTGCTTCCATAAGCAACCGCTACTGCCAACGAGAATTTAAATTCATGGCCCTGCAATCTACCTATAAACACTTGTTTCTACACTTTAGCATTCGCGCAAGGGAATTTTGGATTAGTATTATGTATAACAGCCGCGATGCTTATTGCCGGAATGTAATTTGTTTGATAGTATGTCCACTAGAACAACAGTTACGGCTCGTATTCATTGCCGTAGTGGGAGGGCAACAAGCAGTCACAGCGCAACAATCCTCAGCGCGAACTGTCCTAAATTTTATGCACATTTCCTATTTGCAAGCATTACTGTTTGTAGAACAGTTACTCCAAACGAGATGCGTACGCTTTACTTTTTCGTTAAAATAGGCTATGCAGCGCGTGTTTTTAAAGAGATGTTGGTATAACAGAAAAATTGCGCAACTTAAAGCTTTCAATTTTAAGGCAGAATCCACAAACTTAATTTCGCTGGACGACAGTAACGCTGAAAAGCTGTGGCGATTCGCCAGTATATGCTTCTCATGTAGAAGCGCGTAAAATGTCAAACAGATACATCGCGAAACGTAACTTTTTTCGTACGTTGATTGAATGATTGATTAATTAAAAATCTTTACGATCCACGGCAGTACGTTGGTATGACAGCGCAACCGCCTGAATACACCAGGCCGGGCCGAGCGGGGTGCGAACATGTCAGGGCAGTTGTCATACGTTCCTTCAGGGCTAGGGTTCCATTCGCATAGCCTGCTGAGTGATGGTAAGTGGGAGGAGGCTCTGAGGAATGTAAATGCGGGAGGCGGGCCTTTGAGGGTGCCAGGAGTTGTTTTTGAAGAACTTACTTGAGCTCGATAAAGTAAGCCATTTCCACGTCCTTGGCGTCAACCTATACAACCTAGCTAGACAAGATGGATCCTTCTTCAGAATAGACGCGTGGCCACGCGGCTAGCCAAGCTCAAGGATGTATACATGGTACAAGTCCCCATGTTTCTCGCACGAGTGCGGGAAACATTACTCCGATTCCTCCCATCACTTGGCCAGGCGCTCAGGCAATTTGTGTGTGAGCCTAGCGGAGCAGAACGGTTTGTTCCCTACTAAAAGCGGGATGCGGAGAGGGATTTCCTTACACTTCAACCACAGTTGTGTCAGGAGGCGTCTAGAGAGGGGGGGGGGGGAAGGGGGGGGGGGGGGGGGAGCACCGTTTTAGGTATGTCTGGAGGCCGGAGTCGTAGCGCATAGGCGAACATGTTTGCTTGCGCATTACCTCACATTTTAGCGCAACCTACTGTCCACATAATCAACAGTGTCGGCAGATCATTAGGTCAGCAAATATTCAGCAGATAAGCAATGCAGTGCCTTGTTGTGGGTTGTTGAGTGCAATCTTGCCTCAGGCTTCTTGGGGGTCAGTGAATACAAGAACTGGACACCAAGACACCACAGTTTTGTGAGGAGGAATCGCCATGATAAGAAATTGCATGGGAAGGTTTAATGCGGTAGGCAATGCGCTCCCGAGTGGCGCGCACTTGTGCTGTGGTCTTGGCCGAAGGCGGATTACTCGTTCTGAGTAACCTGGTGGCGGGCCCCGCAGAGGAAGCGGTGAACGAGGTGAAGCGGCAGGCGGTGGCCGAGTTGCAGAAGGCCGTGTCCGCGGCCGAGTCCAAGGCGAGTGAACTGGTGGCCGCTGAGCGTACCAAGATGGAGCGGCTGCTTGGCGAGGCCCGCCGACAGGCCGCCGAGGAGGCGTTGGCCGCCGTCAACCACCAGGAGGACTCCACCGAGGTGAGCAGCTCTGGCTCCCTCCTCCCGGTTGTCACAGAACAACGGAACTTCGTAATCTCGAAGGCGCAGCTCGAATTGTTTGGCGGGCGATGTTGTTTTGACGGGGCCAGAAACCTCTGCGGACCCGTCACAGTACCATCACAGTCGGTGACTGAGGTAGGAATAACTGGAACGCTTCTTTTCCATAACCTGATAGTCTGGGCCGAGCATCAGTTGGGCGGTATATACATAGTTATTTCCCCCCAAAAGCACAACTTCCGAGTGCTTTTGGGGAGCATGACTCCGATGTTGAGACAGTTGCATTAAGAAAATATATGCAGCTCGTCCAGTTTTTTTAACCTTTTCGTTTTGTCTTTCGCCCCATGAAGCAGAACTGCTGGAACTGCGGACGCAAGGCCAACGAGACATGCAGCGGCTGCAACGTGGCGCGCTACTGCGGCGCCTTCTGCCAGCACAAGGACTGGGAGAACCACCACCGAGTCTGCGGTCAGCCGTCCTCCAGCCCGAGCAGCAGCGGTGGCCCGGTCGGCAAGCGCAGCCCAACTCCACCCCGGAGGCTCGAGGCCAAGGTGGACGGCCGACACTAGCCACAGCTACAGCCGCCCCTAGACGCAGTGGTAACGGGGTCCCCGACTGAGTGATGCTGTCAGCAGTTATAGGATGGTGACGTCATATGCCTAGTTCATCGTCCTGGAACAGAATATGCGCCAGAAAAGGACACTGGTTGTTCGCGGTTATAACTCGACTTATACATGGCTGAAAAAAACGCCGCAGGAGCAAGGAAAGAGAAACTTTTCCCGCAGCACACATAAATGGACTACTCCGATTATTGTTCGCTATGTCTCATATATATCCTCAATATAGACAATGTTTGTTGTTGCTTTGCTAGTCTGCCGACTGTTGGGAATCGTTTCTGCTCACTCACAAAGAAAGCATTATCCGTTCTTGCTTGTACGACAGCAGTGCATCGCAAGTAACCACACAAGGTGCTGACATTTCAGTTACCGCAGGAATGCAGATAAACTTGTCGCTTGACCAAAACAAGCAAATGTATTGCAACAAAAACTCTTCAATGGAGCACAGCATGTGCTGAATCTCACGTTTTATCTAGGCGGATTGGAGTTATATAAATACAGTTCCGACAGTTCGCTGGGCCATGTCGAGGTCACTCTCCCTTATTTGAATTAAATCGAGATTCATTTGTTAAACTCCGACAGTATGGCAGTTGTAATAAAAAAAAATAAGTGGAGGCGATGGCGCAGAACGGGGACGCCATTATGAAGCAGATACGACGTGTGTTGTGTATTAAATCGTAGTTTACCATGTCAAACTAGTTGGCCCCTCAGCACCCTTCACAGGAGTGAAACTGTGGACACCTGCATGAGTCCTACTTGTGTAGCGCCTCCATGCTTTGGTAACCGAGCGTCAGGCACAGCCTTAAATGGGCGTCCGGGGTGCCGGTGTTGTCATGGGTACGGAGGTGAACCAGTCGTTTCCAGGCCCAGCGACTGCTTGACGCGTATCTCTACCCTATCAAGTGTATATCCGTGTGGTGCCGGTGTACGGGAGAGCGGGCCCGTGGCCCGTTCCGTCCGCTGATGTTAGTGTTCTGGCCACGCCGAACTTTCTGTGAAAGACGCGCAGCCGTCATGTAGACCCTATTCCCGCTGCGTGGGCCGCACCTTTGTTCCTGGTGATTTATGTGCATGTTTATGCAAAGTAGGGAGTTGGCAACTAGCTGTCTGTATATTTCAGCTCTTCCCAGTGATACATAAGCCAAATGAAGCATCCGATGAACATGCGACGTCTTATTTGTGAGCGTGGAAAGCAAGCGGAGCTTGTCCTTGCTTCGTCTTTCTTGTCTCTGTGTTTGAAGATGTGTATGTCAATGAAGTGACTCTGAAGCTAGTCATATCACAGCCTTGACTGTTAACGATGCTTTCATGAGATTTTGAGTGTACGTTCTTTCGTTGATATCTTATAAATACACAAAGATCTGCTAGCGTTTTCTCGTATTGTGTCCCCTCAACTTCCTTTCCCTCTTTTTTCGCGTATTTCCAAATAGCACCCGCAGTCATAGAGTCGTTATTTGCTCGCTGCACTTTTTCATTTGGTACCTTTTTATCTATTGACACTTATTGCTAACAATCATGCTCATTGAGGGAACGCCGAAATAACTATTATTTAGCGCACGATGGTTTTAAGTACATAAGTACATGGCAGGGCCGCCATGGCAAGCCTGATACCATGGGAACAGTTTATCTCAGACCGTTGCAACAAAGGGGGGAGCGGATAGCGGTGGTGAAAATTGGTCTGGCCCAGCATACGATATTCTCCACACGCTTCTAATCAATCAGTGCGCTAGGACAACGTACCCATGTTGGAACTTATAACATGACCAGATAAGTGATTGTCGTCGTTGTGATAACATTTTCTTCTTACCATCACATCCGTTTTGTTCAATATCTGCTCTCAAAATTTAAGGTGCTAAATAGAAGGCTTTTGTAGATCAAATACCGAAGATAACGTTACAGGTATAGGTTGCATTCACTGGTGCGGCTCGCATGCGGGCAACCGTGTGTGTATGCCGTCACTGGTTACGGCGGGCTCCGTGAGATCGCGGTACTTGTCCCTGATAAGCCCTTGACGTGTGTTTGATGCTCCAAACTGTCCCCCACCGAACGCAAAGTAATGCCTCGACTCCAATGTGAGTGTGATTAATAACATATATGTTGACACCACCACCGATAATCGGGTTGAAACGGGGCAGAAGACGCACGCCGGTGTTTTTTTTTTTTGTGAGGTAAGGGCGCAGTGGCACCAGCCGCGCCATGTCGGCGCAGGCATGGCTGTTTCCAGTGTTGCCAAGCGAGGGAATTGTTTGCTAAACTTTTTAGTCAATACCATCTATACTACCTGATCGCTACGATTTACACGGAGTGAGCATATGTGAGATTGGCAACTGTCTGGTTTTTATAAAAGGTTTCCGTTCACGCCATCTAGTCCAGAACACTTCAAAATGAACAGCGAGGTGATGTCCACCTGACGCACCGAAGACGGTCTTGTTAAGCTTGTAAGAAAATGAAACATTTTTTACCTTCTTATTCTCGATTTTATCAGGAAGGCACCTTCTGCACTTGCCATTCACTTCTGAAACGAGGCTGTTTTTCTATTGCCTTCTAAAAGATTTTTATCGACGCTTTGCTCCCGTATGTGTGTATTCTAGTCGGTAACGTTTTGTCTGGCCTGTTGTCACCAGATATCAAATTTTTCTATTGTATGTTTAAGAAGCATCGCAAGTTCCCTGCATCCTAGACGCGCATTTTTCCGCCAGAGGAAAATGTCTGCTCCACATGCTCGGGGGCCAGAAAGGGTGAGACATGTTGAGAATAGCTGCTTTAGTCCGTGGTTGCTCAGAACTTAAGCAACAGACCATTATACTTCTGGCATGCGGCTTCTGTAAGCATCGCACTGCTTATATAACGTAAAAATAGTCGCGTCAACTGCCAGCAGCTTGGCCGTCATCTTCTAAAGGATCTGCCTTAGTCAGTGGCTCTTTTTTTTTTATTGCTTCGGGTTTTTATGCCCGGTGCCGTGGTCAGCATTCACTAAATGTTCTCACAAGATCATAACCCGCACAACCTGCAAACATGTTTCAGTAGTCGCAGATAAGCAAAAATAATCCGTCTGAGGGTCTCGACAATTGCGAGAAAGTAGGGGCAGTGGGTAACGTCCCTAGAGTAGTAGAATAAAAAATACCGAGGTACATGAGAAGCACAGTTCTAAAACTTTCGTGAGGCTGTTTCGCCACAGCGCACCGAAATGACTGATCGGTGGAGCCAATGGGTTAAACCAGATGAATCACGAGGACCGGCTTACGAGTTGGCTTTTGATTCAAAGCGCGCGCTAACAGTGTGAGTTGCGATTACTGCAGTACAGATCTCACTTTCGTGTCGGATTGTCTGCTATTCTTGTCAATGGCGCTCTTTGTTTGGCGCTCTTTGCCCATGTCGGCCTTGCGCCAATAAAATCAAACCATCATCATTATTCTTGTCAATGGCCGAGTAATTGTCACAATAATTTGGCAGCCGAAAAACGAAAGATTCGCAGGTCAGAGATTAGTGCACCTCTGGTGGGTACACCACCTTAGCCATCAGTTTAACGTCCTGCATGCGTGCAGTTCATCGAAGTAATAATGCTCATTTGAAGACGGAACAATTTAGTTTGTGGCTGGTCCATAAACTTGGCGTCGTAGGCGATAACGGTGGCAGGGGCAGACCTCATCCTGCTTACAGTATGCAAAACTTCCTTCTACGCTTTGGAGGCTAATATCGCTCTTGACGAAATGCGCAGGCGTTTTGAGGTCAAAATATGGCTAAATAAAAACGAAATGCGATTGCATTTTGATCACCTAAAGCGTGCTTTTCGAAACAAGGAACTTGCGGTAGCTTCTGAAGATGTAAGTGTTGCGGTTCTTTCTGCGTGGTGCAGAGCTGTACAGTGGTGTTTTTGTGTGTGGTGCTCGAGAAGGAGTTGGTCACGTGAGCCAATGCTTGGATGCGTCTGTGTATTACCGGTAGTGTGCAATGAACTGTCCGGTGTACCACTGGTAAAACAAGAACGGGTGCACAGTGTTTGCCAGTCCCGAGAGAGCTGTTTCCAGAGCTGCCTGTTGAGAAGAACGTATGATATACGAGTAGCAAGCTGGTCCACACAGCCATCGGCGAGTCCTCGAGTCCGCGATGCAGCGACCGTGAGGACGACCGTACGCGACAGGCAGGAATGGCCACTTCTGTGCGCGAGGTCCTGAAGCTTTTGGGAGCCGCATCATTTGCTCCTTCGTGTGCACAGAATTGCCGGGAGAATGCCCGTTAGGTCTGCAGCACCGTGATCGCGATATACGCGCAAGCGTGAAAATTCCGCACGCTTCGACTTTGCACCTTTTGGGCGTACTCGGGAAGCCTGGAAGAGAACACTGCTACACTTGACTGTACACTTAGGACCGTGCGAAATGTGGTGCCACCAGGCGAGCTAATCGCCGCGGGCGCCGGTCGCCCTTGCGAGCGCGAACTTGTTTATCGCGGCTTCTCGCGAGGACATCTGCTGGACTCGCTTGACGGCGTTCCCCAGACTTTACCAGCCTGCTGGCGCACGCCGGCTGCCCAGTGTGCTCAAACGTGCGTCGATGTGTAGAGCGCTTTTGCCTTGCTCCTTCTCTCCGCCGATCGAAACTGTGCTTGCGCGTTTGACACGTTTTTGCTTCTGCGTTTGTGAGCATTTAATGGGCTAAGGAAAAAAGCGCATGTTGTCAAAGACAGGAATGCCTAATATATATGTAAGAAACTGACGCCGCGCACGCATCTCGTGATGCCTACTCTTTTACCTGTAGTTGTTGACGTGCTCCCTGGATGCTATTTTTTGCGTGTGTGCGTGTGTGTGGATCAGAGAGTCTCATTACTTTGCGTGAAGCGAACACAAGCTGCACGGCTGTCAGCGGTACACTACCGTGATCGCGCACAAGACATCACTTTTATTTGAGATTTTTTTGGTACCTTTTTTCTAGCAAGCCGTAGCTGCATGTTTTTCGTCATCGCCCAATTTCTTTTTTACACTTTATGGGTTCCGAGTCCTTCTAGAAATAGTGCCCACTAAGCGCATTCAAAGCGTCACGAGTTACACGTTCATCCGTAGGAATCTGGCTTTGGCTGCAAAATATTAGGAGGGAACTAGTCAGCAAACATTGCGGATAAAGCCTGCACCACCAGGTAGGGCAAGGGACTCGCCTTTGGCGGACCGTCACCTTAACGTCCTTGCCCCATCATAATTCCCGGCTTATGCCAGGGCATGACTCAGCTCTGTATTCGAGCTCTCGTGCGCCGGTGCCGCCACAATGCACGCACGCACCAATCTCCGACAGACCTGCGAGAGTCAAGGCCCAGCGTACAGCTTCATTTTACTGTGTAATTTTCGCTGTACCAGTGCATACTATACGTTAAAAATCAAATCATATGCTGAACATAATATTTCGCCCAATTAGGTGTGATGACTTGGATGATTGCTTATAGGGATGCGTTGTGAAGAAGCAGGCGCACGCGAATATTTAAGAATTCGTGCCATTCGCACCGAAATTCAATTTATATCGAAGTAGCGATTTTACTTGACGGCATTTTTAACTTTTGCCTACGCTTCTTTACTACCAGGTGACCGTATGAAACACTATATAATGAAGTGCCGTTTTTGGACGGACAAGCTCCGCGTGTTGGCACCATGGAATCGACCTAGAAATTTCCGTAACTTCAGCTGGTTGGTCGAGGGCGCGGAAGTATATGATATAAACGCGGGCATGACTATAAATCTAATAAAGTTGCCTACGTTATGTTGCCCAGTCGAGGAGTCCCATGGGAACCTCTTATTGTTTATACTATTGCCGGCCTAATTAAATGCTAGTTAAGGTGCATTCTGTATGTTCTAGTCGGATTGGAGGTGGTATATTGGTCAGTGTTAGACGTGACTTATTCAAATGTTTTTGCAGTAGCAGTCACGTGTACATAAGAGAGAGGAGGATATGCTCTTTGTTCAGACAAAACTGACCGTGGAACCCACGCTGTGGCAGGAAGTGCATGAGGCGCATTCTTTACTAGCTCCCGATTTCATTTAGCCACACCTAACGAGCACAGCTATCATTGGCACGATGGAGTGCATTCAACCGCGAAAATAATGATAGTCAGCCTGGGAACCAGTTCTGAGAACAGCGGAGGTCGTTCCTAGTCATCTCGTTTCGCCGTCGTATGCGTGAACAAAGTGGGCCAAGTGCACGCTGGTATCTAGTCCCGTTTGGTCGCACCGCAATCAAAACCCACAGCTGAAGTCCTTAGCTCTACTCTTCCGCTCCGGGATTTCTTTCCCTTGTCCCCAGAGGATGTCGCTGCGAGTCAAGGCACGCATTTTGAATAGTTTCAATATCAGGAGAATTCTGTTGGCTTTGTCCCCATCCTGCCGTTTCCAAAGATGATGACCGAAAGTCCTCGCACACTCGTCCGCATATTGTTGAAGCATGTTAATGGTTCATGTACGAGCGCCTCTATTGACCGGAGCGAAGGACATCGACATATGGATGAACGCGCTGTAAAAGCTTAAAGAAACCAGTCGTAGCTCTCTATTTTGCTGTTTTGTATGTTTATTGCTTTCAATACCGCAGCCAGTGACTCCAACGCGCGTGGGGCATGCCAGCTCGCTGAAGTAAAATTCGTTACAGGCGAAGCAACAAGTCTATAAACCATTAGGCTGGGCGTAACTCGGTAGTTAGACCTGCAGAAGCGCCATGGTTCTGCCGGGGCGCTAAAAAAACACTGTCACTTTTTTTTTTTAAATGAGATCTTGAATGTATCAGTGTGGGGGCTAAGGAATAAAAAACAACAGCGCTTGTGCAGGAGTGTTCGCATGCTTATGGCACTGTTAAAAAATACACTGCCGCCAGAATCTCGCTGTTTTTTTTTTACCTCAGAAGTAGCGTGCCCTTCAAATCCAGTCGTCTAGATCGGTGTTTTGGCGAATGTAATCGGGTTTGTTTACACTCCAGTCCCTGGCTCCAACCGTAACTGGCGACGATTTGATTTCTCGTTATAATCTAATTCTTGTTACTTTAGCCAACCGACCAAAAAACTTCGCTCGCTTTTTACGTGAATTCTTCTCCCATATTGTGGTCTGTGCATTTCAGTTGTTTCGTACCTTTGTTGTACCTTGTGTCGTGAATGTACTGTCCATCTGCTCCCGCGTCCGCACGGAGTTGCGGCCAGAGTTGACTCGTGTAACGCCAAAAAACACGGAGAACAGCCTTCAAAGTGCTTCGTGGCGTATTTCCCCCCCAAGTACATCATGGCCAGAACGTTCTCCGAGTCCGTGAATCACAGTGCCACATTGCAAGTCCCGGGGCGTCGCGTGAGCGCGGCGCACCCTTGTACATTGTGTTCTTCATCTCGTTCACCGTCTACCTCCTCGAGCGTGTCTCTGGGTGCTGTATCGATATGTCTGCCTTTATTTTCTACGTGTTCGCCACTTGTGTTAGAGTTGCGCCAATTCACGCTGTCAATTGCTTGATAGAATCATTCGCGTACAAAGTATGCACATACACGAGTAACAGAGCAGTCTGTATCACATCGAGTCACCTTCCGTGAAACGCATTGGTTCCATGGCGATTATTGTGTGTAAAATACGGCATACGTATGTTACCCTGCCGCGGTGGCGACAGCAACTTCAAAGACGGCATGGAACCGTGTTGTTGAAGCCGTATTACATGTGACACTTTAATTTAATTGAATAAACGCTTCTATTGTGCCCTCGCCAACTTGTGGCCTCGAGTTTCTTCCTCTGGCATCTCTTGCGGTCAGATTATACAACGTGTATCCTCGTTGTTAGATGCAGCTATAACCAAGGTATCTGTGAGAGAAAAGTGATTTTGCTTGTCCAGTTTCAATGCATCAGACCTCGTCATCGACGTCGATGACCACTGCAACGGACGCTGGTACTCCCTACGTGACGGACAGTGCTCGCTAATTGGAGGCAGGTCCTACGAAAGACCAACTTGCTTCCATCAATTGATCGCTGTTGGCGTTGACAGAAGCCTACAACGGATATTTCGGTTCTTCTACAACTAAGCGCGCAAAAGCTAAACGCCCAAAAGTTACCAGAAACTAGAAAAAACTGCCCATCCAACACTGAATCAAAAAAGGCGGTGCACAAGAGGCACGCGCCCAAGGGGCGCAGGACACATGCCTAATTAGGGTGGCCGGAATAGCTGTGAGGTTGTTTTAACGTAGTATATATGCAAGGAGTGTACAGTTGCCTTCAAAAACATTTCGAACTATGTTTCGGGAATGTAAACATTTTTTTCTACAGTAGTAGCTTCCCGCCAACTACTGCAAGCCTGCAAGCGGTTCTTCTATTGAGGACTACCTTGAAGGCTCACAAGGGAAGGCCTTGTGTCCTTCGCCCCCAATGGCGATGCTTAAAGTGATGGTCCCGTGTTTTTATTATATTTTACAACACTTGTGCCGTTACTGTTACCTCAGGTACTATTACTTGTACTATTACTTCAATAGTCGCCATTCTTCCATTGTTTCACCATATAAGTACTTTTGATTCATCATCACCAGCAACATTCCCTGGCACCGGCATGTTGATAAGGTTTGTAGCAAAGCCAACCGCATGCTGGGGTATTTGCGACGAAATTTTTCATTTTAGTATTCGTAACTTTAATTACTCTTTACAAAACTTTATTTCGCTACCAAATTCTAGTAATGTTGGCTACAAACTAGAATACCCGAAATCTCGTGCACACCGAAATCTCGTACACACGGGTGTTTTTGCTTTTCATCTCCATCAGAAAAGCGGCCGCCGCGGCCGGGAATCGAACCCGCGACCTCGTGCTCAGCAGACCTTATGCAGGTACTCCAGGTGCCCTAGCGTTACTTCAATGAAACAGTCCTTACCTTTCCAAAGCTTTCTTCCCACCGCAGATGATGCGTCTTTGGCTTTTTCATAAAATCGACCACTACAGCCCTTTTTCAGAGAACAGCTTATTCCTCAGCGGTTATACATATCACCACGCTTTCACCATGGTTTCGAAGTTGGTGTGCCGCCTACTCATACTAATCTTTATAGCAATACAAGTTCAAGTTTTGGGGGGCTTTCAGAACTATCCGAAGCTACACCTGGGCTACCAGGTGCGCCGTAGTGGAGGACGACGACATAATTTAGACGACCAGCTTTGAATTTTAACGTGCACCTAAATCTCGCGTCTGGGTGTTTGTGTTTTTGGCCTCCATAACAAAAAAAGGCCGCCGCTCAGCAGCCGAACGTCTGAGCTACTCGAGCCACACCGGAGGGTAACTTTATGGCAATGCATTCACCCCTAGCGTGAGCAAGGACTGGAGACACCTTTTGGTCGAGTGAATTGATCACGTTCACCCACATCTTTCTCTAAATCCGTTGACATTTACATTTTAAATAATAAAGTGAATAAATAAATAAATATTCTCAAGTACAGAGAGAAACGATATATTAGATAGGTTTTCTGATATTCGTTCACAGGTATCTCCAAGTCCAGTATTTCAGGACATGGCATTACTTCATGACTAATTACTCTAAAGTTGTTTATTGGGCAGTATTTTCTCGTACAGTTAACATGAAAGGGGAAAGCTTGTTTTGAGTTCAATATTGGGATGAACAGATCTTTATATAAAAGGGGTTCCGGGGGGATGGATACCATTGGGCCTAACTTCATGGCACCAACTTTTGATGACTAGTTACGCGGTAATCATAGAAAGCTCTGCAAAGTCAGCTTGCACAATTAATATTTAAGGGGAAATATTTCCGTAGAGAAACATGGCTTTTATTAGAGAGTCGTGCCAGGCTTGGGACAGGCCGGAGCAACCAAGGTCCGAAACCTCTGAATGTGGTGCCTTCTTGGAACGTGTGCGGGAAAGGAATATAACGGGAAATACTCCGCCAACCTGAGATACATGGACGACACTTTTCTGTTGCGCAATTCTTGGGAAAGCCCACAAGAAAGTAAAAGTGTATCTACGAACTTTGAGATGGCAAATCTACGGTAACATCTAACAGACGAAGACAGAAAGGCCCCAACGAAACAGCGGAGAAAGCGGAAGAATTCGCGTACCTTGGGGTAATAGTGGGCCTGCACCCAACTCGTGTGACAAATCAGAGGGAGATCCCCAGAATACTTATTTCATTCAAAAAGGATACCTACAATACATGCATATGAGAGGTGATTAGCAGCGAGACAAAAACGTGCAGTCTTACGAAGCACCCTAAAAGGTCCCTGAAAAGCACAAAAAACATGGATATGTTGGGGTAGAAAGAGTACAAATGCAGTTATACGCGCATTCTTCCCTGGTGAAATTAAGACGATACATAAGCAAGCAAACAAACGATAGAGGAGTCGGAGGGCAGTCGGGTGGACTCAAGCAAGCAGCAGAGCAAGAAAGCAGGGCAAATTGAGTATCTGCGATGGTGGAGGACAATGACGGCTGGCGGCTGCTTCCATGCTTGTGGCCTCCTTAGTCCCTGGTAAGTCTATCGGCGACACGAGCACTATTGTTTGCAGTAACGGCGCCAAATCTGAGGAGCTTCGACTACAAGGACAACCTCGGAAGTGTCCCTAAAATGCTAAAATGTCATGCGCCTGCCTTACAACGCGATTAAAACATGTTAGCGGTAAAGGACTCATAAATGAAAGAAACAAATCCAGATCGAGGGAAAACACTGACTGGACGGTATTACATTCGAAACTTTGACCCCTCGACGTACAAGGTTGCAATCAAGCCTCGGGAGCGCTTCTACATTTCCTCGCTTCCAACGAAGACATTGGAAAAGACACTCGTCAGCTGCCTAGGAACATCTGGTTTTACCGGCTACGCGTACCACAATCGCACCAACTCAATATCAGTATGGTTGCCATCTCTTGAGGCTGTCCAGCGATTGTGCTCCCTAGATTGTATTCCTCTCACGCCTCAAAAGAGCGTGTCTATACAAGCCTACCTGCTATCAGGAACTGACATCAGGCGCAATGTCGTTTCCGGCGTGGACCCAGGAGAAAATCCAGAAGACCTCCGGTCTGGCATCCGGTGCGCCACCCACCAGGTGCTACTTGTTCGGTACATGGGCTACGGCCGTACGTGCCTTGTTACTCTACGAGGCCCGCTGGAGCCACCTGACCGTTTCCTGTACAACGGGTGCGTACTTCGCCCACGTCCATACGAAGCCGGAGTGGTGCACTGTTATCGGTGCTTTCGTCAGGGACACATGAGCAAGTCATGCCCATTCCCTGCACCAGAACCACCGGCTACCGATGCATCGGAGCCACCAGCTACGCAGTCGGCTGCATCGCCGCAGACCGAGTTTCGGTGTGGTCTGTGCCGCACAGATGGCCATGCGATCACGGATAAAAAATGTCCCACTAAATGCAAAGCTATTCGTGCTAAGCGAAAGGCGTGGCGGCGCCAGTCTGGTCCCAGCGGAATTCCTACGTTTAACCGGTTTGGTTGTTTGGAGGATGAGGAGCAGGACACAATGGAGGAAGACAATATGGATCCTCCGGAGAGCGCCCAATCTGTCACTACAACATTGTCCCGGCCGTGCTCCGGCGCTGCTGCCGCCAGCGGAATAAGCAAAGTCAAAGTGAAAAGGAATCTCTGGATATGGACAAGCTGGTTGAGGTAGACCATCAGTTGGCCCTCCTGCAAGCTGAGGTCACGAAGCTCACCCAGCACCGTGCTCGTCTAATTCGTCGCCCGCAACGCCAGCAGCCTCCACAACAAGGTCATTTCAATCAGACCCGTTTCTCGCCCTCCAGCCTGACCACGGCAGAACCAGTCTCCTCTGCCCTTAACCACCAAGAACTCCTACACTTTGTGGTGTAGTAGCTACAGCAATTGGTGTCGGTGTTAGCAGCCCAACTCCATTATGCCTCAACCACAATACTTAGTGCAGTGGAACTGTCGCGGGCTCACAACGAAAATTGGAGAGATTCGGGAACGTCTTCGCCTGGGCAAACTTAGTGCTTCGGCTTTCCTCTTACAAGAGACCAATTGCCTGCCTCGCCTTCCCAATTTCACCGCTTACGCCAATCTATCCATACCTGATCGGCGCTGTGGCCCCACCAGCTCTCCGCCAGGCAAAGCCACCATTTATGTACTTACGTCTTTGCCACGAACTCCGATCCCCTTACACACGTGGTGCACGGCATGGCAAGAAGTGGTGGCGGTTAAGGTGCAACTGCCCATGTGCGCTATGATTCTTGTGTCGTGTTATGTGCGCCCACACAGCGGACGTGCACCTCGGCTACGATTGGGCTGGCTATCCTCTCTGCGCCGTTCGAAGGCAGCCTGTCCCATACTTGTGGCTGGGGACTTCAATGCTCCTCATTGTGACTGGGGGTACCCCACCTCAAGTGAACGCGGGACGGCTACTAGAACACTTCAGTGATGCTAACTTTACGCTTTTTAATGACATTTCGTGCCCTACGCGCCGATGTATTCATCCTCGGATGCCACCGTACTCATCTGACTTAACATGGTGGCTCGGGGGTGATACGGTATCATGGCAGCGAGAAGCAGACTGCTGGGGCAGTGACCATCACCCCATTACGATTGGCATTACCCCGAGCTCAACGCATCGCCTTCGGCGTAGCTGCACGGTTGTGAATTAGGATGACTTTCGGGGTAAAACCAACACAAACCTCACGGCTCTCAGCCCAGATCCAATCGCTGTTATTAGGCATGCTCTGAATGACGCCTCTCAGAAACTTGGGTAGAGGAGTGCCGGCCAAAACCTGACCTCCGACTCTTGCAGCTATGGGCCCAGCGCAAGCAAGCTGAAGTGGCTGCCTCACGATATCCCTCGTCTGTTGAGGCTCGAATACCCTTGCAACGCCTGACTGCGGCTGCCAGGCGTCATGAGAAACGACTGTCAAGGCAGCGATGGCTGAGCTGGTGTGAATCACTAGGCCCATCGGCGACTACATCATCCATCTGGCGCACCTTTCGGGTGATGGAAAGTGGAGGCCGCACTCCGGATGCGGCAGCCAGTGCATGTCTGGCATCGGGCAATACTCCCGACCAATTCGCCCCCGATGTTGCCCGCGCCTTGTACCCTGCCTATGACATCCTACCAGCCAGTTGCCCGTGCCCGTTTCCTCTGTCACATCGGGTTGGTTCACCACCCTTTGACGACGCGGCTCATGGCATTCAATCTACTTTTACAATGGATGAGTTCCTAGCTGCGATTGACCACGCAAAACTTCGGACGACTCCAGGACCGGACGGCATTACATATGAGGTGTACAAGAACCTCGATGAGCCAGCGCTTAGCCATCTCCTCAACTACATAAACGAGGTTTCGCTCTTTGCCCAAATACCAGAGTCGTGGTTTCACGCAGACATTGTGCCTATACCGAAGCCAGGGGAGTCCCCCGACAATCTTCCCAACTTGCGCCCAATCGCCTTGACGTCCACGCTTTGCAAGCTTCACGAGCGCATGCTGGCAGCCCGCCTTCAATGGTGGTTGGACACCTTCCAATGGTACCACCCAGCCCAGATCGGGTTTAGACCTCGTCTGGGTACAGAGGATGGGCTGGGCCATTTGTCGTCAGTGGTGCTACTGGGAGGTCGTTCACACAAAGTGCGGACAGTCCTTGCTATGGACATCCACAAGGCCTACTACAACGTCAGCCACGGGGCAATCCTGGAAACTCTCCGAAGTCTTTGTCTACCAGTCAAGGTGTGCGCTTTCATCGAGACCTTTCTTACTGGAAGATCCTTCTCTGTACGAATCGGCGGGGCAAGCTACGGCCATTTCACACCAGTTCGCGTAGTACCTCAGAGGTCAGTTATTTCACCCCTCCTCTTTAATATTATGATGTTGCCGCTTGCCTGGCATCTGGGCTCCATACCGGACCCGCATTTCCTCGTCTACGCGGACGACATAACGGTATGGACCGTCCACCCAGACCTGCACCGCCAAAACGTGTGCCTTCAACAGGCCTTGAGAGACACGTAGACATGGTGTCAGTACGCTGGACTGACACTTTCAGCGGACAAAACAGCCGTTCTGCCTGTGACCAGTGCTTGGGGCCGTCGCAAACTAGCGATTCCTCCCCTCATACTGCAACTTTCTGGCCAAACCGTACGCACCGCCGCATCTCTTCGCGTGCTAGGTTTGGAAATTTCTGCGTCTGGGTCGGCTGCCATGTGGCTTCGATCTGCCAGACAAAAAGCAGGACAGATGCTTCACCTGATTCGACGCATCTCGCAGAAGTCTGGTGGTTCCTGCTCTAAGATGGCTCGCCTCCTGGTGAGGTCAGTACTGCAGCCTCGACTGGTTTATCAGGCCCAATTCCAGTACATGACTCAGACGGAGTGTGCCCGACTTGAGGCTATCAACAGAGCCACTATGCGCACCATCACCTGCCTTCCTGCAATGACCCCGATACCATCGCTACAAGCTGAGGCTCAGCTGAACACGCTTGACGAACTCGTCGAACAACGTCGCTCAGCCCGCATACACGAACGTACTTTTGTTGCGGAAGCAGCGGCCTTGGCTAGCTATATGGGCTGTTCCCTACTTGCTTCACCAGATCGCCCTGTAACCAGGCCGCCGTGGCGGTATCACCAGGTGACCGAGAACCAACCACTGACTAGACTGCACACTCGAACTACCGGAAAAGCATATGCGAGAGGATCACTACTGACGGCTGCGACCCAGTACGAGGCGATAGAGGCCTTCGTGGACGCTGGTGCCCAGGATGGAGTTTTATCTACTGCGATACAGCGTCCCGTTTATCCTGACGCCTCTCAAACGTGCCTCTACCAAACCATCTGCACCCTGCCCTCTCTACTGGCGGAGCTCACAGCCATCCGGGATGGCCTACAGGCACTAACGCTGGCCCTACAGCGAGCCCCCGTGGGTTCCATCCTACATCTTTATACGGGCTCCACCACGGCGATACGGGATTTACGCCAAGTATCGAACAATTGTACTATTTCAAGGGACATCCACACACTACTAGACACGTACCCCTGCCCTCTCAGGCTGGTGTGGGTTAGGCGGAATACGCTCCCCGTTCACATTGAAGCGGATATGGCTTGTCACCCGACGTGTATTCTTCGGCCGCTGCCAATGTTAACAACCGGTCCGATAGAAAACTTTCCCCAACAGAAGATGATCTACGTTGCGCCACACGTGCCCTCATCCCCCCGTGTGGAACGGACCTCCCCAGTAGACTTGCTCGCTGGGAAGAGGTTTTGCTGCGCAGACTTCGCGTTGGAGTGGCGCTTTCACCTGCTGTGACCTGGGCGTGGCCACCACGCTACCATGCCCCGTTCGACGACACCTGCCCCTTCTGCACAGCTCCGGCCGCACAAGCTGATGCGGACCAGCTCATATGGGCGTGTCCTTCACTGGCCTCAGCCAGAAAGCGACACCTGAGAGGCACAGGCCTCCATCCTGGAAGACCCCCCGACGTTCAGCGGACCCCACCACCGCTCCCTTCTTGGCTTCCTTCGTGAGTCGGGTTCCCATGTATATTTGTAAATAAGTTATTTTTATGCCAACGGGCATTCTATACCCCCCCCCCCCAAAAAAAAAAAAAGAAAGAAAGCAGCGGAGCCGAGGAGGGAGAGGCATAGCGCTTACGTTTTTTAAGTTGATAATATGAGTTCGATTGATATATAGACAAGATTAGAGCCGAATATTGGCCCTTCGCGCTTTACGCATAACTTGAAAATAATTTCGTGCGATAGCTTTTCCCCACCTATGACGCTGACCCCACTCGGCGAATTTTTATCCTTCCCCACCTTTCTACGCCGGATGGAAAAGTTACCGCTGGCTTTTCCCAGTGACGTGTGACACAGAAATGCCCTTCCGGCCGAGAGCCCGTGTGAATTTTTGGTCTGCAATGAATACCGCAGATGCCACCATCTTCCCAAGAGGTGCCCCGAGGAATCCAAAATTGCAAACGGTGTATCGACAGGCCGCGGACACTGAGTTCTCAAATCCAAATCTTTGAGGGTTTCATGCGCCGAAGCTACACCTCAGCTACGAGGCGCGCCAGTAGAGTGCTCCGGAGTAATTTTAACCTCCTGTAGATATTGTCACGCGAAGGGAAAAAAAGTACCAAGTGTAGCGTAGCGTCATGTTCATCCACCACAGACAACGGCGAAAGAGTGGGCAGCTCGCAGCCTTGCTGTGACTGTTATGCCCGCTTGTGAACAAATCGCCCCACTATGTAAGTACAGACGGCAACACACTTGTCTACAACACTCGAGCCGCTTGCCGCGTACTGCCCGCACGACGCCTATCGATGACACCCGGTTCAAGATAGCTCAGAACTTAACACGACGACCCCAGCATAAATGGAAAAAAGGACACACGAAACGGAAGATGCGCTACTAGCAACTGTGAAAAGTTTTATAATAAACAAGACAACATATAAATATCCCTGCCACCTCGTATCACTTCCCAGTGCACGTGCGAGTCATATCACTTCATACAACAGTTTTTTAGACACTGGGTCTCTCTTTCCAGTAACGAAACTGACGGAGCCCTGACACACTCACCTTAGAGGCCAGAAACCATAGAAAATGCTTCGCCGATTTCCCCTGTAACTCTGTCCCGTGATTTAAAGGGACACTGAAGTGAATTTGTCAAGCTCCCGTTTTTGCTTGCACTGCGTAGACTGGCTCAAATTAGCACACTTTTCATCGTTTATCCGATTGACAAATCGGTAATTATTTTACAAAGCGCGAAAGAAGAAAAACTACCATGCGCGGTTTCCGGCGGCCGCACCAACTAAAGCTGTGACGTTGGGAGGAGCGGGCACCGTGATTGGACGATGACCAAGGTGAGCAACCAAACAAGTTTCGGTTTCGGTTCTGTAAAACAAAACCGGTGGCGTTGTTGGATGGGCATTCTCAATAACTCAGTAATCATCGTACCGCGCTTCTGCCATGTTGTCAGCTGTAAAAATGCATAAAGATAAGCCTCCCAGGACGGCTTGGAATCGTAGCATTCACTAGCCGAGGCCAACGCAGTGCATGGACGCCCTCCGCGTACCCGCAGACGCCCAAATGTCATGCGCTTTTCCCCCATATTTGGAGCTTGCCTCACTCATGCCTGTACCGTAAAAAGCGTGTTCGCACCAGGCCAAGGGTCTGTTCATTCTGGCCTGTGCCCACTGCCCGCAAGCAGTCGGTGCTTATGGCAACAGCACGCCAACGAGAACTCGCTAGCGTGCCAGTGCCAGCCTGCGCGCGTTCTGTGAACTAGTTCGTGGAGCCATGAACGTTGCGGCCCAAAAAAAGGTGAACTCAATGTAGAAAACATCGGCAGAAAACGAAAAAGTTAACTTACAAAAAAAAACACGTACCCGCGGGGACTCGAGCTCGTGACTTGCAAAACACTTGCGGCGACATACCTTGCGTCCCAGACCACCACGGAACGGGCTCCGCCGACCTTGGTATTATAAGGTATATATTGTACAACAAGTTTACACTTTTATTTAGTTTTGGCATTTCAAGCAGCTTAGGTGACTATTTGTTGTATTGCGCTCGTGCAGTAAGCGTCCCCCGAGTTTCCACAATAGCTCACGTCTAGCAATTGCATTTCGTAGACGGAAAAGCGTTCGCAGATTCGTAGTCGTGCTGCTGACCGCTGTGCTTGTTCGCCCAGCGCAAAAAAGTGCTTCCCGCACCCTAGTTTTACATTGCACGGTAAAAATATCAGTTGATTTTATTTCCTTAGTACCTATATTGACTTCGCTGACTCTTCTCCCGCCTTCAAGAGGCCTTATATTTTCCTACTGGCGTACCAGTCAGCGAAGCGTCGCATGTGCGTTTGTGCAGCGCTTGTGTGAAGCGACCTTGACTTGGAGCTAGATACAGGGTACAAACTAAAGAAGTAAAGAAAGGCACATTCTTTCATTCCCAAACGTGTTCTGGCTTCGTTTCAACTGAGCGAACGAATTGCGACGACCCGTCGGCGGCCGGCGGACGAAACGCTGGGCCGACTGACTCTGTCCGAAGGCCGGGGAGCCGTGTAGTAGCGCAGCCAATTGCGAGCTCGGCTCCTCGCGACGTCACACAAAAACTCCGCAGAAAACGGGCGAGCGTAAAGAGAGGAGGACAGCATTTTCGAATTAATTTTTCTACTAAATAAAATCGCGTGAACGCGCCCAGAGTGGTCGTAACATGGCCTGGGGACTCCGGACTACAATTTGCGCAAGTAATCCCGCAATGTTTACGTATCACTTCAGTGTCCCTTTAAAGAGCACCTTCGTGTTTGGGAAATCTGGAGTGCATTTGCACTTGGCGCAGTGATGTGCCAGATTGCCAGAAATAGCCGTCTGCTGACACAGCGCACGGTGCTCCTTCAGCCCTTCATTCAGACATCGTCCCGATTGCCCTATGTATGCCGTTTTGCAAGTAAGCGGAACCTTGTATACAATGCCAACAGAGCACTTCACAAACTTCCGGATGCGCGCAACACCACAACCAATATCTCTACTAGTGCCCATTCATGTGCAGCTTTCCCGCTCATGGCAGTCCTTTCAACAGTGATTACTCTGCAATTTTTTAGCGAAATGAAAAGTTATTTTGCACAGGTAATATTTGGGGTGAATACTTGCTTTGTGCACAGTTTCAAGTCGCGCACGTTGCGCGACTGGGTTCCTGAGCCATGGGAACTATCCCATATAAATACATGGGGAGTTAGATTTGACAGCGAATTACACAAAAATTTATTCAGAAACCTGAAATCTTCTTTTAGCGTTTTAATCTTCACGCTGACTTCTAGCTTTGTGCCAAATATCATTTTCCTAAAGTGGTTTTTCTACGTTCCCGAGAGGTTGTAATTTTGAGCGAGAAAGCTGGGTATGTTCTTGGTCTCCAGCGCTTTATCACCCCGATTTCACATGCTTCCAAGCTTATTTGGCGCAGAACAAACTACCTGTACCTCATGTCTACCCCATATTTTTTTCAAGCGATGGTACAAACCATGAATATACGGTATTACCACCGCACGTCTATCTGGTTTCTCACACGTCGATTATTTTCTATAAACAACAACGGACATAACCGTTCATAAGCCTGGCTGTTTGGATATCAATTCTTTCGCCCATGGCATGATAACACGATTTTTTATCGCTTGCGTTAGACAAGCTCTGGCTATGCCTCGCTTTACTAATTTACTATGCGCAGAATCAAAAGGAAGCAGCTGTTTTTCTGCCCTGGTATGGTAACACCAGCAAGTGTGCCCCTGTTAGAACTTAAACTTTAAGTGTAAGTATTGAAGGGCAATTCAAACGTGAAATCCAACCCCTCATGCACTGCTTTAAACATATCCAACACATTCTGGACAATCACCTCCAGAAGCCGTGCACACAAAGAAATCGTCCACGTATCTGAAGCATCTAACCACACCAACATTCTTAAGGCTCCCCTCCAGCACAAGGTCTCCCTGTGCCAAATAGATGTCGCAAAGAACAGGAGCAATGCAGGAGCCAATGCTGGTGCCACCTTTTTGTACAACCATCAAACTCGATGTACAAGGAGCTTAGGTACAGGCCTAACAGGTCAAGAAAATCTCTGGTACTCACAGCGCATTCATTTTGAAATCTAACGCATCCGTAGGCATCAATGCATTGTTCTACCGCTGCCATAGCGGCAGTGCGCGGCACACTATAAAAAAAATCCGAAACATCGAAAGAGCTGCCCGACACAGGTGTACAATCCTTTAGAAAATTCACCGGACTTCTTGACAAGGAACGGGTCTTCCACGAGTAGCCTTTCTAGATGCCCTTGCAGGAACTTGGCGAGTGCATTCTGCCACGATGCCTAGTCCACTAGAATAGTCCGGAAAGGCTGAGCGTCTTTATGGGTCCTGATACCGAAAAATGGTTTCAATGTCAGCCCTTTACTTTGATGCTTTTCACACTCCATCCAAACCAAGGCCATCGCAAGCCTTCGCAGCGTTGGCCTTCAAGGCTTTTAGTCTTCACTCGTTGAATTCCCTTGTTTCTTCAAAATTTTTGGAGACCGCTTCCATTGCTTTCTCTCCAAAATAACTTTCTTCTAGTACAGCAAAAGCCCCAGTTTTATCGGACTGCATAAGCCTCAGCTTATTGGTACTAAGAAAGTCAACAACCTGATCCACTGCCACACCCCGACTTTTTTTAGTCGAATTATGGGCAATGACGCTATCCACACACTCAGAAAGGCAAATCTTGTCCTGACCTGCTCGGTTGGCCACTTGATGCGCCATCGCCAACAGTTCCACAGGTTTCAAAGTGGAGGACAGCATATTGTCACGAGTGCGTCTGCTATGAGACGGAGCCACGAAGACGACGACGACGAAAGGCTCATCCACGTGGCGCGTGCCGGAGAGTTCGTGGAACGGCTCGTGCTTTGGAACGCTGATTTGGCTGATCAGCGCTTCGTGTGACTCCACGTCTTTTTGGTGGCTTTCTTTCTACAGGCACAAGTTCGCCTAAATAAATCTCAGTTTGTCCTTGCCCCAACTTCGCCTGCTACACTTCTCGCAACGGAACACTGGTGGAGGTGCGGGGTATGTCCAGCAGTCCTACCGGCAGCCGCTCATCTAGCCCCGTCAGTCCTCTTCTCATCGACACGCCTGTCCATCGCAGCAGCCGTCGCCTTCTGGGCCTAACCCCTGAATTCGGCCTCATGCCTGGGAACGCTCAGTCGCGTCAAGCTCGCGAAACGCAAACCATGGAGTCCAACAACTCACAGGTGATTTTCCAACAACCTCGGCAGCCACCCAGCTTCCATGGCGAAGTGTACGAAGACGTCGACGACTGGCTAGACCAGTACGAACGAGTTGCTTCATGCAACCTCTGGAATGCCGTCCACAAACTAAGAAACGTCTACTACTCGCTAGAGGACGGTGCCCGTGTATGGTTTGAGAACCATGAAGCGAGCCTTCGAACGTGGGACGACTTCCGCCACGACATTCGCGAGGCATTCCCTAACGCAGATCGTAGGGACAACGCATTGCAACTCCTTGAATCGCGCGTGCAGAAGCCAAACGAGAGTGTGGCAATGTTCGCTGAGGACATGGCGCGTCTTTTTCGCCGAGCCGATCCCGACATGTCCGAGCCGAAAAAGCTCCGGTACCTTATGCACGGAGTGAAGGAGCAGCTCTTTGCCGGACTCGTGCGAAACCCGCCACAGACTGTGCCGCAGTTTATAAAAGAAGCTACCGCCATCGAACGAGCTCTGCGGGATCGCTGCCGCCAATACAACCGAATGGACAATGCAACTTCGGCGCACGCCGCCTTTACTTCCCCAGCCAACGAAAATTCGCTGCGTGACCTCGTCCGGAGCATCGTCCAAGAAGAACTGAGAAAGCTTACCACGAGTTCCTCGCAGCCAGCCATTGCTACCATCGCTGAGGTCGTCCGCGAAGAGATTCGTCAAGCGATTGCCCCACCTGAACCCAGCCAAGAAGTTTTACAAGTGAGCTATGCGAATGCCCTGGGTCGTCCTTCGTCTGCACGGCCCTCTTTCCCAACGCAACGAAAGCCGCCTTCTGGGACATGGTCCCGCACTGAGCCAATCTTCCAGCCACCGATACGCAAGACCAACGTATGGCGCACGGCAGACCAAACACCGCTATGCTACCACTGCGGCGAGGCGGGTCACGTGTACCGTCGCTGCCCATACCGCGAGATTGGACTTGCCGGTTTTTCACCCGCCGCTCGTCGCCCTCCTCGTTTCGGGGAACGACCACCTGAAATAGACGCCTATCTCGCGGCGAGGCAAGAGCAGTCTGTGAGACAGCGACCACGCTCGCCCTCGCCAGCTCGCTTGAACACTTCGTTCAATCGTCGAAGCTCTCAGGATGCGTCAAGGGGGAGGTCTCCAAGTCCCCACCGGGGAAACTAGAACCGGCAACCTATGGAGGCAAGGTTGCTGTCGATGGGAGCTGCGAAGACCCTCCAATGTCGCCGGCGGTCGATAGGCGTACGGCGGAAGAATGCGCCGATGAAGTGGTGAGCGCCGATCTTTCTGTTTTAATCGACGGGCAGGAAGTAACTGCTCTGGTGGACACTGGCGCAGATTTTTCGATAATGAGCCAAGGACTCGCAGACAAGCTCAGAAAAGTCAAAACGCCGTGGACTGGGCCACAGATTCGATCCGCAGGCGGCGATGTAATGACGCCGACGGGCAAGTGTACTGCGAGAATCCGTATCAGTACGGCGAATTTTGTCGGCACTTTCGTCATCCTTCCCCAGTGCTGTAAAGACCTTATCTTGGGAATGGACTTTCTGCGAGAATATCACGCCATTATCAATATCCCAGAGCGCCTAGTCACATTCTCTAACGACGTCACGGCTCGAGACCTCGATTACGAACAATGCTCGTCGACATTGCGTATCGTTGATGAAGACGTCGTCTTGCCACCGAGGTCATGCGCCTTGGTTTCCGTGAAGTGCGAGGGTTCGTGGTGTGGCGAAGGGATAGCTGAAGCAACAAGTGACCTTCTTTTTACCCGTGGCATCTCGATCGCACGAGGAGTAGTGCACCTAAATGATAATTGCACCGAAGTACTTCTTACAAACTTCAGCAACGAACGCCAGCAAATCTCCAAAGGAACCGCCGTAGCACGCTTTGAGAACATTGAAGAAAACTTCGGATGTCTAGCCTTACAGGCCGAAACAGCGCCAGGTGGCGGTGAACCCTCCGTCTTCGACATATGCCCTGATCTACCAGCCACGAAGCAACAATGCCTGCTGGAACTATTACAACAGTTTATTGATTGCTTCTCTTCTACAACCAAGGTACGACAAACGCCCCTTACAAAGCATCGGATCATTACCATGGAGGATGGGAGACCTGTTCGCCAAAACCCGTATCGTGTCTCTCCCAAGGAACGAGACGCTATACGGGACCAGGTAAAACAAATGCTGGAGGACGATGTGATACAGCCATCGCAAAGCCCCTGGGCTTCTCCTGTTGTTTTGGTGCGGAAGAAAGATGGTAGTCTGCGCTTCTGTGTCGACTACCGCAAGCTAAACCAAGTCACCAAGAAGGATGTGTACCCGCTACCGCGAATCGACGACTCCCTTGACAGACTGCGCCACGCACGGTATTTTTCGTCGATGGATCTCAGGAGTGGTTACTGGCAGATCGAGGTCGATGAGCGGGACCGGGAGAAAACTGCATTTGTGACACCGGATGGACTTTATGAATTTAAGGTTCTCCCTTTTGGTTTATGCTCAGCTCCAGCAACATTTCAACGTCTCATGGACACTGTCTTGACCGGCCTGAAATGGCAAACGTGCCTTGTGTACCTCGATGACGTTGTTGTCTTTTCCGCCACTTTCGAGGAGCACTTGGAAAGACTTTGCTTGGTCCTCCAGGCATTACGTTCCGCCGGACTCACACTCAAGCCGGAGAAGTGCCATTTCGGTTACGAGAAGCTCCGCTTTTTAGGCCACGTCGTTAGCCACGAAGGAGTACAGCCAGACCCTGACAAAATTGCAGCTGTCGCCGATTTCCCGAAACCTACGGACAAAAAAGGCGTACGCCGCTTTTTGGGACTCTGCTCGTATTACCGCCGATTTATTCCAGCCTTTTCTCACATTGCAGCCCCGTTAACCTGCCTAACCCGAGATGATACCCCATTTGTGTGGAACAAGGAACAGCAAACGGCATTTGATGAGCTGAAGCAGCGCATGCAAACACCGCCGGTTTTAGCCCATTTTGACGAAGACGCAGCGACCAGCATCCACACGGACGCAAGCAATATCGGATTAGGAGCAGTTTTAGTACAAAAGCAAGATGGTGCCGAAAAGGTTCTTGCTTTCGCAAGCAGGACGCTCTCCCGTGCGGAGTCGAACTACTCGGCAACTGAAAAAGAATGCCTTGCGGTTGTATGGGCGGTGTTGAAATTTCGACCTTACCTGTATGGACGGCCGTTTCAAGTCGTAAGCGACCATCATTCACTATGCTGGTTGACGAGCCTTAGAAACCCTTCGGGGCGCCTTGCGCGCTGGAGCCTGAGGCTCCAAGAATTCGACATAACCGTCGTTTATAAATCTGGACGACAGCACTCCGATGCGGACTGTCTCTCCCGAGCTCCAGTAACGCCTGCAGACGATGAAGAATACGACATTCCGTTCTTGGGAGCTGTGAACACGACCACCATGTCCCAGAAGCAGCGCGAAGACCCAGAACTGCGGCCACTCATCGACTTTTTGGAGGGACAGACAAGTAGTGTTCCAAAAGCCTTCACAAGAGGGTTGTCATCCTTCTCGTTGCGGAACAATGTGCTCTTCAAGAGGAACTTCACCCCTAATGGCAATGCCCACCTCCTAGTCGTCCCCGCAACGCTACGTAATGAAATATTACAAGCGTGTCATGACGAACCCACCGCGGGTCATCTAGGCTTCACTCGCACGTTGGCCCGAATCCAGGAGAAATATTATTGGCCAAGGCTTTCCGTCACCGTTAGACATTATGTCCGTACCTGCCGTGATTGTCAACGACGGAAACCGCCACCGGGACGACCAGCCGGTTTGCTTCAACCAGTTCAGATTCCTGAAAAAGCCTTTGAACAAGTTGGAATGGACCTTTTGGGACCTTTCCCACTTTCATCTTCCGGGAACAAATTCGTAGTCGTCGCAACCGACTACCTCACCCGCTACGCCGAGACAAGGCCCTTACAACGAGGAACAGCTGCAGAAGTGGCCCACTTCTTCCTCGAAAACATCGTGCTCAGACACGGCGCTCCATCGATTGTAATCACAGACCGCGGAACAGCCTTCACGGCGCAGCTCATGGAAGCTGTCATGACGCTCAGCGGGACTTCCCATAGGAAGACAACCGCATACCATCCGCAGACCAACGGTTTGACGGAGCGCATGAACAAAACGATCGCGGACATGCTCTGCATGTACGTAGATGTCGAGCATAAAACCTGGGATGCCATTCTGCCGTACGTAACTTTCGGATACAACACGGCGCGACAGGAGACGACACGAATGTCGCCCTTTAGGCTACTCTACGGTCGCGAAGTGTCGACCATGTTGGACGCTATGCTACCACATGCCGATAGCGACGACCATGTCGACACGGAAGAGTTTACACGGCGAGCGGAAGAGGCACGGCAACTTGCTCGCGTGCGCACAAGCAATCAGCAACGCCATGACGCCAACCGCTACAATCTCCGCCACAGGCACGCGGACTTCCAACATGGTGACCGTGTGTGGGTGTGGAGTCCTGTTCGTCGCCGAGGGCTCTCAGAAAAGCTGCTTAGACGGTACTTTGGTCCATACAAAGTTCTGCGTCGGCTGAGTGACGTTACGTATGAAGTTATCCCGGTCAGCACTGTACCCGCAGGACGTCGTAAACTTCAGCCTGAAACCGTTCACGTGGTGCGCATGAAACCCTATTATTCAAGATGAGCCGACGTTCACGCCGTCACACTCAGGGACTGTGCCCGTTTTCTACCATTTTCTACGTGTAGCTACAACCCTGAGCATCGGGACGATGCCCTTTAGAGAGGGGGGCAAATGTCACGAGTGCGTCTGCTATGAGACGGAGCCACGAAGACGACGACGACGAAAGGCTCATCCACGTGGCGCGTGCCGGAGAGTTCGTGGAACGGCTCGTGCTTTGGAACGCTGATTTGGCTGATCAGCGCTTCGTGTGACTCCACGTCTTTTTGGTGGCTTTCTTTCTACAGGCACAAGTTCGCCTAAATAAATCTCAGTTTGTCCTTGCCCCAACTTCGCCTGCTACACTTCTCGCAACGGAACAATATTTAGGCCCCTTTTCTAAGGTCTCCTGCACATGGGGTGGAAGGACGCTATTCGACAAGTTGACAACCTCTTGAACCCATATTTTCAAAGCTTTTGGCTTTTTTGGCAGGAATCGAAACGACGCACCGAACGGTCGTTCTCCTTGCTCTTCGGCAAGATCAAGAAAATACCTTGTCACACTCCTGGAAGGCGCCGTGTCCAGGACTTCAGCGCAGGTGACCCTGATGTTGTCCTTGTACAGTCTCACTTGTCTCCAAGTCTCATCACTCATACCTACTAGCCCAACACCAAGCTTTATTGAAGTCGAGATAACTTGCATCTGCGCGTTCGTGGCCACCCTGACACGATCAGAATGCCTATGTTCGCGTTTTTGGCCACCGCCGCCTCCGCTAGAGAGGATGCTTGCGCCGCCAGGAGCGCTGTTGGCGGCACTGGCCTAAGGCCCCTGTATTTTTCAAAGGCAAAGCAAACCATTGTACAAAAAGGAAAGGAGAATCTCCTCCTCGCCATCTACGCCTCTCCTCACCCCGTCGCCCTTTTCTGCTACCCTATTGGACCAGGCTAGACACGTGACCAATGACCTCCGATGACCGCCCCGCGAGTTTCCCTTTCACCGGACAGCGACGCCATTAGGGAGCGTAGGACGACGGGCGCGCATCTGCGCTGCACGTGAAGACAGACACAGGGACATCTTTCTCAAGGCGGTCTCGGCTGCATCGCGATACCGACTTGATGTGTCGGCTGCTTCGTAGCATTGCAAAAGGCGATCAGCTGTTGTTGTTTCAGGGGAGAAAGATGACGTTAAACGACGAGCGATATGGCTGCACTGCAGCGGGAGAAAAAAGTTTTATTGTCACCGAAGAAGGATTTCCGAGTTACAGTCACTACTAAACTCCTTCATGTATACTTGCCGCTGGAAGTTCTTTAGATGAAAGTCAGGCTGATACTGACTTTCGGGTTAAATGAAACAAACAAACAAAAAAATAGCGTGACGTTTCCATCGACGCTTTCTCACACGATTTAGTAACAATGAAAGCACGATCGTGTCTAGCTCGCTCGCATTCGGTGAGGTGTTCGAAAATGACCACAGTAATTACTGCAAAATCTTTCGCGCTCGCGGCCGCTTTTCTGATGGAGGCGAAAAGCAAAAACGCCCGTGCGTACGAGATTTCGGCGCACGATAAAGATCCCCAGGTGGTCAAAATTAATCCGGAGCCCTCCACTACGGCGCGCCTCATCGCCTGCGTTGCGTCGGCGCGTTAAACCCTACAATCAATCAATCAATCTTTCGCGCTCGCGATTTTTTTCCAGTTGCAAAAATTTGTAGCGGAAGAAATACGTTTCACCAGTGACCTCCTTTATAATATATTCTATTCGCTTGAACTCTATGTGGTCGGTCTTTGTGTTCTGAGATTGTATTTTAATTTACCCCATTTTTGTGCACTTTCAAGACGAATGTGGTGCATACGTGTGTACTTATTATAAAAGAGAGTAATGTTTTATAGTTGTTTTTTTATGGGGTGCTTGTTGTGAACGTACTTGTCAGTGGTGAACGCAGGAGTAGGGGGGGGGTTGATTCGCGAGTTTACCATAAGACATTATTTCCAAGATAATGTTTCAACCGTTTCTTTGGAACAGGGTCCTCAGTAGACGTGAGCGATGCAGCATACAAAATAGCTGTGATCCAAAAAAACAATTCTAAGGCATTCATAACAGGGAATAGCACCGGCATACGAGAATATTAGCAATTGAGCAAGGATAAAGTCCTTGTGTATGCTCTGCTTTAGTTGCCATAAATTAAAGGAGCCATGAGGACAAAACACAAGTTCGGTTCATTCGAAAGATGGCCTCGATAGAATCATACTGACACCAGCGTTAACGCACACTTCGCTCAAATAAGCTACATGACTAGGAAAAAACGGAATGGCCATACGAAACACTAGCTCATTTCCCGCAACAGAACCTATGATGTCCCATGAGTTCAGCTGTACGATTGGCTGAGGACGGAAAAAGCAAACGCAAAAACTGCACGGCTTATAGGCTTCCCGAACGTACTATTTGCGCTTAAGCGTAATGCATATTCATTTTACAGCAGTAAGAATGGTGCAATAAACAATGAAAGTTGCGAAAACGCACGTAAGCATAGAAGTACCGATGCGCACTTCTGTTGGTACTGGGCACACTATGCTTGTTTTAGCTGCACAGCACTCCTCCGCTTTGAAGTTGTTTTACAGGACACTGGCCGATTGGCGTAAACGGCGTTGTTTTACGGGACCCTGTTTGTCGAGGATACCCCAGGTTTCATGACACGATCACTTTTTACAGTAACAAAAACAAGCCACGTGCAGATACGCTCAAAAACAAAGCAACAGCGGACAACGGTTCGTGGATGATTATAGCAGCGCCATCTGGGAGGGCTGACGAACAGCAAGGCCGCAAACCCGAATGACGCAGTGGAAGTTCGCTTGAATACACGCGCTTCTGACGTCATTGGGGCTCTTCGATTTACAGTCTCGGGCTCACCGCGGACTCCCCGAGAAGCAGTCAGGCATTCGATTTTCCCATGTATCCCTATGGATTCGGGGAATCCTCGGACTACCCGCGGGCTATCCGCGGTGAGTCCGAGAATGTAAATCGAAGAGCCCCATTGATGACATTCCGAAAACCTACGATTTGGCGGGAGAATCAAAATTTTAACCTAAATTCGTCAATTTCTCAGTGAATACGGCATCATTTGCTGTCGGACAAACGCTGGGGGCACTATAAAACGCGAAATCTTTCGAATAAAACAAACTTGTATTCTGTCGTCATGGCTTTTTTAAGGACGATGGATAGGTTCCCCGGGGATAGGTTCCCCGATAGGTTCCCCGTCGGGGATAGGTTCCCCGATGCAGAATGCGCGCGCACACACGGGAACAAAAACATTTTTTATAACTGAACGGGAAATTGAACCACGTGAGTGCAAAAAGATTAAAGCTGAGCGTATGTAAGCCATAAAATTCCCTGCCGTGTAGCGTGCATAGACTGATGCAGTTTTTTTTTCGAAACGCGTCCACTAAACAGAACACCTTGCTTTTTCATATACACGGGGCAGTAACGAAAACAATCTAGGAGTGTGTTTGTGCGAGATCTATGCGGCGCTGATTTTGCTTAGAATTGAACATTTGCGTATGCAATAAAAGTACTTTCCTCCCACTGAACGGTTTCAGTATTTTTTGAGCAAATTCTACACACACGCCCAGGGCCGTAGCCAGGAATTTTTTCGGGAGGGTTTTAGGGCTATTGGAAGGGAGAAGTTTTGGTGAAAGGAGCACTAGGTCCTGTTTACGCGCTGCCTAGAAAAAATTTCGGAGAAAGTCCTTTCGGAGAATGTCCTCTTGACTACGTCCCTGCACCCAATTCTGAAAGTAGGCGTGCATGTTCCAACTTTTAGTACGGCTCTGAGGTTAGAACTCTGCTGGCGCTCATAACTTTTTGACGTGCCCTTCCGCACATCTGTGAACTGAACAAAAATGTATAAATGCTAGGTTTTCGATCTCCTAGAACGGTCCCAGATTTTAAATCTCCGGTGAGATACCAGAAAAGGAGATTGAAATAGGCCGGCACGAGCGCGCAGTTTGTTGCCCTCAAAACGCGGCATGATAGCTAAGGCACTTACCAATCACAAACTGTTCTTCCTACACATTATCTGCGAACACCGTTGTGAATTTACGTCCAGAACTGTCGCGTTTTAAGCAAGAACTTCAACGCGCCGCGCATACGGAACGAAACGGTCCGGGGGCGCGCTCCGCGGTAGTCGCTCACTAATGGCGGCCGAGGGAGACGGGCGAGGAGGAAACGGCGCGGGGAAGAAAGTTTGCCCTACCTTTGAAAAATACAGGGGCCTTACACTGTCCGCGAGGCGCACGCCGCTGCTGCGTCATCATTGGTCTGCTGCTTCGTCTTTCTTTTGCTCTGGAAAAAAATTCTGACTTTTTGAGGTCAATGAACACACTGAACAGAGCGTGAGTGGATGGTTGTTGACGATAATGTTTTCATTTTCTCCCATACAGGAATGAGATCTGCTGGGGCACAACATAGATAACATGATAAAGTTATCATTTATATGACAACATTAATGAATATGATTACGGGAACTTTGAGACAACACGTAAACCTTCCATGCCTTGTCATTCCCCTTCAAAGTCCTTGGGCGAAAACCGGCAGCCAACACGCGTCTTAGAAAAAAGCCCTGCGAATTGAGGATGACCAGGCCAAGTACGAGTAATCGAAGTGAAATAACAGGGCAAAAGCGAATTAGAAAGACACAGCAAAATAGCAGGAATTAATTAATGCAAACAAAAAGGACTCTAAGTAATATATATGAATGACTGAGTAAATTGGATTAGATCAATGCAAATATGGATGAATCAATGTTATTTCGAAGAATTCAAAGTGAATTAAGATGGAAGCAAACGAATTAAGAAGGAAGACAAAGCAAATTAAGAGGAATCAATAAGAATTGTGAGGAATCGAGGTTACATACAATGAATAAATAAATTAATTAAGTTGGATAAAAGTGAATTAACGGGAACCAAAGTGAATTAAGATGAACTAATGTAAATTGAGAAAGGAAACAAACCAAATAGTGAAAATAAATTCGAATGAAGCGGAATTAAAACTAATCATTTGAATGGGATTCAACAAAGAGGATCCCTCAATGAATTAGGGCACATCAAAGTCACATAAAATGAATCAAACAATCAACAAGATTTCAAAGGGAATTAAGATGGATCCCAGTGAATTAGGTAGGAGGACAATGAAAGTTAAAAGGAATCAGTTTCAATTAAGAAGAATCAGAGTCCATCGACTTGCTTGACTAAGTGAACTTCGTTAGATCAAGGTGAATTAAAATGAATGAAAGGGATCCAAATGAGTCTAACTGAATTGGACGAAACAAAGAGAATTACGAATGAATTTAGAGGAATTTATAAGTGAATTCATAAGGGAATTAAGACGTGTCAGAGTGCTGTGCGAAAGAAGATAAAGAGAATGGAGAATAATCAATGTGAATTAAGTGGAATTAAGATGAATTACTTAGAATCAAAGTGAAATACGCCGATCATTCAATGGAATAAGGTATATACAAGGGAATTTCGATTATTCAAACAGCACAAACAGGAACAAAAAAAGAGTTAAGTTGGATCCAAGTAGATTAGGATGGACGACAAAACAAATAGAAATCAATTGCAATTAAAAGGAATCCCTGTGATGTAGGAGTAATCGAAGTAAATTAAATCGCTTGACTAAGTCCATTAAGAAATAACAAAGTGGAATAAGATTAGCCAAAGTGAATAACAAGAGCTAAAATTCAATTACGGTGGACCCAAGTTAATTAAAAAGTCAAAGCAAATTAAGTGGAATCAATGCGAAATAAATGGATGAAAAAGAATCGAACCCAAACACAAAGGGAATAAGCGTATATCAAAGATAATTAAGAGGAATCAAAGTGGAACAAAATGGATGAAGATGAATTAAAGAGAAGTAAAGGGACTGAGTGGGTGAATGAACGTTAATCATGGGCGATTTCAGGTGGATGACAGAGCGATCGAAGTGGCTCAATCAGTGAATTGAAATATATTACTACGATAATAAAGTGGATGGCTAAGGGAATTAAAGGGACACCGAAGGCAACCAGTAAATTTGTATCAAATGGAACTCTGACCATCCCATAACCGTTTTAGCGTTGATTCGGTGCCAAAAGATGCCGTAATCGCTGAGAAATCGCTAATCAACCAATGCATTTTCTTTTCTCATTTCCTTCACAGTGATTCTATGGCGCAAACAGCGGCTGCTATTGCTGCTGCTGTTTGCATGACGAGAAACCGGACGCAATCGAGGCACTGCTGATCTATAGCGGTATAGAAACAAGCGAATACAACGAAACGACGTACCAAGTGGTTTCGTCAGTTTTGCCCAAATCCGTAGTACTTTCCCGAACTCCCACGTGCTTTGCTGCTCCGGAACGCTACATAAAATGTTTTTTTCTAGGGCCGCGTGATCATTTTTGCGCTTTGTTGAAGAAAACCATATTCTCCTTTTTACGCCTCGTGAATGTTGACGTCAGACCAACCACGTGCACAGCACGCCTCCTCGCATAGCGGTATCGGCGCAAGCGTGGATGAGTGGCGCCATCCAGCGGCAGCAAAGGAAGACGTAGCGTCTTGACAGTACTGACTTTAGCCGAAATCAGTGTACCCCTGTTTATTTTAGCGAAGCAAAAGCACGCAGTGGTTCGTAATAAAAGTTGGTATGCCCCAGTATTCTACAAGGGTCACACAATTATCTATCCGAGTATTGCACCAGGTTATGCACCGAAACTTGAACGAACTTTTTGGCGGGGTTGCCACGCGATCTATCGGCTGTGCTGGTATGATATTCTGTTTAGCTTTCTTTTTGTTCTTTGACGTTCAAACATGACACTACAAAAACGCCCGGTAAAATTTTTAGAACATGTGGAAGCGTCTTGCTCAACTATTTGTCACACGATTTCAACCACTTCCGGTGTAAGTTGCGCGGTATAGTCAGGAGGGCCACACCTATTGTCCCGTTTTCACTATTTCTACCTTGTTTTACGAGCCATACGCGTAAAATTGGCACATTCGTGTCTAATCTATCGTTCCAGAGCAACTTGTATTTCAGCAGCGTAGCTGTTGTAGAAGCCGCAAGTTCGCCGTTGCAGGAAAAAATACCAAGAAAATGCGGAGCGCTCGTGAGCGCGTGCCTTGCGGCGACCGCCGAATCCCAGGCTCGCGCAGTGGCTTTACCAAAAAAAAAAAATCCAGCGCTCTCGTCAAGCGATAACGGGTTTGTAATGATTGGCATAAGGGACACGATGATATCGATGCATATGACGACGACTAGTCCTAGCACAGTGCAAAGCGATGATGAAACCTGTAAATAAATAATTTTAAACTTGTACAAATGCGCGGTGATGTGTCCTTCAGTGCTCACGCATAAAGAAATCCTGCAGCTTCGCTGTCGTTCAAGCCTTGCGCGACTTGGTGCACGCTTCGCCAGTTGAGCTGGTGGAAGTCTACAATGCTGAGGACGACTTTGCTTCCACCTCTCGCCGCGAAGAAGACGACGACCTCTTCGATGCATATGACGACGATTACTAGCACCGCAACTAGGCAAATAAACAATGATTTTGAAACTTAACTATGTGTCCGGCAATGCTCGCCTACAACAGCTTCGACATTCAAGTCTTGCACGTGAGTGCAAGCTTCCCTTATTTTTTTACTTCAGTGACCCTTCAAGGCGAATTACTCAGCAAATAAGCAGGGTGTGACACTGATTTACGGGGGATGAGTGAGCTAAATTTTGCGTTTTACTGAACTAATTAGGCCAACTAATTAATACTCTAGTCATTCACCTGACTTTGTTCAGTCATACCCTTTAAATCACTGACACATCCCCTTCAATTGCTGTAATTCGCGTATTCATCCACTTTATTATTGTAATAATCTATTTTAATTAGCTGATTCACCCACTACGATCACTCTGTCATCCACAAAAAATACCTCTAATTCACATTCATTCACCCAATCACTTACTTTATTTCTCCTTGATTCATCGTAATTCATTATGTTCCACTTTGATTCCTCTTAATTTTATTCGATAAACACTTACTCCTTATTGTTCCGCTTCAATTCTTTTTGAACCCATTATTTCTCATTGGTTCTGCTTAACTTCCTTTGTCTTTCCAATTTACTTGGATCCACGGTAATTCACTTTAGCTCTTGTTAATCACTTTTATTCCTTCTGATATCTTTCATATCTCATAACTGACTTATTCAAGCATATTAATTTTCTTTGATTGCTCCTACATCACAAGAATTACTTTCATTTCAAATTAATTCCCCTTAATATATTTTGTCGTCCATCCCAATTTTTCGCGGATCCAACTTAGCCCTCTCTTCGTTCATGTCTGCTCAGTTTGATTCATCTTAATTCACTTTTATATGCCTTATTCCATTGAATGATCGACTTATTTCCCTTTGATTCAAAATAATTCACCTTATTTCCACTTAACTCACATTGGTCGTACTCCATTCTCTTTGTCTTTTTTCGTACATCCCTCTTCATCTTAATTCACTTATTAATTTCTCTTAATTTTCATTTATTCTTCTTAATTCACTTTGTTCATTCCTAATTTAGCTAGATGAATTTGATTCCCTTTCATTCCTCTCCATTCACCTCGATCTAATGTAGTTCACTTAGTCAAGCAATTCAATGTACTCCGATTCCATTTAGTTCAAGCTGATTCCTCTTAATTTGCATTGCCCTCCTACCTAATTCACTGGCGTCCATCTTAATTCGCTTTCGAGTCCTGTTGATTGTTCGGTTCATTTCATTTGACTTTAATGTACCTTAATTGATTGAGCGATGCGCTTTACTCAATCCGGTTCAAATTAATTAGTTTTCATTCCGCTGCATTCGAATTTCTTTGAACTATTTGCTTTGTCTCCTTTCGCAATTTAAATTGGTCCATCTTAGTTCACTTTGGCTCCCGTTAATTCCCTTTTATCCAACTTAATTTATTTATTCATTTTATGCAACCTTGATTCCACACAATTCACATTGATTCCTCTGCATTTGCTTTGTCTTCCCTCTTGAATCTTTTCCTTCCATCTTAATTCACTTTGAATTATGTAAAATAACTTTGATTCATCTATAGTCGCATTCATCTAACCTAATTTACTCAGCCATCCATTTATTTTAGATTCCTGCTATTTTGCTGTGTTTTTCAAATTCACTTTTAGTACTGTACAAGGACGCGGATTCAATTCCCGGCCGCGGTGGCCGCTTTTCTGATGGAGGCGAAAAGAGAAAACGGCCGTGTGTTCGAGATTTCGGCGCACGTTAAAGATCCCCAGATTGTCAAAATTAATCCGGAGTCCTCCACTACGGAGCCCTCCACCAGCCTGCAGCCGGCGCCTGTCGGTTTCGCCTCGCTGACTGTTCTGCCTTGATCCTTGCGGCATCGAGGTAGGCAGTCGCCCGTGAGTTGGTCGCTGTCTCCGGCGCCTCCCAAGTAAAGAACACTCGCTTAAACGTTGTTGCCGCTGATGCCGAGACCACCGAGTGCCTCTCTTCCCTCCACAACTCAAACATGGGGCCGCTGCTGACCCCGATCTTCAAAAAGAGCATCGAGGTGCTGCACCAAACCCCGCTTGTTGCCGCCGCCACCAGACACGGGGGAGGCCCTGCGGATCACCGTGATCCTCCCCGGGGTCAGCAACACGCGGACCACACGGCCCCAAGCTGCTACGAGGCGTCCACCCTGGTGTAGGACCAGCTGGGTGGCTACTGCACATTTTCACGGACGACACCATGAGGTACAGCACGGGCGAGGCAGTAGCCTCCGCGTGTGGTGTCTGAGCTGGGAGCCAGCAGCCGGAGCTCCAACCTGCACCCTACGCCGCCACTCCACGAGTGGAGGTGGCCAGGTTGTTCCTGGCAGCCGGCCTCCCGCTTCGACAAAGGTCCCCAGGGCCACCCCGCGACGGTCATCCTCACGGACTCGGGGCCTGCCCTGCTGCGGCTACACACAGCCATCGAGCCCACCAACAGCAGCGGCTACACGTGCAGCCAAGCCGCGTCCACTGGCCTCCCGAGGCTGCGACCTGCGACTCCTCTGGCTGGCGGGCCACTGCGGCATCCGGGGCAACGAGGACGCCGACGCCCTGGCCAGGGGGGCCCACCAGGAGGGCACCCCAGTCTCCCGGGACGTCACCTCCTTTGACGAGTCATGTACCGTCCTGGCCCGCATGGTGCAGACGATGAACCCCCCCGTTGTGAGGGGCCTGACGCCGCCGCAGTTTGCCTGCGCGCTTGAGCAGGGACGCCCGCTGACTTCTGCTCCGCATGCGGTTCGACTGCTGCAGCGTGTTGGAGCCCCTGCACCAGCACAGGCGACTTTCCCACATGTTCGGACAGTCGCCCGCAACCAGAGACGTGTGAACACCTACTGTGCTTGGGAGGATGTCCCCCGCGGCACATGCGATATTGTCCAAGCGAAGGCTCCCGAAGTGAGCCTTAGAGCTCGTGTGGGTGCCGGCTCACTCGAAGGGGGAAGGAAACGAACTCGCCGACCACCACGCCCGAGAGTTGTCCGTCCGGGCCGAGGACAAGCCGGCGCAGCTGCGCCCCGTCACGAGCTACAGAGAAATTACTGAAATGTACAGAGAGCGCAGATGCAGATTCCCTAGGCCTCACCCGCAATTGAGCCGAAACAGCAGACCGTTATCCGAAGAATACAGGCGGGGTCGCTAGCGCATCCCACACTTCTAAACAAGATGTACCCGGACAGGTACGAGAGTACTTTCCCGTTCTGCAAGGACAGACAAGGCACTCTGGCACACGTCCTGGCCGAGTGCGAGTCTCTTGAGGTCCGCCCGCCCCCCACCCCTATTCCCAACCTGACCCCCGAGAGCGATGGGAGACCTTGTTGTCTAGCCCCGACCTGACGATCCAGCCAAGGGCCAGGAGCTGCTAGACGCATATGGGACCCGAGAAGAGGGTTCCACCACATACGGTGCCTGCGCGCACCAGCCAATACCTTATTGGGCTCAATAAAAGTTGATAGCACGTGGCGCCGAGAGCAGAGCTACACAGCGCGCTCCAACATCAAGGCGTTCCCTCCGCTGGCATGGAGAACCTTTTTTCCCGAAGGGGCCTGCCGCCGCCCAACGGGAAGTATTCATCCAGCTGCTCCACTACATGGAGACGACGGCCCCACGCAGCGGCTGTAGCCCGGTCTCACGTGTTACTGACTGGTGTGCCAGCTTGACACAGCCCCGTCTTTTATTCTTCCTTCCCTCTTTCTCTATCTCTTTAACACCCTGCTCCATCTTTTAATCACCCCTCTACTCCCCCTCCGCCGCACAGGGTTGTGTGCAGGTTGGCTCCCTGCCGAGCTCTATAATATTCCCAGTGTACTGCCTTTCTTTTCCTTTCCCTGGAACCACTACAACAATGGCGTTAGACCTGACATGGTAACATTAGGACTATCGTCAGGCCGTTACACACCCGCGTCCCCCACTCCCGCTGCACCACCAGAATGTTCGGCTGGCTCTACACTGCCTCACTATCAAATCTGACATACCTTATTTCTCACTGCTCTGCTTACAAATCCTTCCACCCCATTCTGCTGAACGCGTACCCAACCCGACTGAGATACCCCGTCCTCCCCTGCAACACCATGATTTGAGGCGCAACAAAAACACACGGACGAAGAACAGAGTAGACGAGACAGGCAGACAGAGTAGAGGAGACAGAGTAGACGAGACAGTAGACGAGACAGAGTAGACGAGATAGCGCCTGTCTCGTCTAAACAATTTTACGCGTGCCCCATTTCGGTAAGAACAGTGTCCTCGGCATGCTGCGAGGTACCAGGCCCTTGTACTGGCCGCTTCCTTGCCTAGCGATATGCGTCGCATTATATCCGTCATGACTGTGGCCCAGCTAGAGGACACAAAAGGGGGAAAAACTATAAAACAACAAAATAATAAAAATAAAAGCAAAAAACCGCATTTACCCATGATGATTTCGTTCTCGACATAACTTTACGGCTGGTCTGTTCATTTTTTCAGCAGTGAAACTGCAAAATGCCGTATAGTCATCCATGGGGAGAGCTACACCGAAGCTGCATATAGTTGTTGCATAACTTGCGAACTGAAAATAACAATCGGTATAATTGTTCGATTATTGCAGAGATAGTAGCCTCCTCGTTTTCCATGGCCAAAAATTTCAGAAAAAAAAAAAGGGGGGGGGGGGGGGGTCGGTGCTCACAGACGACCACCGCAAACAGGAACTGCTTACTGCGACATCTTTATGACGTAACAGATGCATGCAAGGATGCCTTCCGGTAGTCATTATCAAACAAGGAGGTTGTATAAAACTTCCTTGTTACCAAATAATCGTGCGGTAAAAGACATGGCTTTAAATTGTATCATCAGGGGGGAGGGGGTCGTCTGTCAATTGTTTCACTTTATCATATTTAGCTCACTAAAAAGCAAAGTCAAATTCAGTCTATTGTCCAGGATTATGGATTGCGCGTTGTTGTATATCCAGTTTAAAGCTGCCATAAGCCGCTTGACAAGAGCCCGGTATCTGTTCACAAAGCAGGATTGTACTGTCGTACACTGCTGCGATAGAATTGCGAAAAGCATAAGAGCAAGCATTACTGACTGACTGACTGACTGACTGACTGACTGACTGACTGACTGACTGACTGACTGACTGACTGACTGACTGACTGACTGACTGACTGACTGACTGACTGACTGACTGACTGACTGACTGACTGACTGACTGACTGATCGCGGAGTTTAAAGCGCCGAGGCTACACCTCGGCTATGAGGCGCGCTGCAGCGGAGGGCTCCCGACTAATTTTGACCACCTGAGGGTCTTTAAAATGCGCCAATATCTCGACAACACGGGCGTCTCCGCTTTTAACCTCCATCAGAAAAGCAGCCACCGCGGACAGGATCGAGCCCGCGTCCTTGGGCTCAGCAGCCCAACGCCATCGCCACTGAGCCACCGCGGCGGGTTCATTACAGTGGAAAAACTCTTATCGTAGATTATGGTGGTACATGGCTAAACGGCTTTGTCTTTTTTTTTTCGAATTTATTCATAGTCTTTTGCCTACGACACTGACGTTAATGCAAGGTGGCTGGGACGGCCGGTATGGGACTGATTGTCTTGGGCAATATTTTCTCCGGGGCAATTTTTTAGTTGTTGGTATTGTTTCAGTTGTTTTCTTGTTTGTTTTTTTTTAATTCAGATGGGCCGGTGCCTTGGAAAAGCGCACTGCATCAAATATAAGATGGCCTTCGGTCGAGCTACGTTTGGCCAGGGCCAGCTTTACATGCTACACCAAGAATGGAAAGAATGGTATCACAAAAGAGCTAAAACATTTCGTACATTTTCGTACATTTCGTACATTTCGTAAAACATTTTCTTTCATTTCGAAAAAAAGGCTGTTTTATTGCTCTGTTTGTGTATCATGCCTTTTTTATGTATCATGCCCATGTATGCCAATTTTATATATCATGTCATCACGAATTTTATGTGTCATGCCAATGAAGGGGGCCTGCAGCCTTGTCAAGCTGACTTCTTTCAGCTTTTTCCGCAGGTCTCCTACATCATGCAACTGATGTGAAATAAAGTCCTATTCTAGTGGACATATGTTCCCGCGCCATCATGTGTAATAGAATGAATCAAACTTGTAGCAGAGTCCTTCAATACTAGAAAATACTTAAAGGACTCTGCTTGTAGCAATATGCCTCCTCTAATGTGGCCGAAGTGTTCGGAACCGCTCTCACCCAACCTCTTTCATACAATAATTGCGGCCGTGAAGATTTATGGCGACCGTGTTAATGCTAGTGCTGCTGATCTTATTTGATTATGAGGTTTAACGGGCCGACGCTACACAGGCGATGAGGTGCGCCGTAGTGGAGGGCTGCGGATTAATTTTGACCACCAGGGGATCTTACGTGTGCAGAAATCTCGAATACACGGGCGTTCTCGCTTTTCGCAATTCTAGTGCTGTTACAATATGTGATCTGGTTGAGAGGAAGACGGCATCAAAGCAAGGGGCGAGTAGCCACTGCAGGGGCAGTGTGCTCGAGTCATCATTCTCATCATCCTCAGAATTAGGGTAGTCATTCGAAAGTCACCAATAAACTGATGCTCCTCTAACCGTATGTGCTTCCTAGTCTTCAGTAAGTGATTTCCGTGAATTAACGCTTCCATAACACCTGCTATGAAAACGTGTGTCCCGCAGAATTTCTTCGCAACCAACAAACGACAAAGACAAGCGGCCAAAAGGAGCTTATTCCGCTGGGTGACCTTCACCAAGGTATACTGGATTTCCCTACGGGCCACTCGTGTGAAATGGCAAGATGCTAAAAGTAGAAGACAATTTACGGTGCTTCCCTATACGGAAGAGTACGTGCTCGAATTAACTGCGGGCGTGGGAGTTTTCAAGCTACGGGACGTTTCTGCATACTAACCCGCAGCTTCGAAGCGAGGAAGCACGTACGGACACGCCACTTTATTTATTCATTATCCCTCTTAATGGGTGCCATTCTACGTGGGCACCTCGAGTTACGCCAATATTTAAAAGGGGAAACCCCTGGGAATGTATTTTGCAGGAAAAGCTCAGTTTCTCAGGGGCTGATAATTGGGTCTTCCGTCAAGGTTCGTTCTTCCATCTTTAAAGGAGGAGGAGGGTGGGCTTGGTGTTTATCAAACGGCTATCAAGTGGCGAGAGCTGTAGTGACAGTTGGCGCGGTGTTACGTCGCGTCCTAGCATACAATTTCGCATCGACGGAATACCCAGCAGCCATCAGACTTGGCCGGACTTGGCGTCATATGCAAATGCTGGTAACTTTTTTGTTTTTCTCGCTTTCTTTCCCGATGTAGTGACGCTCATACATGGGGATTAGCCAAGACTTCGCGTTGCCCCAGTAGCGCCACTGAGCACATCCTCATTGAGATAAAAATCTCGCAGCCGAGCACAAGGACACGGGTTCAATCCCGGCCGCGGCGGCCGTTTTCCTGATGGAGACGAAAACCGAAAGCGCCCGTGTCTCGAGATTTCGGCGCACGCTAGAGATCCCCAGTTGATCAAAATAAATCCGCGAAAATACGGCTCGTCTGAGAACCAAGGTGTAGCTCAGCCGGATTAAAACCTCAAAAGAAAAAAAAAATGCCGATCTCGGAAAACTGGAAGAAACATGCCACATCCACATCCATGTCACTGTTGCACCCAGCTCAGTGGAGTAATGAAATTTCTCCAGTCATTACCTATGCTGCGCAGGATTCGTATGCCAGACTATCGTTTTTCCAAAACAGCTTACGAAAAAGTTTAGGTTAGTGGAATTAGCACGAGCGCTTGGTGAAAACAAATGTGCCTCGCCGAAATCACATAAGCTAAGCTGGTGCGCAGCCTAAATGAAAATTAAAACGTGTGCTGGAGTAGTAGTAGTAATAACTTTATTTTGCCCGCAAGTTTTGGTGATTGCACCACTGAGTGATTCCCTCCGTCATCTAGACAGCGGGGCTCCCGGTGTTTTGGGAGCTCGGCGTCTTCAGCCAACTGGGCGAGGGCTTCTTGCACGAGGGGAGCTAGGCCAGAGATGGCAGCTTCCTACTCTGGTAAGAATGATGTGCTATGAAGGATGGAATGATTTTTTTCTACGTTATGCCGGTATGACTGGGCATGACCAAATTATGTGGTGAAGTGAGGCTCGTCCCATAGAACAGAAGGGACAAGCGTATTTATATTCCGCAGGATATATGGTGGACATGAGATGTGGAGTCGGGAATGATAATGTTTGAAGCTGCCTAAGAAGGTCTGCATGCCTTCGACTGAGCGATGGATGCGGTGGTGGAAAAAAAGCACGATCCTGGAGGAAAATGGTCGAGGATATATTGCCGAAAGTATGAAGGTGGTCCTTGTAACCAAAAGTTTGCGGGCTATCTTCAGAGGTCCTATGAGGCTCTCGACGAACCATATCTCGAGCAGTCTCATGAGCTTTCTGATTTACCATTAGGCCAGAGTGTGCGGGTGACTAGATGATGCTGAAGGTCCGGCTATGAGGTGTGGACCCTTGCAAAAGGAACGTGTGCTGAAGTATGCCGCGTGAGCAGAAACGCGCCCATCATGACAGTTAGAGGTGCTTCGTTTTCTTTTAAAGACGATAGTGTCGCTTGAACTATTCAAACTCGAATATTTTGAACTGTCTGTCGCCTGTCTGTCTCTCGGCCCCTCGATTCAGCCGCCCGGCCAAAGTTGAAAGAATTCTTGAGCGAGACGTTTATATAGGCAAAACATTTTCGATCTAATAGATTTAGAAAAATGCTCTCTCTCTCTCTCTCTCTCTCTCTCTATCTCTCTCTCTCTCTCTTTCTCTCTCTCTCCTCATATCATATTAAGAGGGCAAGCAAACCAAGCGCCTCCTTCTTCCATCCACTTTTCCCAACCTTGAGCTCTGGAAGAACCTGGTGACTAACAGCGATCTCGATGTCCACACAATACTTCCTCCAGAGCGAAGGCTTCCCACTTTTAACATGGCTTTCTGAAATTAGGAACCACTACCACTTCGCCGGCTCAATAAACCTTTTTTCACTCACTGACTGGCTCGCTCGAGTGCGCCATGTTGGTGCAATTTGTTAGCGAGAGTTGGAGTAAAACACGAGTGCCAGTCGTTTCACAGTACCACGACGCGCCTGCAGTTGGAGCTCATGTACTGACAGCAGGCAGGCGCTCCCGAGCGTGTACCACTTTCTAATGAAGTAGCCTAATATGGCGACTAACAAATAAACGAACTTGTGTTATACCCATTGCTGTCCTTAATATAATGACCCACCCGGGCACCGCCGGGTACTACCGCCAGTATATATATATATATATATATATATATATATATATATATATATATATATATATATATATATATATATATATATATATATATATATATATATATATATATATATATATATATATATATATATATATATATATATATATATATATATATATGTACAGAAAGATAGGGCAGCAGTCTAAAACGCCAAAGGAGGCATAGGGGTGTGGTTAGGCTCTTTTCCTTTTCACTACGGTTAATGAAGTAAACATTTATTTTTAATATACAGAAGAAAGAAAGAAAGAAAAACACGCGCCCAGAGTGGGGACCGAACCCACGCCTTTCGATTACATGTCGAATGCCTTGCCAATTCGGCTATCTGGGCGACTGCGTTCTCCTTCACTTTCTAGGCTATTTATATTTACTAGAAGTGTATCTGACGCTTGAGGGTGGTAGCCAGCGCCACTCTGACTACACGGGGAGAAGGGGACCTTCTTTTTAACCCCCGGGGCGTGACTCGAGCGTCTACAGCCTGTCATGAGCGGGTAACTGGCGGGAAGCCCTCTTATGCTACCTAGGCATCAAGGCTGCCAGAACCGAGACCCTCGCTAGGCTCTCGCAGAATAATATAGTAAGGAAATGAGGGGCTCGTTGAGGAAATACAGAAAGATAGGGCAGCAGTCTACAACGCCAAAGGAGGCATAGGGGTGTGGTTAGGCTCTTTTCTTTTTCACTACGGTTAATGAAGTAAACATTTTTTTTAATATACAGAAGAAAGAAAGAAAGAAAAACACGCGCCCATTGGGTTCGGTCCCCCACTCTGGGCGCGTGTTTTTCTTTCTTTCTTTCTTCTGTATATTAAAAAAAATGTTTACTTCATTAACCGTAGTGAAAAAGAAAAGAGCCTAACACCCCTATGCCTCCTTTGGCGTTGTAGACTGCTGCCCTATCTTTCTGTATTTCCTCAACGAGCCCCTCATTTCCTTACTATATATATATATATATATATATATATATATATATATATATATATATATATATATATATATATATATATATATATATATATATATATATATATATATATATATATATATATATATATATATATATATATATATATGTGTGTGTGTGTGTGTGTGTGTGTGTGTTTATCAACATTGTTCTGCAAAAAGGTAATATTAGACTTATTTCAGGATGAATACGCATCACTGGTACTTTTAGTGTTCTATTATAGTAACAAGTAGATGTGTGCTCGATCTTTGCAAGAACAAATTAAAAAACTCCATGGAAGCTCGCATTCATGCGCAAGACTTTGATTGACTGACTGTAGGGTAAAACGCGCCAACGCAACGAAGGCGATGAGGCGCACGCCATAGTGGAGTGCTCCGGATTAATCTTGAACACCCGGAGATCTTAAACGTGCGCCGAAATATCGTACAGACAGGCATTTTTGTATTTTACCTCCATCAGAAAAGCGACCGCCGCGACCGGGAATCGAACCCGCGTCCTCGTGCTCAGCAGCGCAACGCCTTAGCCACTGAGCCACCGCGGCGGGTTCATGCGCAAGACTTAAATGGCGAAGCTGTTGTAGGTGAGCATTCACGGACACACAGTTAGTTTTAGTATCATGTTTACTTACATAATGTATTGCTAGTGTCATATACGTACGACGCCGTCTTCGATGTAATGGCTTCGTAATCCTTAATGGATTCTAAAGAATGCGGTGGCCTCGGTGACCTTTCCCAAGCAGGGTATGAGCGCATGTGTACGACGACACGAGGACGAACGAACGAGGAGCGTACGTTATGACGTGTCTTGCTCGTTCCGAGCAAGTGCTGCCATGATTACGGCTAACGCTGGAGTTTCGTTATCTTTTTTTTTCTAAAGCCACTGCTCGAGCCGGGGACTCATTGGTCGCCGAGAGGCACGCGGTCGCGAGCACTCGGCATTTTCTCGCTGCTCGAGGTTTTTTCCAGTTCTCTTTCTTTTCTAAAGCCACTGCGAGTGCCGGGGACCCTCGGCAGTCGCCGCGGGGCACGCACTCACGAGCTCTCGGCCTTTTCTTGGTATTTTTTTTTCTCCAACGGTGAAGTTACGGCTACTAAAAACGCGCTGAAAACTGTTTTAACCACAGAATAGAAACAAGGCTGGCGCCCAAGCCTCGTGCTCGGGGCTCGAGTGCTAAGTCCCAACAGTACCAACAAATGGCGCGCAAGGAGTGCGAACGCGGCAAAATTTAACTCCTCAAACAACCAAAGGTTGGACCTAGAGCCACTAGGGGCTCTAGGTGAACCGAGACACAGGGGAACATCGTGAGAGGTGGGCCGATCAGACAGGTGAGGCAATTCCGTGGCAGGGGCGGCAGAAGGCAATCGTCTTTCGACGACATTAGCAGCGACGCGAGAAGATGCGCGGCCAATATTTCTTCGCTCCTTCCTTGTTTCTATAAAAGAGCACGTGCTACCCCCCGCCGCCCTTGAAATTTAATGAGCCTGAGCACCGGGGCCTGCCATTAGCCCAATTTATCTGCGTTATCATGTCCATGTTAAACACTGCAGTGGAGAGGATGCCGAACACGTCATTTGCAATGCAAACCGGTACGTGCAACTAGAAGCGCGAAAAGCCATACGCACGACCCACCCTAAACCTCGTCGCCTCTGTTTCGCATGAAGCAGGATGACTAGGGCCCTATACCGACAGACGAAATCCATCACACTGAACTTAAGCTGCACAAAAGAAATGCCACGTCAAAACACGACATAATAGCGCTACATAACAGGATGCACACCACGCAAGATAGCAGAGGACCTTGCGCCTATAGAAGCCACCCTCGCGTCACGAACCATGCCCGTCGTATAACACCAAGTATATGGCTGCAACATTGAGCACGTGCTCCTAGAAGTCGTACTGCACAGCAGGGGTGAGCAGAGTGTATCTTCGTTAAGTGCCTACAGCCCGCAAACCATCGCCGCGACACATTCGAATGCTCAATAATGAAAGGCGAGAGCGTCACCGGGAGAAATGGCCTGACAAGAGGCTTCAACGCAGCGTCACAAAGCGCCACGACCTTCATCAGCTCACTCGAGCAAAGAGTCGCCGCCATTCAGCAGGACGCAAACAAATACTCCAAAGAGGTCGCCCTCACCGCTGAAGCGCCAGTTGTGGATCCCCACCTCTACCTCTGAAAGCCCGCAAAGGCCTCCAATCACATTGAAAGAGCAAAAACGCAACAGAAAACTTAAAAGCGGGATAGCGAAGGTCAAGCGTCCGGCAGCGGAGCACGCAGCCGTTCTCACATGAAGAAACTGCGGGCAGCTCTGCGACAATTTACAGGGTGCGCTGGGGACGGCAGGGACGTGGACGTTACTCCGCCACATGCTGGACCCCCCACAGACTAAGGTAAAGAGTCATAACGCAATCTAGCGCTTGCTACACTCCCATCCTGGCAGCGACCACGAAATACTAGATCAGCTCAAAGACAAGTATGTTGGCATACATTTACCTCCCGCGCCTCCCTGCACGTATGCGATGGCCGTCCCAACCCCGAGCTGGACAAACCAATAACCACCCACGAGGTCTGGCAGGGACTTCAAGCCCTGACCCGCCATACCACTCCTGGCAAAGAAGGGACTCCAACAAGCTTCTCAGGACCCTTAACGACACAAAAATTCAAGGCTTAACAGGGTGCTTCAATGAACACGGGGAACGCGGCACAATAACGGCCCAACGGAAACACGCCGACATTGGGCTTGTTCCGAAATCAGGAAAGCTCATGAAGCTGGATACATTGCGCCACATTTCGCTAACGTCATCCGCAAGGAAGCTTTTTGAGCATGTGAAGCTTTTTGAGCAGGGCCATCCTCGCTCTCGATGTGAAAAGAACGTTTGATAAGTTGAACCACGATACCATCTTCGCAAACCTAAACGACGCCAACTGTGGCGAACGAATGTTCCGATACATTTAGGCATTCGTCACGAATTGCATGAGATTGTAGGCGTCGGCTTACTGCGACCGGGCCAATTAAACTGTTGCGTCCGCTCCTTGGGGAGCGGTGATGCAAGCGAAAGACTGACGCCACTCCGATGTGGCTCCAAAAAGCCCCGTGTTTATTTGACAGTCGCGTTTTACACAGTTCATACAGTGACGTCATATCGGCCCGTGCATCCCGGCGCTCGGCAACAACAGGGATAACAGATAACATGACATCTTCCCTTTTTTTCTGAAATGCTAACACAATAGGTAAGATAGTGAGAAACTCTATGAACACAACAGAAAGGAATAAAAAAGTTGCAGATGTCATCTACGTTTGGGTCATAAGATGTACGACGCGATAGCGTTGCTTAGACTCCTAGGAGTGTTTTGGAACCGAACTCCTGTATTTACGATCTATGATTCACGAGCACTGAAGGTCAGCCAAGAGAGGAATACTAGCAGCAAGGGTGTTTAATCGCCATGACCTGCGAGAAACAGAGGCCTTCTCTGCTTCTGTGGCTTAAGATGTGAGAGTGAAAGGTTGCGGCTGCGAGGTGTTCGTCAGTTTGCGCGAGAAGGTGGTATTGTCAGCATATTACTACTCTCTAACGCCTAGGCCGACTGAAAGCTTTCGCGTTTTCGAGTTTTCGCGAAGAGAGAGAGAGAGAGAGAGAGAGAGAGAGAGAGAGAGAGAGAGAGAGAGAGAGAGAGAGAGAGAGAGAGAGAGAGAGAGAGAGAGAGAGAGAGAGAGAGAGAGAGAGAGAGAGAGAGAGAGAGAGAGAGAGAGAGAGAGAGAGGCTCTTTGTTGAAGAATCTAGGACCCACGATGCAGTAGCCCCTTACCTTGCCCTGCCAATGAGCTCGCGCTATATTGAGGTAACGAGCTTGTCAAAACTGCCTCCCAGGTTTTGTGGGACGGGAACATGTAATGTTTGAGTTCTTCCCTGGGCATACCCTTGTGCAGGGCTGGGTTGGGTGGAAGAGGGCAGACATTTCCCTGAATTTAGCATAATTTTAAATTATTGTTTGGTGTTCCCACAGAACACCTTCGCTCATACATTGGTAGATACTTGTGTTGGTTTATCCTCCACAGAGTTTGTGATTTCTTGGTATTGAGAGCAACGTATGGCAAGGGGAAGGATCGTGGGCCTAGGTGTAGAATGTAAAGACGTTGTTATAGCATTTTCCGGTGAGGGAAGTTCGGCAGTCGTGGAAGCAAGGTGCATGGCATGTGAGTTCGCGTGCCTCTTGGTCGTTGCCTCATTCTATTCCAGACCTTGTGTCCGGCTGTCCACTCGACGTTAACTTTCATTGTGGGTGGGAGTATCTTACCGAAGCGTTTACGCATTATTTCTGCGGCCAGAAGTCTTGCTGCAGCCAGAAGCCAGAAATTTAACTTCTTATCTTCGAGTGGAGAGGCGCTTTCGTGTGGTGGCGTCAGTTGGGGGCACTGCTGGCGAACGCATCTCCCAAGCGTGCTACCACCAACAGGGCGTAAAGCGAACCTCACTGGGCAGGTGCATCACCTGCTAAAAATGCGTGTCCTTTCTTTCGTCAACGCTGTAGTATTATTGTCCTCTTTTCCACAGCTCAGTTGCCACTGCGCCATATTCAGACGAGTCCTTGCATCTCGCTGTCTCAGTCCTAGCTTCCGGGTGGCAGCGATGACGTATTTCCGCGGACGCTTGATGATCACGGGTGATAGCGGACGACTAGCAGCCACGGGGAAATCGAAAAAAAATTAGTGCCCTCCCACTGAAGGACGACCTTCGAAGCTGGACTGCAATACACGAAATACAAGAAACAAAACACGTTTTTTCTAATTTGAGATCGAGCAATTAGCACTTAGCCCAATGAAACTTTGACGGACTTGAGATTTATTCTAGTAGACAAACATGGAGCTGTCTGTTTCCCTCCCACGTCGTTGGCATCTTACTGTTTGCGTAACACACAAACCAAATCCGCTCGACCACTGCGGACACCGGAGAGTTCGCATTGGGGCGGTGTAGGTACACGTTTAGTTGGGAGTCTCTCTCGGATAAACAGCAAGGTCGACGTGAGACGATATTTCTTGTTCAGCTTGAAGGGTTTTCAGAGCGAGTTTTGGTGATGCCTTTCACTTCTAAGCAAGCGCAGAACTGGTTGCCGGTTTATCAGGCACCCGTTGGGAGTGGAGGGAAGGGGGGCCTGCAAGCGCAGATCTAGGTTTCATTCCCTCACTGATGACATGTCCGTTGTGCTGGCGGGAGGTTTGTGATTGATTGTAGGGTTTAACGCGCCGACGCAACGCAGGCGATGAGGCGCGCCGTAGTGGAGGGCTCCGGATTAATTTTGACCACCTGGGGATCTTTAACGTGCGCCGAAATCTCGTACACACGGGCGTTTTTGCTTTTCGCCTCCATCAGAAAAGCGGCCGCCACGGCCGGGAATCGAACCCGCGACCCCGTTGCGCTGCTGAGCACGAGGTCGCGGGTTATCAGCCGACTGTCAGCTTGCGAAAGGGGCATCGGTGGTGGCGAAAGGAATAACAGTTGTGAAAGCGGGTTATCAGGGCGCTACCGCAGTTATCAGCCGACTGCGCAGCTTGCGAAAGAGGCATCGGTGGTGGCGAAAGGAATAACAGTTGTGAAAGCGGTGCCAGCAGTGACGAGGAGGAGCGCCGACGCGGCGCCGAGTAAATCGGCTTCACCGGAATGAAAAAAAATGTACCCTTAGGGTTCTAGCACAGATACGCCACTTGGTTATTTTCTGTTATCTTCTGGCAGACCACGGCCAAATGTCCTTTGATTCCACAGTGATGACACCGGGCTGAACGGGCTGTGCACCAAGCCTCTCGTGTGACCTTTACGTCCACAGAACCGGCACGCTTGTAGTCACCGCTGTTCCTTAAACCATGGCTGAAGAGACTGCCGTTGCTGTTCAGTGTTGCGCACCCCCCCCCTCCCCCCCAACCCCCGGTGATGAACGGCTTCCTCGGTGTATGTTGGACCATGGCAAGAGCGCCAGTCGTTACCTCGCTGCTGACGGTCAGGAGTTCCAATTGCTGTCGGTGAACTGTTTCACTGAGCCTGGTCTTCGCTAGAGCAGTCGCTAACGCAAGAGTGGAACCCATCTGGAGAGCTTCCGACAGTCGTGGAGGCCTACGAAAAATCTGTCCCTGATAATTTCTCTCGGAATTCTGAAAATTCGCAATGGTCGGCTAGTTCGTGCTGGGCTATCACAAACTTGTCCACGCTTTCTCGGGATTCTTGCTTCCGGCAATGAAATTTGGCGCTTTCATTGACTATGTTCTTGGCGGCCACAAAATGGGCGTCAAACTTTTTCCTTGCTTTCGCGTGGCTTCGGGACTCTTCCTCGGGGAGGCCTAACGTCTGAAACGTCTGAAAAGTCCTCACCTGGGCTTCCTCCATTCTGTCGTTGAGCCCCAATGAGTAGCGGATCGGTGGGACCAGCAAGCACATGCTACAGCCCGAGCATGCACCCTCCGGGCACCGCACCAGGCCCCCGGTGAGTGGGAGCCGATCCAGTAGCAGCACGGTGCACTTCTACAACACCGCCATCACGCAAGGTGTGCCCACTCTCCAGCACACCAGATGCACATCCGAAAGGACGCCGTGGCCTGGTGACAATTACAAGCGCATGCTCCTCCCCTTTAGCGTCCTGCATATCATATACCTCACCATATATCCGAAGGCCGCGCTGTTCAGCTCAGACCCGGAGGACCACTGCAGCGACAGTGGTTGGATGGCAGCCGCTGCAGGAGCCCTAGACCCTAGCCCCAGACTTCCCCGCCTCTCCCGCATCCGAGCACCGAGTTCCTTTCACTTGAAAGATACACACGTTCAGCAGCTCTAATTAAGGGCACTACGAGTGGAGAAAGAACATTTACTCTATCGCGGGGTCAAATTATAAAATTCGAAGGCAAAGAATGGACATCGCAAGACCGAAACGGCTGGAGAAACATAGGAGATGCCTTCGTCCTGCAGTGAACACATACGTGATGATGATGATGATGTAGTGGCAGCGTAGTGCTCGGTTTCGCACAACCGTATAGTATGGTACTTTTTGGAAAAGGGAACGGAATCGGACGTTGGCGAGCTGTTGGCATGCGGTTGCAGCCATCGCATTTGCAAGGTACGGCAGTGAGCCTCGGAATTATTTTCTCTATGCAAGCACTGCTTATATATTAATCCGAACCAAACTACTCTTCGAACGTTAGAGTTTCCTGAAACGCCTGGTATGTTGTGCGTCGACTTCGGTTGCTGGCCAAGCTGGTGCGAAGCTACAGAAAAAAAGAAAACGCAGTGCTAGCATATTCTAGCCCGGCTTTTTTTCGTCGGTAGTCTGGGTAAGTCAAAGTTGTTACTCGCTAATGCACCGCCGAATGAGTGCATCAAAAACGAAAAGAAGTACCATTTCCGCTTTTATTTTTCCCACGCGGTCCACACGCAATTTAACTAGCGCAGAAAGGGCAGTGTCGTCTGGGAGTGGGTACTGTGGGAACAAGGAAATCCGCTAGAAATACGAATGAAACAGTTGTAGAAAATTAAGTACACCTGCCGCGAGGAGAGTTCAGCGCATACAAAAAACCTTCGTACCTAGCTGTTACGAAATGGGAAGTTTCTGTATCGCGGGGTCGAGAGTATTATGGTTTGGAGCCCGTCATACATAATTAATGAGTAGAGCTTTTGGGAACTTGCCTTTATTTGCCACTGTTTTCACTGAAGCCAGTCCTTTTGGCCATTTTTAAACGATTCTACACTAATCGTCATCAAGTATGTTAGCCTTTGTGCGCACATATTGAAACTGCGACCCCTCTGCTCAGAATTTTTCTTCCGCAGTGTTTACAGTCAAAAGCCTTATGACGAAACACAGGAGTGCGTGACGCTCCGCGCATGCAGAACGCTCTGGGGAGAGGCTGCCGCACACTTTCGGTTTGCACACTTAGCGTATTAACTCCATAAAGCAGAGTTACTGAATATACACCAGTTGCGAAGAACTCTCCATAGACCCCATGTATCAAAAACCGGTCCGCACTTCTCCCCCTGCTCTGGGAGCACCTCCTCTATGGCTAGGAGCAAACATGGTCAAGAATAGGGGAAGTTGGCTAGCCTGCCATCTATCGACAGAAATCGAAGTAGTACTGAAGCGCTTGCGGCTACTCCCGTAAGTCATAAAAGAAAAACCATGAGAACATAAGTAAATATTACCTAATTCAATGTTGGAGACTCTCCGTGTGCACCTGAGGCATCGGATTGACTCAAGAAATCACTTTTTAAGTCGCGTATCCTCAAGCTGCTCGAGCTCTGGATTCGCCCAAGCAATTGGCAGAATACCACTGTTAATTCTAAACCAGCCGAAACAAATAATGCCTCGAAATTTCCCTCCTTGGAACGTTACTCCTTTACAGATTCAATGTCGCATCCCTGAAATTGGCCCCAAGAAGACAATGTCCCATACTGAAATACTACATATCGTGCTAGAATACATGTATAAAATGCATTCGGCTAGAACACTCATATTTACAGATAGATCGTCATCCCCGCAAAGCTCTTCATCTGGAATGTACGTGCCACTTACGGGTGAAATGTTTTCATTTCGTCTGGACCGACCAACATCATCTACAGCGGCTGAGCTATATGCCCTTAAAGAAGCGATTGTTTACGTCCTACGCCACCAGCCGCGTCAGTGGAGCATCTTTGCAGACTCCAAGGCAGCTCTGCAAATTCTGTCAAGAAGGAGCAGGTCTTCCCCTCACCATACCGCAGCCGCCGATATCTCCTACCTTCACCACTTCGCTTGCATTGCTGGACACACTATAAAATGGCAATGGATACCTGGCCACAGTGGTATTATTGGAAACCAAAAAGCCGATGAAGCGGCCCGTATGGGCCTTAACCACCGGAAATACCGCAAAGTGTACTTTACAAAAACAGACGTTTCCACCGTGGCCCATCGCTTTGCAGTAAGTGAAAGAAACCGGCTATGACGCAGCAACGAACCCAATAATGAAGTATTTTTGCGCGCGATTGACCCTGAATTGACATCAAAAACTTCCAAGAGAGCTCCCTCGTAGGCTGGAGACATTATATCATCGTCTACGACTGAACTCGGCCTACACCAACAGTTGCCTCTTTCGCCTCGGACTGACGACCAACCCGTACTGCGATAACTGTTCTTCCATAGAAACCGCCGAACATATTTTATTAGAATGTGTGGCCTACTTGGCACCAAGATCCCGTTTTTTTTTTTTTTTGAAGATATTGAACGCCTAGATCAAGGGCCGGTAACTTTGAAGACCATCTTAGGACCATGGACTTGCCCCTCGAAGCAGCGTCAGGCCCTTAAAAGTTTGTTTTCATATTTGGAGGACATTGGCCACATTTCAAAATTGTAAATTCTGTGACACAATCTAAAAAATAGTCCGCCAAGCCCGCCAAACCACGCCAGTGTTTTTTGTTTGCTTTCTTTTTTTCTGCCCACCTCTCTCTAGGGCCTGTTCTCCCTACATCCCCGACCCCTAGCAAAGAAGCATGTAGGCGATCGCAAACGCCGGCAAAACTCTCTGCTTTTTCAATAAAGAGCCTTCTCTCTCTCTCTCTCTTTATTTAAAAAACGAGCGTTGTTTTCTTAGGTTGCGTTAAGAAGTAAATGTTCAGCAAAGTTCATTTTTTATCCCCTAGGTACCGCGCCAGTGCCCTTTCCCCTAAAGTCCCTCTATTTTGCTCCTCGGCTTCAACGCAGCAGGGGGGCTCGCACGGCTCGGATTGAAGCGGAGTTGTGCAGGCTGGTGCATATGCAAGAACAATGCCCAAAAGTGTTTGATCATGCGGTTTATAGCCAGTTGCGGTAGTTACGTGACGCCGTCTAGAAATGGGGGTGTGGGAGAATAAAGCTCTTCCTCATCACCCAATCAGGCAGCGAAAATCAAACCTTTGGCAATTATCACCATACCTTTCGTTGCTTGCGTAAGAACCCCTGATGAGCCCGTGCCTTTGCTGCAATCGTTTACAGATATCTTGACGTAACTACCGCAGCAGACAACCCAGCAATCAAGCGCTGTCAGTGAGTGGGTCTGCCCCATGTGCAGGCTATGAAACTCGCGCCAGCCCGTCGTTAACCGCTGTACATGTACTGAGCGGTACACGCTTCTATGTTTATTTTCATAGAATTTCTGACGGTACCTTTTAATAACATTGTTTTGTTCTATGCACTTGTTTTGTTCTATGCACTCCAAAATCTGGGTTTTAAAATATAAGGATACAGCGGCAGCTTACTTAGGGCTCGAGAGGCCTGAAAAGATTAGATGATGCAACATAACGGTGCGGTGAGCCTCACCTTCTCCTTCTGTGCTGTTTTAGAAACGACAACTAATGGGTGCGCGAATAGTTTCGAATACCTCTTGGCAAGCAGAAATGAAGGAATTGAAAAAGTCACAACTGAAGCCCCGCAAGAAAGCGAACACGGTAATTTAATATTATGGATTGGTTTTAACTTTTGTTTTATGTCATGGGGAATCTAGAAGATATACCTGCATACTTCACAAGGCCCTTGTCGCACTTCTATCATTCACCTCTCATGAATAATGTTGTGTGTGCATGAGTGTAGAGTGATGTCTTCAGGGCTACTGAAGCGCATAAGGTTGAAGGGGAAAACCCGTTGGTGTCATTTAGAAACATTCCCAAATACTAGGTAGTGTGTTGCAGGGCCTTAACTCAAACTTGTAGTAAAACGCCACGTAGCTCAATACTCAATTTATGTATAATTGTAAGTGCTCACCTGCATCATCTAGCGAACAACCCTCGCCTCTGAGAGCATGAAAGTACATAACAGTGGATTGTGCATTTTGCACCGAATGTGAAGGGATAGTGGTGCCCACTTTTTTCGTGAGAAATGGGATAGGAGTTCAAGGATAAAGAAAGGCTAAACACGCACGCACGCACGCACGCACGCACACGCACACACGCACACACACACACACACACACAGACACACACAGACACACACACACACACACACACACACACACACACACACATATATATATATATATATATATATATATATATATATATATATATATATATATATATATATATATATATACATATATATATATATATATATATATATATATCGTCTAGCAAATCGTATTTTTTCCTGTCCGCAGTTAAAAATACCAATAAAATGCCGAGCGCTGGTGTGTGCGTGCCTCGCGACGACCGCTCAGCGTCCCCGGCGCAGGTTTGTCAAGCCAAGCATACCCACATTAGGAAAGTGGCCAATATTTGCCAAAAAAAGAAAAAAAACTACACCGTTCGCCGTAATCGTGGCAACGAGAAAGACACGTCATAGCGTACGCCCCTCCTATAGGTGATTTCCAATGATTGTCGCTTCCAAATGTTAAAGAACCGAGGCGGGGACCGCAGGACGTGGGTGATTCGTTTTAATGGCGGATGGAACTCGATCTGTAATGATGATGATAACACTATCAGCAGGCAGCTGCTAATGGCCACCTCTTCTTCCTTTCTGATTTTTCCAACATCCTCCCGGCCACGCGATAAATGGCGGAGGAGAATGGGCATGACGTGAAGGATTGCAGTTTCCAGCGGTCATCAAGCATTCGTCTTTTAACACTTTTGTCCAAGGTCACGTAATCAGTTCATTGTGGTCATAATCCATGTCATGTCCGTCGTGTTTGGCCACACCATGATAGTCCGGTCTTCTGCTTCCATCGATGCTTGAAGCGTCTGTGCCACATTCGCCCTGAGGAGTCAGGCCAGTTTAAGCGGGGAATCTGGACCATCGTCGGCACTAGATAAAGACATAGTAGTGCTCGTGCAAGCTTCTTGCGGCATGTGCGGTGGATCGATTGTATAGTGGAAGAAGTAACAATCCGGCTGCGTCGTTCTGTGTGTGTAACGATCTTCTTTCTTAGAGATACCTTTTTTCTCCTTGTTTTTTCGATGAGTCCGCACTTGATGATGCGTTTCGGTGGAGACTTGTTTAGGGTGATTGTACGTGCTGATCGTAGGGCTGACTGGATTTTCTGTTTTCTCACTCTTCGTTTCGACTTCGGGAACTTGAAATCGTCACATTTTGCATTAACCAACCCAATCATCTCCAAACCCGACGTTTCGCGATGGCAGCATGTGTCTAGAGGCTCCGTCCATGAGTGTGAGGTTCGGCCGAGCTGTCGATTGTTCTGAAGGAATCGTTTGTTCACCTGTGGTCGTGCTTGTTGGACTCTATGAAGTTGTTCGTTGAGCACAGAAAGCGTTTTCGTGCCATGAAAACCACGCGAATTCGATGACTGTTCAGGTGTCTCCACCGCGTTGCCGTAGCTCTGACCACAACTCATCTTTACTGGAGTTACTAGAGCCATTTTATCGTTCAGTGTGTGCACTATGGGGGAAGCCGTTTCCAATTCTTCGTCTGAGCACAGAGCGGTAGCAGTTGTCTCCTTTTTTTCTTTTATTGTATCCAGTCCTCGTTTAAAGGAAGCAGCTGGCTGAGTGACCTGTGGCTCTTCACGATCATTAAAAAGTATCCCCAAATCACTCTTCCTGTTGAGGGAGTCATTACTCTGCACTGTGGAGTCGTTGTTGGAGATACCTGGATGTTTTTCCGGTGCTGTTGCTACAATGTCATCGTCGGAATGGTTTTCCAACTCAGGAAACAATCTGTTCATTCTAAATTTGGTTAACAGGATGGAATCTTCGAATTCTAATGCGATTTCATATTCCTCGGTTAAATGATCCAAATCAACAAGTTCTTCAATATCGCTGTCAAGCTTCTTTAGAATATCATGTGTTTCGAGTAGGCGTTTCTTTTAATAAAATGAGCTTACAGAGTGATGGTGACTCGGCGCTCATCTCAGTTTTGATGTCGTCAATCAGTGTGGTTACCTTCTTTCGGACGAGGCTCCGTCTCTGGCAAAGGGCTTCCAGGTACATTCTCGACGTCGTTTATGTCTACGTGGTCGTCAGGAAGGATCACGGTCGGTGGAAGGTCGAAGCCGCTGTCGTTGACTTTCAGTGTCCGCGAGGCGTCCGTGAAGAATCGGTAAAAGTTGTTGAGGGCGTGGAATCCGGTACACGTTTGGTGCTCCTCAATTCCTTGGGTTTTCTTCGCAGACGCTTGCGGTCGATGGTCAGGAGCCGTAGTTTCCCCGCAGCCGTGTCACTGGCGGTCCGCACACTCCGTTCTTCAACTGTGTAGATCTTCTCCTATCCTGGTCACGGCACCATTTTGTTAAAGAACCGAGGCGGGGACCGCGGGACGTGGGTGATTCGTTTTAATGGCGGATGGAACTCGATCTGTAATGATGATGATAACACTATCAGCAGGCAGCTGCTAATGGCCACCTCTTCTTCCTTTCTGATTTTTCCAACACCAAATAAGTGAAGGAAGCTCGCACTTATAGCAACAGTGATGGAGTAAAGATCGTTGCGGCAGCGAAGAAGCAAATCAGCTGCACTCATGGACTTAAACCGTCGTGGTGGTCGTGAAGGTTGCGTACAGCCTCGCTGCCTTCAAGCGTTACGCGTTATGACCTTCCTTCATTTCCTTATTTGCTTGCTTCACCGGACCAGCGTATTCTCTGTTAGGTTGCGTTACTGTTAATTTGTTAATTTGTTAACTTCTTTTATTTGTTCGCGGGAGTTTTCTGTTGACCCCAATGGTCGCGACAGAACCCTTGGGGGGTAGAGGTAAAAAGCTTCGCTTTAAAACACAGAATAGGAAGATTTAGATATCATTCATAGCGTTAGGCAAGAGTCAGTGCGTGACGACAAGTATATGAGGAATAGCCGCTAATCAGAACGCTGACACCAACAAGAAGTAGAGCGGTTTGGTGGGAGGGGCTTTTTCTAGCTGTTATAAAAGCGTAAGTGAAAGGAGGAGAAGGATAGGTACTTTATTCACTCGGGGCGCTAAACATAGCGCGCATTTCGAGGAGAATGCGTTGCCTCTTTGATGCTGCGGGACAGCAGATGCGTTTTGTGCCTTCTTGAAAAACTCTTTGAAGGTCCGTTTAAATCCTAGTGACCGACATTCACGACAAGTGACGGCAGATTCCGTCATGCATCCTGAATTGAACACCGCTTCGTATCGTTTGCTATGAAACAGCCGGAGATCATTGTCGAATACGCATTGCACTCGTCCAACGTAGTCGGATGGCTCGCATTAATTTCCGGCAATCCCGTAAACCTACCGCCAGAGGCGCGATTTTGTTCCCGCAGCCTAAGTTTCGTCAGTATGTTTGAAATCCTCATTTACCTTGAATGAATCTTAAATAGCCAGACGTGATAAAGGAAAAAGTTGTCTCGCTAATGAATAGGCAGACACCGGACATCGTGTGTTCGCTCGGCACCGAATCAAAGTTTTCAATGGCTCCCAGTTCTTTTTTTGCTGTTTTTTTGTTTTTTTTTTCAGATGTGCATGGACGCACTGAGTCTGTAAGCAGAGTTGGAACCGACTTTCCTCAGCAAAGTTTTATCGAAGTTTTTTCTTGTTTAGTCCGCTGCGGTGCACACGTACGCATTCTGAACATTCCTTTTGCACGGAAGCCCCTCGAGCGAGGAACTAGATTATCTGTGTTGTGAATGGAGCAAGAGACAAGTTGAGCTAACTTGCTGTGAGTAGCACAGTCGAGAGAGCGTGGTATAATTTTGTAAAGCATAACTCTGGAAAAAGGCTCTGGAAAAACAAATGTCAAAACTCGCGATCCTACCCCTATAAGCTACTCAGACCAAACAAAAAGTGTTGTTAAGGCTTCCTCCCCAACTTTGTCACTAAGCTGCTGAAAGATGAAGAACAGGTGTGCATTACGCCACAGTAACTACGTTATGAAATTCCATTATTATTAACATTTATTAAACCTCACTATAACTCCTGCACGATGACATATCTTTTTTACGTCTGGGAGGAACACGTACATCCTTATTTTTCCCAAGTTCGCCAAGCAAATGTCACCGAAAAGGTACAAGCGGCCAGTCATGCAGATTTTCGGAATCGGGAACCTTTCTTGTTTGTTGGTCCGATAGTTTTATTTAGCCTCTTGGAATTTATAAAGGAGATATACTGCATGCTTTCGCGCCATCCAGCGAGCAGGCAACAGCGCTACGCCATCCAAACAGTGCCCACAATCAACTTTGGTGGGCTGTTGTCTTTATTCTAGTATATAAACCCAGTGTGCGACTGAAAATGCTATATAAAATGTTTTGTTCGTACAAGCTGAACCACCCAGGAGAAAGAAGAGTCATCTTGCTATCGTCTACGCTTGCATAATAACAGGTTGCCTCGCATTCATTTATATCGTTGCCCTGTTTCGAGGGGTTATACTACAGCGCAGATAATCAAAGAGGCATGCTGCCCGTCCTTTAAACAAGCACGCGCCGACGCAAACAAACGAGTAAAGGGAAATGCAGGCAAAGGCGCTTCCTGTGCACCCTGAATAACACAGCGCTAGTCTACATATATCGTCTAAGTAGTATGCAGCTGGAATCCAATCATGGCAACCTGTTTCTATTCTGTTATCCGCGGACTTTCCGAGAGCGGCGGCTGCAGCGAGCTCGTTCGCCTCCCAAACACACCCCTTTTGCGCCCGGACAACTGACGACGTCGTGACGGACTGACGGCCTGTCTGTAGAGTTGATTAAGGGCCCAGTATTTTCCCGGCAGAAGAACCGGATACGGCCAACAATTGCCCCTGCATCCTTCAGCTCCCACGGTTTTGGGGCCTGCGTGTTGTGCTGCCTCCGACGCGGCGTGTAGGAACTATAAGATTGGCCAGCGGCGGTGTGCGCGGCGATGTTACCCGCATCATCGCTACCGATTGTGGCGGCTCGCGCAAGAGAAAGGAAAGTGGTTCGGCCAGTCCGCTCGTTGCGCGCACGGCAGGAGAAGCTCCCAAGGACGTCGCGCAGGGGGGAAACCCCCTCACAGCGGCGAACGAGGCGCCTCAGCCGCCGATTAATTCTCGTTCCTGGGCCAGAAGGCGCGAGACACGCGATCTGCGCAGAACTCCCCGCTCCTCTGCAGCCGCGTTGTTGTCCGCGTGTCCGCCGACCGGCATGGCTTTTCTCAGGGTGCATTGCTTCGCCGTTGTATGCTTCACGGTCGTCGTCTCCGTCGGGCTCGTCCACGATGTTCACGCCCTCGACGATCATCAACTGTGAGAACAACTTTCACATTTTTTTTTTTATCACGCCCGGTTCGAGATGCGAGAAAGCCCTAATTAAGCAGCTATGGTGTTTCCTGCAAAGGCCCTTTGAATCCTTTAAAATCTTTTCCCTGATCGCTGGGCGGTGCGGTCGGTTTTCTCAGAGGTTGTCTAGGCGTCTTCTACGACATACGTTGTTTTCAGTTACCATGAATCCTGGTGAGAAGGAAAAAATGCATCTTCCGTATACGAGGAGAACTGTCGCTGCACGAAATTGGTCAAGTACCTATTTCATTGTCTCCTGTCTGCGACTGGAAAGTGCGCGGCCAGGAGTGCAATTGTACTTGATAGAGCGGGTTTCTTGACGGGTTTCCGATTTGGAATTTTTGGAATAAATCGCAACATTCCGCCTTCCTGGGTGCTTCGGGAGGGCGGAAACACACACACATAAAGAACTTCGCAGCGCCCGCGCGACTCCTCTTCGCGTAGCCTAGAGTTTTATTTTAAAATACGAAGACGACGTAGTGAAGAAAAAATCTTAAAATCTGTCCCATAGCCTTTCATAGTTGAAGTTCTGGTACGCAAGTTTTGGCGATAGCGTTTTCTGGTTTATTCGTAGACGGTAATTTAGTGATGGCTGCGCGGATATTTTCATTACCTGCAATTGTAACTTTTACATGGAGTTACAATCCACGATCACGTTGGGTGATCCCGTTGTCGAAAATGATATGAGGCGGAATTTATTTTATAACTAGATCTCTGCGAGTGATGTGGGTTCAAAAAGATTCACATTGCTGGTTTGCCCCCTCTTCCCCCTTTAGCCTTCTTCTTAGCAGCAACTGACTGCGACTGTATCAGCTTGCCTTTACGTCTCCCCATTACTCCGTTTGTTTGGTTCTCAACTTTATCGTGCTGCGTCTATTTACGAAGTCATCTCTTAACATGGCAATTTATTTGTGGTAGAGTAGTGTTTACGACCAAAGCAAAATTAATGCTTGGAACTCTGTGCAAAGCCGATGTCTCATTGTACTTTCAACTACTGCGCTACCCTTGTTTGTCCTTCGTTGCAATGAGAAAACCTGTTGGGAGATTTCCGCGCACAAGGAATCAGGATTTTTAGTCCGAAACTTGAATTTACTTTGTGAAAGGTTCGCTAATACAGAGAAAACAAAACCACCTGCAGTGGTTCTATTTGATTTTCGTAAATTCTTTCACTTTCTGCTTTTTAATGATCGGGGAAAAGAAGCTCGTGGTTGCGTTGCTGGGATGAAAACCAGGCAGGATCTTGCATCTCAATCGGCCTGAATACCTCGGATCGGGGAATGTGAAAAATATATATATATATATATTGCAAAGATATCGCGTGAACGCCATCCTTCACGCGCTTGCTTCTTTTGAAGGGCTTAGGCTGCGTATACCTGGGAAAACCCATTGGGGTAAAACGTAAACAGGGGATGCGTGGCTCCGCTAAAACAGGGCTGATAAAACCCTGTCCATTTGCTAAAGTAAAATAAAATATACTCTTTCTAGCAATATAAATGCGTACGCAAAACACCCCTTTTTTTCCGGGTAGTGCCGTTCGCCTACGAAGTACCGAAGTTAAATGCGTTTGCACAGCATCACTAGAAACACTGCATTGGCTGTCACTTAGAAGAAGTTAGTTCAAGAAAGCATATGAATTGTCGAGATTTTCGAACTTTTGGTTATTGATATTACTGTACGAGTGGTAACGTTCCCTTACGGAAAACCGTGAATTGCGCACGGGTAACAAGCTAACTTCCCATGGTTTTATAAAGAGAAATTTATGACATTTAGCAATTAATTTGCATCCACCCGCTCTCGCAGCCACACATTCCCGTTTCCGCGTTGAGGTGTCCTTCCGTTTCACATACGTAAGGGCAATGTACACTTCCTCACTTGTTTGCTCACATTTTACGGCCTGCATACCTCCTACGAACAGGCTACACAGACAACTCCGGGATAGTTTGTGCTACAAGTTTAAAGCTTTGCAATACGATTGCTTTTTTTTTTAATGCGCGGCAGCTGGAGATAATGAATTTCACTAAGCCCTTCAAGTGCCTAGAAAAATATGCTATTTTTCAGGGATTGACACAAACACATGCGAACGCTGACGGTCCGATGCTAAACATATCTTTCTCTGCATGCTCTCCATTCGCTTACCATTTTACAAGTCGTCTGATCAATTCGTCTTAACCAGTGGTGGCACAGGGAGAGGATGTTGTTCGGACCTGATCGGCGAGGCGTCGGTAAACCGAGGACCCCCCCCCCCCCCCCTTTTTTTTTTATTCCTAATAAGCGCGATTGTATGTTGTTGCTCGCAGTTTATTTGGCTTAATGTCATCTTCAATGATGGTGCAACAATTTTCATCGATTCGAGGTGTTTTCTTGCGTGTGAAATAGAGAGCGAGGTGACGATCCCGCTGTTCCTTAAGTGAGGGAGTAGCTGGACGAAACTCCCCCGACCCGCTTGAGGAGCGCTATTATGATCTCGCACCTGGTTACGGTCGTCACGTGATTGAAATGCGGGGTGCAGCGCAAGTGCCCATCGAAACGAAATGCGCCGTTGTTCCTCGGGTGGGCAACGTCGTAGGGTTTCAACTATTTAACATTTCGATCTCCGTGCTCAAATCGGCCGCAATAGGTCAGGGGTTGCGACCCTCTGATTGAGGTTGGATGAGGTTTGACCTCAGACGCACGGATTCGAGGTTGAAGAAGATTGAGGTTTGAGCTTAAGTCGAAGGAAAACGCCGTGGTCAGCGGGCTTAATTTTCTTCTGATGACATTTTACCATGCTCTTACAGTGAATAGTTTTTCTTTTTTCTCGCAGAGCGTGGAAGAAGAATCAAACATAAATTTCGCAGCGTACGCCCCATCAGACTGTGGGACAGAGTTTGAAAAATTTACCGGTGATTTTTAATCTGCTGTTCACACTAAGCGTGCTGCGCCCCACACTGTACGGATTCATACCTAACCTCAATTATCGCTTAAATGCTGGCTTTTCCCCGTTAAGAAATTCTGCCGGACTTGCAGAGCACTCAGCAAGAAGCGACAAAAATCTTGCTCCAAGTTTTTGCTTCTCCACGTTTTTGTGTAGTACAATTAGCAGGTGACAGCTAACTGTTGTCCCCCGTAAATGTAGCTAACGAATTCAGAGTAGCCTGTTTCACGTGCAGGAGCTTCATTAGGTCTCCGAAAAAAGCTCCAAGTAGACTGCACATCGGCCAAAACAACCAAATTATGTTCTTTCTGTTGAGATGAGGTCCATCTCGAGGTGATGTTTAATATGAAGTGAGTTGGATGTGCAGTCTGCTACGTCTCATCAATACTGTGCTGGGCTTGACGAAATGGGCCTCAACTTTAGCGCTGTAACGTTGTGACGGGGTCGAGTAAGCGGATGTTGGCTTGAGTTGCGAGAAAAGCTAGTGAGACCATTTTCCTATCTTTACTGTTTCCCTCAGGCTCAGTACAATGCGTCCAGTCCTGATTGGCATATATTTCCCACTAGGATGCTAAGGCTTCCACTTCTTTTATTGTGACACTGCCTGCTTTGAGATTGCGGTTGTTCTCGCGTTACTAATTTTTGAGTGTCGCATCCGTAGCGCTTTGTTATTAAGTTAAATAACCGTTGCTTTCAATCGAGTCCCGCTATAAAAATGTGTTGATGTAATCCTCATAGGGCAAAGTTCCAAGGCAGAGAGCGCTACAAACTTGTTTTTGAACGACTAAATTGTAACCTGTAGAGTCCGCTGTTTTCTATGTGTCAGTTAGGCAATCCATTCACTGGTGGGCTATGGTAAACCCGCAGGTCTAAACATATACCTCGCCCATCGCCCATTCGTTTGCAGAGGTGAAGCAATCCTAGCGCACGTCTTGCAGAGTCCTCAGTCCCCTGGCAAGCTCCCAAGTGCAGAAGGCAATTCAAACGGCGACTATCCCATACAAATTCTTGCGGTACGTCAAGGGCAAAATGCCGAGGAGGCCAACATTCGTTCATCGCCAGTGCAGGCTTCTCTGCTACCTGCGTGTGCGCTCGCGTCATCTTTTCATGATTTTAAAAAATCAAATAACAACGTTTTGGTTCCAACTAACCGTTTGCAATTGAATATATCGAAAATCGTTTATTGCTTAGCGCATTAAACCTTCAACATTCTGTCTCTGTCCCGCATGCGCTGCTGCCACTAATTTACCTTGGTTGCACTTAGTAAATCATCGGCATAACTTTTTTCTAGCGCCACGTCATTTCTACTTCTCGTCCCCGCCTTCTAACCATAACCAGACTAACTTCCATGCCGAGGACGCTTAATGCGTCGCCACAGGGCAGGTACAGCGCACACGACCCTTGCTTGGGTTCGGCATTCGCCAGCAGCTGCGCCTGTCAATGGCTTATTGACATCAGAATGTATACGCTCTCTGGTTTTTCTTTCTTTCTCTTTCCTATTACAGCGGGAAGGCCCGTTGGAGGGTTCCCACGATGTCCAGTTGTGCGCTCCGAAAACCGCCGCTCGAACAGAAACAAAATTCATAAGCTGTTTACTACTGGGTAAGCTATAGCCGGGATATGTTGTTCTAGAAGCGGGAAGCGTGCGTATGGCTTTTGCTCCGCGATTCTACATTTGATCTCAAAGCAGACGCGGAACTCAGCAGCACGATCAATCAACGCCGGTGTCGTGGACGACGTTGGTCAATTGCGTAGGGATGGAGCAATAAAAGGAGGGACCGGACAAATGCGCTCGTTGCACCCAGAAAAGGGGACGGGATGATAGAACTACGGAACACCGATTTACTCTTCGATCTCCTTGACTGTACCCAGCTCCCACCACCGCCACCACTACCATTCCCCAACACGTCAACCTTTTTACTGCAACGAGAAAAGAAAAAAAAAGGAATTTCGTGTGGTACCCCAAAACTTCACCACGACGAGGAGGCGTGCCGGTAGCCAAGAGCTTGAAGTTCATTAAAACCCCGGGTTTTATTTATTCTTGTTAAATTTATACAACGCTAATTCCGGCAGCTCCTCACCATTATTTTTTCTGTGCTGCAACCATGCCGGAACGCGCATTCTCCGGAGGCTAAACTGGGGGCGGCCCCGGCACAAAATCGAGGGGTTTCAGTTGGTGTGCCTTCGGCAGCTTAGGCCGGCATAGGTCGGCAGAGCGGGAAACCGCTCGCAATCGGCGCCCACCTCACCTTGGCCTCAGTGTGTCGCTCAGACATGGTAGATTATCGCGTCTTTTTACAGGTAACGGCTTGTAGTATCCACCACTGCTTCCAAGCTTGAAGGCAGTGGTGGATACGACCGAAATTCTCTGCGTAACTAATTAACACCTACGTTATACGCTATGCTTAGTGCTTGATTTAGGGAAAAGCTCCAATTATTTTTCTTATGTTTAAAAAACGTTGCACACACGGGGTTTTTGTATTTCGACTGAATGATCAATATCGCCACCACAAGCACAAGCCTAGGAACCATTTTTATGCTGTGGTATTCTAATTCCAAATAAATTGCTTTTTGTGTGAAATTACACAATGAACCGATTGTTGTGATATTTTCTTGGAAAATAAAGTCTGAGCTCGTTTTTTCTTCTTTTCTATGTTTCGAAATAGCTTGTCTGTTCTGTTTGCTTGTAACTGTCTATAGTACCATCCTGGGGAAGGGGGGAGGCGGAGGAGGGGGGGGGGGGGGGGGGGGGCTAGTAGCAGGCGGAGCGAAAACACGCTGCCTCGTAGGGAATAGCAGGACGCTCGGCGTAGCGGCATGCTTTCCAAGAGAGCACGCCGCCGCCAATAGAGCTTATTCACGCCTAAAGGGAGTGACGGAACGCTGCCTTGGAGATGGCATTGCAATTCCTATACAGGGTTCAAGTACTCCGCCTTGAAAGCAGCAAGTAAATCCCACGAGGAGTATTTCGCCTCTCGTTTTGACCGCCATGCGCTACTCCTCGGAAGAGTAGCCCAATGCTTCCAAAGGGGGTGAAATATGGGACAAATGTTTTTACTCCCAGACAGAGTGCCCAGCCCTACTGACTTCTTAGTGTGCAGCGGATGCGTATGCTAGCGGATGCGTATGCGAGCAGAATGCCTTAGACCACCACGGACAGTATTCCTTTTTGCAAGCAATTGACTCCCATGAATTAGCTTTTACAAGACGATTATCACGATGCTTATCACAGCTATAGATATTTTGCGTTGCCCCGGTTTATGTGGGGTCCGGCCAAAGTGGCAGCGTTATGGGTATGCTCTAGCACCCGATCTCGTTCCACCTCCGACCCTATGGTTAACCATGGTGGTGACCCCCAAACCTTACGGCTTACATACCGATAACGCTTAGCCGCGAGTTAACGTTTCTCTACGTTCCTGCCGTTGAGGTTAAGAAGCTTGCTGCAGTTTCGCTCACGAATTAATCCTAGCCTGAGGGGTGACATGACCAACGCGCGCGTCTGCCACTAACGTCACGCCAGCCGGCGCATCGGCACAACACAAGTTCGGTACGATTCTTGTTTAGGTATTCCACTGAGCGCATCAATGCTTTGTAACGTCCCGAAAAGACGCAGACCCAAACTATCTTGCTGCCTAGGAGGGGCCTTCGGCTTCCTCGGCAGGACGAGCGCTTTTACGCGTTCAGAGCAAACACAAAAAGCACGAATGTGGAAAGTAGCTCGATGGCGGTCCCGAACACGGCGATGACAGTGCTATCGCGAGGCGCATCGACTCGAAACGGCATTGAATCGATTGGTTCGGAAAGGCCAGGCGAACGGGCTTTCCACTTTCCCGGAGGCTGCTCGGGGAACACGCAAGGCCGGTCTGTGCGTAACTCACGACGACGGCCGGTGCCGCTTTATCCAAGCGACACGAGCGCTCTCGTCACGCTTGCGACCAAGCCAATAGGCAAACGGCGTTGCTACTTCCGCTCCTTTCGTCAAGCCGTGTCCCTCCGGTATACATAAGCCCATCCGGTTAATTGAGACCTCGCGCTGCGGCACCGGCATTTAAGCTGGCTTGCTTTTTTTCAGGTGTAGAGCCCTCTGTTACCCTCATGGTCCGCCATTTGCCGCTTCTCCGCATAACATGCCCGGTTCAGCTCCATTTCTGTCTCTTCATTTTTCAAGCAAAGCTTTTTACCTCTACCCCCCAAGGGTTCTTTCGCGACCGTTGGTGTCACGAGAAAACTCCAGCGAACAATATAAGAATTTACTGGCACCGCCGGAAATCGAACCTGGAACTAATAGACTAACAAGACGAGAGCCCGTCGTCTTACCGATTTAGCTACGAGACCACGCGAAGACGGGGAAGACAGGTGGTGTACTCACCAAGCACATCTACGGGTTTACCCCCTGCGTTCGCGCTGAATGCCACGTGAAAGCGTCACGCGACCACTCATGCCCGTCTAGCGGCCCTGTGCGCACCTTGCTCATGTGCTAAGAGTTACAAAAATTTAAGGAAGCTCACACCAATGCATGGCATCTCACTTCTAGTACGCCAATGTGCTAAAGCCTGTGGCCTCCAGTGTTCACGTAAAAAATCACAGCTCCTTGTCGTCCGCCCTCATGCCAAATAAAGGAATACATTCAAATACTCCTTGATGGTCAGGCCATCACTCCAAGCCCCAGCATCAAGATCCTGGGCCTACATCTCAAGGCTAACACCAAGAGTGACGTCTCCTTGCAGTATCTCTAAAACAGCATCAATCAAATTATACACATGATCAGGCTAGTTGCCACCAAGAAGCCAGGCCTAAAGGAATCCGGTACCTTTAGATTAATTCAAGCGTTTGCCCTCTCCAGAGTCACTTACGTCAATTCCCTGTCTTCTTCTCGACAAGGAAGACTAAATAATGATTAGAGAGGCGGTCGAGCAGACCATTGGTCTTCTCATGAGTGCGTCCACATAGAGGCTGCTTAGCACGGGGGTCAACATCACGGTGGAAGAACTGATAGAAGGCCATCTTTCTAACCAGAAGATCCGACTCAGAACTGCGGTGGGTAACAGCATGCTTCACCAGATTGGGTGGGCAGCCCAGAATGTCACTCCGCTTGACGTACTACCAGACTCTTGGCGACCAAAACTAAAGATGCTCCCTTTGCTTAGAAATATGAACCCCTCACATGACGAGGGTCACCGAAAAGCACGGGCTCAAGCGCTAAACACCACCCTCGGTGGGGATCATGCAGTTATCTACACAGACGCCTCCAAACATCGAGGGCAGCAATACGCCGCCATCGTGGCTACCTCCAGAACCAACCTCCTTGCGTGTACCTCGCTTAGGACCCAAGAAATGACGGCAGCAGAAAAGGCAGCCATCACCTTGGCTCTCACTCAACCAGGGGTTCGGAGGGTAGTCACCGATTCCAAGCAAGCCTACTGGAATTACCGGTCGGGTTGGGTGTCCTGACCTGCGCTGCGCGTGCTAAAAAACCACTCCCCAAACGGTTCCATACAGATCATCTGAACACCCCCTCACGCTTCAATGGAGGGCAACAAATATGCCCACCCGACAAGCCTGCGCTTTTACCTCCCATGCTATGGAGCTACACGAGGACAGTCACCCGCTTGTCACGCTCAGGGAGATAACCCAGCATTATCGCCTTCTGAGACAGACCGTACCTTCGCCTTACCCTGACCTTTCCAGGGAACAACAAACTACCGTACGGCTCATACAATCCGGGCTCCTTTCCACAGTCTACGCGTCTTCACTTAATGTATCCGAATCGCTACGACGCTGAATGTAAATTTTGCTCAGAAGTAGGAACACTCGGCCCCGTAATCGGGGTGTGCGACTTTAGCCCTGAGCACCCTCCTCTCTTTCCGTCAACTACCCAAAAAGAGCAATGGGAGATGCTGCTGTCCAGGCCCTCTCTACCTACCCAGCTCCAGCGGGTGGACAGAACACAGTCCTCGCGGAATGAATATGGGCCCCACAGAAGAAGGAATCACTCCCCAGGGATGCACTCTGGGCCGTTCAGAAATCTGAACAGAAGTATTTCTTCCGCCTTCTCCTCCTTCTCTGCCGCAAATCTCGTCGCCTCCGTCCGCGGCGCAGAGACGGAGAAGTCAGATCGTCTAACACCGGGTTGGAGCTTACTTTAATTTTATAAAAAAAGTTTCCACTCTTGTGCTGCACCAATACAACTCAACCAAACACCGCTCATGCATCATGCCTTGATTTAACCTTACCAAGAATATCTCTTTGAAGTAATAAATGGTGTGGTTAAGTGCATTTCACTTCTCTCCGGTATTACTATTTGTAAAGCGATGTGAGTGAATTTAAGTGACGTCGCATGGGTAATCGTTATGGCTGCCGTTTACAGCTTTGCTTTCCAACCACATTCACGGGGTGGATTGGCGCGATTTTTTTGGCTAGGATGTCTTCCTATCCCTAAGCCTCACTCATCACTTCTCTTTCCATAGCTTGGTGGGCCGACGCAAGTTTTGTTTCAAGGCGCGTTGTAAGACTTCAGGCTACAGCCCCTTAAAGGGACACTGAAGTGATATGTAAACATTGCGGCATTACTAGCGCAAATTGTAGTCCAGAGTCCCCAGGCCATGTTTCGACCACTCTAGGCGCGTTTACGCGATTTTATTTAGTAGAAAAACTAATTCGAAAACGCTGTCCTCCTCTCTTTACGCTCGCCCATTTTCTGTGGCGTTTTCGTGTGACGTCAGGAGGGGATGAGCTGGCAATTGGCTGCGCCACGGCTGCGCTACTGCACGGCTCACCGGCCGACAGAGTCAGTCAGTCCAGCGTTTCGTCCGCCGGCCGCCGGCGGGTCGTCGCAATCAAGGAGGTTAAAAAAAATTGCTTGGTCGCAATTCGTTCGCTTAGTTGAAACGAAGCCAGGACACGTTTGTGAATGGAAGAATGTGCCTTTCTTTACTTGGTTTGTTTGTACACTGTATCTAGCTCCAAGTCAAGGTCGCTTCACACAAGCGCTGCACATGCGACGCTTCGCTGACTGGTACGCCGGTAGGAAAATATAAGGCCTCTTGAAGGCGGGAGAAGAGTCAGCGAAGTCAATATAGGTACTAAGCAAATAAAATCAACTGATATTTTTACCGTACAGCGTAAAACTAGGGCGCGGGAAGCACTTTTTTGCGCTGGGCGAACAAGCACAGCGGTCAGCAGCACGACTACGCATCTGCGAACGCTTTTCCGTCTACGAAATGCAATTGCTAGACGTGAGCTACTGTGGAAACTCGGGCGACGCTTACTGCACGATCGCAGTACAACAAATAGTCACCTAAGCGGCTTGAAATGCCAAAACTAAATAAAAGTGTAAACCGGTTGTACAATATATACCCTATATTAGCAAGCCTTTCGCGTCCCGCTCCGTAGCCTAGCAGTCTGGGGCGCTAGGAGTTCACCGTAAATGTTTTGCGAGTCACGAGTTCGCATCCCCGCGGGTACGTGCTTTTTTTTTTGTAAATTAACTTTTTTGTTTTCCGCCGATGTTTTCTATATTGAGTTCACCTTTTTTGGGGCCGCAACGTTCATGGCTACACGAACTAGATCACAAAACGCGCGCAGGCTGGCACTGGCGCGCTAGCGAGTTCTCGTTGGCGTGCTGTTGCCATAAGCACCGACTGCTTGCAGGCAGTGGGCACAGGCCAGAATGAACAGACCCTTGGCCTGGTGCGAACACGCTTTTTACGATACAGGCATGAGGGAGGCAAGCTCCAAATATGGGGGAAAAGCGCATGACATTTGGGCGTCTGCGGGTACGCGGAGGGCGTTCATGCACTGCGTAGGTCTCGGCTAGTGAATGCTACGACTACAAGCCGTCCTGGGAGGCTTATCTTGTGCATTTTACAGCCGACAACATGGCAGAAGCGCGGTACGATGATTACTGAGATATTGAGAATGCCCATCCAACAAAGCCATTGGTTATGTTTTACAGAACCGAAACCGAAACCGAAACTTGTGTGATTGCTAACCTTGGGCATCGTCCAATCACGGCGCCCCTCCTCTCAACGTCACAGCCTTAGTTGGTGCGGCCGCCGCAAACCGCGCATGGTAGTTTTTCTTCTTTCGCGCTTTGTAAAATAATTACCGATTTGTCAACCGGATAAACGATGAAAAGTGTGCTAATTTGAGCCAGTCTACGCAGTGCAAGCAAAAACGGGAGCTTGACAAATTCACTTCAGTGTCCCTTTAAGCAATCACCCGGACACCTTTCACCGCCATTTTGTGGGCTTTTCTTTTTAGTAGCAGAGGTAACATATCGTTTGTTGAAGCGAAGCTTTATTGCCCTCGCTGATGCCGCTGTACGCCAATACGCGCTGCAGGAAAGCCAACCGTGTCTGATTTATTTATTTATTTATTTATTTATTTATTTTAGATACTGCGATCTCGATACGCGATCTTAGCAGGGTGCGTTTCATCTTTGTAACAAGTGCATAACAAGACACAGAATTATATACAGAAACATATTCGACGGCACGTAAAAACACAAGTCAACAATCAAAGCAGAGTAGACTCGAATAAGGATAATGAGCTTTGGGAAATGGCATCATTCGCCAGATCATTCCAGTCTACAGTGGTACGCGTGAAAAAAGAATATTTAAAACAGTCAAGTTATTTCGCGCGTCAAGTGGTGCAATCATGAGGAAGTGCCGTTTTCTGGTAGCATAAGCTGAAAAATGATGATGAATGATCGTGGGTTAAGTCGAAGAAAAAAAGCTTCCCCCGGCCGGACTCGAACCTGGGTGCCTCGCGTTATATATAAAGCCGGCATCTATCCGATCGCAACGTTTCGACATGGTCGAAGCAAACACCAAGCAGCAGGTCCGGATTCGCCCCGTACACCTCAAACCCAAACGTTAGGCCTACGGAGGGCACACCCGAGAGTTGCTCTGGGTATTCTATAAAACTGGTGCGTACCTCCAGAGTAGCACATACTCGCAGTGTGGGATTGGCCAAGCAAAGAATCCATCACGAGAAAGCTTCGCGTTCAACCCTCGTCGTCGTTAGACGGAGGGGTGCATAATCTTTTGTTCAGCCTCCTGTTTGCCGAATGAGTTCCAGCCCCAACTAATAACACGCCAAATTTCCTTCTCATGGTGTGAATCCGCGCTCACAACTTCGCCAATATATATATATATATATATATATATATATATGTAGCGAATCAGAATGGGAAATGAGGGGCTCGTTTGTTCGTGGGTTCGGATCCCACCTGGCGGGCATTTTTTCTCCACTTTCTTTCTTTCCAAATTCTTTATCTGTTTCAATGACCTACCACATCCTCCCCTTTGCTTTCCGAGGTTTTCTTGACTGCCAACTGTTATTTTTGTCTTATATATATATATAGCGAATCAGAATAGGAAATGAGGGGCTGGTTGAAATAAGACAGAAATAAGGGTTAACAGTCAAGAAAACCTCGGGAAGCAAAGGGGAGAATGTGGTCGGTCATTGAAACAAACTGTCTTATTTCAACAAGCCCCTCATTTCCTATTCTGATTCGCTACATGCATAGCGAGGGCCTCTGTTCTGGCAGTCTTGGTGACAAAGGTAGTTAAGAGGGTTCAACGCTGGTCGACCACTCTCGACATGCCGTAGACACTCGAGTCACGGCCCGGGGGTTAAAAAGAAGGTCCCCTTCACCCCGAGTAGTCCGAGTGGCTCTGGCTACCACCCCCAAGTGCAGGAAACAAAAATACCTTAACATAAATACCCCAGAAAGTGGCGGGGAAAACAGCCACGCCGGTAGCGTAGTGGTCATTGCACCAGACCGGTATTCTGGAGGTCGTGGGTTCGGATCCCACCCGGCGGGCATTTTTTCACCACTTTCTTCCTGCCTTTCCGAATTCCTTATCTGTTTGAATGACCTACCACATTCTCCCCTTTGCTTTCCGAGGTTTTCTTGACTGAAGGCAAAAAACTGCCCAAAGGAACGGCACGGAAGACCAGAAAGATACAAACACGGCCACCCTTTTGTCTCTTTCTCGTCTTCCGTGCCGTTCCTTTGCGCTGTTTTTTGCCTTCATAATGAACCAACTACATTTCTTTACTGCCAACCCTTATTTCTATATATATATATATATATATATATATATATATATATATATATATATATATATATATATATATATATATATATATATATATATATTTGTGGGTTCGGAACCCACTCTGGGGGCGTGTTTTTCTTTCTTTCTCACGTAATTAATAAAAAATAGTCTAACCATTCCCCTATACCTTCTTTGGCGTTGTAGACTACCGGCATTTCTTTCTGTATTTCCTAACGAGCCCCTCATTTCCAAACTATATGTATATATACTATATATATATATATATATATATATATATATATATATATATATATATAGAAATAAGAGTTGGCAGTCAAGAAAACCTTGGAAAGCAAAGGGGGGAGGATTTGGTAGGTCATTAAAACAGATAAAGAATTTGGAAAGAAAGTGGAGAAAAGATGCCCGCCAGGTGGTATCCGAACCCACGACCTCCAGAATACCGGTCTGGTGCGATAACCACTACGCTACCGGCGGGGCGATTTTCCCCTCCACTTTCTGGTGTATTTATGTTATGGTATTTTTGTTTGCTGTGCTAGGGGGTGGTAGCCAGCGCCACTCGGACTACTCGGGGTGAAGGGGACCTTCTTTTTAACCCCGGGCCGTGACTCGAGTGTCTACGACATGTCAAGAGTGGTCGACCAGCGTTGAACCCTCTTAAGCTTCCTATGGCACCAAGACTGCCAGAACAGAGGCCCTCGCTATGCATGTAGCGAATCAGAATAGGAAATGAGGAGCTCGTTGAAATAAGACCGAAATAAGAATTGACAGTCAAGAAAACCTCGGAAAGCAAAGGGGTGGATTTGGTAGATCATTGAAACAAATAAAGAATTTGGAAAGAAAGCAAGTGGAGAAAAAATTCCCGCCAGGTGGGATCCGAACCCACGACATCCCGAATACCGGTCTGGTGCGATAACCACTACGCTACCGACGGGGCGATTTTCCCCTCCAATTTCTGGTGTATTTATGTTAAGGTATTTTTGTTTCCTGTGCTAGGGGGTGGTAGCCAGCACCACTCGGACTACTCATCATCATCATCATTTATTAAACCCTTAAGGACCCCAGAGGGGTATTACATAAGGGGGGGGGGGGGGCAGAGTCATCAGTAGTGCATATGTGGTACAAGAAAAATACGGTTGGGTACATGGTTCATTAGACAATTTATACAACAACAAATCTAATTAGAGAATTTAACAACAACCAAAATAATAATAAACTAAAAAAGGCAGCAGCGGCAAGTCTTGGGGATTATATAAAATTAAAGTCTAAGGTGAGATAACAATAATTCTTTGAATTTCGTCGGATTGCGTTCACGGACAACATAGTCTGGCAGCTTGTTCCATTCTTCGATGTCACGTGGTAGGAATGACATATTGAATGCGTAAGATGAACCATGCAATCGTTGTATGCTCATGGAATTGAACAGACGGCGTGAGTAACGGGATGGTGTGAGCAGGAGGGAAGTGCGGAGATGGTGAAAGTGATAATACAGTTTGTGGAAGAGGCATATCTGTCCGATTGCACGTCTAATTGACAGAGAGGGAAGGGAGAGGGATGCTTTTATGTCGGTGACGCTGAGATACCAGTCATATTTAGAAGTGATGAAGCGGGCTGCGCGGTTCTGAACTGATTCGATGGCGTCTATTAGGTACGACTGATGAGGGTTCCAAATAGCAGATGCGTATTCTAGCTTTGTTCGGATGAAGGTCTTGTACGCCATTTTGCGTATGGTTGGGGGCGATAGTGAAAGGTTTCTTCTAATGTAACCAAGCGCTTGGGATGCTTCGGCAACGAGTTTTAGTATGTGTTCGGACCAGGTTAGGTTTGTTGTTAACAGAATTCCCAGGTATCGGTATGATTCTACTAGTGAAAGGCAAGTTGACATTAAAGTGTATGTGTAATTAAGTTCGGAACGACTACGAGTTACGTGCATGAAGTTGCATTTCGATAAGATGAGTGTCATTAGCCAAAGAGAGCACCAATTTTCTATCTTTTGAAGGGGGTGAAGGGGACCTTCTTTTTAACCCTGGGCCGTGACTCGAGTGTCTACGACATAGCACCAAGACTTCCAGAACAGAGGCCCTCGCTATGCATGTAGCGAATCAGAATAGGAAATGAGGGGCTCGTTGAAATAAGACAGAAATAAGAGTTGGCAGTCAAGAAAACCTCGGAAAGCAAAGGGGAGGATTTGGTAGGTCATTGAAACAGATAAAGAATTTGGAAAGAAAGAAAGGGGAGAAAAAATTCCCGCCAGGTGGGATCCGAGCCCACGACCTCCAGAATACCGGTCTGGTGCGATAACCACTACGCTACCGGCAGGGCGATTTTCCCCTCCACTTTCTGGTGTATTTATGTTAAGGTATTTTTGTTTCCTGTGCTAGGGGGTGGTAGCCAGCGCCACTCGGACTACTCGGGGTGAAGGGGACCTTCTTTTCAACCCCGGGCTGTGACTCGAGTGTCTACGACATATATATATATATATACTCTGAAGAAAGGGAGTCCTCTCCTTGAAACGTCAGTAAACTTATTTCTATTTTATACGTCTTTCTCGTTTGTCTCTGTCTCTACTAACCTTATTTTTTTCGCGCTCTGTGTGAGTTTTTATCTTTTCAGACTATATATATATATATATATATATATATATATATATATATATATATATATATATTCGCCTACTTGTTGTATTATTTCATTGTCTAGGCTGAGGGCGACGCTTTCGGCCTGCCTGCTTGAATTTACTTTCGATTTATTCACATTTATCTTTAACTCTGCGACTAAGCTTTGCAAGTAAAGTTCCGGAAGCATTGTTTTAAATCATCTTCCGATCCATTAAACAAGCTGATGTACTCCGGAAATCTCAAGTGGCCAAAATATTCTCCACTTACTCGTATTGCTGGGTTTTTATCAATAAAGTTTTCCTAAATGCCTCCTTTAGACACACTGTAAATAATTTCGGAGAGACGGTATTTACTTGCTGGACGCCTTTCCTAATAGCAAACTGCCCACTCTTCTGATGATGGATTATCGTGCCCGTACATTTCGTGTAAACATTTTCGAAGATATGTACTTCTCGCTTACTCCGTGGTACCTCAGTGCTTCCATTACTGTGGTGGTGTCTGTTCAATCAAAAACGTTTTCGCTGTTAATATATATAATGTAAAGCGGAAGAAGTTTATTATACACCGAGGATTTCTGTATTTTCTGGTTGATTACACGAATGCGATGCGTAATTGAGTAAGCCTTTCTTAAACCCCGTTTGTTCCTTCGGTTGTTAGAAATGTAGCGTATCGATTAAGCGGTTAACTATTGCTTTGGTGAATAAGCCCTGAGGCGTTCTGAGAAAACTTTTCTACCTTTGCTAGTAAAATATCTCCGCCATCCTTTAGTACATCGGCGGTTATTTCTTAGTCTCCTGCAGCTTTCCTTCTTCTTGACCCACCTTTTCTCCTTGGTTACTTTTTTAACCTTGTTCACCAAACTCGTTCGTTATCTACAGCTTGCAGCCCTTGCATGGTAGTGTACAAATCTGCATAGAACGTTCCCGCTACTTTCCCTATGTCATTCATGTTGTTCGTTTTATTGCCAGTTTCACCTCTGGGTGCACACATTCTATCTGCCAAGTTAGCGAGCCTTTTCTTCGTTACCCCCTAACGACTTGTTCTTTTAAAGTTTCTTCATTTTTTTCCACCGCGTTGCAGTCAATCTCCGCCCGTTCGAACCTTTGTAATTGGTGACTTAATATTCCTGCATTCCTCAATAAGTCCATTCGTTTCCTGGGAAAGTTTAAGAGTTTCTTTACTCGTACAGCTGTTGCTGATTCTGGGATTACCGCAAACAAATCGTCTGGTTAAGGCTGAGATTTTGTTCTGAATTCAAACTCCTAGGGACTGTCTGCAGGCTTAGTTTCCTTCTTTTTGCTTGTTTTGTCCTTTCTCCGGCAGAGCAACGCGGACGAAAAGGAAGAACGGAACAACACGGCGCTCGTGTTGCGCCGTTCTTCCGTGTATAACCAACAAGCCCAAACGGTTCTTAATGACCCTGTTTTGTCGCCTGTGCTGGCGTGTCCGCCACTTTTCGCGGAAATTACGATCCCACCTAGCTGCTGCCCAGCTTTTTTTTTCAGTTTTCGATCGGCTGCCGTGCGGTTGTCGCGTTCGATACTCAGCTCGACCTCTAGTTCTGTAACCCGCTCTACGCTGTTTAGACTCTACGCCGACTCTGCGCTGTTTAGACGCAACACAACTAAGCAGTTAGGACGGATTTACAAATCTACCTCCTCGTTGGTCCGCGTTAACTCCTGTACGTCGAATCGCCGTAGACATATTGATTTTATATCCTAGTTTTTACTTTAATCGCATGCTGGGCCTCGTTATTCGCCAAATTCGCAGATTTAAGCACGCTGAATGGTCGTTCTGGCGCGTTGTCATGAAGCCCACCTGCACCGATTTCTTAGAGTGAAGTAAAAAAATGGTCGAAAGCAAAAATGCGTAAATGTTGTTCTCCGCTGGCCATGCCGCCTCTGCGCTTTCATCACGCTCAGTTCCATGGCAGACGCCACGGTTGTGAGAGCAGCATGCGGTCACGCATTATCGGCTGCCTTTCTGGATATTTCATTCGCCCGCTACAATTTCTCGCGAAAAATTTGATATTCTTCTTATTTTTAGACGCTCTGCAACTACGTGGAATGAGGAATTTTCAGCTAGATACGCTGGTTGACAAATCCAATTATTTTATTTTAACTCATTCATTAAGCCATCAAAAAGTAGAAATCGGGCTAGTGGACCCAACACATACTGATGTTTCATTACTTTGCTGGTGTGGAATCCAGCATTCTAATACTTGGTTTTATTTACATGAAAAACCTGTGAAAGGCTGTGAGCAGCCATGAGGGTAAGCCATGTATGTTCACCAAAACTGGCGTTCACTTTGCAAACAACCGTGGACAAATTGAAACTTCAATTTTCGGCGCGCGCCATGCGGGGAAAAAATGTCTCGCTGCCAACGACAACTCTGACAAACGAGAGGTTTCCAAGCGCAGGTTCGCATTTCACATATTTGATTTCTTTCTGAAATTTGAAGAATGACAAACTAAAGGCACTGAATGTAACCAGAAAAGAAACAAGAACCTGTGCAGAAAATGAGGCAAAGCAATAAGCGGAGTAATAAACGGTTTTGGTCCCGTTCCATCACGAGTGTTGTTGTGCTAATGGTTGGGTAGTATCATGTTTCATTCCTGACCTTGATTTCTTCATCACCGTCGCTTTTAAACAAACTTCACTGCGAACAAAGCTCCTTTTTCAGTTCCGATAATATCAGTGTGAAGATATTATTCAAGATGTTCACCGGAAAGTTTCCAAGTTATGCGTCTAACTCGCAAACACCTTGATAGCAGGGGAAAAAAAGGCATAATCCGAATAAAAACTTCGTTTAGGGACGGGAAAAATTATCGACTCAATCATAATTTGGAGATGTCCGACTTGCAATAAAGATGTTCATGCTCAATTTCAACTACGGTTTTAACGAGCGGAATAAACTTCCGCGGTGCCCTTGCGCAGCACGTAGCAACAGTGGCGCATCGTACCTCGAATCATTACGTTGACACACAAGCCAGCACTTCGGTCGCCGGAAAATTGAACAATGGGATTCGATAGCTGACAGCGCATTTTATAAACTTTTGTGCCTGGCGTTAAATTTTTCGTACATCCTTTTTTGAGCCAAACTTTCCTTCGTGGCTCAAAGTGCAGTATCGGGACGGCGGAGGTCATACACCCAAAACTATGCCTCACGAGGAAACAGCGTCTTCGTTTTATGGCAGTGACTCTGCCGGACTCCTTAATTTACGGAGAATCTTCACAGCATGCATCAACAACGTGACGTATTAGAGTCCGCCTATTCCCAGCGTTGTGGTCGGCCCGTTCTCACAAGGCATTGGATGCTTATTGCATGTTACCAGCTGTCTTACGACACTATCGAGAAACGACCTCCTCATTCCTACCGGGAATCGGCTGGATCGTGTTGCCGATGGCCAAGGTTACGACGGACGAGGAAAAAGCGCCAAGCGCCCCTTCAAGCGTTTCATGCGAACCATTCGGGCCGGCTGTCCTCATCACGCGTGAAATGTGACTTTTCAACGACTGCGCCGTAATGATAGGAAGGCTCGCCACATAATCGAACTGCTCCCAGTTCAAAGAGGCCCATTTGAATTCTCCCTCTCGACGTTTTCCTCATTCAAGGCTTGGGAATTAAGCCACTATATTTGTACCGCGGATCGCGTTCGCCCGGCATTTACATTTTTGCCGCGTTGCATCGCAGCAATATAGCTGGGCTCTGCTTTTTACGCCTGCGTGGGATAGCACATTGGATGGGAGAATCGCAAAGCCCACCGGCTGCTTACATTATACCTTGCGCGCGTTAATTATATCGGTACGCCGCTTTTTTTACAGACCCATGACGCTCAAGACAGTAGAATCGGCTTTACTAGCGACAAACAAACATCAGCGGAATGCGTGACGCATCTGAGTGCACGTTGATTTGATGCCACCATTACAGCTCACGGTTCGGTGAACCATGTGCTGGGAGGAGTGCAAAGTGTGCATAGGCGGCGTTCGTGCAGCGTTCCCTTGTTTCCTTATCTTCTGCACCACTTGCATGAGATAAACAAAAAAGACCGTACAGTTATGCGCACGTTGTTTTTACAATTGCGTCCCCGCCATCTAAACGAGCTGAACATCCTCAACAGACATCTAATCCGTACCATCTCGGGGCTTCCACTCCATACCAAAACAGACGTACTGTCGGAAGCAGTTTCGCTTCCCCCCATCGCTAACCTGGTAGAGGAGACGACACTCCGCTTTCAGAAGCACCTTGAACACGTGCCTCAAGGACAATCTATTTTGAAGTGGGACACATTAAACAGTACTTTTAATGCTGACACTTTTCCACCTGCTATTCCACCCTGGGAGCGACCCGCCGTGGGCCACCTCAGGCGCCGACCCTTTTCTCGCCGTAACCGCGCCGTACGGGATCAATATGTCCGCACTCTCGCCAACGACAAAGCTCCCGATGAAATAGACATTTTTACCGACGCATCCATCAACGGAACAACAGCAGCGGTGGCCTGGACCTGCCCTGACGTCCCCCAGCTTAATGGCTCTCGCAATATAACAAACACATACGGTCTCACTGATGAAGCCGAACTTTTCGGAATCCTCGGCGCCATTCAGGCCATACAAAGTGCGACCTCATTTATCACCACCAACAAGTTCCGTGTCATCACTGACTCCCACATCGCTCTACGGGAACTGAACAGGTCCTTCTCGCCCAATTCTACGGCCACCAACATTCTTTACAAAATTCGTGACCTCACTCACGAAGGGTTCAAGATACGCCTGGTCTGGACTCCTGCTCACACATATGGAGCGGACGGAAACCATTCGGCGCATAATGCTGCCCGGGAGTGTTTACGCAATCCTCCCATGGTTCCCGTGTCCATCCAAGGAAGACCTGAGCCCCAACAGGCATGCGAAATGGACTGGCAGCAAAAATACCGTCGAATTAAGAACCTCAGCCGGCAACGGCTTGCCGACGCCTCACCACCTGGTTTTCTTGCTCCTCTGCAGTCCCTGCCAAGAACAGGAGAAATTTTCGCTAATAAAGTCTACGCTGACTCGGCCTACACTCCGGACGTCATCTCCAAATGGACAACGCATAGGCACCTTGCTAGTCCTCGGTGCCCCTACTGTGGCAGCAACAATACACCGAATCTTTTCCACCTCATCTGGGCTTGTTCAGCTTACTCGACTGACCGCGACCAGTTCCTTACGACGCACGTACGCCCGACGACTTCTGAAGAACATGTCCAACACGTCAGAAACAACCCCCAAATTTTACAGAAGATTACAGAATTCGGTCTCAAAACAGGTCTCTATAAAGTAGTATGATGGCTGATCGTTCACCCTCTCTCTAGATGTACCCCCAAACACACCCCTTGTGGCTCCTGAACGGCTCCTTTTGGATACCCCAATCATGGTCGTAGTAGAGTGCCCTCGTCACAACTTCACCTGTGCATATCGTGCTAAGTGAACGCTCACAGTGTAGTGCAGACTTTATATGAACAATCTTCCCCTCCCCTTTTCCCCGTGCCCCACACCAGGGCCTATTGGCCTCCTCCTGTAATAAAGTAATCCATTCCATTCCACAAGGCTGAGTCAGGTAACAAGCGCTCCGGAAATTTCCGCAGTTAACTAAAAGCAATCTGATAATAAGCGCCCTTTTTGGATGCTGGTCCAAGTAAGGAAATAAAGTTTGTCAAAAATTTAGAGGAGTCCCTTTGACTTATGAGAGGCGTCCTCTAGAGCTATTTCTAGCCCCGAGAGTACGAAAATAAAAACAGTAGAAATGCAAAATTTTATCCTCATTCCTACTCCTTTCCTCAAAACCCGGCGTTGTAGTGCGATAGAGAAATGTAAAGAGTGGGAAATGCATTCGAGGTCCGGCGGGCCCTAGAGTAAGACACGGGGGGCGCTACTGGCTCAGCGTTTCTTCTCATTACCAGAGTCTTTCAATGCTTTAAACATTGAAAGACTCTGTCATTACTCACGCTATCCGAACCGGTTGCCAGCGGCGGAACAAGAGTTGGCCGAGTGCGTGTGGCGCTCACGTACGCCACATCGCGTGACACGCGAGTAGAACCACGGTCAACGCTGATTCTGGGGAAACTGTGGCATACCTTCCAAGTAATTCGCACCAAAGCACGAAGGTACGCCAACACGATGGAAGTCTTTGATAGGTATCGCCAGGTTCTGACCTTCAAACCACGAAATCAGAACTAAGTGCCCCGAAGAAATTTTTAGCCGCTCCCGTGTCAAGTACCAAAACTGCGACCAGAATCTTTCAATGCTTTTCTGGTCACGAAACTGCGCCCGGAGGTTGATATAGGGACAAAATATCTCGCTAGCGGCGCCACCCGTCGTAGGGGGGCCACAAGCCGCCGCCAGTGCTGGGCTTGTATGCGCACTACTGCCGACGTTTCGACATGATTAGGTGCGTGCTGTTCTTCCTGTTACCTTTTCTTAAACTTCTGTGAACGCATCAATGCCACCAGATAAATAAGTCGAAACGGGATCCAGTGTCGACGACGAATGAGAGCTGTTTACTTTGGAACGCACGCGTAGTTTGCTTGGGAGTGCGGGCCTGCCTTATAAACAGCAGCGCCTTTAAAAGTGTTCTCACACCGCGCGATAACGCACTGTGTTAATAATTACCTCATAGCCCAATTATATGCGTACTTACGATGCCTCGAAGCGGTACGTCATAGCTCGCAAGTGTTTAAAAATGATGCTCAGGCTCCCGATGCAAGCAGCTACTGCTAGATCTGCTCGACAACGTGTTTATATTTGCGCCTGGCCAAAGGGCGATTATGTTTATGCGGTAGGTGAGCTTTCTACTCTGGTAGTGCTGCAAATAGGGGGAGGAGGGTATGCCTGAGGAGAAGGATCCATATCCTCATGCTGCGCTCAATCTCCGTGCACCGACCTACAGAGAAATAACCGTAATGAAACCGCAAAGCAACATGGAGGGCTCCCTGACATTTAAAACACCAACCTGCACATCGCTTTTCAATGTAGCAGGTTCGATCAGAAGGCCTCCAGAGCGACAATAAATTTCTTCCTTCCTGACAAGAGGAACTGTGCGGGCAACCACACGGAAAAGCACGATTGGTCCGATGAACTTTCGTCAACGAGCGGCAGAGCCAGAACTGGAGCCATCACTGCTAACGAAGTGTCCCCAAGAAAGTTATGGTATCGATCTGACAAGAAGGTAGACTCATCAAAGCAAGTCTTAACTGCGACGATGCTGTCTAATTTTACAGGGGAAAAGAAGGCAAGGCATGAAGGTGGGATTTATAAGAAGCACAGGCGTTGGTTTCAATTTGAGTCAAATCTGACACCCAAACATGAACGAGACATTTTCATCGCTCGAGCCGTACCTCGCAGACACCGCGGTCATCGCCGCGACCATGCCAACGCCCAACCTCTGATGGAAGATGATGTAAACGACGACAACCATAGAAATGCTTGCCCAGCTAATCTCAACTCTGGAAGTACAGACACAAGAGCTTTCACGAGGCTACCGTTTCTCCAGAACTACTGGGAAAGAACCATGCAGGAAGCCCCGCCGCTGTTGGAAGTACAAGCGCAAGGACTGGTGCAACGATGACACCTCCGAATCCACTGCTTTATCTTTTTTTTCGACGTGGGGGGAAGTTGCTGAGTCTTTTTTAAATGCAGAGCATTTCTTTAACTCACGATGTCACCCGGCGTTGTCGGCGTTGGCGTGCCTCGGCGTCCGCAACAGCCGTTCCAGGTGCGCCATCTCCCCCACTCCTCCTCTCCCGCATCACGCTACCCTGCTCGCTCTCAACAACAGGTCCGCACCCCTCCCCCTACACTATATGAAAAAATAATACTTACCGGCGCCTGGTTTCGATCCCACGACCCTGCGGGAGGAACGCAAGGTACATTGTGCTCTACCCACTGCGCCACAAAGCCGACACAGAATGGAAGGCTACTAACGCGCCTTATATCCTTGACTCATTCAAACTACGTCAAGAAGCTGCTGATACAACGCATTCACTACCTGTGGGCGGAACGCGAGGTGCATGGTGCTCTTCCCACTGCGCCACAAAACCGACACAGAATGAAAGGCTACGAACGCGCCTTATATCCTTAACTCATTCAAACTACGTCAAGAAGCTGCTGATACAACGCATTCACTACCACCAACTCCCCAAACACTAAACGTTAACGTAATACACCCACCCCCTATGCGACGCATTTACTCGAGTCCCCCTCGCGGGGAGACGGGCCCTTTTTCTTAAAGGAGCCATGAAGACAAAATACAAGTTGGGTTTATTAGAAAGACTGTTTTGTCCCGATAACAATGATACCAATATCATCGCAATCTTCGAACAAATAACGGAGATATTAAGGAAAACGTGTGAAGCAGTCGCGACCCCCTAGCCAATTTCCCGCAACTTTTCTATGACGTCACGGAACCTTGTTTGTGCGATTGGCGGCCGCCTAACTGACCTGTCGCGACGACACATGACTGGACGTCTGTAATGGGGCCTCTAGTTCCATTTTACCGCATCACTTGAATGCTAACGTGCAGTTAACGTACTGAAAATTATGTTTTATTGTTGGCCCGTATGACGTCATTCTTGTTCATAACACGTCACCGTGGCGCAAAATTTGAAAGTTTTTAAATACTTCTTGCTTTTTTTTCGTTAAAAAAACATCTTTTGTGGCTGTAATGGAGCTGAGTGAGATACTGAATCCTAGTTCTTTCAAATTAAACGAAGTTGTATTTTCTCTTCATGGCTCCTTTAAGGACATAGTGATCGCAAATGTTAGTAGAAGAAGACGACGAAGAACGATGGTGGTGACCGGACGTCTTCTGTGTGTGATGTAATGTAAATAGAGGTCGTTTCCTTTTACCGAAGGCGTCGTAGTCGCGACAACGAATTCCAGCCTCCGATTTTTTTCAATGCTTTTCTTTGCAAGGACACGCTGATGGAACAAACGTCTTCATAAATTTGTGTTGCGGCGACCTCAATGACTGACGGAAGCTCTCGAAGGTTTCGCCATTCGGGCACTTCCTTTCACCTTCCCTTTATCGAGGTATTGTACGTAGGTTTATAGAAGGCCCACACAACAATGAGTAACTCGCCCTCCTTAATGTTACCCGCGCTTGACGTTAGATGTCAGGAATCGTGATTCTTTCCTAACGACGAAAACATATTTGCATGCTCATCGTGGGAGATGCAGCTTCTGTCCCGCAAGCACCTGCTTTGATGAAAAAAGTACCTGTTTTTTTTTTGTTTTTTTTTTTTCAACATTGCTCTCTGGCTAGTATCGGACATTTTCATTAAGCGAGAAAATATGACCATAGATCTCGAAGCCTTCTGAAAATACTCTCAGTGCTGGGCGCTCAGCTTCACAGAAGTCTTTCCTTTTGCAGCTTCCTCCAGACGTTATTGGGCCCTATCTTCCCGCGCCACCGAAGTTTGCGTTGGCGTTGTCCGCACAGAAACCAAAATTAACCTTTGTTTTGCAGTCAACGCTCCTCAATAACTATGAGGAGGTAATGATATCCACAGGTCTTAATTGTCCTGTCAATTTGTGCAAAAAAAACTCCAGTAGTTTGGCCTGCACACCGGTTTCAGTATCCAAGAAGCTCACCAGTACAGGAAACAAAAGAAACCCACGCACTTCTGCTTTGTTTTCTTCTGCATTTTTTTAGACACCGAAAGCAAGAACACATTGTCGTCAATGGATGTGACAACGTTTTTATAAGCATTTCACGCCAATTTACGATAAAATGTTGGTGATGTGCATTTATGAATTGTGTGCCATTCTCAGTAGTAAAAGTTTGAAAAATACTTCCAAGTGCAGTCTTTTTTTATATAAATTATTTGTGAAAAAATACGCAGTTGCACCCTTGGTTTACGTAAAGGCAGCTGACTGAGCATCGAAGTTGACACAACGCTTCGGAAGAGTACGGCATTTTTTTCTTAATTTCATTGACAGTGCAGTGTTGCTCAAGCCTCCCGCTACAGATACTAAACTTGGATCAATCGGCTGCTGGCCCTGAAAGCTGATATAGTGAACCGTTTTAAATGAACCTCACGGGAAATGGCTGCTGTTGCTGCTGCTGCAAATTTCTGAAATATTTCACTGCTCTTAAGGCTGGTGAAAATTTCCGCCTCGTTTTGGGACCAAAAATGATTTACTACGAAGTAAATCCACTTGAACTTCCGCAAATAGTTGCTAACGTGTGGCGTAGTCTTAATACGTCACGAGGTGGCAGCCAGTCAAATCACAAAGAGGGAATGACCTTTATGCGTTACGCACGCTGTAGTTTTGTAGAGAAAGGGATGCAAACAAACGTTTTATTGAGCCTTTAAATGCCCCTTAGGGGGGTGTGGTGACCGGTGTACCGGTGACCGCAACAGCTTTCGCCGTGGCTACCCGTTGGACAATCAGGTTGGAGCTGCCCAGCGCCTCAGCCCAATGGCCACCGTCTCGTGAGGGGGATAGGGGTGAGGGGACAGGCAGCGCAATCCAGTGGTTGCGGGGTCGGTGGTAAGATAAATACGGTGCAGGCGGTAGTGACAAGGGAAGTAGGGCATGGTTTTTGCACAAGTCGCCATAGCCATTCCTCGGCGTTCGATTAATGCGGGTGGGCAGGATTGAGCTCGTGGCCTGAGATCGAGGCGGTAGTGTGCCGTGATGTTGTTGAAGGTTAAGAGGTTAAGAGACCGCCTCGAGCTGATAGGGCTCTGTGAAAGGGTTCGAGGCTAGGGCCTGCTCGGACGGTGAGCTCTCGGGCGGCCTTGCTTCCCCCATTTCAATGTGGTCTGTAGTCTGAATGAGCTCGATGGAGACGGTAGATTTCGGCGCACGATAAAGATCCCCATGTGGTCAAAATTAATCCGGAGCCCTCCACTACGGCGCGCCTCATCGCCTTCGTTGCGTCGGCGCGTTAAACCCTACAATCAACCAATCAATCGATGGAGACGGTAGGAGGATTTTTGATTTGATTGATTGTGGGGTTTAACGCGCCGACGCAACGCAGGCGATGAGGCGCGCCGTAGTGGAGGGCTCCCGATTAATTTTGACCACCTGAGGATCTTTAACGTGCGCCGAAATCTCGTACACACGGGCGTTTTTGCTTTTCGCCTCCATCAGAACAGCGACCGCCGCGGCCGGGAATCGAACCCGCGACCTCGTGCTCAGCAGCGCAACGCCTTAGCCACTGAGCCACCGCGGCGGGTGGTAGGAGGATTTTTGAGGAGAATTCCGAGTGCCTGCTGCGGCCAGGTCATGCCACTGGCGTAACTTAGAATGGCCGTTTTCGAGTCCGATATGACAATGGAAGGCGTGGCCTGTGTGTAAGGGCGATTGCTGCCTCTTCCGCCTGAGCAAGTCGGCTGGTGGTGCGAACTGTTCAAGAGAGTGCGACAGCGTACGCGTCCTGCCGTCGGTAGCTGGCTGCGTCCACGTAAACCGTAGTTGGATGGATCATGGGGTATTTCTCTGCAAGCACTCGTGCCCGCTGTTCCCTGCGCTGTTTGTTGAAAACGGGGTGCATATTGCACGGTAAAGGGTGGATAGTGAGGGCGCCATGGGACCGGGAGCCTGTCGTCACAGGGAATAGGGGCATTAAGGTTAAGAATAGCAAGAATGGTGCGACCTATAGGCGTAGACTGTCTGGCTGTGGCCTGCTTAGCTGGCCGATGAGGTGGGCTTCTATGAGTGCCTCCGCCGTACTGTAAATGCCGAGTTTCTTGAGTTTGGCAGTTGTAGTGCTCTGAGGGATTTGTAGCAACGTTTTGTGAATTTTTCCAATGAGGCAGTTGACTTTAGGGAGTTCCGTGGTCTAGGGCAAGAGATAGGGGAGAGTGCAGGCGGTACGGGTGAGCTCAAATGTCTGTATAAGCCGGATACGTTTCGTTCTTTGATCCCCTTGTTGTGGGCAGCAATTTTGAGAATGAGGGGGATAGTCTGATTCACCTGAGAAGCGAGCTGTGTCGAGTACTTGGTGTTTGCGCGATTGTGCATTACGTAGAGCCCAAGGATTTTCAGAATTGCCCTTTGGGGAACAGCCTGACCACTTCTACGTAGTTTTGTAGAAGAGCAACTGAAAAGTGCATTGTCCTCTAAGATACCTTTTTCGGTAGTTCTTCAACGCCAGCGATAAATACGCACGAGAAGCCAAAAAAACAGGTAGGCTTTATAACTGGTGTCGTAAACATCGTGAAATGCCGAAATTGTGAATGCACACACAGCCATTTTGTCAGCCGGAAGCACGTGACGCTACTAAGAGCCTATACGAAAACGCTTCCGGTCAAGATGGGGAATTAACAGAAAATTCGCGAAGTCGCGAATAGGGCCCCAGGACGGACACATGCGTGCCTCATTCTTCGAGTCAACGCAGTACGCACGCCATCACGCGATCCCTTTGCACAAACGAACGCCTCGCGTGTTTGGTAACGTTCGATGAAAATAAAACATCGCCCTGGAAATGCCGTACACAGACGCACGCCGCGCCAGCACGCGACTCAATGGGGAGATTGGAGGGCGTGCTTCCGACCGTTCCCTTGAGCACGCGAATGACCTTATAGATCTCTATCGAGCGATGGCCACTGCTGCCAAGCCACGTATTCTACAGCGATTTCTTGCCAATGAAGGGCTCTATGTCCAGATCGCGATAGTCGCGGTAATACAAGATTCTGAAGCCGCGTACGCGCTGTGCTCTAACGACAACATATTTACGCGTGGAAAATTAGTCACCAAGGCAAACGAAGAACCGAACGTGTCGTGCCTATAAGGTAGTGTAAAATTATTATTATTGCAGCTAAAGCCAGCTCAGCTCCAAGAAGCATAGCGACACGTCAAAATTGAGTTCCTAACGTGAACCACACTTATCCAACCCCCGAAAGAAAAATATAGAAGGCATGCAGAATATATATATATATATATATATATATATATATATATACAGAAACATAGGTCGGCAGTCTACAACGCCAAAGGAGGCAAAGGGGTGTGGTTAGGCTCTATTCTTTACTATGGTTGATGAAGTTAAGATATATATATATATATATATATATATATATATATATATATATATATATATATATATCCGCAGGCGTAGTACAATGCGCCCTTGCATGCACTGAACTCATGGGAACTTGTTTGACTACGCCTCTAACTTATGCCAACATTGTGGACAATGTTCTTGATGTGGGGAAATTGTGCTTTCTACGAAACCACCGCACTTCCGCGGTGTCTTACTGTCTTACTAGCTAATGCGTGCTGATGGGCACGAGGACGGAGCGGGAAAAGGGGGGGGGGGGGGGGGGGGTTGCGATCCCGCCCGCGATCCGCACTTTTCTGATGCAGGCGAGAAACAAAAAAAAAATTCCGTGTGTAGCTATTTCCGCCCAAGTTAAAGATCCACATGCAGTATAAATGAATTCATAGACCTCCCCTGTAGTCCTCATAGCCCGGGTGTGGCTGGGGCGCGTAACACCCCAAAATTCAATTGAATCGAACAACATTGAGTCGCAGCAGTAACGCATTATTAGCGTGCGTGCATGGAGGGGGGGAGGGGGGGGGCGCATTGGGGGAAGCGGGAGAAGAACGTCATAAATAAATCTGAATAGAGGGCGCGTTATCTACACGGAGAGGAAGGGAGTTCAGCTAGTTTGCACATATACTTACGGGGTGTCCCCTCTTTTCGGCTACCTTGAAAGTGCTGAGGAAGAGTGTGCAGTGTAGACGCAGAAAGAAACGACACAATTTAGGGATTTGTGCGTATCGGTTGCTTGTTGTCTCATATTATTAAAAATGTATACATAAATAAGTTTGATGCGAAGATGTGCCTAAGCGTTGCCGATATACTCTGCTCAAAAAAAGTAGCGACTCGGTTATCGACCAAACAGATAAAAAGTCAAAGTGACTAGCCGTTGAATACATTAAAACAGAATAAAATGATAGCAAATTGTCAAAACGCTTTCTGTTGCAGCGATGCGGCTTTGTTTAGTTGCGGCGAGTGGTACACCAATGAAATAGCTTTATAAGGGAGTGACTGCCCAAGGAAACACGCTAATCACTAGTGTCACTAGATAGGGTAAAAAGGGTACCGCCACTCAGGCACGCAAGTCAGCATTGGCGGCCATTTTGGGTTTTATCAGTGTTGCGAGATTGGGGCTTCTACGTCCTCGCCGCTATCTTCTACCGGGTCCTTTGTTAACAACAATACCGAAGATGTAGCAAAACGGCATCTTTGGACACACTTCTGCTGCTGAAATGCTGCTACACGCGTTATTTTTTATTCGCATTCGGAGCGACGTCAATCGCGCGCAGCCGCAGAGCAGGGAGGACAAGCTAAGCCTACCAGAGTTGACCGATACAAAACGCATAAACAACAAAATGTCGGCGCCCGTGAAGCGTCGCAGTGTAAACAAAGATCACGTGATGCGAACTGACCAATGATCGTGGCCGCGGCACGGAACAATAGGAGAAAAGAGTGCAGATAGCCTTTTCTAGTGACACTACTAATCCCCCAGGATCACCGCAGGGATGTTAAACCGGCCGCACGTCGTGCGTATACGGTGCAAGGGCATGCGCGTGCCATATCATTCCGTATTCCAGAAAGATGGCACAGATAACGCTATCTTGACTAGTAGCTATGTTAGGACAACTGTTTTGTGCAGTTTAAACGTGTTTTAACAGCGCAGCTATTTAAAGGGACACAGAACCGATTATTGTCCAGTATATGTTCTGACCCCATATGAAAGCCAGCGTTTTATATAGTGCGGTAACCACAAGCAATTTAAAACAAATTCACGGAAATAATTTTAATTTGCCACTAAACTTTCCTAATGCGGCGGTTCTTAGTGTAGAAGAGGACGCGGGTTCGATTCCCGGCCGCGGCGGCCGCTTTTCTGGTGCAGACGAAAACCAAAACGCCCGTGTGTACGAGATTTCGGCGCACGTTAAAAGATCCCCAGGTGGTCAAAATTAATCCGGAGCCCTCCACTACAGCGCGCCTCATAGCCTGCGTTGCGTCGGTGCGTTAAACCCTACAATCAAATCATCAAATGATGTTACTAAACTACGACTTGATGATTTGATCCCGCATCCTGGTCACGCAGGTCACGGGTCCAGGACACGTATATATACGTGTCCTGGTCCCGTTCATTCTGCTGCTGAAACGTTTATTCACTTATTGGAACATTTATCCACTTATTAAAGCTGCTGAAACATTTATTCACTCATTGAAAGCCTATTAACACGAGTATTTGTATTAGTTTAAATTGTATATGTATTTATAAGTGTTCGAGAATTTTGAAGCGACGCTGCCTTCTCTTGTTGTTTTGGCGGATTGTCCCTATATCCGCATCTTGCGGCGACGGGCCTCCGCGTAGACGACGCATCGGCAGCAACGCGTGGGTACATAGGCCCCATCATTGTTCCCTCCTAGACTTCATCCGCGAAGCGAACGTTTTCATGTTCATCTAATCCACTTTCCTCATCATAAACTCACCCCCTTTATCTACCCTGTGGCAAAATAAACGCTCATGTTTTTTTTTTAATTGTTCGCACTCCTACCGCGGATAACTTCTAAAGGGACAGACAACCGATTTTTTTGTGGAGTGCATGTCGTCTAACTCATGTGAAAGCCGGCGTTTTATATTCCGGGGTAACCGCAAGGAATTTTTAAATAAATAGGCTGAAATAATGTCAATTTTGCACTAACATTTTTTAAATCTAAAAGGTGGCGCCATGTGGCGTGTAAACATGACACTACGTTACGTGTCCGAACAATTCCGTCAATTTCAACCAGTGATTCAAAAAAACGCACGAAGGAATATGAAAGGTTTAACACAATCGTCGTTTTAGCCGGGGCAAAGTTTTTAAAGCCCTCTTTTAATCTCACGTGCAGGTAAAAATATGTCGCCGCACGGCTCACTGTGATGGTTGCCGGTATTCCTTTTGGCCGGACGCGTATGGCTGGTAGGCATAAAAGGCCCGATTTCAAAAGTTCTACGGAGCTATCAGCAAGACTGTTTCGAATTAAGGTGTTTTAAGTGATTCCCTTTCATTTGGGATAAAGAAAATATACTCGACAAAAACCGGTTGCCTATACCGTTAACTTGAGTTTGGTCAGTGGCGTTAGCAAAAAAAAAATTTTAAAAAAAATGCACCCATACGTCTAACGACGCGCTCCGATTGTTCAGCGCGAAGCTTCCTCGCGAGGGATTCTTCGGTTGGTCAATCGCACACTGCGAGTATATATATATATATATATGCTACTCTTGAGGTACGCACCACTTTTAGGTGCGGAGTACCTTAGGACCGCACAATGTCCATCCGCGTCCGCGCGCATACAGCATTTGCAATCGCAAAAAACCACATGGGCACCAGCAGGATTCGAGCCTGTGTCTGGCAAACATAACAGAGTTAGTGTCCGTGGTCTTACCCATTGGGCTACGACCGTGAGTTAGTACCTGAAAGTCAAACGGCTTACTCCCTCGCCTGTAACAGTGCAGAGTACCTTAGGACCTCCCAATGTCCGTCCGCGTCCATCCGTGCGAGCACCATCATCAAGCGAAAATCAAGCGAAATTAAATTTGAGCCGTGAGTTGCAGTTTCATTTTGGGAATAATCGAGGAGCAACTCACGGCTCAAATCGAATGACGGTTGGGGCGCAAATCGGATGTCACTCGGGGCGCAACTTGGCTGACATTTCGAGTCCCCGTACTCCGCACCCTCGCCATCATCCACGGAGTGGAGATGCTGCCATTTTTTGTATAATACCCTGAGCAACTCTCAGGTGTTCACTCCGTGGGCCTAACCTTTGGGTTGGGGTGTACGGCGCGAATCGGTACCTGCTGCTTGGTGTTTGCTTCGACCATGTCGCAATGGAGCGGCAATAAAAAAAAATACCGAAATGGAGTGATCGGATAGACGCCGGCTTCATAACGCGAGGGACCCAAGTGCGATTCCGGCCACGGGAAGCGCTTTTTTCTTTCACTTCACCCACGATCATTCATCATCATCATGGTCGTCAGAGGAATTTGGCTTTCCTGCAGGGCGTATTGGCGCACAACGGCATCAGTGAGGACAGCAACTAAAACTCATCCGGCGCGAGGCGCCCTGCACGACCTTCGCGCAGCTGCGTAGGCGGAGTCAAGCCTCGCCTAGCTATGACGTCACTGCGCCGACGCGACGAATTCGTGTCGCCGCTTCGGCGAAACACACTGCCTCGTGACTGCGCCGAGCACACCGTTTACACGCCTGCAAAACATGGGTCGGCCGAGGAAGTAGGTAACTCCTGAGGGAGGCAGAAGAAGCGCAGCGCGAATGCCGTCGTGTCGCTGCTCGATGACATAGGAAACGGCTGCGATCCAACTACGAGTATCGCGCCGAAGCCGCTTCGTCGTCGTCGGACGACGACGCAAGGGATGACGCCGATTGCTACCGAATAAAACACTGTGCATACTTTAGTGGTCTTTGCTCTACATTGCCGTCCAAAATGGCTTTGCACTGCTAGGGTCCGGCTGATCCCTTCCCCTGGGATCCGCTGTCAGTGTGGGGAGCGATCGGAACGGCCCGGTGAGAACTTTGCGTGACTTCACTTAGCCTCAATCCGCTGTTTCTCCAGCCTTGCGTTACTGGAGCAAGCTGTGCCAATTTTTTTTTTTTTATTCCAAATTTTGGGAGTGTAATGCGCCAAAGCTACACTTGGACGATGAGGTGCGTGCGCCGTATTGGAGGGCTCCAGATTAATTTTGACCTTTTGGGGATCTTCAGCGTGCACCGAAATCTGGACACAGGGGCGTTTTCGCTTTTCGCCTCGATCTGTAAAGCCGCCACCGCGGCTTCCATTGAACCGCGCGTCCTTGGGCTCAGCAGCACAACGCCTTAGCCACTACGCCACCATGGCCGGTAGTTTAAATGTGGCGCTATATGTCTTTCGGACGCGCTTGAAATCAATAAACCTTCAGTTGGCAGTCACCTTTGCGTATACTATTAGTTATCTTGGTCCAATTTCGACCATACTCATCCCGAGTGGTAGGACCTCTGAAATGAATATACTCTTGCTATCTCCCTGAGGGACCTCCGTATACGTCTATGTGGGCCGAACTTGGCACCAATCGGGTACGAGGTGCAAAATCATGATCGTTTTAACGTCATGCTGTATCACATTTCTGCGTTAATTAACGCAATGAACCTCGGATGCGTTATGGTGCACCGTAGTTGTAAACTATGCGGTAACTTCATTTTAGGTAATTCGAGTTAAAACTGACTTACAATCGTTTACCCGAACTCAACGGTGCCGCAGAAGGGCTGTGGGAGAAGTGGCGCTATATAATTCACATTAAACCGTGAGGGATTATCGCCTACGGCAGGGGGTCGGCAACCTAGTGAGACGGAGGGCCAACCAAGTTGCATCAAGGCGACACGGCGGGGACCGGGCGGCAAATCGATTCAGTGCTTAAAGATCTAACTAGACGAAAGATCTAATGTGACTAAATATCTCACAGTGGATCTTCCTTCTCCGTGGACCTTTCATCTCGTTGGATATTCAGGTCCTTCGTATTATATATAAACGACCGAAGCTCTCCACTACCACCTTCAATTCCTAATTCAATAACATCGTAGCGAGAACGTCTACGTCTTCACCTGAGAATATATAACTTGGTGTAATTAAATGCTTATTTAAAATAATATATACTCCAGGCATTTATGATTTTTGCCGAAAACGTTCCACGAGGTCAGGAACTCTATTTCCGGACAGAATTTTCACATAGATGAAACGGCTAGCTCATGAGAAATGGGACATCACTCTCGTATTGACTGGGGAAAGCCCACAACAGATTCGCTGCGGATGCACAGAATTCTGCTTTATTCCTGTGTGTGTGTGTCTGTGCATGTTTGTGCAAGCGAGAGCTGTTTATTTCCACTTAGGAACAACGCTCCGTCCGCATATCAAAAAAGAATATTTCCCTAAGAACAAACTCAAGTTTCTTCCCGTAGCATGCACACGTGCAGCACTAAAACAAGGATAAGTAAAAACTGAACATTTACGTACTTGCTCAATATGGACATTGCCATTTTCAATTATAATTTAGGTACCTTTCTGGGAGTGGACTTGTAGCCTTTATACGATTCAAATAATTTCACACATCCAATGTGGGAGCCTAAGTGTTTGTAAATACCAGAAATTACCCATTTCCGTGTGCCGCCTTTCGATTATACCGGTCTCAACGCAGTAATAGATAAAGCCCATGGAAGTCTTAGTTCCATTTTGCATTGATTGCTTAATTCTCTTAAGGAACCTAGTAAGTTAAATCGTGTCAGTATATTTACCTGGAAGGCGAGAGTGCATTCAAATTACGCCACCCTTTCGACAAAAGTGTTGCTCTCGGGCCTCAATTTCCCAGCCAGACTGTCACGGTGTTAGGACGGCGGCTCGATGGCAGCCTGTCTATTCATTTCTTTGCGGCTCCAAAAGAAGGTTTCGCGATCATTTTGTCCATTACTGGCAAAAAACGAAGACGCATATTTGTGGTAGCATTGCTGAGGTGGCGTTTGATTAAAGCATTCTTTAAGACGACTGAGCACGTATGCGATGGTTGGGCGGACGGCAATGCCTGCGTAAAAAGTGCTGGCCGAACGCTGCGGAATACGGACGAAATTCTTCCAGCCCCCAGATGGGACGCGAAACGGGACCTTTTTTTCTTCTCGATAGCTGGGATTACCATGAATATACGCAGGCCACCAGTGATGTTATCCGTACACATCAACATGCATATGGAAGTTCGATTACCTTAACAATATTAAATACTTACAAATATTGCAAATTACCGAAGTAATTTGCGAATCGGTATAATCATACACTATTTGTGACGTCTCATTTCAAATGAGGACACATTTTAGTTCGTTACTACTCATGAGGTACGCCTTCCATTGGTTTTTGAGAGCCCAGCATCAATTTCTTGCCAACTGGTGTTTAGTAACGATGTAATGGGGCGCCATCCATTGTTCGTCCAAGAGCTTGCGGCGACAACCAAGCCGCAGGAGTCTCAAAAAGTAATTTGAAATTCGCGTGATTATAAGTTCATTTTTTAGCCTGCGGGTAATTATCGAAATCTTGTGATTTTCTGGCCCTAATCTTCATGTGTGTTTAATGATGCGACTGCACTGTGGGGAACTCAATGGATTAGACCCCGATGAGTTTCAGCACTCAGAATAAAACTTTATTATTTGTATTTGCGAGAGAGAGAGAGAGAGAGAGAGAGAGAGAGAGAGAGAGAGAGAGAGAGAGAGAGAACGTTTATTGAAACAATAGGGAAGGGTTTCAATAAACGTTTTGTGAAAAAAAGATTTTTGTGAAATTGACCAGCGCCTCGCGGTACAAACGCTCATGTGCAACAGCTTACATTGACGAAAAACTGTCCTGCATGCATACGACCAAGTAAACTGTCAGAACGCTCATTTAGTCTTTGTGTGCTAAAGTTTGGCAAATTTAGTCACACCCATCGCTATACGCTTTATCAGAAGGAACAGAAAGTGCCTTGAGTACACAAGTGGACCTGTCGCATTGTTGAACCTTTCGTCTCAGTGGGCCTTTCATCTGGATGGATATTCAGGCTCGACTGGATCTTCTGTCTCGGTAGATATCGGACTCTGTGGATCTTAAGGATCGATTGGATCTTCTCACTCGGTGTATCTTCCGTCTCGGTGGATATTTAGGCTCGATTAGATTTTTTTTCTTGCTTGATCTTTCGTGTCACTCATCACGTGATCGATTGGATCTTCCGACTCGGTGGTTCTTCCGTCTTGTTGGATCTTCAGGCCGCAAGCGGGCGAATCGGGGGGAGGGGGAGGGTTCCTTGAGAAAAAATGTGGCGAATTGACAATAATGTCCAAACTGGAATACAAATCATGTTTATTTTTGAGGTTTTTTTTTAATGTGAAGATTGAAGTTGGGTCCACTTTTTTGGGACCTGTGCAAAGAAAGGAAGTGATGACGTTATCTAGCTAAGTGTGAAGATGCGGGGCAATGTCAACAGGAAGCGATCTTTTTTGTTCCTGTGTCACCCCATTTGAGGTCAGAACTTCCATGTCAACCTTCAGATAGGAAGTGACAAGGCGAGAGGGGGAGGGGTTCTGACGTCGTGCCGGGGACCACATGCGGCCCCCAGGCCGCAGATTGCCGACCGATGATCTACGGAAATGAGTGAAAGAGACTCTGCACTGGTATGGAGTCAATTTACCGGGCAAACGTCATGTAATTCGTTTTAAGTTACGCATATTATAACACTAGTTACCACCTGTTTTCAAGGGCATTAGTATACTGCAGCGGCGTAGCCAGAAATATTTTTCTGGGGGTGTTATACCCCACCGGTAAAAAACAAAGAAAAGCAAGAAGAAAGAGATCTTGCGCCCCAACCAACTTTTAGTCGTTTACTCGCTTTAAAATACGGAATCCTTCTTATTTTTGTTCTGAAATTGTAGGGTATCGATTCGGTGTGTAAATAGCGTATACAATATAGGCGGAAAAGGCTGAAAAGAAGGGGAAGGTAGGGATGCAGCGCTCATAAAATTTCGGGGAGTGTTCTGACACCGAAACCCCCTTCCCCTGTCTACGCCCCTGCCATACTGCTGTAGAAGCCCATTAGAAAGTCGGAAACCGGACGAGAACTTGCAAGTGGTTTTGCTATTCCACTGTGCATACGCTATACGTATCATAAATACGCGAAAACTCACCGCGGGTAGAGAACTGTTTTATCAAACAGACGTGGAGCAATTTTATTTTAAAAATGCTATCACCTAATGGATATTATTTCGCACCATTACGCCCCACATGTGCTACGTGCACGCCACGCAGGTGCGTGCGCCCGCGTGCACGTATTTAAGCTTTTATAATGAGGAAGATGTTGGACTTTACTGAAGGCATTCATTCCAATTACAATTGAACGACCCTTCCCCTTTGCGAACTATTATTTTTGCGAACTTCGCGAAACTTGAACTCGCAGTCTACAGTATAACTTGCAGTCAACAGAGTGCATATTCATCTGTGCAGGTCCCAAGACCTTCTGGACCTGAAGCTGTTGGGCCTCCGGCTAGAGACAAAGCTGACCATCCTGGAGGGTCTGATGAACAAGCTGAGCGTGCAGTCCAACAAGTGCAACCAGGGCGGCCGCAGTGCGGGTCCCGATGCCGACACCGAGGTGGCCACGAGCGACACGCAGGAGCGCATACTGCGCGCCCAGCAGGCCATCATCGACATCAGCAACCGCAACACGGTTGAGCTGGAGAATTTGTCGCAGCTCGTAACCACTCAGACGGCTAAGTTGGCTAACCGCTCCGACGCCATGCTCGGCCTGCTCAAGTCATCCGAGCTGGTGCACCGGCGATCGCCTCCTCAAGACCCAATCTCTCCAGGTCGCAGGCATCACCAGCCTTAGTATCCCTGTTCAGTCTCTACCGCGACACATCATCCGTCCCCCTTCCCCTGTGACTGGTTGGAAAAGAACGTTTTGCAATAAAATCGACTCGGGCGCGCCAGTTCAAATGGGGTCATTTTTGTGACCCGCTGTCAGCGGGTCACGGAGCGTGTAAACACTGGCGCTTCCATGCGCGCCACCTGCAGACCTTATAGGCTTCGCAACAGTACAGTCATGGTCGAATGAAATGCGGACACGAAAATATGAACCACAACACACAAAACTGAAAAATACTGTTCGTTGAGGTTCAATAATGGCGCGCTATTGGTATTATTGGAAAGCCACATTTCCCAACTTTGTTACTGTAATTAAGCTACGCGTCGTATTTAACTTGCACGGAAAGAAGTCGCGCTATTTGTGTGCTCTGGTTAGATCATATTTTCGTGATCACGTTTCATTTGTTCATAACTGTACGTCCAGTTAAGCGAATATATATACTTAGGCCAAGTTGTGACCCCAGATCCCAACCATGAGGCAGAGATAATTAGAAGGATCAGAACGGGGTGGGGTGCATATGGCAGACATTCTCAGATAATGAATAGCAGCCTACCATTGTCGCTGAAGAAGAAAGTGTATGACAGCTGCATCTTACCGGTACTCACCTACGGGGCAGAAACTTGGAGGCTCACTAAGAGGGTTCAACTTAAATTGAGAACGACTCAGCGGGCAATGGAGCGGAAAATGATAGGTGTAACATTAAGGGACAAGAAGAGAGCGGAGTGGGTCAGGGAGCAAACTGGTGTTAAAGACATATTAGTAGAAATTAAGAAGAAGAAATGGACGTGGGCAGGGCATGTAATGCGAAGGCAAGATAACCGCTGGTCATTAAGGGTAACAGAGTGGATCCCTAGAGAAGGCAAGCGTTGCAGGGGGCGGCAGAAAGTTAGATGGGCAGATAAGATCAAGAAGTTTGCGGGGATAAATTGGTCACAGTTGGCACAGGACCGAGGTAATTGGAGAATAATGGGAGAGGCCTTTGCCCCGCAGTGGGCGTAGATAGGCTGGTGATGATGATGATGATGATGATACGTCCCGTGCACTCTCTGTAATGTCAGCAGCGATGTAGCGGCACACGTCGCGGTTTTGGTTTATATACGCCAACATGAAATACGTGTTGCGTTACTTCGTAGAGGGTGAGCTAACATGGTCGTGCTTCGCGAGCACGTTAGCTGGCGCTCCTTTCAGTGCAAAAAAAAAAAAGAGAGATCTTGGCGGCTGCAGGAATTGTTGGTAGGTTCTAAGGTGTGTCAGGCGGTGCTGGTCGTGTACTCTACACGCCATTTTTGTGCATGAGACGTCTTCTGCCGTCATGAGGCATTCTGTGTACAATCACGACCTCGTCTAGCCCATTCTGCTGGTCGACAGTCACTGTCAGCTTACAATCTCCTTACGCGGGTTTACAGCCTATAAATGTGTGCTGCGTTCGCTAAGCGCACCAAGCTGCTTTTCACAACTTGAGGGCGAGCCAAGTTTTTTTTTTTTTTTTTCAGTTGCCGAAGGGCCCAAATCATTCCTTGATACCGGTGCTGGTGCACAGTATAACGGCGCCGTACTCCCAGAGGCATGTACGGCCACGTAGTACGGCGCTAATGCATGTCAGGTTCATGAGCCAAAAGCTCAGGAGTGCCGGGAGCAGAAGTTACTTATATAGAACTACTAACTGAATTCTTCGTCCTCATGGTGTTACCGCGGGCATGCCACACCGCCCCGCGAAATTATGTTATCACAACAGGAATGTAGAGGACATAATGCAATATGCGGTCTAATTCTGTCCAGGTTAACCCCTACTTAATTTGTTCTAATAAAATTGCTCCGGAAAGCTGTGCTGCAGGCTTATCAAAGGTCTGCCTTGGCAATATTGAAAGGGTAATGGAAGGAATCTCAACAAGATTTTATGTTTATTTTGAATTTCGTGTTCATGGAATTTTCACCATGATGTAGAAACTGAATGAGTTGGGTCAGCCTGTACTTGTGAGCCAACATTTTATTGTTTATTTTAATTAGAAATTATCAACAGCCACCAATGGAAGCCATGCACTTGTATACGATTCCTTTGGTTTGTTTCGCCACTGCGAAGCTGCGTGACCAATTATTACGACCAAGAGGGAAGAGAAAGTCCCTGACGAGGCCTGAACTTTCATAAGGCTTGAGTGGCCTGACGAAAGTTACTTCGAGCTCCTAGTTTTTTTTAATGATTTCCGAAATTCAGTGGCATAGTCAGAAATATTTTTCGGGGGGGGGGGGGGGGGAGGTATGCGTTTTTGGTAACAAAATAAGGAGAGAGCCTGGTTCTGTATGAAAGAATATTTAGAGCAGGCGGTTTGTAAATATCACAGAGGGAAAAAATCCGGAAAAGAGATACAGCAGATACAGCGCTCAGAAATTTTCGGAGGGTGTTCTGATCCCGACAGTGATATTGTGCTTGACGTAGTTGCAGATTATTCAGTACGTTGAGCCGGGGCGAGTGATTTTGAGAGTTACCAGACGTCAGGAGAACCGTCGAAAGCTTCAATCTCCCTGGTGAAGACGCCACCGGCTACAAACGCAGAGAACGTGGTACACGAAGGAACTAATCCTTTCTCATGAGCCCCCACCACCGCGAATAGCTTACCGGGCTCCTCGGGCGCGATAAGCGGAGGCTAGCTAGGGTTGTCGGCGCATGATGCCATAAAGTAGTAGCCCTAGCAGCAGTAAGCAGAAGCCCCCTCGAAACCTGACTGAAGAGCCAGAGAAAGCTTCGCTTTAAAAGGAGTTCTCAGATGATCGCCCCAAGGTAATGCGACTTACAGTGACAACCTGCTGCGTACAGTATGGTCAACTGTTAACTGGAACAGTCGGGCGTGTGGCCGCCGAGCTCCGCAAGCGCCGACGCGGACAAGTGGCGAGAATTGGAGACAGCCGGCACATGCGCGCTGATCGCACAAGGCGGGACCAGCCGCGTGTAGTTTGCAACGGCACGCCACCGTGCCGCTCAGCGTACGAGGGCTGGACATTCACTTACACGAAGGCTGAATCCAAAGGGGAAAGAAATCATACAATTTCTTTTTGTTTCCGCCGTGAAAATAAGCGCACTTTCTTGCAGTATTTATTTCTTTCTAGCTTATACTAAAAAATTCCGGCTCTTCTTTTCGGCCACAATCGGGCCAGCATCGTATTTTATGTCTTCCCCCTTCTGTCCCGTTAGCCTGGGCTCATCCACGGCCCGATCGTCGTTGGTGGTCCCCTTCCGCGGAGTTCGCTATTTTTATAAGTAGGCTTCACTGTGCAACACATAATGTAGGAGAGTCAGCGTACATAGACAAGCTTTCACTGATCTCATTAAAGTCAGCTTCACTTCTAAACAGAAATGCATTGATGAGACGACATTTTCTCAGGGGAGATATGCGCCATCTTATATCCAAATATGATTCGCCGGATGCGAATAGATGGCCGATGGGAGAGGGTGTACATACCAGTAATGGGCACGTTACCAGTAAAAAGTAACTGTGTTACAGTTACCTAAGCTAAAAAAGTAACTCTGTTACAGTTACAGCAAAAAAGTAACGTCGACACATTTCCGTTACTGTATAAAACTAAGTAAGAAATGGCAAAGCAAACCAAATGATAGAGTTTAATAGAAACCTGCGAACGCATGCGGAAAGTCAAATCTGCAAATGGTGAAACCCTAGACGGCACGCGGTGAAACCCTAAACCTGCGGAACCTAAAAGGGGGCACACTAAAGCCCAACACCAAAAATGGCTGTGTACGCCTCAACCTGATGCATCAACTTTTTTGCTGCTCTCTTTGTGTCATTATGGGTGCCCTGTTCTCGGTGGGCCTCTCTGAGGTGGTCTTTCTTTACAAAGGTTGGCTAGCTTCCTCCTCGGTTGAGGTATAATTGCAGTTTATTGTTTTGTCGTTTCCGCTCGACTGAAGACGGAGGAAAAGTGTTAAGAAATCACCTAGAAGACCTCGAGCTCTGTCTTCCGCAGGGGAGATAATTCAGCGACCTGCCCTCATAGACTGCGAAGGGAGTCGCGTTGTGGAAAGGTGAAGAGCGGATAGGATATTGGAAAGAAGGAAGTCTGGAAAAGCGGAAAGCGCGAAATGTTCATCGGCCTTTAACGAGCGTTCCTAATGAGCAATTTTGTTCATCGGCCTTTAACGAGCGTTGCTATTGAACAATTTGGTATAAAAAAGGAAGTAACTAACGATATTTCCTGTTACAGCTACTGGGTAAAAAGTAAGTGTTAAAGTTACAAGTTCCCCTAACTTAAAAGTAATTAGTTACAGTTACAAGCTACCGAAACAAGTAACAAGTTACCGGCACGGCGGTAGTCATCAGCATCATCATCATTATCACCAGCCTATCTACGCCCACTGCAGGGCAAAGTCCTCTCCCATTAATCTCCAATTATCCCGGTCCTGTGCTAACATCGACCAATTTATCCCTGCAAACTTCGTGATCTCATCTGCCCATCGAACTTTCTGCCGCCCCCTGCCACGCTTGCCTTCTCTAGGGATCCACTCTGTTACCCTTAATGACCAACGGTTATCTTGCCTTCACATTACATGCCCTGCCCACGTCCATTTCTTCTTCTTAATGTCTACTAATATGTCCTTAACACGCGTTTGTTCACCCACTCCGCTCTCTTCTTGCGCCTTAATGTTACACCTATCATCTTCCGTTCCATTGCTCGCTAGGTCGTCCTTAATTTAACTTGAATCCTCTTAGTGAGCCTCCAAGTTTCTGCCCCGTAGGTGAGTACCGGTAAGATGCAGCTGTCAAACACTTCTTCAGGGACAATGGTAGGCTGCCATTCATTATCTGAGAATGCCCGCCGAATGCACTCTACCCCATTCTTATCCTTATAATTATCTCTGCCTCATGGTTGGGGTCCAGGGTCACAACTTGGCCTAAATAGATATATTCGCTTACCACTTCCACTGTCTCGCAACCTATCTCAAACCGCTGTGCTGTCCCGAGATTGATCATTACACGAGTTAGTAGTAACTAGTTACTGCCCAAGACTGGTGCATACAGCACGGGAGGAGAACACGTGCGGTAAGCCACGACAGGCACGCGCAGTGAACACTAGATTGGGAGCTGAGGAAACGATCCGCTTTTCTCATCATACGGACGCAAAAAAAAACGGGGCAGTTAGCCTCTAATAGTTAAAATAATGAGCGCGGCGGAAGGAGACCACCAGCGACGATCGGGCCACGGCAGCCAAACGTAAATGCGATGCACGCCAAGACCCCAGATACCCCGAGGTGGAAAACCCAAGATGTCGGTGTGACTACAGTCCTGCTGAACGCTTACCGGTGTGGCGGCGCAGTTTGAACGGGAGTTTGTGGCCAACCAATTCAGTATCGCTTGTGCGGAGTGTGATTCGTTTTCGGTTTCCCGAGGACCTCAGTCCTGTAGCCACAATAACCCACAAATAGCTACGTTAGTCCTACACTTTCAGAATGGCACTGATTGTTTTTGTTTTAGAGACAGTGTTTGTTTGTTTGTTGTTCTTTTTTATCCAATCATTCCAAGACAAGAGGGGAGGGGGCTTAGCCCTCTCGACTCTCCCTTCCGGAGTCACTGCTTCTTGTAATGCTTGCTGGTCACATTTGTTTGGCTGAGTGTCAGTGTTTTAGCAGATGTTTTGAGCAGATTAGTTTTACAGCGAGGTTGTTAGCCTCTAGCTGGTCAGAAAATTTCGTGTTGTGAACAAAAAACCCAGGCAGGACCCAGCAGTTCTCGCCTAAGACGCCGAGCGCATAAGTCAGGCTAATCAGGCATGCAGCATATAACTCATTATTCGTTTAAAAAACACAAAGCAAACATTGAAACCGCATTATGGATGATAAGGCGCCTGTGAACAATGGGACCCCCCCCCCTCCCTCCCCACGTGTTCCTGGTAAAGATTATGTTTGCAGGTTATGTTTGAAGGCTAGGCAGGTCTAGTGTCACTAAATAGAGCAGTTGTTTCCCAAGACGCCGAGCGCATGCGTAAGTCTATGCAGGACCCAACATTTGCCAGCTGAGAAGCCGAACGTAAGCAACAAGCCCTCCGAGACGAAGAGAAATATTTCATACCTTCCCCTATCAGTATTTGTAGTGGTTTACAACCGCTTCGCTGGACCTCCACTTTCACAGGGCGGGATGGCGACCTTTTTTTTTTTTTTTTCTTTCGAATACTTCGATTCTGCTCGTGTGCCGAGTACTGAAGGGAAGAAAAACAGTTCAGCTGTACATTTGGATTATTCTTGCCCGAGTTGCATATAGCACCGTACTGGGTGCTTGTTTATTTTTGTATCATTCACACATCGTATCATTTGTATCATTCACACATTTTGTATCATTCACACATCGAAGACCTTTTTTCTCAAACCTATTGTTTATCACTTATGTGCATTTTTATGGTTAGTGATCAGGGATCATAAAATTCAAAACGAGAACTATTTGCAGTTAGGCATGGCTGTTATAACACACGAAATGTGGTGAGCAATAATACGAGAACCCAGTATGCATTCAAATGTGGGTTTAATTCAATTCCAGCAACCATTCCGGCGGAGGCGCAAAGCCAGCAATCTTCATGGAAGCGAAAACTGGCAAACAAGGAAAGTATGTGGGGGATAGATATGTATGTCCACATTGCTGTCTGCCCTACGTCATTCTCGTTGCTGTGATTGGTGTTTTAGCCTTGTAAATACCTTTGACTACGTGGCATTCAAAGAAATCGCCGAGGTAAGGGCAGGCTATATGAGTGTAATTCTGAACCTACAAGATTTAAATAAATGATTCTCACGACTGGCTTTGTTGACATTAAGGCCCCAACAAAAACATGCGGTATACGATGTGAAATCACAACAAAAACAGTCAACCGTGAAAAACAAGAAAAAACATTGAAATAATAAGATGTCACATCTGATGCTACTTGCCTATACAAAATATTACAGTTAGTAACGCACAAACTAGTGCAAGATCTGCCTTCACAGGTTGTGCAGCTCAATAGCACACAGTGCATCACAAGCAGCGAGATTTGCTACAATAATCGCGCCAAGTAAGTATTTCCCTCTAGAGTATTTCTGAGCAGATTCACCGGACAGGACTGCTATATTTTCTGCGTGTAAAGGCGTTTTTTTTTTGTTTTGTTTTTGGCTACAACAGCGCATTTTCTTCACTGCGCTTATTTAAACCAATGAGAAAAACTCTTCCTAGTAACTCTATTTTATATTGCCCTCACACTTCCATTGCTTACACAAATTCAAGTGGGATTGGCTTTTCTACGTGGTAATGTGTTCTTTTCCTCCGGTGAACGGAGCAATAAATAACTGCCCATTCAATTTCTCGTCGTTTTAGCCTGGAAAGCGATGACAGTTTCACATCTGCACAAAGTATGACATAAATACCCACTAAGAGACCGCAAATTATCTCTTAACCTTCCTAGAATGAAACGGAAATTATAAAAGCAACTGATGCGCGCTTCTGTGCCCGACGATACTTGACTGCTTTGGAAAATTGCGGATTGGAAATACTTCTGAATTGTGCAGCAAGTACACAAATGAAACAGCACTCAAAGCACAGTTTACGGCACGCAATGGTGCGCAACCACACAAAGTGTGGTTGACCATAAGATGCGATCTTTTACAAACCATACAAGATGTACAAGAAGCAGCTGTGCGAAAAGTGAAACATCAGACCTCTCACATAATTCATCACAAGATACCGAGTCCGGCCAATTCTTGGAACAATAATTCCATGCTAAAACGGTAAAAATATTGATGACCCAGTAAGCGATGCTGTATTGGAAGGTGTTTTCACATTTGTTCACCTTAGAAACAATTATGCATGCGCAACAAGCATTACAGATGGTAAGCCGGCGATGCCAAGGGACTGAACCGTGTTCACACTACACAGTTCCAGCATACGTGTTGTGCAGATAAGTACGCTGCAGTCGTCGGTGGTCGATCAGCCTACGCTGCCATGCGAGTTGTCAGGTGGGTTACACGAGTTACGTGTATATGACCAACATTGCTACACCTCTTTCGCCTCTCAATTTTTAGCACAAATCAGTTTCCCAGGGCGAGAGTCTTGATGTATTCAATGACTGTCAAGTCGTAAAGGATGCTCATGTGTTCCACATTGTCCAGCGTCTTCTCGTACACGGGCTGGCTCTGGCCGCTACGGAATCGCAGGCAGCCTTGGAGGCTGCGCAGGTTTACAGTGCCATCGCCATCGCCGTAAATCACTTCGGGCTGGATGTCCGGGAAGCCTGCACGGTGGTACTCGATCCTGCAAGCAACGCCGCCGTGCACCAACTTATTAATCAGCTCTCTCCTGCTGCAGCTCTGAGCGCTTTTCACTCACATCCCACCGAAGTACTTCTTCCACCTGGACCTAAACTGATACCCGAAGGGCTTCAAAACTTTTCTACATATAGCATCCTATGCAACCCTAACCAAGACTTCATTATATGCGAGTACAAGAAATGAAGAAAGGACTTTTGTGGGTTGTATTTTGATTACTTTGATGGCTGTGCACTGCGCAAGATCAGTTGGCCACAGATATCTGGGCCAAATATTACTACCCTACGCCGAAATGATATCTTGAAAAAATGGCTCACAAGATTTCTATCTCGTACCCGATTTCGACAAAGGCAAACCTCCCGACATGTCTATGGGACTTCACAAAAGCAAGAATGTCACTATCAGTCAGATACTTCTCAGGTGCAGCCATAAAAGCATTCGATATCCGCGTCAAAAATATCCCAACAAATGCTAAACAGAGACTAAAGCGAAGCATCTGGTGCAGCAAGCAAACCACTGAGTGCTCTCCTGTGATGGGGATAAATGGGGTTTTCGCAATGCTTCCAGGCACAGGAGAAAGACAGCGTTTTCCAGCCCTGCTGCGGGGCCCCTTCAAAATATCCGTGAGCCTATATCACTGCAACGCACATGAATGAATAATCGTCGCGATCAAAGGGGCATAGTAAGCCAATGATGTTGCCTGCATTCAGAACACTTCTGCGGACCTACTTTTCCTCACTGCCCTAGTATGACCAATCCACGGGTGCAAGAGATAAAATATGGTAACACAGATGCCAGACATTTCCCTCAAATCTGATCTTGGCTCTGCCATCACACAATGCCAAAAATATCATGCTCACAACGCCCAGTGTCAAAGCGCAGGCTACATTTTTGATGAAATCGTATGCTTGGTTTCCACACTGGCCTAATTTTGTCCCTTTGATTGCAATGATTGGGCGTTCAGGTGTACCGTGGTGAAGCAGATGCACCGGTATTTTTACGAGTGCAGCATGGCTTTCCCTGAAAAGTGTGGTTTACACCGTGAATTACTCAATTAAAGATGACGTTTTGAATTGCTGGATGCAACGATGGAGATCAAGTGTTTGAACTAAACTGTACGTGGGCTTTGTATTTCGCCCGATTTGCTCATTTGGATGCAGCGTTTGGTTACTCAGGTGCACTGAGGCGAACCATATATATTTGAACCCTCATTGTTGTGGTTATTATTTCGTTACTGTAATAGTTATTTCTTTCCGGAAGCGCTACTCAGATTTCATTACTGTTTTATTGCTTCTGCTATTCCACGAGCTCTATTCCCAAAAGAAGTATCCGTGGCATTGGCAAGCTGCCGAACTGGTAGCTTTTCACTCCGGACTCCCCCAATGTAATCTTTAAAAATATTACACACAATTCAATTTTTCGCGGCTCGAGACTTTCTTTAGAGGGTGGCATATGGGCTATTTGAACACTTTTACAGCTAAACATGTTTGTTTTTCGATGTAGTATAGACAAATAAGGGGGCATATATGGGAGTAGGGCAGAAATTTTCTCCATTATAGTAACTAGTCGCTCAGACGCATATGTACATTCCTCCAGAACTACTTTAAGATTCAATAAGCTTACAGCAACTTTAACGGCACTTCAAAACTTGCTTAATCGTGATGGATCCGGGATCCAAGATAGAGACCGCGAAAAGCCTGCGTGGCCGTCAGAGTTCATTCGGCCCCTCCAAACCTGCACTCCCACTCAAGTAGCTATGTACCGAAGTAAATGTACTGGCCCTCAAAACCTCCCCTTAAATACACCGCTTCCTGGGGATCGAATGGCAAGGTATACTGGAATACATGCTAATTCTGTGACATGGTATATCACTCCACAATCCACTTTGCCATTACCAAGAATTCTGCTGCCCCTGACCCAGGTTTAAGTGAAGGCATGTGCTCACAAGGAAGCTTGGCTTCATTAGCACATTACTTTAGTGCATTTTGAGCTACAAAAATGATTTTCCTGGTGCTCAAGTTCAAAAGAAAAGGTCATGCGTTGGTCTGCCTGCGTCAAGAAAAGCCCACAATTCATTCAGCCCTTTCAACAAAAAAGCATGCATTATTTGTAGCTCAGTATGGGGTCAGTGTCATCCACAAGCCCTAATTTTTGCACTTAATGTCCCGATCAAGTTGCTAAAAGCGATACAAATACAATTTCGAAACTGCAAAAGCTCTGTGGGAAAATAAGGTGACAGTCAAATATTAGCATTTGCGCTAAAGCTTTCAGGAGCAGCACGTGTTTTACTGCTTTGCAGGAAGTAGCCATCTAAGTCAATTCTAAAACTATCATTCGCCGCATGGTATTTTAGGATTGGCTGCGAAGTAAAGCCTACCTGCTGACAAAGGGGCAGAAACTTGAGCATTCCGCCGGTACTTCAAGAAGATATCGAGCTGCTACAGCCAACTACACGGAACCGGGATCAAATGGAAATTTGCATAAATTAAATTGCTTTTCATGAAAAAATTCAGTTGTCCTAATGGGCAGTGATAGAGCGGGGTTCAACCCAGTCTTTCTCGGCCACCCACGCGGTCCCCCATATGTGTGCTGACGGAAGCGCACCTTTCAATCGTGCTGATGTTTCGGCCATGCAGACAGTGGACCTCTACACCCGGCGCAGCGTCGTTGAGAATGTAGTGCCGCGTGTCCTTGTACATCTCGAAGCCGTCGGGGAAGCCGATGTCATTGAAGAACGCCTCATAGTCGGACAGGCCGTAGCTGCGGTTCATCGTCTTCACCAGCACCTCGGACTCGTTCCAGTAGCGGTGGTTGGGAAGCATGTAGGCCAAGCTAGGCGCCGACCGCTGTTCGAGCCGCACCGACAGCGGGTTGATGACCACGACGCCAAGGTTCTCGCCTGGGCCCATGATGGCACAGTGAATGTTAACGTTGATGCCAGCCATGTGGCTGACAGTCTTAGCATTTTTAATGATGAATTACTTCCCTACTTATCTTAGACGTGCGATCTACATCTACGGTATTTCCTCTTGTTGTGAAGGTTTCACGCTTGGATTTCATGCGTGTAACGGCATGCTGTAGAATATATTCTAGTGCGTGTGTGCGTGCGTGAGTGCGTGCGCGTGTGTGTGTGTGGGGGGGGGTGCGTGCGCGCGTGCGTACGTGTGTGTGTTTGTGTGCATGCGTGCGTGCGTGCGCACTTATAACTGATATTGTTTCCCGCCATATTTCTGGTAAGGGCAATGGGGACACAGTATGTGCTGTGTGAAACACCGTAACAATTTCAAAGGGACAGAAAATCGATTTTTTGGAGTATACGCTCTCTATCCCAAATGAAAGGGCACCAATTAAAACACCTTGATCCCAAACGATTTCCCTGATAGGGCACTAGGACATTTTGAAAGAAATAAATTGCAAAAGGGTGAACTGAAGGGCTTGTTGGTACATCATATCGTTTGAAAACAGCGCGGAAGATGGGACTGAGCAAAGATTGTCGTTGTCACACTTACTATTCAGTTGCTATCACCTTTTTTTGTCAAAATTTTATTTCGTATTTTTTCCTTCTCTTCCCCTAGTTTTTCATGTATATATTTTCTTGCGAATTAAATCGCTCAGTTGTTCGTCAGCGCTTGTGTCGTCTATTACTTGCTCACTCCCGTCTTCCGCGCTGTTTTCAAACGATTTTGAAAGAATTCTTTTTTATATTTACCAACCTTACGTATGCTGCCAAAACGAACGCTGGCAACCATAACAACCATAACAGCGCAGCAATATACTTTACACTGTACGTGAGATGAAAAGAGATATTCAAAAACTTGTCCTCAGTTAAAACAATAGTACAGTGCAGTCTTTCCTATTCCTTTATGCGTTTTTTTAATCACGCACTGAAACTGACGGAGCTGTTTGTACACGTATGGTAGTGTCACGTCAACCCACTGCATGGCGCCACCTTTCAGACTTCAAAAAGGTTAGCGCCACATTAAAATTATTTCCACCAATTTATTTTTCACTATATAAAACGCTGGCGTTCATATGAGCTAGATTGCGCCCCACAAAAAGCGGTTGTCTGTCCCTAAGGCAAACATAACAAAATCGCATGCAGTAATAAAATGTATGCTCCTCCGAGATTTAAACCCGCACTATTAAAGAAACACTCTGGAGCGAGTTAGTTCGTTCATGACCTCGAAGCAAAGTTGAACAGCGTGTGTGAGAAAAAAAAACAGAACAAAAGACTAGAAACACAACGTCCATCTGTGTCTCTTCCTAATCTTACATGCAGTTTTTCCGCGCTGGTCATATTTGCACTATATGTATACCCTAAATGTGTGCAGCACCATGTCAGACCTGTATTTATTGTGCCATGGCTGACTGATGACAGCAACACTAAAATCGGCTGTTGACTTGTGATGTCAACAAATTTATCAAGTTTTTCCCTAAAACATTGTATAGTTCACCATTGCTATGGCAGATAAACTAACAATTATTTGCTCAACGTGTGTTCAGTAAGCCTAATTCGAGTCCCCGTACATTCTTTATTCACATGCAGTCTTCGTTTCCACGCATACAGCAAGCCGTGTTGGCAGGAAGGGGATCCGGACAATAGGGTCCTGGGCAAAATGGTTCCGGACAATAGGGAGGCGAAGCTAAAGTTTGCCGGGCGAAGGCAGCGACTCTGGCTGTACTCTCCCCTCCGCGGGAGTACGCGGGGGCTGCCGCCGCTTTGGCACGTGCTTTTTTCGCTGCTCGCGTGCTGCATTTTTCGCGCTAGGAAAAGGGCTGGGTAAAGTTTTCTTTTGAATTATGAAACCATACGCGTCAGCACGTGTCCAGCAAGTTCGGTTTAAACGTAGAGTAGTTACTGAGTTCATTTTTGTCGACGTTTGTCTTGTCGTCTGCTACAGACCCGCCGCTCGACCAGCAGACTGCCCCTACGATTTTAAGGGGGGAAACGCGTTGTTCGGTGGTCGCCGGCTGCTGTCTTTTCGTCTGCAAGGCGACAGCTGTTCAGCTTGTCACAGAGTACTTTTCTCTTGTTTGTTACTCCCTTCGCGTGCTCGCGCTTCGGACATACGGATTTTCTGGACTGCAGCAACACTGAGGCTTGCAAGAAATGTAAGATAAACGTGATTGAGTATGGTAATAGGTTATTTCTTACTCTTGAAACAATCAGCTGCATCTTATAAAAACGCATTAGGAAGGCACACGCTAATTAAGCGGTGCGCTGACAGCGCCGCATTTCCATTTTACTTGTCCTTGAAGGAATTTTTGTTCGCAATGTTTGTCACCCGCTTGGAGTACAAGTATGGGTTAGAGTGACAGTTCGCGGAAACAACAGAACAGCTTGTGGCGTATAACTTTCAATTACTATTAATATACAGAATTTGGTGTATACCTCTTTTAATTACCAGTATTTGTAAATGTGGGGAAAAAACGAACAACGCAGCAATCCCGTCCAGAACACAAGTCACAATGACAAGACGGACCAGAGCTAAAATCGCTAGAAACTATTTTTTTTCACCCATGCAAAATGTCAACCAATTGTGTTATATATGGACGATGTCGAACGGCGCCAGCTAAACAACTCCTAATTTCATTTATTATAGCGGAAAACAATCATTGGCAGCATGCATTAAAAAAGTATAGAGGGGAGGACCCCCCACCCCCTATCCAGTTCCAGGCAGTCCGAGCAACAGAGAACTAGTGTTCTCTTCTGCAAAATCCCTTTTTTTCCATTTAGCTTTCCTTCTCTGATTAGCACCAAAAGCAGCGGAGGCAGCCTTGGGAGCCAAGCTGTTCTGGACGCGCCACAGCTGTTCTCCACTCTTTGGTCGATGCCGTGCACGACTGAAGGGCCACATGTTTTCGTTTATGCACGTGGCAACACTGCACAGGCGCAAATGCATCGCACGCGTACCAGCTGCACCTTCTGCCTTTCTTTTTTGTGCAGACGGCGAGAACAACAACAAAAGGCCAAAAATCTATCTGAATCCGTCCCAGCTTATAGCAGTTTTGTTTGCTGCACACAAGGCAACCATGTTTTGTCGCAGCAGTGTCTACATGGTCATAAAACACGGAAACATAACAGAAAACAGGCGTGGAACGTTTGCGGAGTCCCGAGTCCTGACAAGATGTTCTGTTGTTCCCGCCGCAGTATCACCCTCACTCCCAGCGGGTCAATCTGTGGGACGAACGTTGCGAACAAAATTCCTTCAAAGATAAGCAAAATAGAAATGCGGTGTTGTCAGCGCACTCCTTTAACAGCATGTGCCTTTTCAATGCGTCTTTCATAGGAGTCAGCTGATCATTTCAAGGATTAGAAACAATGAATTAACGGGAATTCTTGTAAGCCTCAATGTTTCTGTCGTCTATAAAATCCGGATGTTCAAAGTGGGAGCACGTGAAGAAAGTAACAAACAAGAGAAAAATGCGCTCTGACAAGTTGCACAGCTCTCGCCTGGACGACAAAAAGACGGCAGCTGACGACCACCCAAGAGCACGCTTTATCCCGTGAAACCACCGGGGCACTCCGCCGTTCGAGCGGCGCGTAGCAGACGACAAGACGAGCACCGGAAAAAATGGACGCAGTAGCTACTCTACGTGTAAACCGAACTTGCTGGACACGTGCTAACGTGTATGCTTTCATAAGTCGAAAGAAAATTTTACCCGGACCTCACCGTAGCGCGATAAATGCAGCACGCGCGCAGCGAGAAAAGCACGTGCCGAAGCGGCGGAAGCCACCGCGTGCTCCCGCCGAGGGGAGAGTGCAGCGCCACCCGGCGATCGTTCCGGAGCCTATATGGCCCCGAGTGGAAACCCGAGTGGAAACCCACATCAGCTGGAAGCGCGCAAAGCATTTTGGTGCAAATTATCGCGGTTAATCAGTTCGCCCACATTAGTTCGTAACTTATGGCATGTTTCCTTGCACTTAAATATTATTATTATTATTATTATTATTATTATTACTATTATTATGCCTCACTGTTAGGCATTACTTGTGTGTCTAAATGGCTGCTTGTAAGTGTGTGTGTTTGTGTGTGTTTATGTCAAAATGTGTGGTTTTCGTCGTCTCTTACCACTGATACCCCCATACTTTTTTTTTCTTTGCGAGATATCTACATCTTGTTTTGTGTGTTTTTTTTTGTTTCTGTGCGCCAGCACAAAGGCCCCCCGGCTGTTCCTGGGCACGCAAATAAATGATTGATTGATCGATCGATCGATCGATCGATTGATTGATTGATTGATTGATTGATTGATTGATTGATTGATTGATTGATTGATTGATTGATTGATTGATTGATTGATTGATTGATTGATTGATTGATTGATTGATTGAATATTGTTATTATATTTTTTCATGCTAGCCGCCCTAGCCGGGATACGGCCCGTTCGTCACTTGGCGTTTTGGCATAGGCCTGCTGGTGTGAAGGGGGAGTGAAGAAAGATTCTCCAAGAAAGGGAAGCGGTAAGCGAGGCAGGTGAGGTTGCAGAAGAGGGTGCTGACCTCCCAGAGTGAACGTCCTGGAAGAGGAGTGAGAATTAATCCTCCGGCCCCCCGGTTTGGGCGGGCTGATTTTCTCTTGCTCATAGGAAGGAATTCTGACTCTACTTTAGCATGACCAAGGTCTGCTTTGTATAAATAGAGGTCATTTTTGTGCATGATATTACTCTTGATTTTGACTGCTATGTAATAACGACCAACAGAGCTGGTGCTATACTTTTGCACGACGGTTATTTTTACACTCGCATCAAGGTTAACGAATAGACGCTGCATTTAGTCTGCAGGCAAGGGGATGTTCGCAAGACGAAAGTAACAATTTTGACTGGTAAAGATTTTTTAAGTGCTATCATGAGCCCTTCCGGGCTCAGTTATGAGAGGTGTCCACACTAATTAACAATACTACAGTAGCAGTTATTGATACAAAATATTTTCCGCAGCAATAGAACATGCCAGCACAGTGTAGCCGAATATGAGCCACGTCGGATCGCGGCCCATTGTACCTCACTGAAGACTATATTGTGGCTTCTGAAAACAAAACAAATAATAATAAGCAGGAAATAAAAACCAAATTTGTCTTCACGCCCCCCTGACGAAGTTTCCCACGTGAATCACCCTATATGACCATATGACCTATTACATATCGACCCAAGACAAAACGCCATGTGACGAACGGGCCTACACCCGCATGAAAACATGCAGTATGTGCATACTGAACGCCTTAGCATCTTGCTGCAGCTACATTCAACGCCTTGAAACTTCCAAGAATAATGCTAAAACATTCGCAAGATTCCGCTATTTCCATCACTCACCTAGAAAGTAATCGCTACAAATATCGAAGACTTTTTACGGGGTCAAAGGATTGACTTGTGACCATTTTGTACGGGTTTTCACTTGGGGTCATATAATCCGGGACCATTTTTTCCGGGGCCATTTTGTCCGGGGCCATTTTGTCGTATACACCTGACAGGAAATGTTGAATTGGTGATCCAGCATTTCGCCTAATTCTGAAAGTGTATATTTTTCTGTGGTTTTGTTACACCATTCAACTGTGTAGTAAATGTGAATGCTCTTCAAAACAATAGTTTTGGGATTACTTTTAAATGTGAAGATCTTCCAAATCAATATTGTCCACGGAGATACTTAACGGAACCATATTGTTAAGCATATAACCAGATCTGCTGCATCATCGATTTATAATCTCCTTTGCCAGAGAGTAAACATTTACGTGTCAATACGCCAGTGTTCAAGCTTATATCACGTGAATGCCCTCCATGTGCATGATTTTAGCTTGGACGCTAATGCCTTTTGAAGAATACTTTGGTGACTGACTCTTTCCAACCACGAGCCATGTCCAGATTTTCACAGCGAGAGTCGCATTTACGGTGATGTCAGCAAAAGTGAGATCGCTCCTCTAGCCCATGGTTGCCTGAGGTAGCACAAGATGTAGCACATGTAGATGTAGTTGCCTACGGTAGCACAAGATGGTCGTTCTAAAGAACTTTCGCTAAAACATACTAAACCCGACTAGCTCACATTTGGGCTGCGGAAAATAGCCTATAAGCATGCCCAATTTCATCAAGTTCCATGCTTTATAAGTGAGTCTAGCCATATTTTGAAATTTTGAATTCTCCTAACGGCCATAAATGGCCATAACTCGAGTTTTAATGCATGTATCTTAAAGTAAAATGTGCCACATTTGACCCGTCTGAGGAGTCAGTAACGCTGCTTGGTTTGATTTCGTTCATTACCATATACAACTAGCAAGTGCCCTGGTAAGTCTCATTTATAACTATACCCAATTATCAATCTGCCAGTATTGCAACCCTAACAAGTTAAGGCGTTAGAAACCAATACAATATTTGTAGGCCCAATTAAGTCCACTAATTTTAGTGGTGTCTGACATCGCCATACAGCGAATAGTAAGGTGACGCCAAACTCATGACTGTCTCGTCAGTCCCTGTTCCCCTTCATGAGCAGTGTGGAATTCCTGTGATGACTTGCCCCGAGCAGAACTCACCTGACGCGTACGCCTTGAGTGCCTTTACTGCGCCACCCCAGGCACCCCCCAGGGTGACCAGAGCGCGAATGTGCTTGTCCTTCCATGCCTGCGGCTTGCCACTCAAGAAGTAGCGCAAGTTGGGGCAACCCATGCTGTGGCACACAAAGATCACGCCCATCTCGCCGTTCGTCGTGTACGTCTCCTCAACGAGTGCGTGGAGACGCTCGAAGTATGTGCCGAGCTCATCTGCGACAGAAACCGTGCTTCAATCTGCAGTTCAGATCAGTGCACATTCTGGTGGTATTGTGGTAATATTGTCAACCATTTGATTTAAGAGAATACGTCTACTTCAAAAAGTCCGGAACAAATCAAAGGTTGATTGAGCCAAGAAAAGGTAGAACGCTGTGTTTCTGAATTCATAACATGGGAAAACTATGCAATTAGTTATAGATTTCGCTTTTTAGCCACGCAGTCAACGAGGAAACTAGTTTGAATGCCACCGAATGAGAATAAACAAGAGGAAGTAGCTTGACTTTGGGTAAAGCTACATAAAACAGGGATAAAACAAGCAAACAATTTTTATTGCTTAGTGAACCAAACCAACAGCCATGCTTGTTTTTCATATATCAGACACTTTCGCTGAGCTAAATACAAAGTACGTACTTGGTGCTTTTCTAAAGTCGTACGGAGCTCCACGAATGTTGATACCACGCTCGTAGCCCAGAGCAATGAACGCCTCCACGATTCTGGTAAAGTATGCGGCTGCAAGAAAACAGAAAAATACCCGTTTTACTTGTGTGCAGTTTGCACATTTTTGCGAGCTAATATTAGCTGATTCCGTGTGCCGAGATTTGGTTTTAACTGCTGGAAGAACTACCCTAAGAACTACTCCTAGAAGTGCAATCCCAATCTTTCCCACCCGTAACAATAAATAAATCGCCGTTTTTTGTTTTTTTCTTAGCCTTTTGTGCAAGTGGTTTAGGAGAACTAAACTCCGGTGCCGGACTATTTCTGGCATTGCGGAGTAACATCCGGCGGCGGTAATTAAACTGTGAAGGGAAGCCTCTGTTGCTGTTTTTAACTTTGAACCCAGTACATCTACCTTTCCTCTCATATTAAATCTACATTTTTTGGAGCATTAAAGCGTCCTACAACACTTTCTCAACTTTTCCAACATCTCCAGTGCTTCTACAAGGTGGTCAATAAGTGCGTCTAGCGTTATTTGGTGGTCATGACCCTAACCAAATATTTCTGCTCAATGCAAATCACTTGGACGCCCCTTCAATAATTTTTTCTCTCTTTATCAGTGTTCGTCAAAGTACGAGAATTGTTTGAGTGTATGACTGATGTCGCACCAGCAATACCGCCAATACCGCCTAGCTTCCTTTCAGTTACAGCAATAAATGCACGCATTCGATAGGCTCTGCTGCACGAAAGAAAGAGGGAAAGCGCTTATCGCTACCACTGCAGGGCTCTTTAGGACAGCGTTCTTACTTCACTGTCGCATATACCGTACGGGCGTCACTGTGCCATTGAACGGCCGGTATGCGCCTATACTCACTGGGCGACACCTGGCTGGGGTCCAGCCACTCTACGGTGCTCGTGTTGCCAAAGCCGGGAACACGAATGTGCACCCCTTCTGGAGAACTCGTGGTCCTCGTCTTGCGGTCGTACACCAGCCTGCGAGTGAGACACAGCCGTCCTAAATGACCAATCGGCATTACATTTCCTCGAGGAAGCAAACATTCCAGCCACACTTTGTACTAAATAACGGCACTGCCACTTCAATACCACCCCTCCATTCATAAAGAAAAAAAGCAAGCAATGTTGAACTTAATTATAATCGCAATTCCACTGTTTCCGTGTGCAACACATCATGCATCCCGAGCTAGTGCCGACATTCGAGGTTGTGAGGTCACTAAATAGCTATCGACTTCCACGCGAGCTGAATTCTCCTCTCTATCCCACCCGGAAATTTAAGTGCACCGAGCACATTCGGATAAACGGCAGGCGGAAAGGTGTGGCGGGTAAAATCGAATTTAACGTGTCATGTGACGGGCAACTGGGGTACATCGTATGTAAATAAATACAAATTTGGGTGACCGATCGACTGATCCTCGCCCAGCTCAAACTGTTGATGTTCAGAAGGATGGCTTGGTTGTCCAGTTGGTAAAGCATCTTTAAAGGGGTTAACAACTAACGTAGCGAGGAAAACCAAGAAAGAAAGACGCGGGACAAAGCGCTGAACTACATGTGATTCTTTACTCAAAAGAACATTGACATATATACCTTGACACTGCCAATAGACAACAAAACCAGAAGACAAAAGCACTCGTCTTCTCGCCCTCTGGCCGCTACGAAGCTACGTTAAGATATGTTATTGCTTTTGTCGAGCGCATAACCAAAGTCATGCTGATCGATGCGTTTCACCCCTGCACAAGCCTTTCTTGAGTATTGAAATTTGGAGAGCCCATGCCTTTGTCTTCGAGGCTGACTGAAGGGGGTATTCTTCTCGAAAACTTCAGACCAAGAGTACAAAGAATATTTAAACGTGTTTAGCATTTTCCTTGATATTGCTCAGTCCCGTAATGTTGTCGCATTGGTTTTCACCTAAAAAAATACTCCTGCAGATGTTCAAAAACATGTTTCTGGGTTTATGAAAATTTAACTCCTAATGAGGTTCACTGAGCAACATATGATTGTTTACACTACACTAACAATACCTTCAAGGCCTTAAATTTATCAGAAATTACTCTAGCAAATACAAATGTTTGTGAACAAACCATATAAAATGTTCTAAACTTTACTTTTAAAGATGTTAACTGAATAATACCTGGCTCTCTCTCACACGCACGCACGCAGACGCCGTAAGAACCGCCAAAGTAACACTTTCCCCAACAACACCCTGAAACTGGGTATGCGCACCTCATGTTGTCGACCCAGCAGTCGAGCACATATGGAACCATGAGCTCAAGGTTGACCCAGAGGTCAAAGTAGTCGGCCGTCGTCCTCTCGCAGAAATAGTGAACGGTCTGAGTCTTGTTGAGCTTGGCCTCCAGCTGACTACCGCCATCTCCAGGCACTGCAGGAGAGATCAGAGGACAATGAGCGTTTGTTTGAGAGCATGCATGCTGCTAGTCTAGCAGGGCGCAAAGCCGCCATAAAAACGGTCGCAAGATCTCGTAACCGCAACCTTCGGTTGTCGTTAACTGTCGCTCTTAATTAATAGACGACGTAGCTCTCCTAAGGCGCGTGGTCGCGCCAAAGCGTCTAGCTTGGGTATTTTCTTGTCGACGACCATTTCGTCAGTTCAACCTCGACCAACCCAGTTGTTGGAGTTAGGACAGAGGAGCCTTAAAAACACTTCTAAGCACGTTTTAAAAACCAAGAAGGCGCTTGTCGCTTCATCTGGCACATACAGTACAGAGTCGGCAACACCCGCTGAGAGCAAGTAGCCGCCGCATTATCTGACTTGAGGTGAAATATCCGTTCTGGGAACTTCTGGATACAGTTGCCAAGAGATGTTGAGTCGTAGCTTGCGCGTGTACTGCCGCTTTATATTACAAAAATTTTATTAGCACAATTTTAGGCAGTTTCGTAATTACCATGTTACGGAGCAAGTATAATATACAAACACAAGATCAAGCAAAATGCATTTAATTAGGCCGAACTCATTATCCGCACGGGTAGGACGGCTTTCTTCAGTTTGAAGACAAAATAAACGAAGCCATATTCTTGACTCTCAAAGCCTTTATCTCTTAGCACTTTTAAGGAGTTGAACGAAGCTTAACGGATAAGGGCCGGAAAGAAAAAGGAATATTAAGATGAAAAGGCGGTTTCAATCCGTCCTCGGAATAAAAAAGAGCGTGCCGCTTCTGTGGAACGTTAATCATAGCATAGTTTTCGCCTAGCCGTTTTCACAACAGTAATTGCAGACGCTCGTTGAAGACGTAGCCATATCTCGTGATCTTGAGCCATTTGCCTTGGCTTTAGTTACACATCCTGACGTAAAAGCTGTCAACATGGCTGATGCCACGTCGTAGGGGTTGGTCTGATTCGCAGACCCAGCATGCCCGCTGCTGTTGCGCCAAAAAGCAAACAGGCTGATTTATGCCCTCTATGGTATGCCTCTGAAACGACCGAGAGAACGAAATGACGACGTCACAGCTGGTGGCGAACGCGTGGTTTCTCATTCCCGTGCTGCCCCTCGCAACGTTGGCCAAGGTCAAACCCTTTGAGGCCGCCTTTCCCAGACGCCAGGAGTTGCCGCCATTCATACCCTAAGGTCATTGCGTGAGACGGTCCGAAGACGTCGCTCTGTTGCTCAACTGCGACAATCCCGCTTGACGAGAGCCACGTGCGCATTCCACTTAGACTGTGACGCGGACTGTCCGCGCTACCAGCATATCGCTCATGTATGCCACACCAGTGCTCATAACGAAGTCGCTACCATCTCCGTAAGGCGTAATTTATAACCAGCGGAGCAAGACGGAAAGTTTGATCCCATATTGGCATGTAATGCTTGGCGTTGTCTCTTATCACCCCCGCCCGCAATACCTTCCGTGAATAATATGAAATAAATAAATTCATAACAAAATGGATGATTACGTCGGGTCGATGAAAAAGATATACGAAAACGTTGGCGTAAAAACAACACTTTCAGCCTGGGCGTAGTCCGGCTCTAATTACATCGTGTTCCGTCCAAGCCACTTCCCCGCACGGCCTGTCAGTCGTTAGACAACCAGCCCAGGGGAAGCCCCCAAGCCTTGGTGGAGAAAGTTTCGGCGAAGAACTTTCTATCCATCTAAAATGCAGCCATAGGGCTACAAAGGAAAGCTCTGTAGCTTCCTCAGAAACTTCGCAGTTGAAGAAAGTTGATCATTATTCTTTAGAATTAAAGCAATGCACTATAGTTATGCCAACAGGGAAACCAAACTGAGTAGTCAAGCCTCTTCAAATGGCCAGGCACGGTAATTGCCTCGGCACAGCGATGATTTAAGATGATAAAGAACGAACCAGTCGGCTATTTGTGGCACGATTACGGGAAGCAACATGAACAAAAAACAAGAATGGACCAGGAGGTTGCCATTCTAAGCACATTTTACACATCGCCTTATTTACGTACATGGTGAAACAGTACAAAGTTGCCGTGCTTGTTTCGTCTCCACATCACCGTTTAAAGATCTGTGCGACTAATACGACTGGCACGATAGGAAGTTTCTCCCTCTCACTCGTCCATCAGGTGTTGCCTTGACTACCGGAAAAACGTATAATACGGCAGCCCTCATAGCCATTTTGTATATATAAGCGGTAAGTTCATAGAAGTGGGAAGAACTTGAAAGGCCGACATTAATGTCAGAAGTAACGCTGCCGGATACGATGGTTTCGAGCATACAGCATTTTGGAGTGAAGTTGGTGGTGTAATTACTTCACTACTGGCCAATGCATTTCGTTGCGACTTTTCTGCCGACCCGGAAGATAAATTGATGGCATGAAAAATGGCGCTCCCGCTTGCGACGCACAGTACGCAAGGCGATTGAATGCATTCCGCTTGGGGTCATGGTAACTGCACCGTTGTCGTCGGTTATACGAAAAAATTCCTTAAGTTGGGCGTTCTCAACTTAACCTCAACTCTCAGCAACAATCTCTTCCCATTTCAATCATTTTTCGTCATTCCCTTCGTAGAGATGGCACGCATTAGAAGTGCCGATTTCTTACGAAGGAAAGGGAGAAGGTGTCTCAGCACTCAGCACATGATATCATTTATTTATTAGTTAGTTATAAAAGTGACAAGACCCAAATCAATACCCTCCCGAACCACCGAGGTATAACGGGAAACTGCCAATTATACGACAAATAATTAAATGATTTTGACAATCCCGATTATACAGGGTGATAAAAGTTAAGTCGACAGGGTTTTTAAAAAATAGGCGCTTAGATTTACGCGAAGACGACCTCTACAGTGAGGTTATGCGCCCAGGGGGACACATAAATATGCAGTAGTTATTAATTTCGGGGGCTTAATTAATTAAAATTGATTAATTAACTTTTTAGTGGCTGCAGTAACCAGGCATGTTTGTACTGGAAAGTTCGACGCAATCGTGTTTCTACGCAGTTTCAATTGGCAGAATTCTTCCAGAGCATCCGTAGTGCGAGATATCAAACGGCGAAGTTTAATTGCCCTTCGCATGATTACGCATGCAAGACAGTCTGCACCGGCGCAAAGCTCCTCTCTTTTGTGACTTCCCTGCTCTGTACGGTGTTTAGTTCGACAAAGGGGTGGGGCACAAGAAAAAGTGATAACTGGCACCCATTCATTCTTGGCTGGCGCTATCGCAATCTGCAGTACTCGGAACCGCTATCGAAACACAGAACAAAAGGGAGGAGCTATGCGTCGGCCTTGACTTCTAGCATGCGTATTCATGTGAACGGCAATTAAACTTCGCCGTTTGATATCTCGGACTACGGATGCGCTAGAGGAATTCTGCCAATTGAAACTGCGTAGAAACTTTCCAACACAAACATGTCTGGTTACTGCAGCCACTAAAAAGATAATTAATCAATTTTAGTTAATTAAGCCACCTAGGTTAATAATTACCTCCTAATTATGTGTCCCCCTGGGCGCATAACCTCGCTGTAGATATGGTCTTCGCGTAAACCTAAGTGCCTATTTTTAAAAAAAACCTGTCGACTTAACTTTGATCACCCTGTATAATGAAAGTTTAGTACAAGAGTGAAAGTAACTTTGAGGGGAGAAATGCGCGTCTACTACCGCTTTTTTCCGCTTTCCGCAGCTGCGAACGGCCTTACAGTGTGTGTACTGATAATAATAGAGCACCGTATGTGAAGCATTCATTCTTCATGACGTACAATACGTCTTGTATTATTATCGGCATTCCTACCGCCATCGTCTTATCCAAACAGCAGACCCTTATTGTCACAACTCGGGATCGCCGGAAGCAGCTGAGCACTTCTTACTGGAGTGCCCTGCGTATAACCAATCAAGAAATGCCTTTGCACAAAAGATCGAGTTCCTCAACCGCAGTTTCCTCCCTTAAAAACTACTGCTTAGATGATAGTTATCAGCTCAGCAGAAAGTGTTAGCCGCTGTATTTATTTCATTACCTGCATGACATCGGTGTCGCTGAGAAAATTTGTAAGGCTCGATGTCATCACCCTGTGAGACCATTATTGCTCTTTACGTCATCCGCGCAAATCTACACGCTAAATACTTTTTCTCTTTTTTTCTTTTGCTTCGCCATTTCTTTCCTCTCTTCTGCGTTGCTTCCATTGGGGCCTTTATTTCTCGAGTCCCCATGTCCATAGAGTAGCACGTAAACGACATGCCGGCAGACCGTGCACTCTGCTTTCCTCGAAAAGAGCCTTCTCTCCCTCTGTGTCTCGGTCCCTTTGACAAACATTCTAGTCTGGATGATGATTTAGTCTAATTGTTTGTATTACAATATAACACTTGAATACACGAGAGACCTGGGCACCCGCGCCAGTGGCTGATGGCGCTGCTCTACTGAGCACGAGGTCACGGGTTCGATTGCTGGCTGCAATGGCGATCTTTGTGGTGCGACATCCCTTGCCGCGCTTGATAAACATTCGATCTACTTTAAATGCAGTAGCGATTTTGTCAATTCAGTCAATTCGGTTTTCGTATTTTTGCCTTGTATTTACTTGTACAGTCCATCCCGCTTATAACGAACACGTCGGAAAACGGAAATTAGTCGGTTATATGCGTTTTTCGCTATGTCTGAACATAAAATATATGCCTACAAATGGGGACGAGAAACGAAGATTTGTTCTTTATAGCCAGAATTTCGTTAAAACCGGGTTCGCTATAAGTGGGCTATACTGCATTTACTTTTTTGCCCCAAACCTGCTGATTTATTTATTTATTTATTTTTAACATACCTACATTCTCCGAAAGGCACAGTTGATACCTTTGTTTGGCGTTGTTTTCTTGTTTAGTGTCCCTCACCCCCTATGTGATACCCTCCGAGTGAGGTGCTTTAGGGGTATTTCGAACAAAATAAATAAATAAATAAATAAATAAATTGCTCATCCTTTAATCCATTGCCGATGCCCTGATGGGGGTTCTTTCTGCATGTCTATGTGAAGTGGCCATGAAGACAGAATACAAGTTTGGTTCATTAGAAAAGACTGCTTTCCCGATAACAACGATACCAATTTTAGCGCGAACTTGGAACAAATAATGGAGATATTAAAGACAGCATGTGAAGCAGTGGCAACTGCCCAGCCACTTTCCGGGAACTTTTCTATGACGTCACAGAATCGTTTTTCTGCGATTGGTGGCCGCCGACCTAATCCAACTCAAAAACAAATCACTGCACGATTGCAGTGGGGCCTCGAATTCCGTTTGATCGCCTCACTTGAATGATAACGTGCAGTTAACACGCAAAAAAAATTGCTTTTAGTGGAGGTCTATATGAGGTCACTCCTGCCTATAACACCTTACTCCAGCGCGAAATGTGAAAGAGTTAATACTTCTTGCGTTTTTTTCTTTCTTCTTTTGTGTGTGTTAGAAAACATCTTTCGTGGCTTAAATGGAAGTGACTGAGGTACTGAAGCCTGTTTCAAATTAAACAAAGTTGCATTTTGTCTTGATGGCCCCTTCGGCATTACCTTCGGCTTGCTCATATTTATCTTTAGCCCTGCGACTCAGCCAACCGAGATCTCCCGAATTACTGAATAAGACGACGTCATCCGCAAATATCAGGTGGCTCAAATATTTTCTTTTTACTGGTATCCCTGATATCTCTCTAGGTTCTCAACTGCCCACCTAGATAGGCTGTAAATAATTTCGATGAGATGATGTCCCCATATCTCATGAGCTTTCTAATAGGGAAGTTTTAACTCTTCTGATGAAGGGTTATCGGGCCCGTACATTCCTCGCATAGGTCTTCCAAAAGCATTACGTTCTTCTCCCCTAGTCCCTGTTCTCTCAGTGCTTCCCATCGTTGCGGTGGTTTCTACTGAATCAAATTATTTTTCGTAATTTATAAATGTCATAAAAAATATAATATTACACTCCGCAGATTTATCCATTACCAGATTCATAGCACGGATGCAACCCATTGTTGGGTAGCCTTTCCGAAGTCCACCTTGTTGCCTAGGTAGTTCTAAATCCCCGGTGTCGCTTACGCGGTTAACTACTAGCTGGGTAAACAACTTGTACACAACACATAAGGCTGAGACGTCAGTAATTCGGAAGCTCTTTGGCATGCACCTTGTTGTGAATTAGAAATATTCTGGCATTTTCTAAGCCAGTTGTGCCTTTAATGTACGCAGGAATTCTGAGAGTAATTTTGCTGCAGCTTTCCTAGCACTACATCATCACCATCCTTTAGTCTATCCGCAGGTATTCCGTCGCCACTTGCGGCTTTTCCTCTCTTCATTCCCTATAGCGAGTTTTCCGCCTTGTCTTAAATTACTGCTGGAACCTCGCGAACCGAGCTGGCTTGTTGAGTGCTGTCTCCTCGCCTAAGGTTGCTAGAGCAGGAACCTTTATAAAACAGTTTTGCTACTTTTATTGCCTCATCTGTGTTGTTCGGAGTGTTACCAGCTTCATCCCTCAGTGCATACATTCCACCTCTACCAATAGAACGCTTTCAAAAAGAACAATGATGACATTATTGTGTTTTATCTTAGTTAAAATACTAACGCCGCGGCGAGTATCTCACGCCCTTGAGCGAAGCGTCGTAATGGTTGCTATGCTGCGTATTATTTTTTGCTTATTTGTTTTGCACACGTACATTCGCTGAAGGGATGACTGCGTAGGGGTTTAAGCATTGCCACGAAATAGGGCAACAGTATTGACCTCGCCAGTACAGCGACAACGAGAGATAACGGAATCGGACACCCAGGCCAACAACGGATAGATAACGAAGCTTCCAAAGCATGTCAATCTGAAATTGCAAGCGAAGAGAAAAGGCTACCCCTAGTCGCCAGCCCACCTTATTCTCTGGGATTTTAAGGCTCTGGAAATGCCACTTTATCTGCACAACTTACGGAACTTGTTTTTCGTGGCCGCAATTAAAAAACTAGTACAGGTCACTCCACTCATACAAGAAGGGCTGATACGATAGCACGTTGCTGTTATCCTAATTAGAATGCAGTTGAAATCACTGTTTTTTTTTTTTTTTTTGAGTTTTACGTGCCCTAGCTACATTTCTAGCTGGGCTATCGGGCACACCGCAGTGCAGGGTTCCGGATCATTTTGGACCACCTGGGGATACTTAACGTGTGCCAAAATCGCGACACACGGGTGCTTTTGTTTTTCGCATCCATCAGAAAAACGGCTGCCGCAGCGGTACCGAAACCCGACTCCTTAGAACCTTAGAATGTTTCGTGAATTGCTTCGTTAGCAGCTTATAATTGCAAATCCTTAGAATTGATTCGTACTCAGTATCGACCTTCATAGGCGCTCATAATTTAACTGCCGTGTTGGGTGTCTGACACTGAGCTAACTTTGAAAATTCCGCAACTGAAATGAAAGCGCAGACACAAATTATGAGCGCCTATGAAACTCGATACTGTGCACCAAACAATTTTCTACGTTTGATCCAAACTCTGCGATAAAAATTTGCACAGTGGTGGCGGCAGTGGCTGGGGCGTTGTGCTAAAGATTCGGGTTTCGATCCCGCCGCGGCAGCCGTTTTTCTGACGGATGCGAAAAACGAAGGCACCTGTGTGTCGAGATTACGACGCACGTTAAATATCCCCAGGTGATCAAAAATAATCCGGAACCCTGCACTGCGGCGCGCCGGATGCATGCCCAGCTAGAAATGTAGCTTGGGCATGCAAAACACCGAAAATAAAAAAAGTGGTTTCAACTCTACTGCAATTAGGATAATAATAACGTGCTATCGTATCAGGCCTTCTTGTATGAGTGGAGTGACCAGCACTATTTTAAATGCATAGCATTTTAGTAACTCACAATGTCACGCGGCGTTGGCGTGCGCTGTCGTAGTCCGCATGCGCGCCTTGTCGTAGTCCGCAGCCAGGAAGAAATAACAGTTTCCGGCGCCCGGTTTCGAACCCATGACGCCGCGGGCGGAACGCAAGGTGCCCGGCGCACAACCGACCGAGCCACGAAACCGACACAGATTTCGATGCACCGAACGCGCCTTATATCCTTCACTCATTTCTCGTTTGTTTCGAAAGCGCCACAAGTTGTCCCGCGCTTCCAAAAGATGGCGACACGGGTCCCGCGATCAAGAGATACGACTTGCCGGCGCACCCCCTCGGAAATGCTGTGCATTTGATCGTGCCCCTCGCGAGGGGGATGTCTTTTTTATCCAAGCTCAGAGCTTTTTTTTAATTGCGGCCATGAAAAACGTGGTCAGTGATGTTAGCTTAGGCTTATCATGGCAATCAGCTTAGAAGCGATTGCGGCAGTTTCAGTGTTAGTTTAGTGTCGTCGCTCGTCAATGAGTATGCAAGTTAAATTACGCGTTCTAGACTGTTTGTTACGCCGGTAATATGAAACCTCGAGAACGAGACACTCGACAATAGCGCAAATGGTTTCGGATCCACGCTGGTCGCATGCGGCAGAAGGCAGCGAAGGCACTGACTGCGCTCGTCGCCTTCGTCCTCCACCCCGTCCCTGGACCACTCCAATCCACCACCCTCCACCACCATTTAACCCTCCTCCCTTTCCAAAACATCCTCCACATACGGCGGTAGCCGAGGACCACGTGGAAATAAACGTTTCATAGGAACAGACATTAAAACGATCTACTTTAAAATCGTTGCGTGCGAGTGTGAATTACTTCTATGCGAGAAATGGGGACGCCAATATAAAAAGTACGCGCTGTTTGTATTTTTTCACGCTCCAGACGCATTATAGAACACACATGGCCAAACATTCATCAATAAAACTTCTTTATTTTGCTCGTTCCATACTAGGCTCAAGCTGGCAGGCGGACACTCATTAGACCCCTTTATCGCCCCCACTCCCAAGAATGGTCCCACGTCACAGGACGTAGAGGTATGTGTGCAATAGATTCGTCGACGTGTTCCGCGTGCGCAGTGACAAGCCCGGGCTCCAAGGCGAGCCTCGCTGGCCCACGCAGCGGATACGCCGCACTGGGAAATATTTGGCCCCGTTCCCACTTCCTGAATATCATGATCACGCCACCCCGTGGTATTGGGCGAAAAATTGCGAAACAGCGGTGCAATTGGCGGGTTCGAGACAAATAACCGATAGCGCACCTCCGCAAACTTTCGCTCTCAGGTGACCCGGCCTTCAGATAAGCCGTATTGTGGCGGAGTCAGGAGATTGTTGTTTGGTTTCCTTCTGTCTTTCTCGCTCTCTTTTTTTTTTTTCTTCTTCTTTTGCAGCCTTGATTCGGGGTCGGAAATCTCGAAATACGAGTGCTGTCGCCGTGGGGGCGGTTGGAGAGAAGTGAAGAAATCAGCGATTACTGCTGCGTTTCACTTTATCATCGTATACTTTCGATTGTGCTTTCAATGCACCGGAGCAGCGTACGTGGCGTAAATTATCGGACAGTATCTTGCTTGCTGACGCCTAAAGCCATAGCCTCGCGCAGCATGCGGAAAATAGATATTCGCAAGCTCTTATCTGCGCCGTTCGTACATCGTTACGCATATGCACTCTCTATCAATCAACACGTATATGCACGTGTTGATTGATAACCTTCCACCTTTGTTGATAAGTGCGTTCAGTGCGTCCAGATACAGGCCTCCACGCCTAGTTTTCTACGGTCACGTGTTGAAAAGGCCCCTCAGTTGGACGCAGCGGGTATGGTGGTGTTGGGGAGACTCGTCGTTCTCTTATTAGCTCATTCAATTTTGAGAGTTCAGCGTGTCGACGCTACACCTAGGCTATAAGGCGGCCTAGTGAAGGGCTCCGGGTTTAGTCGTGACCTCCTGGGAGTCTTAACGTTCACTGAAATCTCAATACACGGGCGTTTTTGCTCTTCGCTTTCGTCTGAAAAGCTACCGCCACGGCCGGGATCGAACCCGCGGCAGCACATCACGGCAGCACATCGCCTTCGCCGCTGAGCCACTGCGGCGTGTTTCCTTTGTGTGTTACCGCCCGAATATTCGCCAAGCTGTCACCGGAGCACATTTTTTTTCTGCCAGAGTTAGTTAAAGTTAAATGCATTCATGTGTGGCTGAGGTAGGGCGATAACGGTGATACTAAAATTCCCCAACAAACACGTGAGTTTTTAGTAGCCGTAGCCTCGTCATTTATTGTGTTCGTGCGCTTTCAAGCAAATCGCCGCAACTTCGTGAGCTCAAGGTCAAAGAGACCTGTACTTTGACTTGTTCCCTCAGTTTTCTTTATGTATAAATTATTCCATAATATACCTCAAAACAAACAAGCCAGCTGGTCTGCCCTCGGTTAAAACTTTTAGTATTCGTCTACAAAGCAAAAGGGCTGCGTTTTAAAACATGTTCGCAATTTTAGGGCGAAGCGCGAACCTTTTGAAAATGGTGGCAATAATAAATGAGCTAGTGCTTTTGAATGTGTTATTATTTTTTTGTAATACTGGTACAACGCTCACAAGAATGCCAGACCAGTCACGAGCGACCCGTTCCTGTAATTTGATGGAAACTACGCTGGAATTAGGATGACATTTTTGATCTCTTGGCGGGTGAAAGTTGAAACATCTTTTGAAAGATTATCGTCTTAAGTTTTAAAGTTAATTTATGAACAGCCTAATTTCTCGCCATGTTTTGCTGCTTTTATCCGGCTCATGTGCTATTTAATTTTAATTTTGAATTTGTTATTCAGATAACTAATTGTCGTAGGATTATTTCTTGTCTATATCGTTGGCTTTGTGTAGGTTTTCCTGATTTATTTAAAACCATAAAAGCTGCTCCGATTCCTTTTTTTTTTTCTAACGACCCAGCTAACGACAACGCTTCAGAACGACAAATCAGTGTGACCAAATGTGCGAAGTTAGCGAAGGACGAGGCCAAGCATCCGATTAAAGTAAAAAAGGATTTTCTGCGCGGCGACAACAGCGCACATGCACACCTTGCGACAGCGCAGAAACTATTTTTTACTCTAATCGCATGATTCACCTCGTCATTCGCTAACTTCGCACATTTGGTCACATTGATTGGATTGGTCGTCCTGAAGTGTTGTGGTGAAGCCCACCTACGACGATTTGTAAGAGTGAGATTTCGGCGCACGTTAAAGATCCCAGGTAGTCGAAATTAACCCGGAGCCCCCTACTACGGTACCGCGTCATATCCCAGGTGAGAACCTTCAGCGCGCATAACCACCCAAATAATTTTTGAAGTCCTTGCACTGCTTTCTCCACAGTGTCACCTCAGGAGTTACATTTCGTTCATTAAATTATATCTTCTGCAAAAGCTCAAGTATATCATCCTTCGGGAGTGGGTTAGCCAACATGTTTATAATTGTGGAGTACCAAGACAGTCCCTTACGTTATCTTTGTGGAAAGTCTGTCCTGGAGTCCTGTGTACTGCAAATCATTTTCCGATTTAGGAAACAAAAAGCGCAAATCGGAGTTCTTTGGACAGGCATGATGATGAAGAATTGACAATCACGGATGAAGTAATAAAGGTAAGTGCGCCTTTTTTATACTTTTCGGGGTTGTGATAGGCCCATTTCTGCCACTACTTGGTGTATCGGTTTCCTTATAAACGCGCTTGAAGTTACGGTTCGTATACGCGAGTCTAAACTGCATGTGACACAAAGTTCTTCGTACGCGTGATTGGTGCGTCCTGTCTGTGCAGGCCAGGTCAATCGGCCCAGGAGAGCAGGTGCCATCGGAAGAGGCACATCACCAGCCGCCCCTTCGAACTAACAGCTTTGGGAGTCCGGCCCATGCATGCGCCGCTTGGATGCCGCCTCACCGTGGACGCTTCGCGCTGCCGGTCACGGTCAACAAAGCAACTTTGCCAGCAGGGCATGGGTGACGTGATTGATTCGTTTGAAACGCTCATGGTGTGTTCTCTCCAGCACCTTGGCTATCCGCCCCTTTGATGTACCGTTACCTTCTCAACCAACACGCCTGGCTGACGATGCCGCATACCTTGTACGCATAAGCTGATACCAACTTACTCTGCGATTAGCTGCAGCGCCTGATTCAGGCCTCCATAAAACGAGGTTTTCCGACTATCTTTTTTTATTTGTGGCGTTAAACTAGGCCACTCATGCTGCCTGAGTGGCCTCCGATAATGCCTCTGCAGGAAGACATCCTTCTTATCTAGTGGGGGTGTGGGTACCCACGGTAGTAGAGCTTGCGGCTCGTTCGATGTTGATTCCCGCGGTGGACACGTGCCCGACCACAGCGCGGGCACCGGACGTGCGCTGGCGCTGCGCACTTCGGAGCGGCCGGTACGCACCAGCCCGCTTGCCATGGCCACAGCTGACCCGTATTTACACGCTGCCCCACTAGACAAAACACTCTCGATACGGAAGCGCTTAGTTGGGTGTGGCGACAAAGAGAGGCTCGCCATTCAGCAGCCCCGTCCAAAAGGGGTGTTTTTTTGGTTCGCTCAGAGCCCACTCAGCTATAGCGCGGCCGACCGAAATAGCGGGCTGTCTCAGCACGCGATAAGTCCCGGCGTGCTGGGCGGAGGATGGGCCCCTCTCGCCACAATCACGCGCTGCCACACGGCAAGCCCGAACCCCCGTGAAAACTACCGAAGGAGCCGCTATTTTCAACAAAACAATGCTGAAAATAAGCCATCAAGTTCTGAGGCAGAGCCGCCGCGAATGGCGCGCTGTTAGGCCATCCAGCAGCCTGACTGCAATGTGTCGGCAGCAGTGGTCAATATATTTCCTCTCCTTGCATCATGTCCCAATCGGCCCGCTTCCGCACTGCCTTACTGTGGATATCGTTGGCTATTACGGGATTGCGTAAATAACATTGAAGGAGAAGCAAACCAGCAGCATGGCGCCACCCTGGCATAACTGCAACACAATTTTCCACTCGCAGACGGAAGTTGAATTGTATTCCTTCTCGCACCACAACAGAAAGAAACGTCATTTCATATATGAAGTGAAATCGACACGACACTAAGCAAATAAAAACAGAATTCTAAATACTGGCCGCGTATTCGCTCGCTTCCCTGCAAGTGTCGTCAAAAGACAATGGCAGAAGAAAGAAGGGCAGAGGTGACAGTTGAGGGGAGGTAGGGTGCAAGATGGATGCGTTGTAGTAGGTGATTGTAAGCGACGTCAGATGAATATGCTTTCTTCTTGGTTAGTCGAGGGTGCACACGCGATTGAGTCCTGGTACGGCGAAGGTGGTAATGGAGCGCACTAAAGTGGCTATTTGGGCTTGTTGGTTGAACATGATAGGGAACTACAGCGCAGCTTGCACACGGACACAAGAGAGAACTAGACACACACGAGCGCTGGGGCGCTTGGGCGTGTCTAGTTCTCCTCTTGTGTCCGTGTGCAAGCTGCGCTGTAGTAATGGAAGCTGTCAGAGCCCCCTTTATTAGTTCGATGATAATTTTAAAAATAAATTCAGTTACACCCACTGTGAAATTTGCCGAAACAGTGAAGCGGTGATTCTCTTGTGTCTGCTCGAACGTCAACGGGCGCTGCTCGCCCGAGAAGGGTAGCGCCGTCGCCGCGCAAATTCTGCGGTTCGCGCAAAGGGATCGGCAGCTAAACGTTAGCGGCGAGAGGCTCCCTCCTTTTTCGAGAGGAGCCCGCCCCTGCGAGACCACTGCGCCCTCTATCGCTGGGTCTGAGAAACAGTTTCTGTGAGGCCGCCATGATGATGATGATGATGCTGATGATGCTTAGTGGCTTCCCCTTTGTAACGGGGTGGCGTTGCACAGCGGCCTTAGTCGCAACGCTACTGTACCATCACCTCGCCAGAAAATACAAACAAAATAAATAAAAAATAATGTCAAAATAAAAAGCAAATACTTTTACGAAACTTTTGTGCTAGTCTGACTTCTTTGTTCGCATGTCTTCCCAGATTGTTCTCTGCTCTTTTCCCAACAACATTCTAACCTTCTTTTACTAACCTCTACTGCTGTCCTGTTCACTTTTCCGCTAACCTTAAAGCCAAGGGCTTCCGGAAGCTGGATGGCTCCATCACTGAGGACTGGACGGATACTTTTGCACTCCGTTACAATATGTCGCATGGTTTTTGGCTTTTTTTCCGCAGCCTGCGCATAGTTCTTCCTGTACCGGCTCGCGGATAAGCGTTTTTGTCCGCAAGCAACCCGCTCGGGCTTCAAAAAGCAATGCACTCCCTTTGGTATTATCGAATAATTTTTCCCTTGTGATCTCCTGCTTCCCGATCCTGTAGATATCTAAGGACTTCTTCGCATCCATCCTCTTTTTCCAGGTCGTTGTTTCTGTTTCTATCACTTCATTTTTTATTGCCTTGGTCGTTTCCCCTGCACTTCCAGGTTTCATATACTTTGTCCTGAGCCTTCTGGTTCTTTTCCTCCATTGTGTGTCCACGCTTTTCATGTAAAGATACCGTAACACTTTGGCCGCCGCCCATCTCTGATCATCCATATTTCTAAGTCGTTCTTCAAAACATATTTTGCTCTGTGCTTCTCTCACTTCGAAGGATGCCCATCCCATGTCTCCCTGCACTGCCTCATTTGTTGTTTTACTGTGTGCTCATAATGCTAATCGACCTACGGCCCTCTGATTTACTTCTAGCCCTGATTGAATCTCTGATTTGACACACACTACTGCGTTTGAAAAGGTGAGTGCTGGTACCATTACTCCCTTCCAGATTCCTCTCACTACTTCATATCTGTTATATCCCCACAGTGCTCTGTGCTTCATGATAGAGGCGTTTCTTCTGCCTTTCATTCTTAAATGCTCTTCACGAGTTTTTAGATACGCCTGACCTTCGTTTAACCATATGCCCAGATATTTGTATACCATTACCCACGGTATTGCTGCTTTTTGAACGCATACCGATTCGTTACGGGCGTTGTCATTGAAAACTAGAACTGCCGACTTTGCTGTGCTAAACTCTAAGCCCAGTTCAGTGGCTTCTACTCCGCAGATATCTGTGAGCTGTTGCAGACACTGTTTGCTATCTGCTAGTAGTACTATGTCATCTGCATATATCAGTCCCGGGATATGTTGTTCCACTTCCTGTCCTTTGCGGCTATAACATAGATTGAAACCTATTTTACTGACTTCAGGCTTTCTTTCTAGTCTAGCCATGTACAGCATGAACAGCAATGGCGACCGAGGACAACCCTGCTTTAAACCTCTATTTGTGACTACCGGTTCCGTGCACTTTTGGTCCTCCCAGGTAATTTGCACCTCGCTATAATTGTAAATTCCCTGCAACAGCTGTATAAAGTCCTGGCCTAAACGCTCCCGCTCAAGTATGCTCCATAGAAGTTCTCTATCTACGTTGTAGTAGGCTCCCTTTATATCGAGAAATGCTATCCATAGTGGTCGCTCCTGAGCCATTCACACCTCTATGCATAGGGTTAGGACAAATGATTTGTCCTCAAAGCGTCTGTCTCGTCTAAAACCATTTTGTAGTACTCCCAGTATGCTGTTCCCCTCTATCCACGCCTGTAGTTCTGCTTTTATAGCTTGCATTGCCAGCCTTTATACCACTGAGGTAACTGTAATAGGCCTGTACGAATTGACATCAGCCCTGTCTCTTTTACCTCTATATATCATCTTCATCCTGCTCTTACGCAGCGTGACAACTGCGCCCTCTGTCGGTAGGTCTGGGAACCTGCTCCTACCCCTGCGCGCCGCACGACCTGAAGCAGACTTACGAAAAGACTCCAACTACAACGGCTCCGCTGTTAAAATTTGTGTTGCGGTGGGTTACGCGTCTGTTCTGTTTGCTGTAGGAAGTGTTCTTAAACTGTCAAACATAGGCATTCTTCGCTACCCTTGCCCCATAATAGTTGACTCAGTCATTTCTCAAAGCCCGTCGACATACACAAGAGAAGACAACACTAAGGCTTTATATCCAAGTTTAGCGGAGAAATGAATTCCCTAGCGGTGATTCATTGAGATGCAGCTTTCGGCGTTAGCTGCTATAGGGTTCTGCGAAATTATTTCTCGCAGCACCGCACTTTGGCGTCGTGAACACTGACCTCGTAATTTTGACGGCGCGATTGCATGCATTCCGTCGCTCGAGTTGTATATTCCCCCTGTACTCGCGTAGCAAGTTTCATGGCGTTCCGGCCGACAGCAGTGCAGAATTCACAGAAACGTCTAGCCCTAATGTATGGCGGCTTACGGCGCAGAAATTGTTGCTTTTTATTTTTCCGCTCGAGCTCTGCACAGCGAACATTTACGCGGGAACCTAAGTGCCTCTTATAATGTGGTGAGTGCGAAAGTATCTGTGTCCATTTGGCGAATGGTTCCTGTTGTTATCCTCATCATCATAATTTTCCTTTTGCATGAGTATTTGTGCACAGGCACAAATTTGTCAGGAAGCGTTTGGCAACACACAATTGCGGGAATAAGCAATTCTGTGGGTATACGTAGCACTTTGCTAGACCAACAGCAGCAACTATCGGGATTGCGCCGGAGTTTACGAGCTTAGTCCTAAAGTTACAGTTTGAGGTCTTACGACGACAAACGGTTCCCGCAGCGTGAAGTACGATGAGTAAGTAATCTTTCATATAGGTATCTGTTGACGACACCAGACCTCGAAGCGTAACATGAGGGCTAACATAGTGCCGTCGCGTACCCTCCCTTTGCTGCACATCAACCCACGCTCAATTGAAATTCATTGGCTGCCAACGGGAATTGAGGTATTGAAGCACATTCGAACAGTGCGAACAAACAAGTCGAAGGACTAGAAAACACGAAAGGCACAGACGGGCGCTGTCTTTAGTGCTTTCTTGTCCTCCGTGTCTTTTGTGCTTTGCTGTCCTTCATCTCCTTTGTTCGCGCTGTTCGAATGTACTTCAAGACCATGAACTGACTAACTCGCGCCAGAGTCATACTAAGGGAATTCAGGAGCCGCGTTCCTGCGAGCCAATGGAAATTTGTCTGCCGCGTTTCTGGCACAACCGCCTTTCCGCTCAATGAGCCACGCATGAAAACTAGCAAGCTTTGAGTGCCTCGCACGCGCATTTGCGTACCTAATTTTGTTGCGCCGCAATTGTGCAAACTGGTCGAGGCGCTGGGTTTTCTGCGACGGACGATGCCATAGCCAGGAACTTCTCATTAACAGTCGATGCTGTAGGAAGCCTGTCGTCATATTGAATCAGGCCCCCTCACCAGGCGCCAAACAAAATGCGCTCACAATTTTTCTTCCTGCCCATCACGCTCTGTGATAAACACTCCCTGTAAAGGATGCTTCGCTGCAAGCTTGAACAATAATGAAGGAAAGCTAACTTCTTGAAGGAAGATGCGATGGGGTTGATCTCGAAAAAGAATCTCGATAAAAGCATCTGGCATCATCGTAATGTTGTTCGGAAACAGAACGTCCCGACTACCAAGGGCCTAGGCCACGAAGCCTATAATGTGAACCGAAGGCAGGTTTTATAAGATGCATATATCGGGTAGCATGCCTCAGTGTAAAAACAGTGACACTGAAATGTGATGTCCTCCGGCCGTGCGCGTCAACATGGCTCGCCCGTTCGGCGGTCATTTGTAAAGACGAGGAGAGGGAGACGAGGGGAAAAGGAGAGGGCGTTACGTGGCATGGGCGGCAGAATTGTATTTCGACCACAGCTGCAGCAAACCAAACAGATTTGCGGCCATTTTTTTTTTTTAGTTCGATGATGGCGAGTGGCGCATGGAGCCATGCCAGCATAGGGCGAAAAAGCCAGCATAGCCTGTCGTCCTATAGAACGACGCCGAGTCTTTCGACTTATGCAACACATGTAAGGCTTTAGCCTTGAAACAGACAATTTGGAAGTGCTGCAAACGTTCGAGTGCGCAACATTAAATTTCCCTGTTTCAGACGTGACCCTAGGCCCAGTCGCATAGTTCATACATAACACGCGCAAACGAGACAGCGGGAGCTCGAGAAGTAAGCTAGCGGCTGCACGTAATCGTAAACATTACTCGGCTGTCTCCTGACGCAGCTTTTGCGCGCGAGCTTCTATGCGCAAGGAATTGCTTACGCAGTATCCCACAAGTTAAAAACACATTTGCAAAAAAAATGTGCCTGGCACAGCCTTGAGAACGCATCTAGGTGTTCTGCGTGTGTAGTGAGTAACAACACCCCTTGAAATGCAGTAAACATTTCTCTCCTCAGCGTGCGCCTCCCTCACAGGTTCAGCAGACTAAACGAAGGACTGCCGCACCTGGTTATCCTTCCTAAGTGGAGCGGACTAAACACAGGCCTCCAATTCGGAAGCTCTCCTTTTAACGTTGCGCAGAACCCCAGGCATGTGTTATATTCTGGCAGTATCTGTCTATCACCCTGACATTACATTGGGTCATCCTAGTTCAAAACAAAGAGTAATCATCATCATGCAACATAAGCTGCCCTTGTGCCGCCTGACAGAGGAAACAAAACGCAACAGAATACGGGCAGCGGCACTATGAGACAGTAAATACACGGTGCTCCTGGGTTTCTGGTAAAACCGAAGAATGCGCCCCTCCAAGCGAGATTGAGATGAACCCTTTAACTCGTCGGAAATTTCTCATTCAGAAACAACTTCACGGCTGGCCCCAAATGAGGCTGTTGGCTGCAACGAAATTTTTTTGGCGAAGTAAAATTTCATTGCATAGATAAGCCTCAGTACTAACTCCTGATCTGGACCAAAATTGTCACCATAGTGATTCATTTTGCCATTAAGAATTGCCCGTATCCCAGCTTCAATAGCAAACTGCAAAAACCAGCTTCAAAGCAAGTTTCAACTAAGGATTCCCGTTTCAAGGCAGTTGCCGGAACACAAGTACAGTCTTCAGAGAGAAAACTAGTGGTCCTGGTGCCAGTCCACAGCTAACGTCTCGATGGCGTTATTGTGGCTACTTGCCTAAAACGCATGCACCGATTGTTCATGTTCAAAATTTCCCTGCTGCAACTTTCCTTTTGACATATACGTTAACCGGGTCAGAGCTTTTCTGCATCTCAAACACAAGACCTTAGTGATATATAGAAGGCACAGTTTTCCTCTCCATGATGCAAGATTCACGGGTGCATGCGTGGTGCTCAACTGAGATAAGAGCGTGATAGAGTTGCCTTCCTCCTTTATCGTTGCGACGAATCAGCGGGACTTTGCCCGCAAGTTACTATGGCTCAATTTTTTCACTTGGTCTGTTCTAGGCCACGTGCAGTCTGCGACAACCTAAATGGGAAGCGAGAATAAAACTATATTTACTTTCCAACCGGAGTTCGTAGGAAACAAAAGACAGGCACTACACGCAACTTTCAACATTTTACACACGCAAGACAGTTTTGTGGCTGCGTATAATTGCACGCCCCGCAACCGCTTGCATTCAGGCTCGTGTGCTTTGTTCGTGTTTCATTTTTTGCCGGCGCTACGTGGAAAAAAAATTATAAAAGCGCGTAGGATAATTCCTGGTTAATCAGTGGACATCAGGTAAAATAATCCGCTAGGGTTGCTTTGCATTGTACCTTGCGTTAAAATGGGGTACAAGAAGAAAAAAAAAAGGCTGCGGCTACTGTTCTCCAAGTAGTTTAAACTGGGCATTGGCTTTTGGTCGAAATTTTTTCGCTCTGTTCAAAACAATTGACAGGGGAAATGTGCATGCGCCCTGACTTTGAACCAGAAAGTTCGACGCAGGTTTTACGCGCCGAAGATATACACCAGGCCTAGGAGCCGTGCCGTACGACTACGGGTAAATTTAGACACCTTGGGTATTTTAACGAGCGCCCGTGTCTCGTACGCGTGGCCTTCTTTGTTTGTTTTTCGCCCATGCCTGACGCCACGCATGTTAACGGCTTCTGACGTCGGTTCTGACGCAGAACGGGATGGATCCCTGTCTCTGGTTCGTTTCGGATTGGAGACTCGAGTTGGCGCATTGAGTACTGGCATGGATCGCGTGCAAGCGTTTGCTGAGTATATTTTGCTTGCGTATTTTGTGCTTGCGTAAAGTAGTCGACGAAACTTCACGTGAAGTTTCGACGAATACTTTTGTGAGATGTTTTCGTTCTATGCCCACACAGGTTACAGCAGACACAGAGTGAAGAAATGTTATTTTGTCGTACTTCTAGAGGCGGGAAATCCTGCAAAAGCGTATATGCACGCAATTATCAATATGGACCCCATTTTTATTCTTTTTCATTTCACCTTCTCCACGCGAAGTCGTAAACCCTCCACACGTGATGAATTTCGCGTAACAAATACCCATCGGCACGTTCGATGCGCGCTTCTTGGCATCAGAATCGGAATGGGGATCAGAACCAGGGTCTACTTTATTTGCGAATTCTTCGAATGCGAATAATTGAAAATACAGAAGGAGGTACCAGAGCCGAGAGCTGGAAGGGGGCCTAAGCCAATGGTACGAGTCGACATTGCGGACTAGCAATTAAGCCTGACACGCATCCCCGTTTCTTCTTTCTTATTTTTCTTTTGTTGTCACCTACGGGCTTCGGTTATTTGTCATGCATGCTTCTCTAACGACGAGGAAAAAATGCAAGCTTCGTGATCTGTCTGTCAGCGGGAGGATGACTGAATTTATTGCAAAAAGGAATATTCTTCGTTGTTTCAGCGTCACCGTCAACGATTGCCATGCCCTATCCCATTACTAGGATGTCGACAGACTCTGCAACTCCCAAACTTTTGACAACGGCCTATCTTGTGACCTAAGTGCATAGTAATGCTTAACGAGTCATTATCGCGTACTTCGAAGCAGTAAATGGGCACAGTGCTGTATTGTGGAAGGCTCCAGCTTCCCTCGATGCTCCAAACTTGAGCCTCGTGCCATTCCTCAAAACATTACACACTCCGCACGTGCACAAAAGCAACTGTTCATACAAAACTATATACATACGCACGCAGAACATATACTCTTAGTTCTTGTATGTGTGCATACCGACAGTTTTTTAACTACGGGACCTCCTCGGTATTACTATTTGTACGCTCTTTTAAAACGTGAAAAAAAAAACTTCAACTTCAATAAACAGGTAGCACACCCGATATGCAACCCATTTTCCGCCTCGTTCATCGTGCTTCACAGGCGGAGGTAGCAACTGCGCGAAGCACTCACCTAGTATTAACGGGTGGTTTCTCGACGGCAAAATTCTGTTGCGCAGCCGTTCGAGGATGCTGGCTTGGTGGCTCCCGCCGACGCTGAGGAGCAGGCACCCGATCGAAAGAAGTGCTACGCTCGGCGCTTTCCGCATCGTGCGTCCCGAAGAAAAAAATGTCACTTCACGTGGGAGAGAAAAACAGCCCGCAAACCACGACCTTCGGTCGAAACGCGCGCGTCGGAAGAGAGGCGGCTGTTGGGAGCGGGCAGCGGCCACCGGGGGGATCAGGAGCAGCCCCAACCGATTACCGACGGGGGATGCGGCGACGCTCGGGAGCAGCAGACGGCGCGCTCTCTCTCAGTGCGCTCACCGCGCGACAGGGGCTGGTGTGAGTCGGTCGTCGACGCGTGGTCTCTTTTCAGCGGCCCTTCTGCGAACAGGCGCAGAGATAAAGAACAACAAGAGATAGAGGGGGGAGGGAGAGAAAGTGCCGGGCTCCGGCGGAAGGGAAGCACAGCAGACGAGAAGCACCACAACTAGGTATGCATTCTGAAGTCACGTGGAGGCACTGTGACGCAGGGATGCCGCTCTCTCGGGCGTCTATTGGACGCCGGGTCGGGCCCTTCCCGGCGGCGGGAGAGTCAAGGCGCAAGCGCCGCCATCCGCTGCCGGGACGGCCATATGGCGTCTGCCACTCTCAGCATCAGCTGCCGGTGCCTCCTCGCCTTGCGGGCGTGTTGGGCCGGCAGCTTTCGTAGAACAGGGATTGCTAGACATTGGGGCTCGTTTGCGTCATTTCCCACTGTCGTGTATGTTGCATTTAGCGATTTATGATAGCGATGTTGAGAGTGTACAGCAACGGCACACTCGCAAGATGGAATGTGTTCTTGTCTCCTGCAAAAATATATGGACGTACGTGCCCCCCAAAATCCTACCTCTACCACGGAGCAAAACTCAACCTCGTCCCTAGTGCCCGCCAGAAATGTGCGTCCGGCACGGCCAAAAAGAGCAATGGAGGATTTTTATTAAGCGTTACATGTTCTCGCTACGTACGCGTGATGTTTTGATATTCTCGATAGGCGTCCTGCGCTGGAGTTTTGGCGACATGCAGTGCCTCTAGTGGCCGACGCCTCTGAGTAGTACAAAAGCAGACGACCCTCGCCGCCCTCCATGCGTTATCAATTACTAGGCAGAGTGAAACTTGGTTGTACTTAGTTTAATCGCTTTGTGGCGCGTTGAAATTACTGCATACTGCATGAAATAGCCCTTAAAGTAGTTGTAGAGGCTAAACAAAATAATATATGCTCAAACAAGCCGATTTATCGGCTTTCTTTTCAGCGAGCTGTCGCGATCGTCGCGTCGTGGGACAGTATCGCCAGGTCGGGTGGTCTAATTTCCTGACGAGAATTTTCGTTCTTTCTTCTTGCGTACGGTCGACAAAGGAAAGTTCAAACGTAGCATAATATACACACTACGTTGCTCTCCTATAGCCTGAGGTAACTGCAAAAGGTTTCTTCAGCGGGAGCATGCCAGCGGACGCGAGAAGCACAGCCGACTCAGCTGACACTGCTGGCCTGGCATCGCCTTGAAAACGAGTGGAAATTTTGTTTTGTATTTTCCTGACTTCCTGACTTCCTGACGACGATTACTGTAATTTCTTCTGGCGTGCGGTCGACAAAGGAAAGTTCACGAGTAGCATAAACACGGAACACTGCTCATCCTATAGGCGGTATTCAATGAAAAGTTTAGCGGGCGATTTCTCCGGCTGGCAACACTGAAAACCGCCATGTCGGTGGCCACCGTGCCAGCGCATGCGCGTTGTGCCCGCATCTCGCAGAAGAAAAAAAAACACGGCCGTACATCGTGTGCTGCGTTTCAGCCCGATTATCGGTAGCAGCGTCAACAAATCCAATATTAAGCGCACTCACATTATGTGGTGGCATTCTACCTACCCTCGAGCACTTCGAATTCACGGAGGATGAAACCGCGGCAGCGAACGGTGCGCATAAGTCCGACGCCGCAGTTGGCTGCCGCCGCGGATGTCGAAGTGCACCCGCACCGCATCCACGACTTTATGTCTGGCAAGTGCCCTCTAATACGTGGTTGAGTACAAAAACCGAATAATTTCTTTGGAGAAATGGTTCACGCGTACGCCGATTTGGCGCTGGCTTTCTCGTGCGCTAAATGTTTCACGCTCAGCGGATCTGCGGCGGCTACTTCATACACTCTCTAAAAAAAGGTCGGCGCATTTACTAACAGAACACTAACCAGTTACTTGTCCCAGTATTGACTAGGTACTTAGTTGCTTTTACTAACTGTTCATGCATGACCTAGCAAAAAGCTACGCGTAACAATCTGGATCTTCTAAGTGCGCAGCGCGACATAAACACATTCATCACCCACATCACACGCGGACAATCAACAACTGAATTGAGCAAGTAAACCAACGGGATGCGCGAGGAGAGCGAGTATTACTTAGTTACCTTGAAATACATCTGCTCTTCTTGCTTTTATATCCAGCAGCGGAAAGTCCCCTGAGAGAGTCGGTGGGCTTGTCGTAAAAACCAAATATTGTAGCGATAATTTTAGAATTATGCATTTTAATATGAGCATATACAAGACAGCATGTGGATTGGCAAAAACTTTTTAATCGTGATTTGGTATGGAAAAAGAGCTGTAGTTATTATGTTCAATAATTCATTGAATTTGTTACTTCAGTCAATATCAAACCAGCAGCAGTTACTAAGTGCACGGTCTAGACTAGGAACGGTTTCACACTTATTGAAAGGACCTACCTACCGTTCTGGGGGGTAGTAAACTCCGTAAGGAGTTAGTAAATACAGCCGTTACTACCCTTTTACGAGCTTTTTTGTTAAGAGTGTACGCGCTGGCGATAGGTAGATCGTACGGTGCTGCACTCAACAGCACTTGGCGTCGAGGCATTACGTTGCGTTCAGTGGGCAGAAGTTCGGAAATGATGCGGCTCCTGCCGCTCCTGCTGTCAAACGGACCGCTGCGCTCACGTTACAACCTTTGTGCCACGACCGACTCGCACTCGCTCGTAGGTGTGCGCGGAGGCTGGGGCTGAATTGCAGATAGGGTTGTCACACTCGTGAGCGGAACCATGACTTTCCGCGTAACCAACGGTATCGCGGTACAACAGACTATCGAATAACACGCACACGCCTTGCGCGGAAACACAAGTTCACATCGCGGCCTTACAGCACTGCACGGGCCTGATTTTGGCCCGAGCCCAGCCCGAGCCCGCTTCGCGAAGCCCTAGCCCGACCCGGGCCCGTAACACCTAGCCCGAGCCCGGTCCGGGCCCGGGCATTCATAAGTGAGCCTGGCCCGAGCGCGGCCCGGGCCCGCCATCTCAAGCCCGGGCCCGGCCCGGCCCGGTAATTTATTTTTTGGCCCAGGGAAGGCCCGCGCGTGTGTGACCAGGCCCGGTCTTCGACGCTAAAGAAAGTTTGTTTATTATATTCTGGGCGATCAGACGGAGCATCTAGTCTGTACAAGCACGTCATGAACTGAAACGCAAGAAATAAGGGTTTAAAAGTGCACATAGTTTAGCTTGCACAGTCTGCAGTTCACGCCACATCGGCGTAATAATAGCTCGTATTCTTACACAAGAGACATCATCACTTTTGATGACCAGACTCTTGGCAACTTCACGTGGTTGTCTCGGCCACAAGTTGGTATTGCTGCCATTTTTCGATCCGCATTTGAACCATCGAGTATGTACGCGCGTTGAAGTACTTCACATGCAGTGGTCGTTAAGCGGTGGTGTTTCTCTGGCATGCGTGTTTGATTCCCGGCCACGGGAGCCGCATTTTGATTGGTGCGACATCTAAAACACACGTGTACAAACATAGACATAGGTGCACAGCTCCAGAATCGCTGAATTAAGTCCTTCTCCTCTTGGGCATTCCTTGTAATCGTATCTTTGGTATGATCTTGATGCTGTATACAAGAAATGTAATTAAAATTGCAGTATGGTGACCATCAGACCTAGCAAAACACGTTTTTAAAATTATGCGTACAACTAACAGCAAGAAGCGCGCAAAAATAAACTAAGAATATTCATTTTGATGCTCTTTTCTACACTTCACGTCGGACCTATTAATGGCCGTGCCTATGAATTCAAGCCCGAGCCCGGCCCGGGCCCGCCAATAATCGACTTCGGGCGGCCCGGCCCGGCCCGCGGGCCGGGTTGGGCCGGGGCTTTCGGGCCGCCCGGGCCCGTGCTGCCTGGCAGCCATGAAGGCATAAAGGAGAAGAAAGGTGACTGATCTGGGGACCGTGCGCACAACGTCGCCTTGGCAACAGACGCTTGGCCACAGATATGGCGGTGTACTCGTATGGTTGCCTGCATGCATTCCACGCCATTGAATACCGGCTATAGCCTGAGGTAACTGTAAAAGGTTGCTTCAGCGGGAGCATGCAAGCGAACCCAAGAATTTCGCAGCCGACTCAGCTGACACTGCTGCCCTGGCACCACCATGAAAACGAGTAGAAATGTTGTTTTGTATTTTCGCAAACTAAATGATCCTTGCGTAACGTTTTCGCCGCACGATTTACGAACGGCAGGGTACATTTATACTAGCGAGTAGGTGAGGCATTGCGTCGAATAAACAAATTAAGCGCTATTAAAGGACGCAAAACAATGAGCCGGTGCATTGGACTACGCAGTTTTCCATTGTTTTTGCCATGTTTGCTTCGGTGCGTTGAATGTTTTGGTGGTGTTGTGAGCGGATATGTGCCGTGAAACGAAGTCTAGACAGATGTATTGGGTTCTTAGATGCCGTAACGGCTACGTGAACTTACTGGCCGCTTCTAAGGTTGGGAATGGGCTACATTGACATGAGCGGTGTTTTCCGCGCTCTGCGCCTGGCTCCGCGCTGTCCGAGTAGGAATAAAACTATTATTAGTAGTACTAATTTCTACCACTTTAAATTATCTTCACTGGTGTCAATGACTACGGTTTCCACGCCAGCATTAACGGGGGGATACCTCGATACGTGTTCATTTGAAGCGAAATGCACTTATGTGCGAGATCGATTACCGTGTGGCTGTGGAAACGTCGCGGTAGTTTGCACTTTCTTTCTGTAACCGTGAACTTTGTGCCTTCGGTTTTCGTGAGCGTCAGCATGGGAGCCTGAGAGCTGAAGGGGAACTTCCATGTTTGTAGGGGTCATTTTGCAAAGAGCCAACGTTATTCAACCGCCCAACAGCCCAAGCTGCAGACCATCCTTCCTCCCCTTCCCATTTTACCACCTGCGTGGAATGAAGGCTGGCACCGATAGTTGAAAAACGTGGCAGTATTTTTAATGCGTAAGCATCCTTTGTCGAGTACCTCAACGCAAACCCGGTAATTCTTGTAATGCGACCAAAAACGCGCGTCCAGTGGCCTCAAATAGGGGTGTGTCAGCACGAGTCCTCCAGCACAGACGCATTTCCGACACGATGGAAACAGTTTGGATTTGGAGAAGAATGCGTGGATGTGTAAAGTTAATCAGAAAAATCATCCAGCCCTCCGTCTAACGGCGACGATGGTGGTACGCGAGGCTTTCTTTGTGCGACATAGAATGGGAAAAGGTCAAAGTAAAACACGCTGCGATCAAAAGATCCGGGCTGGCCAAATTCAAAGCTCAACTAATCAAACGTTAAATCCAGAAGGCAACTAAGGGAACCTCATCTTCGTTAGACGGAGGAGTGCATGATTTTTGATTGATTGATTGATTGGAGGGTTTTACGCGCCGACGCAACGCAGGCGATGAGGCGCGCCGAGGGCTCCGGATTAATTTTGACCACCTGGGGATCTTTAACGTGCGCCGAAATCTCGTACACACGGGCGTTTTTGCTTTTCGCCTCCATCAGAAAAGCGGCCGCCGCGGCCGGGAATCGAACCCGCGACCTCGTGCTCAGCAGCGCAACATGATTTTTTTTTTTTTTTCAAGCGTAGGGGGCAGATTGTAATGCTCGACCGCAGCATTCAGTTGTAAAGCTAAGGGCAGGTTTTTGGTACCCTCCTGTCCCTCGTCCTTCAGCCACGCAGGTATTATTTTTTTTTTTTTTTGAAAAACCATTAACCAACTAGCCAGAACCATTGCAAGTCTTATAAAGCAATGCTTTGCCACGACAAGCAACAACGTTCTACTATCGTGCGGTACCTATTCTTAAACGATCCCCAATGGCTGTAGCAAAGGTGTTTCAGTGAAATTAAACACGTTTCTACCGTAGTTAATGAAGTTACGGAGCGTTGTCTATCACAACTTCTATTTTGTCTTTCGCTTGCGCACGACGCCGTTTGGATGTCACATGAAATACTCACCGCAATTAAAGAAAAGGATTTACTTTGGGCACAAGCAAGGCGCTCCCCTAACTGTTTTGAGCTGCAAAACAAATTTAAAATGTGCAGGAACAAAGTAAATGCGATGATCCGGCTTGCTAAACGTACTCAGCTTCGAAATAAATTCTATGGAGCCCGTTCAAACATCAAGAAAACGTGGTCATTAATAAACAATATTAAAGGAACAGAAAAACGTGGCAATAACGTTGCATCTATTCTAGCTGCTTTTCCGGGTAACGCTCAAAGCCTAGCTGACGATTTCAACAACTTTTTTTCCCGAGTTTCTGCTGTTGCAAGGCCAGATGCGCAGAGCTGCACGCTATCAAACAGTTTGTTGCAATCTGCTTATCTGCCTTTTATCACAGAACAAGAGCTTCAGTCACTTTTAGCTAGCATCCACCCTAACAAACGCCCAGGCATAGATAAAATTTCGATTTAGGAACTGCGCCGGAATTTTGACGTCATAAAAAAGGTGCTGCTGTCACTCTTGAACAACATTATTGCTACAAGCAACATACCAACTGGTATTAAAGCAGCGATAGTTACTCCTCTTCACAAAGGTGGGGATCATAGCAAAATAGAAAACTATAGGCCGATATCTATTCTATTATGCCTCGCCAAGATACTCGAAAAATACCTGTTTCGAATTATGACGGACTTTTTAGACATTCACAATGTTATCTCACCTCACCAATACGGGTTTGTTCAAGGAAGAGACACTCAAACTCTGCTTGAAAACGTTTCTGACTTGTTAAATATGGCTTTCGAACATAACCAAGTTGCCTGTGCTCTGTTTTTAGATATAAAAAAAGCTTTCGACAGTGTACCCCACAGTCTTCTGTTACGTAAACTTTCCTTGCTTGGATTTAGAGGACCGTTCCTGCAGTTGCTTCAAAATGTCTTGCATGGCCGGCGTCAATGTGTGTCCCTAAGAGAGTCTTGTAGCAGCTTTTCACCGATCAAATCTGGAGTACCTCAAGGTTCGATACTAAGCCCCCTGCTCTTTAATATTTTTGTTAATGATCTTTGTAATGCAGTTTCCACTCCACTATTTCAATACGCCGATGACACCTTGATAGTTTCCTCCGCTTCACACGTTCATCAGGCCATCGCATCGTTGCAGACTGCAGCAACTCAGGCAATGGACTGGTTTGCTGGTAATTTAATTACGTTTAATACTGTTAAAACGCAGCTTGTGGGCTCCCACAATCTGTTAAAAAATGTAGTGCTTAATGACCCGTTATTTTTGCATACGTCTTCATGTTCAACTTGTACGTGCAAACCGATGAAGTATGTTTCATCTGTAAAATATCTCGGAGTAATTTTTGACAATGACCTGACATGGAACTCTCCCCTAGCATACGTCTGTAAAAAGCTGCGCGCGCTTTCGTGTATTATGTACAACTTGCGTTACTTTATGCCGTTATCAGTGCGAAAGATTGTTTTGCATGCGCTGGGCTACAGTGTTCTTCGTTACGGCATTACAGTGTACGGTCACTGCGCAGCTCGGTGGCAGCCGAGGCTGAATTCCATTCTAAGCTCTCTGCTAAAAAATGTAGCCTATAATCTATGCCTCCCCGGAAGTGCAAATATTTTCACAGAGTTGCAATTGCCCAATTTTACTATGCTGTTAATGAAAACAATAGTGTTAAAACATTTTTGGACGAATGACTACAAAGAAAAATACATTCCTACGCGTAGCCATAGACCAAGAGATCTGTATCGGGTACCACGGTGTCTTACAAGGTATGGTAAAAGAATGCGGCGCTACTATGTTCCGACGTCCTTCAATAAATTACCACCCAGTGTTTTTGAAGTGAGCAGTCGTTGTAAGCTGAAAAATCGCCGTCGTGCATTTTGCTGGGAAGTTGCCTAACTCTGCCTCCTGCTGATGCCCACTTCTGTTGGCTTGTTTTCCCGTCACTCTGTGGAAGAGTGTAGCTTGTAATGGTTCTACAGTTCGCAATGCTTTGTATTCGAACTAAGGTTTATATTGTTTCATCTTGAATAGTTGATTCTCTTACTTTTATGTTCGCCTATGTGCACGGATTTCCGCAGCCTGCCAGGCGCTGCCCTTCAAGCCTACTGTGGCTTTGGCAGGCGTGTGACTTTGTACAGTTTTCCTGTTCCGTGTAATAAAAGTATTATATATATATATATATATATATATATATATATATATATATATATAGAGAGAGAGAGAGAGAGAGAGAGAGAGAAATAATAGTTGGCAGTCAAGAAAACCTCGGAAAGCAAAGGGGAGGATGTGGTAGATCATTGAAACGGATAAAGAATTTGGAAAGAAAGAAAGAAAGTGGAGAAAAAATGCCCGCCAGGTGGGATCCGAACCCACGACCTCCAGAATATTGGTCTGGTGCGATAACTACTGCGGTACCGGCGGCGCGATTTTCCCCTCCACTTTCTGGGGTATTTATGTATGGCCTCACATGTCCTCTATGCACTGTGCATGCATGGAAGAAAGGGCGTACAGCCATGGCGGTGCGAATATGCATTTCAAGTGCCCACTCAAACGTGCGATAACAGAAATTGCGAATCAACCACACGTCAAAGACGCGGAAACTAGATTAGCTCGCCTTAAATTGCTTTACCTAGCCACAATTTTTTTAGGTGCGGAGTACCTTAGGACTGCACAATGTCCATCCGCGTCCGTGCGCATAGCATTTACAATCGCAAAAATCACACAGGCACCGGCAGGATTCGAGCCTGTGTCTGGTACACCAGCCAGAGTTAGTGTCAGTCGTCTTACCCATTGGGCAACGATCGTGCGTTGTAACGGTGCGGAGTACCTTAGGACCTCCCAATGTCAGTCCGCGTCCATCCGTGCGCACACCACCATCAAGCGAAAATGAAGCGAAATTCGATTTGAGCCGTGAGTTGCAGTTTCATTTAGAGAATATTCGAGCTGCAACTCACGGCTGAAATCGAATGACGGTCGGGGCGCAAATCGGATGTTACTCGGGGCGCAACTTGGATGTCATTTCTAATCCCCGTACTCCGCACCCTCGCCATCATCCACGGAGTGCAGATGCTGCCATTTTTTTTCCCTCTACAGCCGCAATTTGCGCCGCACCGAACAATCACATATTACGCAGCAAATCGCTCCAGTGTCATAACAACGAGCTTATAATACTACCCGGGTCGCTTACACACAAAACATGACTTCACGCTACAAAGAGCTTACACGCACTCGACACGCACACGCTACCTGGTCAGACGCAAGCTGCCGTCGACAAAAACACGCGAGAATTCAGGTGAACAATTCTTGCATCACGAAAACCTTACGAAAACCGACTGAACATGCTACGCCGCTGATAATTATGCTGGGAGGAAAGCGCGCACATGACAAATACAAGGCCTCTTATCCAAAGCAAAGTTTACGACGTGACGAACTCGCCGCTGCGCGCAATGTCTACTCAGAACAAAGGGTGGACGACGGTTGCGGAGCGAATACGAAGTTCTTCTTAAGTGACCGCTCAAGCTTGCGCAGAATTTAACAAAGCGAGAACAAACATTCCAAAACTTAACTCGCCAAAGAGTGATGGCAGCGTCGGCTTGAAGTATGCCCGTCCAAATATATGCAACCAGACCATCACACAGTGCAGGTACCGGATGGTTCAATCGTAACGTCGTTGGCCCCACATAATAAAGGTCTGGTGTATAGAGTTCGAACTTTTCGCAGACGCGCACACAAATCTTCGTTTATGACTGATATAGCAGCTCCGGTATCAACTTATGGCAGTGACATTAACACCTTCTACAACCACTGACAACATGTTCCATGGACGTTGCGGGAAGTTTTTGGACTTTCCGTGTAAAGCAGTTCCCCCCCTCCCCCCCCCCCAAAAAAAAAAAACTGCAGGACTTAGTTTTCCGGTGAATGGTTGGGATCATTAGATACCGGTCGAAGGGGTGACGCTGCCTTGCGGGATGATGATGGAGAACGGCGCCGCGGGTTTCCAGACTTGCGAGGGGGGTCAGCCGAGTCAGCTGGAGAAGGAGGACGACTTGTTGTCGGCGATTAATTTTGTCGGCGAAATTCGTAATTAAAATGCATGTTGTCACGCTCATAAGTATCATATCCACGTCGTTCGTCCTGTTGACGCCGGCAACAGAACCGGGAGGTATGGCCGCGGATGCCGCAGTAATAGCAAACCAGTCGACCAAAAGGTCCGTCTTGGCGGGGTGATCGCCACGTGGGGTTGGGAGACCGTGGTTCCAACGCTGGAGGAAGAGCTGCGACGCAGCCGGCAGCATGTTGAGACATGGCCGGCGCCGGGGACATACAAGGGTGGTCGCACCGGTATACTTCAGAGTACGATGGGATCATTACGGGAGTAAGAGTGTCGGTTGAAGAGGGATCAGGCATTGCCGCAAGTTCCTCTCTAACAATTTCCCGTAGGCCGGTCGCAGGCGTACCGGAATAGACACCGAGAACATAAATAAGCAGAACCGTGATCGCAGAGCTGTTCTCGGATAATAGCGCGTATCAGAACCCGCAGGCTCTGCAGACTCCACCACTTGAAAGGCGAAGATTCCAGGCATCCTTTTATTCGGGCGATCGTGGCCGAACACTAAATCACACGATGATGATGATGATCTACAAAATGAAGAAGTGGCTCAGGCCACTGCGTGATGATGGGGATTAGTCCTCACAATATATATATATATATATATATATATATATATATATAAATATATATATATATATATATATATATATATATATATATATATATATATATATATATATATATATATATATATATATATATATATATATATATATATATATATATATATATAGGGTTTGAGTCAATATATTCGCCTTTCTTCGCATTTCCCGTGAAGAAGCCGCTGCACGGCGCCAGCTCCACACTAACACGTTCCCTAGCGTCTCGTTCCGGCACACCTTTTATCCTACGATGTACCCAGACCAATGCTCATCCTGCGGAGGACACCGAAACCTGCGGAGGACACCCAAACCGGAGGACACCCAAACAGTACATGGGAATGCCCCAAACCCAAAAATTAAAGCCGTTCCACTCAACGTGAAAGCTGCCGTAAATGCAGAGCAGTGATTCGCCATAACGGCCTGTGGCACCGTTATCCGCTTACTGCTACTACCCATCACGCTCTTCGCCTCCCTGTCTCACTTCTCTCTTGATGAATTGAACGGAGGTTTGTCCAAAGCAGTTCAAATTTCCCGCCTTCGCAGTGCTCGCGCGCCCCCTGCCTGGAACGAACAGCGCGAGCGGTTCTCGCACGTGCCGGCACCTTACTGCGCAGTCCACAACGCGTTGTTTTTGGCGGTCCCATCTCCCCGCGAGGGGGACTCGAGTAAATGCGTCGCATAGGGGGTGGGTGCATGTATTGCGTTAACGTTTAGTGTTTGGGGAGTTGGTGGTAGTGAATGCGTTGTATCAGCAGCTTCTTGGCGTAGTTTGAATGAGTCAAGGATATAAGGCGCGTTCGTAGCCTCCCATCCTGTGTCGGCTTTGTGGCGCAGTGGGTAGAGCACCATGTACATTGCTTTCCGCCCGCAGGGTCGAGGGATCGAAACCAGGCGCCGGATAGTATTTTTTTTATGTAGTGTAGGGGGATGGGTGCGGACAACGACGGTGTGAACTACGACGGACGTCAACGCGGGTGACATCGTGAGTTACTGAAATGCTCTGCATTTAATTTTCGATACCCAGTCCCTCCTCCACCGGATGGAAAGCTTCTCTTTGGCCTTGGGCGACCAGCGCGGACTGATCGACCGGGCAAGACGAATTGCAGCAGCGAATGGGGCCCTGGACTAAGGGCACCACCCTCTAAGAGAATCTGACTTTATACGCTACTACTACTACTACTACTGCATCAGAATCAGAGTTCTCCGTAGCAGGCGTGCACCTCTTCTGCTCACGTGCCGTCCCATTCACCAGTCACGCGGCACGCATTCGGCATGGTTCTCCCTCTGGCAGGGTGTCAATCATACCCCGCCCCTGCTCTGGACACCCGAGTTAAATCCCACGAGAATCGGAAAGTGTTTTCGTTCATTTATTTTCCTTTTACAGCGGCAGCCATTCTGGCACGAGTACGCGTGTCGACGCCGACTACGGTCGCTGTCCGCGCCTAATGAGACATCGAAGGCTCTCGCATTAAAATATTTTATAACCTTCTGACGGTTCACATGTCACTTTTATGCGACATGCGATCCGCGTGTTTAACTTTGCAGAAATGAGCAACATGTGGAGAAAGGTGGAGGCTGAATGGAATGAATGCGAAAAGGGCATCAGTGGAATCAGTGGAAGGGTATACGCTTAAAAAACGGATATGGAAACCAGATGTATCTATGGAAAGCAGATGGAAGCCACCAGATTCCCGTGCTTTCAGCTTAAAAACCAATTAAAAATAGTTCATTTCGCGGGCTCTGCTATATTACAAATCTTACGAAGGCACGCGTTGTTCCAGAATGTCTTCGATTCCTGGCCGCGGTGGCCACTTTTCTGATGGAGTCGAAAAGCGAAATGAAATGAAACATGAAACATGAAACATGACACATGAAAAAATGAAACAAACTAATACGGCGCGCCCCATCGCCTGTGTAGCGTCGGCGCATTGAAACCTCATAATCAATCATCCACAATGTGTACCTCCGCGGTTATGACCGAGAGGTACGATGGAAGCGGAGGGGGATCGAACGCCTAGCCCCTGCCGCTTCTTTCCCGTTTTCGGGCGCGCATGCCAACACCTGCCGCTGCGCTTCTAAAAGGAATGGCGCAACCTAGCGCGGTTTTGTGACAACAGCCTAATTTCGATCCGATAACTGAACCTGCCTATACCGCTGCACACACAGGTGACCATCGCCTAGCGATGCCAATCTGCTCTTGTCGTCAGTCACGCGCCCTCGTTTAGGAGATCTTCCATCGCACCTGTGAAAGATCCTTCGGTTTTGTACGATAACAAACGATGCTTTGTGTGTAAAACGGGTGACACGGCAAAATCTTTCTGAGAAATGTCTTTTCGCAAGAAGCAATAAAAATTAAGAAAATCATGCAACGACAAAATCTCTGAAACAATTGAAACAACTCACGAGAGTTTTGAGGGAAATCTCACTCAGCCTCACGAATGATGGCGTACTTCTACCTGAATTCAAGCTGGGCACCAGAAACAACAAGGTGGAAATTTGATTTCAGTTTCACTGATCACATGTCCAGGACGTTAACCATCGCAGCTTCCAGGGGCGCAATGAAATGACGCAATAAACGTGTTTGCAGTTAATCTTGCGCATTTCCCCCCCGAACTAGCGATTGACCCCATGCAAGTCCAGTGTAGACCCCACAGAAACGAAGGAAGTCTTCGTTGAGCGTATTTGGTTTCTGCACTCTCTGCGCGCCACCTATCCTGGTAATGTTTCCGAGGAGCTCTGAGCCCCATACGAACTATATCGCGTGAGAGGATTATGGCCGATCTCAGGGTGAGGACTCGAGGAAGCTTACTCCCACTTCCCCTTCCCCCTTTCACCCAGTTTTGGGCGAAATAACGTTGTTATCATCATTGCAGTGACGTCAACATACCTACCCACATGTATGTCTTCACAACTCAACGCGAAGTGATGCTCGCGCATTCCGACGTCCTCCACTGTGCATGACTAGTTGCCTTCATTGCACTTTGAGCGCCCAGTTTCAAAAATGCCACTAAACCGTTGTAAAGATTGTGGGGATCCTGACGCCCAGGCCATTGCACGATCACTGGGTTTGTGCCATCACACGGCGCTTTTCCCCTCTCTCCTCCGAAATTCCGGCTCGTCTTGGCGCCTCTGTGTAGAGCCGAGCCGTCTCTCAAACTCTTGCGTGAGGTGAAGCCTGCAGAGACCGTTGCGGCGATAAAACACTGTCACGCAGCGGGCGCTCCGCCCTGGTAGCGGAGCTAACCTCACCTCATTGGTCCGTTTGAACGATGCCCGAACCCGACTCTCGCCGGGGACGGGAACGCGCGCCCTGCGCGGGGGCCCGTTCGGGGAGACGCTTCGAGGACGCCGAAGGCGTTGGCCGAAGGTATGTGACGCTTTCTTTACCAGCCGGCTGCAACTCTGTTGCGCCGGCGAAAGCCCACCAGCCCTTCCGGCTGCGGCCCGTGCCTAAGGCTGCTCCTGTCGCCCCTACGCTTGCATATAGTAAGGCCGTACCTACCACTCGACGATCACGCCGTGCAGTACGCGCCTGTGAGCGAATGGGCCCCGTCTCCCTCGCTGCTGCGAGCCGATCTGGCCAGCACGGCGATGCGCGCGCGCACAACGTGCGCGCACCCCGGAATTTGCCCTGACAGAAGAGCCCACTGGCTCTGCGCCAACGAAACGCGCGCACTTGCGCGTGGCGCCCCATCGCCCCTTTCACCTAACTGGAAGTACGTACCTGTACTGTAAATTATGTAATTGGGACTGTAAAATATGTGACTAGAACGTTGGTATAAAATAAACGTCTTCCCTCCGTACCCGGGGCATATTCCTTTGTCGCCCCCTTCTCCACCTGCCCAACCGAGGCGGTGTTAAGTTGGCGCGACGGCGTTTCAGTATCGTGAGCGTGCTCAACTAGCTCGAACCCACGGTGGTTCCTCGCAGTGTGCATGAATGCCTGCCTTGTGCAATGCTAGGGTTATGCATATTGCGAGGTAGAGAGAGACCACAAGATATTTCGCAACATTTTCTTAAGTCACTGAATGTCGACCTCAATGAGCACTGCCTCCTTTAGAAGGCAGGGCAGTCATCATCATTACTATCGTCCTCGTCGTCATCACGCCCGCCCATTTACGCTTCGAACGGCTGTGTTGGCTTCTCGACGACGTCCAGCCAGTCTAAGGGACGATGCGCTGAGGCCGGGGGCAGAGGCGACGCGAAGGCGCCCTGGGCATGGCGGGGACGAAGCGGAAGGACCGCTCCACGTCCCGCTCTGGAAGCCGCAGCGCTGTGCGCCAAAAAAGCAAAAGCGGTGCCGTCGCCAAGACCTCGAAAAAGAGTGCCAAGAGTACAGAGGCGCACGCGAGACGCAAGGCTGCTGCTGCGAGGCGGTCGCGCTCCGAGTCCTTGAGCGGCAGGCGCGGAAAAGGTTCGAAAAAGACGGCCCCCGAGGGACGCAAGAAAGCGAAGTCGAAGTCAAAGTCGCGCGACTCGTCGGCGCGACGGAAGCGCGCAGGGAAGTCAAAGGCTCCTGGGGACAAAGGTGGGGGACACCACAAGAATCGCAAAGCCGGGGGAAGCGGCCGCTCCGGCAGCCGTTCCAAAGCCAGCAAGCAGTCTGGGAAGACCACCGGCAACTCCCCGGAAAGCTATGACAGGGAGGCACCTGGGCCTTCGAAGCCTCACTGGTCGCACAGGAAGTCCGGCATGGCGACGCCACCGCCCAGCACAGAGAACGCCGGGTCTAAGAGACACCCCTGTTGCGGTCAGCGCTCAAAATAAAGGCAGCGCTTTACGAATGCGAGGTAAGAGAAAAATGCTGACAGCCTGGTACAGCTGTACCGCGTTTCTGCAGGTTTTTGCGCGCATTTTAATCCAAGTGCCAACCAATTTAATCCGGTCGCCTGTTCGCGTATTGTTACGCCAGCAGACTTGCCAGAGTATTGTTACGTGAGCAGACGATACTTCTGACGCGAGCAGACGATATTGCAATTTGGAAATACAAACAACCGATTTTTGTGGAGTGCATGTCCTCCAGCTCATTTAAAGTCAGCGTTTTATACATACTAGAATGGGCGCAAGGCAGAAATAATTTTAATTTTCCACTAAACTTTCTTTGGACTGAAAGGTGGCGACATGTAGTGTCTAAAGGGGCACTATAACCCTTATGTGTTTGTGTTCCATGGCCTCTGCGATCGCGGAGGCCGTGCGTGTTCAAACAATTCCGCCGATTTCAACGCATGATTCAAAAACCGCATGAAGGAGTAAGAAAAGTTGCACATTATTGTTTGTTGTTTTAGCCGGGGGCAAGTTTTTGAGCGCCTCTTTTAAGCTCGCATGCAGTTAAAAGCAAACTCTGGTTAAAAGTATGTTGCAGCACGGCTCACTGTCATGGTTGCCAGCATTCCTTTTGGCGGGACACTTATCTAGAAATTGCGATTTTAAAACTTCTAGAACGCTGTCAGCAAACTCGTTTCCGGTTAAGGTGTTTAAGCGATGCCCTTTTCATTTGGAATAAAGAAAATATACTCGACAAAGATCGGTTGTCTGTCCCTTTAATATATTTTATCAAGGAAACTATACTGAAGGCATTACGAAAGCAACTACAGAAGCTGCGCCTAATTTCGCACAAAACACGCCCAAAACACTCCTGAACAACCTTTTGACACCTGGATTAATTTTATTGGTGACCGGATTAAACAGGTTGACAGTTGGATTAAATTCGCTGGCACCTGGGTTAAATTAAATGGCGCTTGGATTATGTTACATGGCGCTTGGGTTAAATTGGCTGGAGCCTGGATTAAATTGTATGGCAATTGGATTAAATTCAGCGGCAAAACCTGTAGTATCGCTGCAAACGTGTGCAGAGCCACGGTTACTAACGTGGTGGAAAATATCGGAACTTGTGCCTGCAGTTCAGGCGCCACCGCTAGTCCCAGCGTCTGAGCAACTTCTCTCGCGTGTTTCTCCAATACCCGCTGTTCGAACATCTTTGTTTTCGCCAACAGCTGTTAATTTTAACGAAATACGAGGTGTTCAGCGTGGGCTGTTTGGCGGCAACAACAATGTGACATTGCTCACGTTGCAGTATGATCTATTCATGGCTTATGCCTGGCTTCAAGCAAAAAGTTTGCTCGTGTGTGTACATTTACGACGCATCGCCATCGTAATTCTAGTTCACTTTAACCGTACTAATAACCCACGCTCGCCGCTCACGTGGGTCGTAGAATGAGGACCGGTATTTTCTCCCTCCCGCTCCTCACTCGCGGCTGACCTCAACGCAGTTCCTCCATAAGGTGAGCAGCACATTTTGCGGCGCATGAGCAGCAGTATGGCGATTATTAAGCCTGAGAAAAATTACGCTAGTAGGGCGATTCGCGGGGGGGGGGGGGGAAGAGAGAGAGAGAGAGAGAGAGAGAGAGAGAGAGAGAGAGAGAGAGAGAGAGAGAGAGAGAGAGAGAGAGAGAGAGAGAGAGAGAGAGGGGGGGGGAGGGAGGGAGGGAGGGAGGGAGGGAGGGAGGGAGGGAGGGGGAGAACGGGAACAGGAGAGACAAGAAAGTAAAAAAATGGTTAAAATTGGTGAAAAAGAAACAAAAAGCCTTCGACGTACCTGACATAACCTTCAATGCTTTCTTAATTTAGTTTTTCTTCTGGGGCATGGCCACGGGGCACGGCAAGATTGATGATCTTCGCGGTAAGAGCAGGCATCAAGGGCTAAACTTGGTGCATCGTTCACGACTGAAAAGGAGTTATCGGTCGTCGGTCGTTATTTGGCGATAAGCAGTCAGTGGCCTCCTCTCTCTCCTCCCTCCCACATCGCGAAACGAAAAAATTCACTCTCCCCCCCGGCGCAATATACCTCGGCATTCACCGAGGTCATCTTGTCGTCTACGGGACACAGCGTGGAAAGCATAGTATCCAGATCACGCTGTTCACGCTCTGCTCATAATGACATTTCCCATACTTGTTATATATAAAAAAATGCACTTCTCTTTTTTGGTACAGAATCGAGTGGTGGGCTCTGCGACATGCAGGTACGGCGTTTGCGACAACGTTATCCCGGTTTCCGCAAGTTGGCGTGAGCAACGTACACGAGAGGCTGTTCACCTCGTGCACGCACGTGCTCGCCGGCAGCGGGAGCCTGGGCTATGCTTTCTGCCCGCATTTGGACAAATGGACTCTTGTGACTTTTCCCGTGCCCGACCTTCCGCTATACGGCACATCGAGATTCATGATCCAGTGTCCCGTTCTCCTCTAACCTGCTCCAACAAAAATTATTTTTAGCGGACCGGCTTAAAAGCATTCGCCTATTGTTGCTGTCTTGTTGCGCTTGTTTGACGGAGCATGTTCGGCCTGCAATTAGTTCGCTAAAGTTACGCAAACTGCCAATGGCATCACGTCGTCGAATCTGGCGGCCGTACTCGTGTGCCATGCCAATCAATAAAATATAGAGGAACTTCGCCACAAATGGAAAAGAGAGACGGCTTGGATGCGTCAACCACAGAGTATCTGGAGAAAGCAACATGTCCCTGATCAGCGTCGCCCAATACCCCGCAGCGGATATATTTACTGCAGAGTACGGGAAGGGATACCTGTGGTCGACCCCTCAGTGCTTGCGCTCAGTGATCGATTGATTGGCGTATTCGCCAGCATGCACCAAATTTATAAAGCGTTGTACTGATGGTGTCGGCTATTGTGGGGGTGCCTGTGTATCGCTTTGATATAGTGACAAGAGCAACTGTCGGGCATGCACCGGCTTAGGCCTAACGTTTCGCTTTCAGGTGTTACAGCGTCAACCGGTGTCCCTAGCTATATATATATAGACGTATAAGGAGTACTTGACGACGTTAGGCTATAAAGCGTGACATTAGCCCTAACATCATATGATTAGGTTTAACATTAGGTAACCTTCAAGTTGAAGCTTAAAAAGTGTCAGGCAACGCCATAGTTATTGTACGTCGAGCGGCGACTACCTCTTGATGTCAGCGCTCAGAGCATGGTGTTAGACCTTACGGCGGGCCCGTCGCATGCCCGCGTTATAGTGTACACACGTTGCCCCCTTCCTGTGCTGCGCATCAACGTGTGCGCAAGCCAGTTACAACCTGGAAAATACGGGAGAATTAAACCTGGCAACGTTTAACGCTACGACTCTGACGAGCGAGAGGAGCTTTCAGGCGTAAGATGGGATATTGCAGGATTAAGCGAGGTTAGACAACTGGGGGCATATATAATGCTACCGAGGGCATAAAAAAAGGACTGAGTTTTGGTCAGGTTTCATGTTCTACAAAGAGATAGCAGGGAGCGTGTGAGAATGTGTGTCATTAGGGAAACGGTCGCAGCAGTTAATGGTGGTAAAGCTAAACAAAAAGGTATAGACTGAATACACTAGGAGCGTGTGCGGCAACTTGCAGCTACGATGATGAGACTGTGGATTGTTCCTACGAAGATGTCGAGCAATGAATGCACGATACAGGATATTTTCGGGATACTTAAACGCGAAAGTAGGAGCGTATATAGAAAGTAGACGAACGTCTTGTGGGAAACTTTCGAATAGGTACAGTTGGAATAGCCAAGTGGATACATCGCTGGTTGGATTTTCTGAGAGTAAAAACCAGAAGATTATGAGTACGTTTTTCTGCAAACAGAAGACAGGACGTGAACAGGGTAAAGTGCAAACGAGGAAACAAAACGAAATCTATTAAGTGACAATCCATCTGGGTATTTCCCACGATGCTGAGTGCTGGGAAATACGAGCAAAGAGCACAGGAATAACAAAGGAGGAAAAACGCTTGATCTGAAAAGGAAAAGAGACAGAGTGCAAGTAAGGAAAAAAGCTCGCTGTCTTGGTGAAGATATATCGCAGACATACTGAAAGACAACCAAACAACGACAATCACAAATTTAGCAGTAGCTGTGAGATGAGGTGAACCTGTAGAAAAGAAAACGAAATACCTCATTACGAAATGCAGGGATGTGAAAAGGAGGAGCAAATCTAATTGGAGCATCTGTCGGAATCAACAGTACTGAGGTTCAGGGGCGTAGCCAAGGAGGGAGGGGGTTTCGGTGTCAGAACACCCCCCGAAATTTATACATGGAGAGAAATGACGTTTATTGTTCGGGAATCTGGCGAAGTCTCCCTCCCTCCCTCCACTCCGAAATATATTTCTGGCTACGCCACTGCTGCGGTTAGTGACATTCGTAGCTACAGCATGACGAAGACAGAAGAAACGCTAGAAAACGGAGGAAGCTTGAAAACTAAACAGCAGCTTGCTATTGTCAAAGGTAGAATATATGCACTCAGAGATGAAAGATGTAACATTACATGGACGAAACCCGCCGCGGTGGCTCAGTGGCTAAAAGCGTTGCGCTGTTGAGCACGTGGTCGCGGGTTCGATTCCCGGCCGCGGTGGACTGAGGGAGGCGAAAAGCGAAAACGCCCGCGTGTACGAGATTTCGGCGCACGGTAAAGATCTCCAGGTGGTCAAAATTAATCCGGAGCCCTCCACTGCGGCGCGCCTCATCGCCTGCGTTGCGTCGGCGCGTTAAGCTGGTCACGAAACTCCCCCGTAACTCAATGGGAGAGCTTCATATGCTGCGTTTGGCCGCCGCGCCGTGGCGCCACCCTCTCACTGAGGTCACTCCTCGGGCGGCGTTGCGCTGGCTCGAACGGCTGAGTCGCGACGAGTTGTGTTTGTTTGTGCGGGAAAAAAAATGTAACGTGCATATCGCGCTCTTTTGATGCGACTTAAGTAGTGCAACGACGATGCCGAACATGTGTTGCGTCCCGGGATGTCGTTCCTTGTACAACGATACCACAGAAAATGTTTCCTTGTTCTGTTGACCGAGCGACGGGCAGCTGTGTGATAAATGGAGGGGCGCCATTCCAAGGCAAGCAACGGGAGATTTCAGCTTCGATTATAAGTGTGCCGCAGTGTGGAAATGCACTGTGTGTGAGAATGGAAAAAGCAATGTACCCTTTTGAGAGCATCGTGGGCCTAGAATTGTACAAGGCTAACTTGAAGCCGGATTTTTGCCATATCAGTCAGTTTGTAGCGGTGCTTCATTACCTGTTTGCAAACTTGTATTACCTTGCGCTCAGGCTCGCGTGTAAAAAAAGCTTTGGGACGTCCTTGTGCTTTTAATTTTCATATTTTCGCGAATTATCCCTTAGGGTTCGTTTTGTTTGTTTTGTAATCGCGCGTGGCCGATTCCGGTTTCTTATCTGGCGTTTCAACCGGAGCGCCCGTTTTCTCTTTTTGTCGTACGTCCCGTCGGGCAATACAGTCAACCCCGGCTATAACGAACCCGGATAGAGCGAATTATGCTATATATCGAACAAAAATAATTCAGTTACGGAAATACATGGGAAACATATTCCTTATAACGAAGTTCACATCCGATATATCGAACTCTGGGCGCCTAGAATGGCCGCCAAAATGCATGATCTCGGAGCGGCGATTGAGATGTGGATTGGCCGCGACTGAGACATTGCGCCTCGCACGGAGCGACGTGACGCCCAATACTTTCCGGAACTGTTTCCGATGCGCGGGACTCGCGACGGAACTCGCCCAGTCAGTGAGTGCGGACCAAAACAGCAGCATCGGTGAACTGTGGGAAGAGCTCGCCAACGTTCCCGATGATGTCGCCAGTGAAATCCGTCCGACGCTTATAATGAAGCGCTTTCGGCAGTCGATGTGCTCCGCCAATGCTTCTTAGATTTTTGAGGAGACGGACTGGAACTGGTGCAAACAATGTTTCGCGTAGAGAATGCTATACTAGTTGAAGCCGCTAAAACGAAAGTGAAAACAAAAATCACCGTTTTTTTTTTTTTGCAACGTGGACAGTTAACGCGGAAAGTAGCTTTGATAATAAATGGGTTATTTTGGTCTGGTAATGGCTACTCTACTGTGTTCGTTTCTGCATACGCGGATGGCGGAGTTGGGGAGGGGGCGGTGGGCTCCCGCGAATTGCGAACTCGTAACGATAAGCTCGTTATAGTCGGGTTCGGCTATATCGAACTATTGGATATATCGAACTAATCGCGGTGCATATTGCAGTTCGCTATAAACGGGTTTGACTGTATTGTTTGATATGGAAAGGGTGCCACCTTGTCGGTAACTTGATTTTTTGTTTCTTCGACACTGTTCTAGATCCTGTTTCCATGGATCTGAAATTAATTTTCTTATCTGGCGTTTCAACCGGAGCGCCCGTTTCCTCTTTTTGTCGTACGTCCCGTCGGGCAATATTGTTTGATATGGAAAGGGTGCCACCTTGTCGCTAACTTGATTTTTGGTTTCTTCGACAATGTTCTCGATCCTATTTCCATGGATCTGAAATTAATAACGTTCCGAGAGTAATGCGTGCATAAAAAACGCCGCGCAACTTACTTTATCGACGTTCATCTGTTCAAGTCACACTGCGGACTGCTTCTTCGACGTTTGTGTTTCCTTCTAGTCTTTTGTAGTGCAGGAGATCCCTAGGTAACTGCGTTCAGAAAAGCTTTGCGTCGTTCTTGGCTACGTGGCAATATTCTGTTTCCTCCGTGTGCTGCACATCGCAGCGAGAAAAAACAAATTTTTGTGCGCTGGACCACGCTCTTTTGTCACCCTTCGTAACATTGAAATTTTTTCTTGCGTGTGATAAAATCAGTTTCATTGTTCTTTTTTTGCTTCCTGTTTTTGCAAGGATTGCAAAGCGTGGAAGCAGAAAGACACATGGTGCAACATATATCTCTTCGTGTTTTGATCCTTCGCGTTTCTGCAGCGTTTTTAGATATTCTCAAGTATGTACCCACTCATCGAAACGGCAGCACTATTGGGCTATCTCTTTTAGCGTTCTGTGCATTCCAGAGCAATCAACGGATTCATTAAGCGTACTTGGTTTCTTTCAGATTTTTTATTGTATTATCGATAGGCCCGCAGCAGTCCGTGACTACACAGCTACCGTGTGTGTAGTATTTACAACTTTTCTTTAAGAAAAGAAGCAATATAGATTTAAAAATCCGTAAACACGACGGCGCAGCGCTTGTGCCAGAACACACAGAAGCCGTTGCCGTTCGCGGCCGAAGTCTACGGTAACTTTCTTCGAAAAATAAAACCCCATTGAAGGCAGGTGATAAACACAATAACTGGACTATTCATCGTTAACTACTACGAAAAAAAAAACACTTAATCAGCCCGAGGTTTGCACGCCAAGAGCTGGCCAATACGCCGCACGCGCGGCGGCTGTATGACCTTCGTGCGGCGGTGGCGCCTCTAGTGGCGCGCGCGGTCCCTATATGAAGCGAGCGCCGAAGTTTCGTGACCAGTAAAGCATTGAAGGACTCTGGCCCTACTATCAATCAATTACATGGACGAGTTGAAAAAAGCAGCGGAAATATTTTACGCCGAGTCTGACTATGCACTAGCATAGTCAGACCAGGAGGCGGTACTGTAAAGCAAGGTAACTAAAAAGGTAGGAAAGTCGGGAAGAGGAAAAGCTGTGAAGGAGGCGACGGAATTAACAGTGGATCTACACAAATATATATATATATATATATATATATATATATATATATATATATATATATATATATATATATATATATATAGAGAGAGAGAGAGAGAGAGAGAGAGAGAGAGAGAGAGAGAGAGAGAGAGAGAGACGCTTTAATGAGCTCGAAAATTCATGTGTTATCCCAGCCGTCTTCGCCCAGGTCACCACAAGGGTCTCGCCCTCTAGTCCAGGGTTTCCCCAGGATACGAATCAAGAGAGGGGGGGGTGTCTCAATGGCTGGGGGGGGGGGGGCAGGGGAGGCGGGAGGCTGCATAAAGTATACAACCTGTTTCGTTTTACAGTGCACTAGTACAATAATAGACGTGTATTAACCGCTCATCCCCGTGACGTATGTTTTCTTTTTGTCTATATATACACCTTGGAGGCGGTGTTTTATATTTATTCTGAAAAAAAAACATCTAATTTTTCATAAATTCAGTTTTTACCGAAAAATTTCAGTACCCAGCTTCTTAATGTCTGACCATTTTTCAACGTATAAAGACATTTTCAAACTTGTCGCCACGGCCGATGAGGAGATATAACTTTTGAAACAATGTTTAGGAGTACACGAATTATGCAGCACTTATAAAGCGGACACGGATTGTTTTTTGACGCTCCCAATTTATTAAAACGCAAGGATTAGTTTCCGTAGCCCTTCGCATCGCCCAATTGCGAATTTTTAAATGTAGATTTCTAAAGAGCTTCTAAAAAACGGCCCCGAATAAATGAATAAAATAAATTATATGTGTGTTTACTACACACCGTTCAAGTCTAAGGTGGCCTCAGTTGAAATAATTTTGGGTGAGAGCTTGTGGATATATGCTTTGCTCGTACTTCGCGCGCTTTTTCTTGTTCTGAACCAGTGGTGTCTGGCGAATCAATAGAGTTTTAGCAGACCGTCCGTTCCTTCCGGTTACGTGTTGACCCGGACCCGTCTGGGCACTCGGGCATTCGTCACGGTAGGGGGATTAGTTCCGCTGGCCTGCCTTCGCCATGTCCGCGCCTCCTCGCCCTTCCTCGCCCTTCCGCGCACGCAGGCGCAGACGGGTCCCGGTCAACCCGGTAAGCGGGATTCACACGACGGAGAAACCCTCTCATGGAGGCGCACGGATATGTGACGTCAACAGCACGTGACCGGATTATCCAGCCTGGCGGTGCATCCACACGTGCGGAGCTACGCGGAGTGACTAGCAGACGACAGCGCCGAGGAACAGGTTCCATTCCCCGCCGAGGGCCACCGCCGTCGAGCGAAAACATGCGGAGGCATTTTCTTTCGCGGAGCCACCGCGGCTATCCCCACCGAGGGGCGGAGCCTAAACCCGGTCACGTGAGCGGGTCCCGCGGGCCAAAAAGGGAGGGTTTCTCCGTCGTGTGAATCCCGCTGTAGCAACGTACGTGACGGAACGGACGGACTGCTAAAACTCTCTAATATGTTATCAGATTTAGCAGTCTGTCTGTTCCGTCGTGTACGTAGTTACCGTGTTGACCGGGATCTGACTGCCCCTGCGCGCGCGGAAGGATGAGGAGGAAGTGCGAGGAGGCTCACCTCACCGTGACGTATGCGCGGACGTGGCGAAGGCCGGCCCGCGGAACTAATCCCCCTACCGCGACGAATTCACAACTGCCCAGACGGGTCCCGGTCAACACGGCAACTACGTACACAACGGAACAGACGGACTGCTAAAACTCTCTATTGTAGTTATTAGAGAGTTTTAGCAGTCCGTCCGTTCCGTCGCGTACGTAGCTAGCGTGTTGACCGTTACATTGACATAAAAAATTACATTGACATAAATACCCCAGAAAGTGGAGGGGAAAATCGCCCCGCCGGTAGCGTAGTGGTTATCGCACCAGACCGGTATTCTGGAGGTCGTGGGTTCGTATCCCACCTGGCGGGCATTTTCCCTCCACTTTCTTTCTTTCCAAATTCTTTGTCTGTTTCAATGACCTACCACATCCTCCCCTTTGCTTTCCGAGGTTTTCTTGCCTGCCAACCCTTATTTCTGTCTTATTACAACGAGCCCCTCATTTCCTATTCTGATTCGCTACATGCATAGCGAGGGCCTCTGTTCTGGCGTCTTGTTGCCGTAGAAAGCTTAAGAGGGTTCAACGCTGGTCGACCACTCTCGACATGTCGTAGACACTCGAGTCACGGCCCGGGGGTTAAAAAGAAGGTCCCCTTCACCCCGAGAAGTCGGAATGGCGCTGGCTACCATGCACCCTCAAGCACAGGAAAAAAAAATTACATTGACATAAATACCCCAGAAAATGGAGGGGAAAATCGCCCCGCCGGTAGCGTAGTGGTTATCGCACCAGACCGGTATTCTGGAGGTCGTGGGTTCGGATCCCACCTGGCGGGCATTTCCCTCCACTTTCTTTCTTTCCAAATTCTTTGTCTGTTTCAATGACCTACCACATCCTCCCCTTTGCTTTCCGAGGTTTTCTTGGCTGCCAACCCTTATTTCTCTCTCTCTGTCTCTCTCTCTCTCTCTCTCTCTCTCTCTATATATATATATATATATATATATATATATATATATATATATATATATATATATATATATATATATATATATATATATATATATATGTGTGTGTGTGTGTGTGTGTGTGTGTGTGTGTGTGTGCGTGCGTGTGGGGGGGGGTGTGTTGGAGGGTGCCTAGTTGTGGACAAAATTTGCATGCAGCAGTGTGCTGCGTGAGGGAAAATAAATGCTTCGGGCTGGGTGTACGTATACGTCCCTGCCTCTAACCGCCCCCACCCTACCCTCAGCAAAATAATTTTGCTGAGGGTAGGGTGGGGGCAGGGGAATGTTGGTCTGGTGGCCTGGTAATACTGGGTAAGGTCTTGATAGGTGAGAAGTGGTGTGGGGGCTGCAGTGATCTCCAGGGCTGGGTTGGTCAGTTCGCGAGCCTGTTGGTGGGTGAAGTTGTTGACCGTTACACATGGAGCGTGCAGGTGTCCGCACGATGTCAACTCGGTGAGTAGGATATTGTAGCGTTGAAGAACCGGCATTCACCAGGCGAAACGTCACTACATTTAAAACGTAGTATAGGAGACGGTAATTCCTCCCCCCCCCCTTTTTTTTTTGATACCGAATGAAAACCCTCTTTTCGCCTGGTTCAGCCCTTTGTTTTAAAACTACAACAGCGAATCATTCTATCAGAGGACAAACCTTATTTTTATTCTATTGCAAAAGAACAAAAAGATTGCTGTCCCCTGTGTATATTTAATCGATAAGAGCCCTATCACTTTAAGGCGGAATTTCAGCGAAATAAAGCCTGTGGTTCGCCCAAGAAACTAGTTTGTAGTGGCTTGTTTATTGTTGCAACACCTTGTGTTGCATATATTAGTTGTCGGCAAGTATTAACCACAGTGGGCATATTAATCAAACTGTGGGAGGGACCTTACTCTAGTTTTGCCATCAAATTAATTACTCCACGTATCGTGTCATATGCGTAAGTGAAAACGAAACCGTAACCAATGCTTCCAAATTCTCATCATATGAGCTTTGGAAACACAAAATTCCCAAATTTGTTTTAATTTTTGTAATTTACAAATGTTTTTAATACTGCATTGAGTAACTAGGGTTTTTTTTTGCTTTTCTGTTTATTCCTTGCCACTTCCATCGCTTCCGTCGTCAGCTCTTTATCTGCTCCCATCGTCCTCCCGTGCGCAAACGCGATGGCGGCTTAGCTGCAAATCGCATGTTGTTGCGTCTCCCTACTTCGTAGAGGGGCGGAGGACATGTGTGCTCGGTTTTATTCGGCTCATTTGATCCAAAATTATACCTCTATTTCAAAGCTCTGAGCATCACGCACCAACGGCAGCGAGATGTCACTCGAGCAAACAGCTTGTGAAGGTAAGCGGACGAACTTGCCGTTTGTAAACATGTTTCCGACGCTCTGATATATATCTTTAGGGTCAATTTGTTGTAATAGTGCTGGTCTGTGGATTTTACCTAGATCTCAAAGCCTTTGAGCGGCGGCTGACGGAGGTGATCGGATACCTGAACCCCCAAACGAAGCGTTGGAGAAGTAATTTCTCTCCACTTTCATCTCGTCCGTTTCACTGTATTTTTACAAGATTGGTTTCAGTTTATGCATTTCGCTGTATACATTTACATGTATTTTTCTCTTCAGTTATCCTTTTTATAAGTTCGATCTGCACAGCGATTGGGGCATGGCAGTGGTTGATGGACCCGGTCACATCACAGGTAAACTTCCGAGCTTCTGTCTGTTTACTCAGTTGTAGTCGCTGTGGTAATACAGGCGATTTCAAAGTTTGCTTGCGTTGTGCTTGTGGGCGACAACTTAGCGTGTTTCATCGAAGTCATTAAAAAAATGATTGCACTGGAACCAATGCGTTGGCGACGCCTATGCGAGCATCTGGCGGCACGTATACGCACTGAGACTTGTGCGTGCCCTCACGGTGAGCGCATTACTACCTAGTAAAGGTGTGCACGGGTCGGGCTCGGGCCGACAGGCTTGCGCCCGAAGCTTTGTGGGTCTGTTGAAGGCGAAAAACGAAACCGCTCGTCTGTCGATGATTCCAAGTTGCTCAACGACCTGCTCATGCTCGGGATCTCTGCGCTCCAAACTTGCTTTTGCTTGTTTGGATTTTACTTTTCAGTTTTTTTCCCGACACCACTGCACCGACTTGCGCGCTGCTTTTGATCCGGACATATCGAGCTAATCGTCTGCTATTCGTCGGCCATGCGCATTTGCTCGGTGTTACACCGTCATAATTACCGTCTTTTTCTTGGATTACTTCACTTAGTTTTCGCCAAACCCCCGGGGGGTAATGTGCAGACATGCTTTGGCTCGGTTGAGTGTTTCAACAAACTTAAGAAAAAGCTTGCTGCCTTGGCGAGTTGAATACTTGACGACATGGTTTAAGCGCTAAAAATAATGGACACAAGAAAGGTGACAGAGCCAGTGCTTGCCCTGTCGCCTTTCTTGTGTCCGCCTTTTTTTAGAGCTTAAACCATGTCAACTCTTTCAGTGAGTTCCTTTTTGTACCGTACTTTCAGGGAGCATTGATGCGTGCAATGGGTTATTGTTGCACACTGCTGGGTAAGATCAGCAGCCGCACGGCAAAGGGAGTTTTCTTTCAGAACAGTCATGCCGGTCTCATTCCGCAGGCAATGACAAGCATGATGTTCCGACATGCTGCTCGTTATTGGAACTGGTTTCCTTTTCATCTTGTCAAGCTGTCGCAAGAGTGCAGGAATTTATTTAGGCAAAGCGATGCACACCATACTTACCAGAGCTGCGGCTGGTCACTTTTGTCTTGTGGGCACCTCGCACTGGAGAGACCCTTCATTGTGTGGACAACGCTGCCTGTGTAATCCTTGCCTAACGCGTGAGCGAAAAATGGCCAAACAGCCACTCTCCTGTTGCTCTCTGCTACCCTTTCCCTCTCTGTAGCCTTCGTACGGGCTTTCATGTCCGCCAGCCAGCGCCGCTTCTCGAAAACTATGCAAAATAGTTGACAGTTTCTCTAGCGTTCCCCAGGCGGCGCTCTGACGCTTTCGAGGCAGCTGACAGACATACGCTGTAGAAGTGGGTGCAGTGTTCACGATTCGCGAGCATTGAGGAAGATGGGACGTCCGCCGGCGCGCGCCACATACCGGATGAGTGCCTGAACTAAGCGTCCCTACCGCTCCCATTGGAAAGCGGGCGACGCGTTAGGCAATGTTTATGCAGGCGGCGCTGGCATGGAGCATCCTCTTAATGCATAGGTTTCGCCGTCTACTCTGGCCAGGGGTAGTACTGAATGCCTAAGAGTGAAACTTGAAATTTGGGCTGGGCTATGGGTCTGTCACGCCAGGCCCAGCCTAGGTGGCCCATCGTAGCCTAACGTCGGGGCCAAGATTGGTGGCCTGCATCAGGCACAGGCCACGAAACTGCAGCCCGTGCGCACCTCTACATTTTAGTGCCCCAGCAGTGTGACTTCACATTTCACGCATGCTTGTGCGTACATATTTGTTGAGGCATGCTGTGACTGCCATTGCCCATCAACTCCACCAGAGCTTCAAGCATTGTGCTTTTGCTCTTTAGAAGGCTGGGCCATGTTTTCGGCCAATGGCTTCCAAAGCCGGGTGAACAATGTGGCTTTATGGTATTTCTGTTCCTGTTCATTTCTGACCCAGTCCCCAGTGCAGCCACCAGAGCTCAGTTGGCCACTTGTGAAAGGTCTGCTGTCGGGGCTGGGCAGAGATGGTCATAAATGTATTCTGCAATGCAAGTATCAAAGTGCGTACGCTAGAAGAATAAAATACAGATGCCAAGATATATTTGTCCTTGACGTATCAGGGCGTATGGATATGCTTTTGCCAATAAACAGAAAAGTAGGTGCGAGTACAGATACAGAAATGCCTTTTCGTTTAATTCTAAACAAGGTGATGTTCTGGACAGACATTTATTAATGCCGCAAACAACAGCCAATGTATTCAAAATCAATTAGGTCTCTCAGGCCGCCAATGCAAGTTGATTGCCTAAAAAATACGCACCCTTGCTGTATACATGAGATGGCTTTGCTAACAAAAAAGTTGTGCTAATGGCACGTGAGATGTGCCACTTAATCCTATTCAGTGGACATCTTTGATTTACCATTCATGGATAGCTAATGGGCACTCCTCAAACTGGAGGTGCCATTGCAGTGCATGCAAAAACAATAAACATGAATGTTGAATTGCATGCCAGACAGTCTGCGGCAAGTCCAGGACTAATAATCAAAGAGGCTCAGTTTCTATGAGTCGCTCGCACAGCATCTAACAGCTGTCCCGCATTTTTGCAGGCCACCTTTTTGCAATCGCTGATGAATCACATGTTCTTCACAATCAGCAGCATCATATTAGTGATCCTGTTTTTGATGGGCATCCACAAAAGAGTGATCACACCTTCGATGTATCCTTTTTGCCTATTTTGCTTGTATAGTCTGTGGAAATGTACATGTATAGCCCGCTGTACAATCACAAAGTGTAGATGGTTGTTCTGTCAAGTGTGGCAGCCAGAGAACAAGGATATGTCATGAGCTTTTCTATGCAATATGTTTCGTTGCACCAACAAAATTTGACTTCTCTCCAAAATGTTTGCATATTTGTGCTCAAACTTTGCATGTAAATTGCATTCTACAGCCTATTTACCCTGCTAGCAAGTCTGATAAGGATAGTGACGTCATTAATTTGCTGATAAAATACGCTATTTCTACATTAAGAAATTCCCAACTAACACTCTGTTTATCCAGGTAACAAGTAGTGCTGTCAAGCCTGGTTTAGAAAATGTGATGTGCGTATGCAGCTTGAGTGTAAACGAGAAAACAATTTAGGCTGAGAATTTGTAAATGTTTATAAGGACGTGCACCTGCAAATATTGGCACTTTGGTACCGGGGTTGTTTGTTTTGCATCCTTGACTGTTGTACGGAATTCGCAGCATTGTGTCACGGGTACGCAATGTCCTCTCAGACTTCAACATGTCATGTGATGATGTAAGTATTGCCTATCGTCATCCAAGTGGCCATCTTCAGTTCTGTTTTTAAAGAAGCCTATCAAAGCAAAACTGTTTGTTTACCTATAGCCCCTGTATGGATCTCCCGCATGCTTTCCCAGTGGGTGGGTACCCGAGCCGGGAAATGTCTGCGAACAGAATGCATCCAATTGTGTACAGAAACACCAGATGGGGAGAGAGGGTGCGATGCAGCAACCCCCAAGGCACAAAAGGAGGTGGAGAAAGTGTCCGTTAGAGCTGGGCAGAGGGTGCAGCGCAGCAGCAGTAACGTGGACATTTCTGGCTGGCAAGACGTAGTAACTTCGTGCATTCCTTTCAACTGCACCCTCGTCACTCGAGTTTCGTTTCGTAAATGTGGGCAACCCAGCGAAACTGAAACAGCTTTACTGCCACCACATCAATGGTTTGGCCCACCAATTCTTTTCTGTTATCACAGCTGCATAACGCGTTGTTTTTCGTTCTTGTTCTTCAGTACTACTGTGTATGGCATCATGTATGGCATCATCTAATGCCCGACACGCCAACTTCAATGTCGTAGAAGTGACAACAGGGATCACCTAAGAAATTTTCATAGCACAGCACCACTGACATCTTGCGCAGTTACTGACTTTCATTTCGGTGCTCTAAGATTCCACCATTTCCTGGGCCCTCTAATTTTCGCTTTCGCGCAGAATTGTTGCTTTTCAAAAGTATGGCTCACATTTGCAGTCTTTCAATGTGTAGTCAATGGTGCCTCATCGTTGGTGTTTAAATTGTGTGCATGCTCCCCGAGATGGTCGTTAATGCATGTAACAGTTTGGCCAATAGAGGACTTTGTGCCTATTTGCACTGGCGTTTTGTTTGTAATTTTTCTAATGTCGCGGCTCAGATATTTGCAAAATGTTTGCCATGTGCATTCTTTACTATTTCAATTGTTTGTTTTAATTTGCACCATAAGTGGAGGCCTGTTGTAATCAGCACAGTACAGTGTGAGAGGACACATTTATGTCTTCAAATGCTTTGTTCCTCAGGGTGGGAGGCTCATCCTGCGTCCAAGACCGACGACATCATGATGAAGGAGTGACTCTGTCCTCAATGGGGCAGATCTCAAGGCTGTGGTCATACTCAGGCCGTAAGACATTGCCTCGCGGTCCTCGTGAAGCTTAAATGCCAGCTGAAAGCCGACACAGTGCTTCAAACCTGGTACGAGGACATCCTGGTGGGCGACTTTCAAGGCCACAGCTGCAGTGCCGACAGCCAGTGTCTGATGGCAGGGGGGCGGACAGGGCAGTGGCTTGATCGTGCGTTGTGCCCTTACTTGGCGAAAAGGTTCTTAGCTGCAGTGAACGTGCTCACTTGCTGGACTGGTTTTATACCTGCAAGAATTCGCCACGTTTTTAACTTTAATTTCAGCTGAAAGCGGGCAGTCTGACTTGCATGCAAGGGGCCTGCTGAAAAGGGATATCTATTGCATGAAAATCTCATGGCAAGCACAAGCATTTTTAGCATCAGCAGCTTAGGAAAGGTCTTGCTCACTGCTTTTTATTGTTGCCTTTCTGAGCAAGTTGAAGCAGTTTTGTTAATGCAAAAATGAGGTCGTTTTTTCCAGTACAGGTTAGAAGGGACTCCTGATTTTATCTTCATTTTGCACAAGGCACGTGCAAATTTCAGTGCAGGGTAGAAAAGATAAGTGCTACGTATTGAAATGCCACGTTGCAAGGTTAGCAGAGAAGCAGCCGTTGTGATGCCTTCAATTGTGATGCCTGCAATTAGTAACTTGTGCTCTTCTCTTTCTTTTTGCTAAAAATGTGCAAATTTTGATGCTAAGCAGAAAAGTCAAGTTCTGGCTACTGAGAGGCCATGCTACTGAATTGACAGAGAAGTCTGTGTTTTGTTCCATTGTGAATGCCAAGCTCTGTTTTTTGTGTGTGCGTGCGTGCGTGCGTGCGTGCGTGTGTGTGTGTGTGTGTGTGTGTGTGTGTGTGTGTGTGTGTGTGTGTGTGTGTGTGTGTGTGTGTAAAAACTGCTGTCAGTACTAAAATTTTACTCTGCCCTGCAGCTGGCCTGCTGTAGGATAGTTGCAAGTAATTGTGCAGTGAGCTGAGGGTTTCTTTGTAGCTTACACTTGCAGTTTAAGGTTTAGTGGGTCATTTCTATGCTGCATTGCCATTTTGCATTCTTTGTGCAACTACTGGCCAATGAATTACCTAACTGTTGTGTAGGCGTCAATAAGAGAAGTATCATTGCTTGCAATGTCAATGTATAGCACCATTATGGTGTCATGAGAGCATAGTTGGCGACCAATTTTTCGGGCTGCCTGACAATATGGACTTTTTTACTGGAGCTATCCCGTAACATATCAGTGCTTTTTGGACTTCATGTGGCTAATTGCTTAAATGTGCGAACATTTTTACCGTCCCCATTAGGTTTACAAAAAATTGGCCGTTGGTGCTAATATTTAAAGAGTACTGATGTGATGAGGTAGGTGAGAAGGGGAAGATGGCCACCACCTGTGGAACCACAATAACCATATTTCTATGCATCGTGGTAAAGTTTGTCTGCTGGTCTAACAAGTATGGCTGTGTCATCTTAATTGCTCGGGGCAGTAGCAACTACCAGTTTTAGGGTTTTGGGGGTTCACAAACTACATGAAGCTGTGAATGTGTAGCTCGTTTACATCTTTAGTTTGTGAACATTACCAAATTGTACTTGCAACCTTGACTGTAAGCTTGTGGTTAGTAGACTGTTTGTGTAGTGCTCACCGGAGATTATTGCACATGAACCTGGCAGAATGATTTATTGTGCCACTGTTTTTTTAGTTAATACTAGAGGTGTGTGAACATGCAAAACTTTGAATACTTTGCAAATAGTGTTTGCTGTTTGATTCAATTTGCGGCGCAGGTTTGCCATTCGAGGTGTCCAAAGTTTTCGAATTTTGCGAGTAAATAGAGCAATACCGATAATAGAGTTGGCTCTGCCGCACTGCATGCAAACTTTCAAGCTTCACCGCACGGCCTATGCCTTTGGGTTAACTTTTTCGCACAATGTTGAAGCTGTACAGAAAAGCCAAATGTGTAAACCCTGTGTGAAACAAATGTATGCCAGCTCTGGTGTATGTTAGCTAAAGTGGAACACTACTTGTGTAAAATTATAAGCAGAAAGAAGTGTGTGTAGTGGCTTGAGAGATGATTCAGGAGTTGACTTGTTGGAAATTCTTGCAGTAAGGTTGTACCAGCCAGTAGCATGCCTAGCCTCTTTGCAGTAGCTAACTGGCCAGTCAAGTATACTTCCTGTATTCACAGCATGTTGAGGAACCTGCATTTCTTTATGGCAGTGTATGGCAAATTTTTGTTCTACTGCTTTGCTGTCTTGTCTTAATCTTTGTTTTTTAATTTTTTGTACCATTTTCTGTCAAACACCAGTACATGAACACTCAGGTGTGCTAATTCTGACTGTCTAAGATTTTTCTTTTTTGTAGCTATTTTTTTAGAAGCACACTAAAACATAGATGTTTGATTCAAAAATATTAGATTCAATTTGCAATCAGTTTGTACTATTCGCATTCGATTCACAGTCCAAAATTTGATATTCGCACACTTTTAGTTGATAAAATATCCTGAAAGGCAGTTGTAGAAGCCTAGTTGTTATTGCTATTGCACTGTTCAATTATGTTCTGCTGGCAGGTTCTTCATTATTTTAGGACTATACACTCGCACAAAGCATTTTTGCTATTGTAGGGCTATAAGTATTACTATGGGCTCAGTAGAGCTTGTAACCTTGTTTTTGAGTTGTGTAAAGGTCAAAGTATGTGTTTCCGTACTGTTCCAGGTTCTGTGTACTTGTTGTTTTTAGTTATGAAATGCACAAAGCCGCATTGTTGAATCGTAGAATGCACAAGTCTTTTGGCGCAGAAATAAATGTTGGCGTGTCAATAAATTAGGCCAAGGGCAAAAGAAACATTTGACTTCTTTTTATGATGGCACATACTCCACAGGACACACAGAAAAGTGTCTGTAATAAAAACGCCATTTCCTCATTTTCATGCGTGTCGCAAGTACCACTTGCTGTTGAATGATGTTATAACTATTGAGCCTGCTTATAATAATGACACTTTTAATGAACTGACACTTTTTATGAGCAAAGGTTAAATGACTGTCACAGCAGCATGCATGCGTGAAAATGCACTTATATAAATTTCAAGGTTTAAACTAATGCCATGGGACCGTTGGGTTTGTTTTAAGCACAGCCGGCTTCATAGATAGTGACCTGCCTGTGCAGCCAGCACCACTGGGAACCAGTGCACCAAAAAATTGCTAGGTGGGGATGGCGTGCGTCGTCAGGTAGTGTTCAGTTCAAGTGCGATCTGCGACTACTGGCTGAAAACTCGAGAGGGGGGGTCTTGATGATCAATACCAGCCATTACCATCTGGTACCTATGGTAGCAATCAGTACATAGAATGTAGTAGTCAGTCCAGATCCGGCTCCTAGCAATACAAACACCAACATACACAAATCAACTTCACTGATATCATATAGTCTGTTTGGCTATCATATTTTGTTTTTGAGAATTTCGGTTAACTCATACTTTCAGAACTGTCATTGATTTTGGAGGAGCTTTCTTTTTCTCATGAAGGTCTTTGTCCACGTGCAAGCCTTGACAGCAAGGGCATCGTGTATTAGGGTACAAGCATTTTCGAATGGACCTTTTGTGTCTGGCACCATCATCATCTTTGCATTAAAAAAAAGTTACCCCCCCCCCCCACACTCCATTGAAAGGAGGTGCAAACACATCAGACACACAAACTTGTCCAACGGCTGCAGCTCCTTCACCAGAATAGGAGCCACCTTTGTAGCAGCTCCTTTGAGGTGGCCATCAAGCAGCGGTGGAGTTGTGGGTGTACGGGCGATGGAAAGTTTTTTGCAGTTATGGTGGTGAAGTACAAAGCCAGGAACATTCATGAATATGTCCACCAAAACATGCTCCCAAAAACTAGCTGAAACGAATGATTGGGATAGTTATTTTATTATTAAAATTCAAAAGGATAACCAGTGCAAAATGACTAAACACAAGAAGGGTACAAATAGACACAGTGTTGACTCTCAACTAAATTTTCAACTGAAGGTAGTGTCTTTTTAAAGACGATAGTCTTTCTTGGGCTACTTAAACCCAGAAATTTTGGTCTTTCTGTCTGTCTGTCTGTCTGACTCGATTCAGCCACCCGGCAAAAGTGGAACGTAGTCTGCGCAATAGTCTTATATACTCGCAGCCAAATCTGAAGTCCAGTTTATATGTTCATACTTGTCAACATTGTTGAACAGGAACAAGACATTACACGAATATAAGGCAAAAAATTAATACACAAGGGACATTTACAGTGTGCCTTTATAAAAAAAATTCATAGATGCTTGATTTTTGCGAAATAAATACTTCATCAACTGCAGAAAAAAAATTCACTCCGCCGTCGCCTGCTGTCGCCCGCGCCACTATAGCTTCTGGCGGCATTTTAAGAAATCAAGCGGGAACAGTTACGGAAGGTTCCACTAGATAGGTTCCACGTTCTGTTTGGAGCGCACGTGGAGTAGCCTGTAGGGAAACGCGGTTCTTTAAACGTTGAAGTAGGGTGCCTCGATTCACGCGCGCCTCCGCCGTACGGCAACGCTGGCATCGAGGCACCCGGCATGGAGCAGTGGAACGCGGTAAATTTAAAGTGACTTGAGCAAACCTTTAGTGTGTTTACCTTGGGAGAAGCGCGATGCAAGAAGAACAGCATGAGAGGTGAGCGGGAATGTGAAAGGAGGCCTTTACTTGGCAAATGTTGACAAAGACTATCGTCTTTTGTCGACATTTGCAACGAAAGGAGCAGATACGCAGCCAATTTTTTAAAGCATGCATCTAGCAAAAAGAAAACAAAAGAAAATGGCAGCTACGGATGATTACAAACAATGTGTACAACAGCACGTGCAAGGGTAGCCAGTCGCGGATAAAACATTTTCAAACACGGGAGCATGGCACACGAAGTAGTCTAACAACTACAATCGAATAGCACTTATTGCTACACAATTGTAGTTGGATGTTATCCTAAGGGGGGACATGTGGACATTTATTTGGGGACCAAGGGAGAATGAGTATTCCCCAGCACGGCAACATTCGTCCGTGACGTGTTTTCTTACAGCGAGCCAAAAGTGCTTTTTTAAATTGATCAACATCAGTTTAACAAGTATTCAAATCAAATCTAAGGTCGGCTTTATTAACACACTTCAGCTGCACTTGTGCACTGGTAGAAAGCTTTGTCCTGGCTTCGACCATCTGGGGATCTTTATTCTATGCCAAGCACCATAAACTTACGTTTGCATTCTGCCTGCCTTAGCAATAAAGCTGGAATTGAGTTCTGTGACGTTATGTGCAGCAAAAGTGCCACAAAGATTGAAAGGAAATGCTACACTTACAGAAGCATGGCCGAGTGTGTCATAAATGAGCTATTGCTTCAAGGAAAATGCCCTTCACGTTGATATGTTTCTTTACAAGTGCCTGGAATCTTGCCATATTTGACAGTGCATCATCACTGTTATTGTAATTGACGTCGGAAATTTGCTGGGAAGCCGAATTTAGCCCTAATTTCTCACAGTCATAGTCAACACCTGGATAATCAGCAGCCAAAATGATCGCCATCTTTGGAAATGAAATCTTTAAAGATGCAGTGATTGGCCATGAAGCTAAATGAAAGTGATCCCAATTGTCAACGCTGTCCTTGTCCAGGCATGGGTAGTTGGGAGCCAAACCACACATCGTCATGGCCTTCGTTTTAATGGGCTGGCCAAAGAGTGCCAATGTTTCCACGAGAGGCTGCTGCACAGAGCCACCTCTGAACTTAACTTGAAAGCAAGCAACAAGAATGCCATAACACCACACCGCATACCTGAAAAGGCCAAAGTTCATAATTTCGGTGCCAGTAGCAGACAGAAGAAAGCAGAAGCAGGGAGACATCGGAAGTCAAGTCAAATTAAAGAGGGGGAAGCCATGAAGCCGTTCTAGAAGCATTTGTGCGACAACTGCTTTACCTACAGCTGCTTGACATCACCTGGTTTCCTTCACACAGACATTGCACTGCCAAGACTAAAAGACAACTGCACCAGATTAATACCTGTATGCACACATGGCACATACCGAGGCTAGGGACTAACACAACGGATACAATTGGTAAACCATGCGATAAGAATGCATACCTATTTGCTTCTCTGCTTGCTCATTTTCATAGTTTATGCGCTAGACTTTTTTTAACAGCGGAGCTGTTGAAGCTTTTAGTTCCGCTGTGGAGCGTTACCGGAAAACTTGGCCCAGCTGTGTGCCGCCTCGTGTTGCCTAGCAACCACCCTCAGCAACCATGTGAGAGAGCACCGAGCCACGCAACCTCCTCACACCCCACACATGTAGGGTGGAGTCCGCAGCATGTGCACGCTCCGCTGTTCTCTTTCCAAGCTATAGATGGCAAGTGTGAAGGCGGAGCTTGGCTGTGATGTTACAGGCAAGTAAAAGCTCGGAACAGCCGGTGTGGCGACAGACCTCTCGCCTCCGCTCCGTGCGTGCGTGGTGCTGCCATAAGGAAACTGAAGAAAGTACGAGCGCCCAAAGCAGCAGCAGCTTACCAGGAAGAGCGCCCTATTGCCAAGCAAGAAGCAATGCGTCGCCACCAAGCTGATCCGGCGAAACGTCAGCGAGTTGCAGAAGATCTGGAGTTACGAGCTCGCGTACATTGTACATACTGTAATGGCCTGGTGTTCATAGCTCTTTTGGGGGCTAACGACGACACCACGCAGAAAACTTGGCCGAGTCTCCAAGCATAACCATGCATAAACTTAGCCGAACCAAGAATAAGCTAGGTGGGGCGGCCAGCTTCACTGTTTCCCCAGACTTAGCGCCACTAGTGCGAAGCTGCCCCAATTTTTTTAAAGAAAAGGTGAAATTGCATTTTATTTTTGTTGCCTGCTGTTGAAAAGCCAATGGCGGTGGTAGTGCGAACTTTATTTCTTTCAAGTGAAAGGAGCTTCGTGCTCAAAAGCGGGTGAGGCCTTCATTCCAGAACCCCTGCGGCAGCAGCTGTCCTGTGTGCCCTGTCCACCAACTGGTCCCTTGGGTTCAAGCTGGACAGAGCGGCCTCCCGCTGGTCAAGGGTTGGGGTGCACATAATAGGGCTGCTGGTTCACCCTGACAAGACCCGGTGGTGTGGTACAGTGTGGGCATGTTGGAGGGTATGTGGTGGGGCGCATGATATGCAGGAAGGTAAGGTGTTTGCAGTTACCACCAGCCTCCTATCTGGTGCACTTCTGGTGCGGTGGTAGGTATGCACGTTGTGCGCCGGTGCTGTTAAGTGCACCGCACTGTGGAATGACTGGTGCGGTGCCCGGAGGGTGCATGCTGGGTGCGTCTCGCAATGGAAGGGCATTTACCAGCTGGCTCAAAAATGGGAGCCACTGCAGGGTAATTCGCATGAATCGTTCATCTGCACAGACGCCATAAATTCTGACATTTCGGATTACGCAGAGCACGGTGAATGTTACGGCTGCCACTTTACTGCAAAGAATCCAAGGCGCCCCTCTTGAGTGTTTGTGCGAGAGTAATGCGGAAAGCAAAGCGCCAGCTCCCCCAGCAGGATAAAGCGAGTGGCAGTCATCTGACTTTTGCCCAATCTTGCCACGGCAAGCGCGTGACAAGCACGGCAATCTGACGCAACCTGTGTCACTTCCCCACGCAGTGGGACCGCACACACTGCCCCAGTGCAATGGCCCATGCCAGGGTTCATACAGGCCCTTGAAAACCTTTTAATTTGAAAAGCTCGTTTTCAAGACCTTGAATATGCAAAAAGTTGTGCAGAACCTAGAAAATCCAAGTTTTTCTTTTTATAAGCATGAAAGCAACATGAGGCTACATGAGGACTGGGTGCTTGTTGCTTGGTTCATTTTGTTAAGCAAATAAAAGTTTGCTTTTTGTAGCACACTGCAATTGCTCATCCGTGTAACTCAATTAAAAGAAATCATCAAAGAAGGAAATGTTGCTGAAGTCATCGTTTTAACCAGGAGACTTGTCTGTCCTCTTGTAAAAACGTTGGCTTCAGCAATGTTCCCATTTTGCAACCATTTATCATCGTTTCAAGCCTCCCTGCTCCGCTAAACATCAGTCCTTACATATTTAACAGACAATGTGGTCCTTGAAAATCCACGCACAAGAGCCTTGAAAACCCCTGAATTTTTGTTGTATGCACTAGCAGTAACCCTTGTGTGTGGTACACACAGCAGTGACAAAATGAGCACTGTGGACAGGCCTGCAGCCAGCTTTCTTCGCATTTCTCCAAGTGCATAAGTGCAGGGGGCTATTAATGTTTTTGTTTGTATGCTATTACATCATCACCATCGTAGTACTCACAGCTACAGGCAGGACTGCAATGATGTTGGCGGCATCACATGCAAACACCGTATGGACAGCACTGACTACCATACATAGCTTCACTGACTGATGATGACTGATTGTAGGGTTTAACGCGCCGACGCAACGCCGGCGATGAGGCGCGCCGTAGTGGAGGGCTCCGGATTAATTTTGACCACCTGGGGATCTTTAACGTGCGCTGAAATCTCGTACACACGGGCGTTTTTGCTTCTTGCCTCCATCAGAAAACCGGCCACCGCGGCCTACATAGCTTCACGTAGGGTCTTGCAAAGGTGATAAAATGCTCCAGCACACTAAAATGTAACTAGTCCCAGAACACAATGTGAAGGCATGCTGAAAGCCTCATATGTACATATTTATACAGTTGATATCCCATAAAGAAAAACATGAAATGTGCGGGTTAATGGGAAGATAAAGCAGCGAGACCAAGTTGCAGTGAAGCAGGCAGCAAATTGTGAATAACACATCACCATTTGCATCACCATCTATGTGAGAATTCTCTTTGCATCTTTTCTTTGGCTAAATATACCACCCTAAGGAATAATTTTGGGTGCTTGATTGACACGCAAGTCGAGCTTGATGCTTAAAAAAAAACACCGGAAATTAGTTTTTGTGTAACCACTGCACTCTGGTAGACAGCATTTTTTCTTTGCACAAAGATTAGTAGTCTCAACATTTTCAAAAAAAAAAAAAAGCAGAAAGACAAACATTTCTTATATTTCTGCAGAAATATGACACCAATAGCCCCACAATACGTGCCAAGAGACATTGGCAGTCCCCCTAAGACTGCCCTTGCTTATGAACACATTAACTTTGGCATTACTCACACCCTAGCGGAGAAATACGACAAGCCAGAACTTGTACATGGCCAATTCTACAGCCACTAAATAAGCAGCTATGCTTATTTAGCGGCTCTAGTCCCTTGTAAATGGCTACTACTGTCTGCACATTTACTCATGCGAGACAAGGCATGGAACATGGCCAGGCTCTTCACATGGGATGGGGCCTCCCCTGTACAAAAGCATTTACTCATGTAAGCTGAAATACATATGGTTAAGCATGGAGCCAACCAAGTTTTAGGACAAGGCCCGGAACACAAAATGAAGATACAAAATAGACAAAATCCCGTCTGCCTTTTACTTGCCCCAAAGTCACAGAAACGCTTCCAGAAATGTGATCCCATTTCTCAGTATGGGCCTTAAGATGTATGTACAATTCAGGGGCAGCACAACTCTTTTTCTTCCGTCTACGTGGCTGGTCGTTCGTCCCCTCTGATGGCTCTGTATTTGGCCATTTCTGTTGGGAACACTTTGCTGAGTTCCACAAGGAGAAGTGCCTTGAACCTCTGCACAAAAACAGAATATTTTCAGTCAGCAGCATCATTGCGCAACAACAAAGCCCGCCGCAGGCAAGCATAAATAAAAACAAGTGGTATGGCACAAACTTAAAAAGTTTCCAATGCCACCCTTCCAGTTAACAGCAATTGAACAAAATTAAATACAATAGCCTTAATGCATGCAGACAACAAACAACAGGAATGGATTGCAAAAAGGAGGTAGTGACACACTCAAAGAATGCCTAACTAAAAATATGTTCTTTTGCAAGAAGAACTGTGTGGGACAAATTTACACATGAGCGTGCATTTTTCGCACAGGTGAACATAACGACAAGGCACAGGCACGTTTCGACAGCTTACACTGATGCCAGCGTAGCTGCCTTGTTGGTGGATTGCATGCGTGGTGAAAAGCTGTGAACTTATCTGATGCTCTTATCTTGAGCAACACTGAGAAAGCTGACAGCAGTGTTCAGAAAGGACATCCTGAAAGAATTCTGAATGACCCTGACAACATCTGTGCTGCTTAATGTAGCAATCGCAGTTACTGTAAAGGAAGACTGTAGCAGCTGTCTTTCTATGGTATGTAACATTGCAAGAATAAAAGTCTGTGTTAGGAGTACTGACACAAAATTTTCGAGTTTCGTTTTGTTCGCTGCTATGGGTGTCTACCAAACCAGTAATGATAGAATGGCACATTAGGTGGTTGATCGCTGCATGAATAATTATTTACAGCCTCGCGTATTCGTGTCAGTTTCGAACACCGAGGCGGCTGCTATGACAGGACGGCGCTCTTGACGTCACTGTTCTTGTCTCATCACGGCTGGTGTGGGCATGTCCAGACCAGCCGTGGTCGCACACACTCGGGCAGCACGGCATCAGTCCCGAAACTGGGACGTCACACACAAGGCGGAGCAGCGGCGCGCGCCAATGGCAGCCAGCACCTTGGCTATGTCACGGCAGCCCTGATGTTGGCAGTTTGGGGCAAGGCACATGGCGACGCACTAACGCGTCATGCAGATGCCGGTGCTGAAAGGGTATCCGTTCTGAGCTTTCCTGTGCGTGCAAAGATGAAAATTGATTTAAAATATGTTACACTGAATAGTTACTGTTGAAACTTCCTGGGACATATCACCATATACAAAGGAAGCTTTTTACATAGTAATCTCAGCTTTGAAATTTCATTACTCCTTTAGGCTGTCAGAAAACTGTTTGGCTAGAAAAATCTTCGCATGGCTGCGGGTCGAAGAGGGCTGATTCAGACAGCATGGGAATGATATTTCTGTAGTTGAACCATGCTCGGCTATGTGCAGCTAACTGTTCCTAAAGAGAACCTTAGTTATAACTAAGGCTCTTATTTAGTCCACACAATTCTAGTGATCCTTTTCTCTTGGAAATGCATTTGAACGCAAGAAATTTTCATAAGGCGAGTGCTTTGCTTTCTCCAACTCGCAATGAAAGAAGTACGAATGCAGGGCAACTTCTTTGCCCCATACACTATGAAACAAATGTCATAATTACTTAAAACATTGAACATGGCTTCCCTCCTCCTCCAAGACTGATGAAAAATATCCCCTTTCTTCTTTCTTTCTGGAAAGTGATACTTCTGCGCCCCACCCTTGCACGCATGTCGTGACCATAAAACAATAGTTGCACCACACATTCAATTTGAGTAAATATGCCGGAAATCGGAAGCGTACTAGACTAGTAATTTTATAGCATTTCCCACCTTTCCTCTTGAGTATGCAAGCTAACTATCAGTAACACAGCAACCTACAACGAAATCAGGTAACAGGTATCCGGTGCGCCGAAATTGACAAGCGTGTCTGGGAGATAACAGCTATTTTCACAATGCGCGGCATTTTGGTACGTTTTATTGAGCTAGCGCAAAAAAGGAGACAAACAACATGGTTGCTCGTTTCCTTTTTTTTTTCTGTTGCATTTTTCTCCCCAGGCTTTTCTACCATGCTTTGTTTCCTTATGAAGGAAGGGCTGCGCTTGCATGTTATGAACAACATCACTCTCGATTGCAGAGCATCACAAGCTTGTGTAGTAGGTTTTGCTTATACAAATCACAAAAACCAAGGTCTAACATAGATTGGGTACAATTTACATGAAACGTATCAGGATGTAGCAGATTTTTCATTCAGGCTACTGAACATGCAGGACTATATCCAAGCACTGTTGCACCTACGGAACACGATTTACACCAACTCAACGGATGCGATTTGAGACCTAGGCTCACGCAAAATAACCAGCCGCACTGTCCACGAAATCATGAAGCACATAGCACACAGCTGACAGAGTGACCTAAATTACCTGGATCCGATGGGTCCCTGGACATGAAGGGATTCAAGGCAATGAGGAGGCCCGCAGAATCGCCCAGAAGGAACTTTGTCATCACCCTGAGCAAGACTATGTGCAATCCACTGATTCAGACGTGGAGGCCCACATTGACACACAAAGGCCAAGCAGGAGGCCGTATATTCAAAATGAAGTGCCGGACAACCCCAACCCGCTGCCCCCTGAATTCAGCCGTTGGGCAACACTGCTACAAGGCACATAAGAACAGGCACGGCCCTTATGCCTAGTATGGCGCATTATTTTTTCGGGTGGAGCAATCCATACAGCACTCCAAACTGCCAGAAATAAGGTACCGAGGCACTGTGCAAGCGCATTGCACCTTATGTGGGAATGTTTGGTTACTCAGTGTTCACAGAGAATGCTGCCCAAGAACGCTTGGCCAGCTGCACCTGGCAGACAATGAACTTTGGGTATATCCATTTGGAGCTCACCTCACAGAAATAGGGTTGCCACCTGACCGGTTTTGGACCGGCCCAACCGGTTTTTTAGACAGCGGGCCGGTTGCCGGTTTGTACCTAAAACCGGCCGACATTGGCCGGTTTTTTGGCTATCGTGCCGCGGTTATTTATTTTTGGCCTTTTGTAAGCGCAAATGCACGTACTACAACAGCTAATATGTGTCGAGAAGCTGTGCAAAGAAACGCGAGCAGAGAAAATGCGCGGCCGAGCATGATTCCCGAAATGGAAGGGGACCAAAGGGAGGAACAGCACAACGGAATGCCGCCAGCAAGTGCGGTTACTCTTTAGTGCAGCACATTCAGAGCAATAGCCAAAACCTCACTCGCCTTCAGTGCAAACGTTATGTTGCTTTCTCTGTAGGGAAAAGCTAAAAGAAATGGCATTGCATGTCAATAAAGAAAATGTGGCGTCTTTTTTTCAACACAAATTCAACCTCTACTTCTCCCCCCCCCCCCCCCCCAATCTGAATTGCCGGTTTTTTCTTCGGGGAAAGGTGGCAACCCTACACAGAAACCACCTGCCTGGCACTCTGCCAACCTTCACGAGAGAAGCAGGCATTGAGGACTGCTTTTAGTTGGCTTTTTTTCCAACCCCATCCCTCCAACCCGATTTCCGACTCCTGACCGCAGCCTCAGGCCATGACGAGAGGGCTCTCTCCCTGCTCCTCCCTCTATTCATTCATCCCAATAAACCCGTGTCCATTCCATTCCATTTAGGCATTTGGCGCAGCAATCAAATCAGTAAAATTGAGTTGGGGTAGTTGGTGTTGATGCATCGTAAGTAGCGCTTGAAACGGGACGACAGAAGGGAAGACACACACGACGGCGCTATCGTGTGTGTGCGTCTTCTCTTCTGTCGTCCCGTTTCAAGCGCTACTTACGATGTAAGCAATCAAATCACCCGAAACTATGGCACACGCAAAAAATGAGTCTGTTTTTGAAGAGGAATGCAGTAATCTCAGGGATGCTCTTTAGATCTGTTTAGAACTGCGAGCCGTTTTTCTATGTACTTACTTGATAGGATTCGATTTTGCCTTCGACTTTTTGTGCGCATCATACGTTGTAGTAGCCAACGTATGACGCGCTGTACTGACGTCACAGGCTACGTCATGTGCTCTGTACTATATTGGCATGCGAACCGCTTGCTTATTGCATTAAACCTTCGCCACCAACTGAGTCCAGCGTCGACTTGCTCGCTGGCTACAACAGATGGCGACGAGATATGGAACGGGCTACACCGAACGGCGGGGGTGGATCCCATGAGCAACGACAGCTGGAAGGCGAAAGGCAAGGTATGGCGAAGATGCGGGAATTTGATGCCTTCTTAGAAGAAGGAGACGAAGATTTCGCTTCGTACGTAGAATGGTTTGGGCATTATTGCAAAGTAGCCGGCGTACAAGACGAAGAACTTAAAAAGTCAGCCTTCATCCCGGCCATACAAAAGAAAGCGTACAAGACGCTCAAGGACCTTCTTCTACCGGCAAAGCCTGAAGAGAAGACGTTTGAGGACTTGGTGAAAGTGCTGAGTGACCACTATGAGCCTTCAAGTCAAGTCATTGCGGAGCGCTTCAAATTCAACAGGAGGTACCAAGGAGAAGGGGATTCCGTCGCGGCATTTGCAGTCATGCTGAAACACGTGGCAGCTAAGTGCAACTACGGTACGTTTCTCGACGGGACCGGTTCGTCGCTGGGCTACGGAATTCCACCATTCAGACGGGTTTACTGAAGAGGAAGGAGTTGACGTTCGAATCGGCCTGCGTTTTTGCTAAGAGCGTTGAGTTGGCGGAGTGGGAGTCGAGGGGATTCCGACCAACTGCAAGTATGGATGCCGACGTCCACACTCTAAAGAAGACAGGAAAGAAACCGGAGTTTGCCGGCGAACCAAGGAACAGGTCAAAGCAATGCTGCTATCGATGCGGTGAAGAGCATGACGCCCGTTGCTGCCGTTATCGGAAATTCAAATGCCATCTTTGCAAGCGCATGGGACATTTGGTGCGCATGTGCAGATGCAAGCAACCGACAACTGGCACCGTCCATAATGTGAACGACGGAGCGAGCGGAGGCATGGAGCTGCTGCTGCCCGAAGTGTAACTGATGGGCACGGAAAAACAACCGTATGAAGTCGAAGTGCAGATAGCAGGCAAACTTGTGAAGATGCAAGCAGATACGGGCGCAGCCGTATCACTTGTTCCGGGAGAATGTTTACCGGAAGCTAAAGCAGCTGCTGCAACTTGCAAAGTGCAATATGAAGCTCAAGACTTACAGCGGAGCGACGCTAAAAGTCAAAGGCCAAGCGGAGGTGTTGGTCGACTACAAGAGACAGCAGAAATTTCTGCCAATCATCGCGGTACCAGGAGACAAGCCAGCACTCCTAGACTGGATTGCGAACCTCGGAATGGACCTAAACAGCATTCACGAGGTGCACGCACAACCGTCTGTCGACAGCATCCTGAACAGGTATGCCAGCATTTTTTCACCTGGTCTAGGGTTGATAAAGGGTTACCAAGCAAAGCTGGTTCTTAAGGATGGAAGCATGCCAGTCTTTTGCAAGGCGCGGTCTGTGCCGTATTCCATTCGTGAACCTCGACTGTCGAGCATGAGCTAGGAAATTTGCAAAGGGATGACGTACTGGTGCCCGTAACCCGCAGCGACTGGGCCACGCTGCTGGTAGCTGTTCACAAGCCAGACGGACCAGTGCGATTGTGTGGAGACAATAAATTGACGGTGAGTCCATACGTGAAGACAGACCATTACCTACTACCCGCAGTGGAAGATTTGTTCACGACCCTGGCTGGGGGCGAGGTTTTCACCGTTCTGGACCTTTCGACGGCATATCAGCAAATCGAGGTGCACCCTGACTCGCAACCTTTGCTGACTGTAAACTCTCGCATGGGGTTGTTTCAGTATGTTCGAATGCCGTACGGAATCTCAAGTGCACCTGCAGTTTTCCAGGCAATCATGGACGAGCTGCTGAAGGGACTACCGGGAGTGGGTGGTATGCTACCTCGACGACGTCCTCATCACGGGAGCATCGTATACCGAATGCTTGGCCCGGGTGGAAGCAGTCCTGCAGGTTTTCATGGAACACGGCGTCAAAGTAAGAAAGGAAAAATGCAAGTTTTTCTTGAATTCTGTCAAATATCTTGGGCATATCATTGACGAAAATAGTGTGCACCCGTGCGTCAAGAAGGTTGAAGCATAAGAAAGGCACCCACACCTAAGAACATCACTGAGCTGATAACAATAACTTTTTATTCCAAGTTCATGCCAAACATGTCTTCCAGTTTCTTTTTGTCTTTTTTCGCACCGCCGGTGTTGAGCGTACCAAGTTACCTCGTAATCATAGAGCGAGTGACAGAGAATGAAAACAAGTGAAAAATTATGAAGATCTCGCACTTCAAACACCAAGTTTTACTCGTAAATAATTGTTTTGGTTATTACGGCTAGCAGAAACTGAGCCCGAGGGTACGACCGCGGAAAGATGAACTGTCTGTAGACTGTGGTTGCATAACATGGGGAACTCGGGTTGTTATACCTGAAGCGTTACAATCCGAAGTCTTATGGCTTTTGCATGAAGGGCATCCAGGTATCACTCGCATAAAAATGCCATCAAGAAGCCATGAACTGCTTCAGAAGGAAAAGAAGTGGGTCTGGTCTGCAAAAGAAGAAAAAGCTTTCCCGGAGAGCAAGAGCCTCCTTACGCAAGACAGCGTGCTAACATTCTATGACCCAAACAAGCCTCTTGGATTAGTCTGCGACGCCTCTCCTTACGGGGTTGGCGCAGTGTTGTTTCATGTCGTGAACGGGCAGGAAAGGCCGATAACTTACGCATCACGCACTCTTGAGCAAGGCCAAAAGTGGCTACGCACACATAGAAAAGGAAGCTTTGGCTGTGGTTTTCGGAATCAAATGGTTTCACAAGTATCTTAATGGCCGAGAATTCACCATTTATTCCGATCACCTTCCCCTGGAGGGACTGCTTGGGCAAACAAAGCCAATTCAGCAAATGGCAGCAGCATGCATGCAGCGCTGGATGTTAGTGCTAGCCGCGTATCCTACAAATGGGTGTACAAAAAGGGAGCCCAAGTAGCAAATGCGGACGCGTTATCGCGATTACCGCTTCCGAACGACACCGACGAAAGCGACTAAGTTCGCTTCTTTTCAACAGTAGAAGCCGTACCACTACCCGCGGAAAAGATAAATGACAAAACCCAAAATGAAGCAGTTTTGTCTGAAGTACTAATGTGTTTTTGAATGGATGGCCATCGTACGGGTCAGAAGACAACATAGCCCCATTCCTCTCGCGGAAAGACGAACTGTCTGTAGACTGTGGTTGCATAACATGGGAAACTCGGGTTGTTATACCTGAAGCGTTACAATCCGAAGTCTTATGGCTTTTGCATAAAGGGCATCCAGGTATCACTTGCATAAAAATGCTATCAAGAAGCCATGTGTGGTGGCCAAAGTTGTGTGGCCGCATTGAAGAAACAGTAAAAGGTTGTTCAATTCACCAACTAATACCTGTGCTACACGAGCGTTTCGAAGGCCTTCGAGTCGAATGTCATTTGACTCAAATGACACCTTCGCGCTGCTACACGACGTTTTTCAAAGGCATTTGGTTAAAATGGCATTTGAGTCAAAGGAGCACGACAACTGACCTTTGAGAGTCTCAAATGCCTTTGAAAGACGAACGGTCGTACCCTCGGGCTCAGTTTCTGCAATCCATAATAACCAAAACAATTATTTACGAGTAAAACATCGTGTTTGAAGTGCAAGATCTTCATTATTTTTCATTTGTTTTCGTTCTCTGTCACTCGCTCTACGATTACGAGGTAACTTGGTACTCTCAACACCGGCGGTGCGAAAAAAGACAAAAAGAAACTGGCTGCCTTGTGCATGTTTTGTGCGCAATTGTAAGATCGTTATCAATTTGATCACTAATAATTGCTTTTTTACCCATTTTAACTCTAAAATTAAATTTTCGCCAAGAACAAAACATGGCAGCAGTGGCGACACCAAAACATGGCGGGCGAACGCGGAAACTTTCAACTGCCTTTGAGAATGGTCGTGTAGATCGACAGAACTCCTTCTAGTTAGAATGACATTTGTAATTTCGAAGGTCATTCGACTGAAATGTCCTTCCAAACGCTCGTGTCGCACAGGTATAACTCAGCACTCGGTGCCGCACGTGCCAACGTTATCGTGGGGATGGCCAACCCGCAGGTGGCAGTGAGTTCACCTGGATTTTTCCTACTACAAGAACGACTGGCTTTTAGTGCTTCATGTTTGAAGCGTGGACAGACGAAACACAAGAAGAGGACAACACGTCCTCTTCTTGTCCTTTTCTTGTGTTTCGTCTGTCCGCGCTTCAAACATGAATCAGATCCAACTAGCTCAACTTTCCGTTCTACTGCAGTTTTAGTGCTTGTCAATGCGCACTCTAAGTGGGTGGATGTTCTGCACATGAAGTCCACTACAGCACAAGCGACAGTTGAAAAACTACGCACCGTTTTTGCTGCATTTGGGCTTCCAGAGAGAATTGTGACTGACAATGGTCCCCAATTTGTGTCTGCTGAATTGACAAATTTTCTCAGCTCAAATGCAGTGCAGCACACCAGGACACCCCCTTACCACCCAGCTTCAAATGGCACTGCGGAGAGGCTTGTCCAGATCAGACATTGCATTCGATATTAACGTGCGCTGCATATTTGGATGAGGGACAGGGTCAGTGAAAAAGACAAAACCATACGATGGTGCGCAATGGTACGATGATGATTGCGCACCATCGTATGGTTTTGTCTTTTTCACTGTCCCTGTCCCTCGTCCAAATATGCAGCGCACGTTAATATCGAATTCAAGACTATACCAACTAGCCCCTAAACAAGCCTTTGTTAACTTCATCAGACAGCTACGGGACGAGCAGAACATGGGAATGACTCGGACGATGCAACATCAGGTAGACCAGTTCTTGTTCACCTACCGAAACACACCGTGTTTGACGACCGGTAAGACGCCAGCTGAATTGTTTCTCTCATGGAGCTTATTAGAGTTTGGGTTTGGGCTCTCATGGACTCTCATGGGTTTGGGCTCTCATGGAAGTCATGGACTCTCATGGAGGCCATGCACAAGGCTGAGCATCTTGCATCCGGAGCTAGCGAAACAGACTGAAGCAAAAATGGCAGCATCTCCACTCCGTGGATGATGGCGAGGGTGCGGAGTATGGGGATTCGAAATGAAATCCAAGTTGTGCCCCGAGTTACATCCGATTTGCGCCCCGACTGTCATTCGATTTGAGCCGAGTTTCACCTTGATTATTCCTTAACCCTTTGAGGGTCACGGCCGTACATGTACGGCATCGGCAAAACTTTCAAAATGGTCAATGACGTACATGTACGGCATTGCTTGTATCCTTAAAAAGCGCGCCTTTTTTCGCCAACTTCTCTTGCTTGGCATGTGCTGCCACACTTTGGAAATACGTCAAATTTTTTTCTTGCACCGATGGCTCTTCTTTTTTATTTTTTTATGATTTACTTCAGCGGTGCGCCGGCTTTCGTTTGCGCATCCGCTAACGGGGGGGGGGGGGGGGCGCGCTGGGTATCGCCCACCTGGTGCCCGGGCGCCTCTCGCTTCTTGCGCCTGCCACAGACCAAGGTCGCCTGCGACACTGATGAGGCTCTTTGCTCCTTTTTTTGTATTTTATGAGCGGTGCGCCATCTATCGCTCCCCTATCCGGCCGTGCGCACCCGCGAGCGCCCACACGCGCGCAGCGGCTGGTTTCGGTATCGTCCTCCGGGCGCTTTCCGCTTTTTGCACCCACGAAACTGATGTCTATCTGATTTTGATTAACTCAAAAGGTACTGGCTTGTTACTCTCTCGTTTTTATTTAGAATTTTTCTTGTGTTGCTCATGAATAAACCACATATATGAAACAACATCAACGACTTCTTTGTCACTTTATGGTCACCCTAAAAAAATTATAATTTTTTCTCGAAATAGATTCATCCGAAGAATTTAAATCAGCAATAAAAATAATCGACCCTGGGGGGGTCGCATTTGGTGAAAAAATTCGACCCTCAAAGGTTTAAATGAAACTGCAACTCACGGCTCAAATCGAATTTCGCTTGATGGTGGTGTGCGCACGGATGGACACGGACGGACATGGGGAGGTCCTAAGGTACTCCGCACCGTTATAGGCGAGGGAGTAAGCCGTTTGACTCTCGGGTACTAACTCATGGTCGTAGCCCAATGGGTAAGACGACTGACACTAACTCTGCCTGGTCTACCAGACACAGGCTCGAATCCTGCCAGTGCCTGTGTGATTTTTTGCGATTGTAAATGCTATGCGCACGGACGTGGACAGACATTGTGCGGTCCTAAGGTACTCCGCACCTAATATAGCTCGAAGACAGAGCCAGGAAACCCATACTTCATGGAGTGAGTTCGAGGTTGGCGTCAACATTCGTGTCCGAGGAAACCGACTGGGCGATCCACGTTGGTTGGAAGGAACAGTTGTGCAACGAGTTAGCAAAAGAACAACATACATAGTCCGAATGGAAGACCACGATCGCTTTCTGCATGCGGACGATATTGTTCCTAACGCATGCCTTGCTCCTCTTCCCAGAACCATGTGGATTCCTGAGCAACCCCGCACGGCGCAGCCGGTTGCCACTCCGTCACAACGTGACAGCGACACCACATCGCCGCCGGACGGGCCTGCACCAGAGCAACGGCTTCCGCCAGCTGACTGAGCCAGCGTGACGGAACTGCCATCACAGCAGGCGCCTGATGCCAGCTCCCAAGAAAACGTCGCGCCACCTGAATTGCGACGAATCTCAAGAATTCGGAAGTCTCCCGAACGTTTTGGCTATGCTGCTAAATAAATGGGGAAGGGATGTATTAGCCAACGTATGACACGCCGTACTGACGTCAGAGGCTACGTCATGTGGTCTGTACTTATATTGGCATGCAAGCTGCTTGCTTATCGCATTAAAACTTCGCCACCAACCAAGTCTAGCATCGCCTTGCTCGCCGGCTACAACACTTACTCGATAGGATTCGATTTTGCCTTTGACCTGCTCATTTTTTGTCAACGCCTTCTCCATGCAATCCTTTGTGAACAGTTGCGGATTCCTCCCTTGGTCAATGTAGCTGCAACATAAAAGAATACAACATTAAAAAAAGAAAACAAAAGCACAGCAAATATCAACCGCAATAAATATTTCCAAACTTACTCAAATACTTCCAATGGAACCTGTATGTCTTGGACTTGCGGTTTACATCTGTCCACTTCTTGCATCAAAGTAACGATGTGATTTCTGAAACAAAAATAAAGCGGGTCGCAGCCTAATCATTACAGGCAGTTTCTTGGCCAATCCCCCGCGTGGATATGCGCCATGATTCAAGGGTCCAACTAGAGCCACTAGATCAGGTTGTACCTAGTGCCACTAGTGGCTCTAGGTAAATACCACACCTAGCCGACAAAAAAAAAAAAATGTGAGAAAGGCGGCTTACATTTTTTGATTCAGAGTGGTTTGTCCTTGCGGCTGAAAGTCGCTGACAATTATTCCCAATTGCCGAACATTTTCTATAAACATTTCTAAATTCGTCTCAAGAGCTTCGAGAGGAGACGACATGGTGTAGTGTAATCTCACAGAGGTTACAGCAGGGTGTAAGCAGGGATACAGCTATATTACAGTGCACAGCGGCTCTGCAACACTACAGGCTAGAATATATTGTAGCCACTGTAGCGACTGTAGCAACACGGTCCAGCCGTCCAGCTACAGTCCGGCTAAAGTGTACTAGAAGTCCGGCCCACCATCGGATTTGAAGCGATTTGGCTCGGCTTCGCTCAGAGTTCTACCGGTTTACTGTTGTGGTCATAAAGTTTTTAAAACAAACTCTATGGTTATCGTGGCAACCATACTACAGCTACAGTGCCTAGGCCCTGTAGTTCTCTTAGAGCCTCTCAAACGGCTTTTGCTTTAGTTAGGAACATATATCAGTGTGAAATTCTATGGTTACGAAGACAATGCGACAATGCCCGGCATAGCAGCTGATCGAAATCGAAACTGAAATAAAGTCCGCCGTGTTGCCTGCTTGGCAACGTTTATTTAGCAGAAGTATCAAACAAGGGGTCATTTTTCTCTGTGATTTAAATAACACAATGTATTTCGGCTTCTTTCCTTCATAGAAGCCGTCCACAATACGAATTCAAAGCTTTTCTTTTGCTCAGAGCTGACAGGTAAGTACTCTATGGTTAACTAAAATTACATGCAATACCCGAAAAATAATGGTTTTATTTTTGAATAGTTTTACTAAAAATAGTTATGGTGTAAAATTACTGAAAATATTTGTAAAATATTTACTTCTACTAGTGTTGATGCACTGTGCAGGCAGGAGGCGCCTGTGTAGAAACATCTGTAGTAAGCTCTATTTCTACTACGCATGGCGGCTCGTAGACGTTCGGTGTAAACTTCAATGTTTTTGGGTTAATTAGTTTCGCATACTGCATTGTACTCATCTTTGTTGATCGCTTTTTGCAGCTGTTAGGGCAGCATAACCGCTGAATCGAGAGTAAACTGCCTGAGCTTACCGCTGTTCCTTTCTGCCCAGCACTTTAGGTAGTCTTGCGACGTTCTTTTTTTCTTTTTAAATGTCGAATCGAGTGCTCAAGAAGCTGCAAGGCGTCAATGATATCGGGAAACTCGATGCTCAGTCGGAAACAGAAGATGAGGCACCAAATGTGGCAGCCAGCGACGCTCGAAAGAGCAGGCAAGCGGCTGCAAACCGTTTCGAACTGGTGAGTAGCTGGACATTGCCGAGTCTACTGTTTCGCGATCGATGTGCCGAGCAAACTTGACCGGATCACATGCGCCATCGTATGGTTAGCTTCAGGGCCGCAACCGCGCTTTAATATACCTCTGACCGTGGTTGTATTCACAAAATATCCGCTTATGTCGCATATCAGCGGCAGGTGCCAGCTGTTCTCGTAGTAAGAGTGCGCGGACGCCGACTTGAGTCGGCGCCGCGAGCTGACGGCAGGTTATTGTATGCACCTAAAAAAAGCACACGTAGCGGTCATGTTCATTCGCGTTCGCGTGTTCTCACCTACAACGTTTTTGCACATTTTTGCCGAGTTGTGCACGCGACGAACGGTATGTAGTGGCTGTCTGACTTCAAAACTTCTGCTTGAGCGTGGTTCTTGCTCTCTCCGGCTGAGCGGCTCTTCTCCACAGTTTTTTGTAGTCCTGCTGCCGTTTGAGGCGAGAATGATTGATCTTGGGCTTTGGTGCTGCCGACTTATGTTCATTCCAAGTGTCGTTTTCGGAATGTTGGCACAGTTCACGCCGCAGCTGTCACGAGGCTCGTATATACGTCACACCGAAGGAGCACTAAAGTATGCATTCAAGTTTGCTAATGTCCTATATTGGTAGTCTGCTGCGCCGATAAATGCAAATATAGCACTCGTGGTAGCAGCCATGGTATTTAATGATGCATAAATTGCCGAAAGCGGGTGCCGCCTAGCCTACTTTTTCTTGAAAGATGCCTGATACCCACGATTTGGCCGGTAAATGACGGGTAACAGCGCGAAAACTGGACGAAAAGACGAAAAGGGGCATACGAACAAGCGCTGTTAAGATTAGCGTATCCACAGGTTGATCAAGTCGGTGGTTGGACGGCATACAATCTGGTCGGGTAGCACATAATACAAAAGGTGAAACACAGTTGCTGACCAGGTTTTATTTTTGACTCAGCCAGTGACCGGTGTTTCTTCTTTTGTATATTGGCCCTGGGGTGCAACATTTCTCTTCCATCCTCGGTGGGTTTTTGCAACGTGTGACGGCAACATGGTTGTGGTCAGAGGTTGCCCATACCCATTCGAGTAGTGTAAGGAAAAAAAAAAAAAAACTGCTACATGAAACAGGGACAAAAATCGCACTTTTTTTCATGCCATCAAGGATGTCGTCAGCCTGACACGCCATGCAGTAGTTAATGATAATTGGCTTGTCTGCTGTCAGGGCCAGTTTTCTTGTGCAACAGTGTTCCACTAAAAGGGGTGCAAACCATGAGGGCAACTGAGCACTGATTGCCTGTAGCACCCTGTTATGGCACTCACTGCGTAGCCATTTGAGGCACTTTTAAACAAAATTGCTATTGGGATGCCTTTAATTAATTTTTTTCTCTCTTACTGTTTTTTCTTGTTTTAATAAATTTTTTTAGTCACTTCAAAAGTGTAAACAGATGCATCATTTGCTTACGACACCGCTATGTTGTGGCCGTGCCAGCAATAGCTGTTCTCGGTTAGTACAAACAGTAAACCACATCACGATGTAGCCCTGATTTTGGATTTTGAGAAGGCTTCACAAAACAGTAGGGTCCACTTCAACTCAATAAACAGCCGTTACTTTGTAAGTAGGGGAAACATGGCTCAATCATCTTGGGCTTTATTCCAGAATATGCCAGGGATTCTAGCCATTGTAGACATACGTAGGCTGAGCATTTGTGCTTGCGGTAGCTTTAATTTTGAAGTATTTGCAGCCTGTAGGCACTATTGACTCAAGAAAGAGCAAAGCAAACAGAATAAAAAATGTAGTCTGACCTCAGATGACCAAAACATTTTGACAGTGTCAACGAAAATCTTCGAACAGTGCATCCTCAGGGAACCACCCTCATAAGTGGCGACCAAGCTCGATGCTGCTTAGCTTCATGCACAGCACCCCAGTTGGCTGCAGTGTCACCAAATTTTCATTCCAAAGAGGCCGCAGCCGAGAACCTCAAACTGCAGACTCAAACATTGTCCTTGTTGCTGGGGGATCATATATTGTTTGAAACGGTCATACACAAATATATAACATTTTACATTAAGGCTCCTGCAACGCATGCATTCATCATCCACACTTTCGCACTTAATTAAGTGGTTCATTGCAGGCATATTCCAAATTTCAGGCCCCATACAAGTGACCCTCCCTCCTCCTCGTTTTCGTCCATTCAAAAGTAATCAAAAAGGCCTAACAGGTAGCAGAGAATTTTTCTAGTATATGGTTGCTATCTCAAGAACTTGCGCATGCCAAAAAGAAAAATGAATAAGCATCGTTGCGTTATCCTTGCAGCTAGTGCTGAAAGTCACGTTATTGGTGCATAATTGCCTTACATTATTATGTTGAGATTCCCGATCTGTAACAGCTGAAAAGGACTTGTACCATAGTTAATAAATGAGGCCCTTCAAGAACAAGAATATCCTAGATTTAGTGCTGTGCTTCTGCAAGACAAATCCACCTAAAATTGCTGGAGGGGTATGCAGTCAAACACCCTTGTTAACCAACAGAATTTAAATGTAGTAGCTGCGTGAGAGTTGCTTGGGTTTTTAAATAGGACAACCTACGAGGTGGCACTCTAAGTAAGTGCAAGTAAACAACCTTTTTTAATGGTGCAATCAGGTTATGTTTGCGGTAGGGTGTCGAACCGGAACTGAACCGAACCAAAAACGGGAATCGTACCGGTACTTTTGCCGGAACTGAACGCGAACCCAAACCGGTATTAAAGAGTTTTAGCAGTCGGTATGTTCCGTGTTGTACGTGGTTACCGTGTTGACTGGGACCCATCTGGGCGCTTGCGCATTTGATGCGTTTGGGGGATTTGTTCCGCGGGCAGGCCCTCACCATGCCTGTGCATCCGTCATGGTGAGGTGCGCCTCCTCGCCCTTTCGCGCGTGCAGGGGCAGTCGGGTCTCGGTAATCACAATAACTGTGTGAAAGACGGACTGCTAACACTTTATGTTTTCAGGCCGTTAAACTCGAACCAAAACTGAACCGAAAGAATCTATAACGGTCATCGGTTCCCGACGAAACGGCTCGACCACCATTTGTTTATAATCAATGGCCAATATCATCTGGGGCTTTGCTTTTTCACGCAAGATCAAATTCATAATCTTGTCTCCCCATCTCCCCCTTCTGGCCTCTATGCCCTCCTTGTTTTAATAAAAGACTCGCTCACTCTCTCCCGCTTCTCACCTTCAGGGCAATCACAACACTATCAACGCTTTATTCGTGGTCGCAACATGGGAAAGGATGCTAACCAATTTAGCATTGACATGTTGCTGCTGGTCGTGCATCCAGAGTGCAAGGCTGAGTGCGAGACACACTTTCGGCACCCTGCAGACGATAGGAAGCTCCGACTTTGCCCTTCCCTCCCTGCAAAGATTGCTGCCCTGCACAACGGTGAAGGCCCACGCTCTGAACGGGCCTCCTTGTTGCATTTCATGATGTGCTTAGAAAGGTCTCGCACGCATCGAATGTGTAAATGCTTGACAAGAGTTTTCCGTGAGAGTGGTTCATGGACTAAGCTACTGACAAGGATGCATGTGTGATCACTGCCCCCGGTGGCTGTTTTTCTAGTATGTGTCAATATTTCCAGGTGGCCAAAAATTTTCTGCAGCCCTGCATTATATGGTGCGCCTCATAGCACTGGCATAGGTTCGGAGCATCAAACACACCTATATTTTTTTGCAGGTGTGTTTACACGAAAAAACAAAACGAAAAGACCTGTCACTTGGTTTTAAATTATTCCATGCAGAGTTCGTACGCCAATAATTTCTGCTCTTTTTCGCTACCGTCGGCAAGCGAATAAGCACAATACCAGGAAGTACTTCTGCACTACACATCCCTTCATTTGCCCTACTTCTTACATGACCAAGCTTGTCATCACTGTGAAGGGGGCCAGTGCTGCGGGGCCTAAGATAATCGCTAGTTTCTTAGGACGCATAGGGCGGACAAGTTTTTACCGGGTGTTTCTCGTCTTACGTTGATATCAGAAGTTTGTTACAAGCCATTGTAGTGTCACCTCAATACACCTAACAAGGTCTAATTTCATGCTTTGTAGCTACTAAACTATGCAAATGCTTTTGAGGCCTGTGGGAAAGAACAGCCTTGGCTTGGATTTGTGAAAATTAAAAAAAAATACAGAAAAGGCCTTTTGTTATATTGCTTATTAATTTAGAGCAGAATGCCCGACTTGCCAGTAATGCTGCACATTTTTAAAATTCAACCGTATTTTTTTAACATAAATTAAAATTGTCGCAAAAAATAGAAAGGAATGGACAAGTATTATTAAAAAAGTGAGCTTCCTAGCTTGTTTAGAAGCAAAAAACGGGACCCAAAATTTCGGCAATTTTTGAAAATGTCATGTTTGTCATTTTTATCAGAAAAAATTTCTCCCGCAAGCAAAAAAAAAATGTTACTAATTTACAAGTACTGAAAGTCTTGGCAGAAAAAAAGAATTGGGCCATAGCTGCAACAGTTTCTCTCTCGTAGAGATAGAAACTTCGAATTTCGTTCGAATAGTTCAATGAGGCTGTGACTCGGTCTGGCTTTGTTTCTTTTTTTAAAAAAAGAAAAAGCTTTATCTTGCAGACAAATTTTGTATCTAATTTCATGCGCAAAATGAGCTATATATAAATTTTTTGCCCAAATTAGAAGTAGCGACCAAACACAGCTGTCCCATCTCCCCTGAAAAGTCACGAACTGTTCCCTGGTACGACATAAGGGCTGGGCGAGAAAGTGGCTGGCGAACCGCCACTAATTCATCTGTTTTCCCTGATATCTGGCTCAATTGCCTAATGTTGTCTTTGAAATAGTGCCATTGTTATGGGAAAAAATTAGTATCTTGACTTTTGTTAGTATTTTGTTTTTGTTGTCGCTTTAAACTACTAAACATTTTTCACACTTTGCTAATAATTCAACTCATCGAACCGGTTTGCGAACTGGTTTGGTACGTCATTTAGTCGAACCGGAACTGAACCAGAATGAAATTAATTCACCCGAACCAAACCGAAGCGGTATTATTTATTTTTTTTTTGTTCGACACCCAGGTTTGCGGACATCTCACGGGATGTGTTTTGGGAAAGAAACTCCCCCGGTGAAAGAAGCCGAACATGTGTATTTAATGTTTTGCTTTTGCTCTACTTGTGTGGTTGCTCCATATCCACCACAGTAAACCAGTTACTATAACCGTATTTTTTCTAAGTGAACCAGTTTATACGAAAAATAAGGTTTTGTGCTTCTGTTGCAGTTTTGTAAGTGAAGCAGTTTATACAAAAAATAAGGTCTTGTGCTTGTGTTGCTGCGCAAGTTTTTTTTTTTTTTTTTTATGCTAGAGTTCACTTTCACTTAGAACTTTATAGGGGCCATGAAGACAAAATACAGCCTTGTTTAATTTGAAAGAACTGGCCTTCAGTACCTTACTTGGCCCCATTCCAACCACGAAAGGGGGTTCTAACAGCAAAGCTGTTTAAGCTTGCATTCCAGCCATGCTAAGCGTTGCTCAAAAATCAGAACAGCAAGGTGGAGAGGAGGAAAATGCTAGGCCAAGAAGTGTGAGTGCGAGGAGGAAGGAGCCGACAAGCAGGCGTGGGGAGTGCGCGTCGCAGTGAAGATGTTCGGGTGGGGAGGCACATGTCGGGCATTGGCTGCGGCTTATGATGACGTAAGCGCCGCTGTTTCCTTATCTTTGCATCTCAATTGCGAAGGTGGCCAAATTTTTTTTAACCCAGGAAACACAAGAAGTACTGCAAAATTTTCAAATTTTGCACTACAGTGACGTGTTATGGGCAGGAGGGAAGTACTATGGGTCAGCACTGAAAAGATCAGTGTGTTAACTGCACTTTAGCGTTCAAGTGATATGATCAAACGGATCAGGAGGCCCCCCTACTATCGCCCAGTCGTGTTTCTTGGCGATGGTTTATGTCAGCGGCCGCCAGTCGAACAAACAAGACCGTGGTGTCATAGAAAAGTGGCCGGAAAATGTCTGGCGGAGTCACCACTGCTTCACAAATTTTTTTCAATATCTTCATTAGTTGTTTGAAGTTTGTGATAAAATTTGTGTCATTGTTATTGGTACAAAGCAGTCTTTTTAACGAACCCAACTCGTATGTTGTCTTCATGGCCCCTTTAAACAAGTTGACATCCGTCGAGTTCAAGGACCACCGAAAATTCATTGTCACTGAAAAGTTGCCATGCAGTAGCACCCAATCACCATTCAGTTCAATGGCCACCAATGTCAGGGACCATTGAACTCTCTGTCTGGCATGGGTAATATGAAATTGACTAATTGCACTGCAGTCTTGACAAAGAAACAAGTGTGTGAAAAGTATGAAATATGGGGCAGTATTTTTTCTTGTGTAAATTTTAGCGAACGGATACCTACCCACTGCAAAGTTGCTGATCAGTGTGTTGTGTGAAAGTAAAGTTGCCTTCTACCTACTATGCAGCTATCTCAAAAAACTTCACAGTGGAAAAAAAAATTGTCCTGACCTGGAGTACCAACCCATAACCCGCATATCTAAGGCAGTCTACTACCTACTATGCCAATTTAGAGGATGCACATTCATATCGCCAGAGTGAAGTGACAGCTCAGAGTTAGGGACAGGTGTTTGTCATAATGAGTTGATGATCAATTCATCCTTCCTCTACAAATGGCTAGCATCCTGGTTAACTCAGTTGGCAGGGTGACTGCCCTAATTATGAAAAAGTGTTGGGTTAAAACCCCAGACCAGAACAAATTTTTATTCATGGAAAACTTTTCTCGGAGACTGTATTGTTTGCCTAAGTAAGCGTGGCTCTATGTAGATGACTATTCAGGTGGATGAAGTTACTGGTTCATTTTATTCCTGCAATAGCTTCTTCTGCCGGGGAAGACAGGAAGTAAAAATGCCCTTTTGTTCAAGAATTTTGCCGAGACGTGTGAATGATCCAGAGGGGGTCTAAATTTATCCGTAGCGGTCCACTGCGGTATGCCTTGTAGCTTTACGTGTACTTTGGGGCGTCAAAACCCCATTGGAATCGGACTTGTGGAATTTTACACAAATTTAGGATAGAATTTAGGTGTTGCATACTTGGTGCTGCTTGCAGCTGTGCTGTCTTCGAGTGCTCCTCTGCCAGGGTGGCGTTTGACGGGGTTCTTGTTGATGCTGCAGCTCACAGGGCTGTCGGCAGAGCAGTCCCTCTCGGACACGGCCAAGGAGGATGACGACCGGGAGAACGAGCCACCCCTTGCTCGTGCAGCCCCCCAGGAGGGCCCTCTTCTGGCAGACGAAGCCCCACGCAGCAAGCTGGAGAAACAGGACTCCACCCAGAGCACCGACAGTCTCAAACGTCGGAAAAAGAAAAAGAAGAAGAAGAAGCAGCTCAACAGCCAGCATAGCCACGAAGACCGGCTGCACCATGCTGTGAGTGCCAGTGCGGGGTGTACCAGTTGTGTAGTGTACTGCTTACCTGGGAAGCGAGGTTTTCTTTCCTTTCGTGTAGGAGATATTCACGGGGCGCCACTTGGAACGGCAGGTGACCAGGCAATCGGCCACAAACCAACTTTCAAAGTGCTGCAATGAAAACAAGGGGCCGGGCAACACAAAGATGAGTAGATGGCCTCTGACAGAGAGCGAGGGGGACTTTGAAGGGATCGGGAAGACAAGTTTGATTTAGTCGGAAGACTTCCATGCCAGACTTTTCATGCATACTTTAAACAGTGAGGCTTTATAAATAGGACGAGAGACAAAAGAAAATCAGCTCACCAGCCGCTTTCTTGCACTGCTGTCCCTGTGATGTCATAGAGCTTAGTTTGTGTGATTGGCGGCCGCCAACAAAAGCTACTGCCCTAGTCATGATTGCGCGATTGTAGTGAGGCCTCCGGCTCCGTTTCGTCATGCCGCTTGAATGGCACTATGGAGTTAACACGCTAAATGCTGTTATTGGTATTTCCCCAATGATGGCTTCAGGGCTGGCATTGCGGAGTGGGAAATTTGAAGGTTTTTAAAGGGGCCATGAAGAGAAAATACAAGTTTGGTTCATTAAAAGGACTGTTTTGCCCTGAGCACAGCGGTACCAATTTTATTGCACACTTCAAACGAATAATCGAGATATCGAAGGAAGCATATTCAACTGTGGCGACTCCCCAGCCGCTTTCCGATGACTTCCCTATGACATCACAGAATCTTGTTTGTGCGATTGGCTGCCGCCAACCAAAGACACTACGAAAGAGCGTGACTGCAAGATTGTAGTGGGGCCTCTGATTTCGTTTTATCATATCACTTCAATGCTAATGCGCAGTTAACACACTGATAAAAACGTTATTAGTGACGTCCCATATTATGTCACTGTAGTGCACAATTTGAGTTTTCATTATTTCCTGTGCTTTTTCGGTTAAAATAACATATTTCATTGCTGGAATGGAGTTGAGTAAGCTACCAAAGTCTATTTCTTTCATGTTGAACGAAGTTTTATTTTGTCTTCATAGCCCTTTAAAAGTTACCCCATATGTCTGATAAAACAGAGGGACTAGATGAGCACATCAGGCGTGTCATGTCAAAAGGAACTGATATCTGAACATATGCGTGCCACGTATAATTGGTATAAAAAGAATATTTTTTTTTCATTATCAGTTAAATCACTGCTTACTTGAAGGTGGTAGCCATCAAGAGAGAAATGTTTCCATCAAACCACCGTGCACACCACCACTTATTTGCGATTCTCAAGTTCCTCATCCATAATAACACTTTAAGAGACTCATTGTCCGCTATTCATGGGTACAAATGGCAATGTGTACTCGTACTTTTTTTTAGTGGGATAATCGCCTAAAAAGGGTGCAACAAATATGTATAGGCATCAAACATTGTAACGTCATAGGTGTTCGAGAAGTTGTGGTTAAAAAAAGGCACAGTGTGGTAAAAAAGCAGCCGGACCTTAAAGGGGCACTGACACAAAAATTTTGCATCTTGTTTTTTTTTTGTTGCGATAAGTCGCTAGTGACCTACTTATCACCTGTAGAAACCTCATTTGCTTCAGCGTGCGACGGTTGTTTAATCAGAGGCATTTTCAATGCGGCCAGTCGCAGTTTCGGTTTCAGCGGGTGCCGCAAACCGATGAATTTTATGTGAACAAAGCTGACCACGTGACCGTCGGAGGGATATCACAGAGCAGAGCTGCCGTAGCACTGTCTAATCCGCATCGCCGGCAGTTTCTGCGAATGCCCCCACGTACTGATCTCGTGAGCCGCTTAATTAAAAAGCGACCGTGGACGTGACGCAGGCGCTGCGAGTGCAAATGCTACCGCGGCTAAAGAACGACGCACGACGCTCGAGACAGTGGGTGGCAAGACGCGCGCTGGGAGCAGCCGGCCTGTCTGCCTACAGGTCCGCCTACAGATGTGTTCGGCTTAGCACTGTGGCGGATATTCGCAGATGACAATTTTTAATGCAACCAGCCATCGCATCATTAACTCCTTTCTCATAAGCTGCCACTTGGGTACAATTTCGTGCAGCGGTAACAAGCTATCACTCAAGCTACCTGCGCCGGCCTGGGCCACTTTGCGGCCGTGGCCGCCGCCTGCACAGCGACCGTGCAGCTCGCTCAGTGGGCTTTTCGTGTCTCCGGCGCGTTTTCGCGTCCAATGTAAATAACAAGTAATAGAAACAGAGTGCCTGGAATCGCTGTAGAACTTTGGTCGCGGCCAGCTGCCCGATGAGATGACGAAATCACAGCGCCTCCGCCGCCAACGATCGGGTCGTTTGTTCTCGTGAGCAGAAGCTCCGCCCTCCGGCTCTCCGATTGGAGCGGCGAGCCGGGCGAGCCGGCGAAAAACGCCGGCAGTGCGGAAGCGGCAAACACAAACTTGTGACGTGTTTGGATGTTGTTTATTTACAAAATATCCGCGCGATGTCGATTGCGCGTGGTCCTCTGCTGGCTGCTCGTTTGCGTTTCGCACACTTTAAAATTGACTTTAAATATGTTCTAGGCTATATTCGCCGCTGATATTTTGCAGATGATGTATATGTGTTCACACCAATCTACCTCCGAAGTTATCTCGCCTTCAAAATTTTGTGTCAGTGCCCCTTTAAAGTTCAGATGCTTTAGGCATCAGGTGGCGAGCGTAAACTTGGAATTGAGAACTCCTGGTCAGTGAAAGGAAGCATTCTCAATTGTCAGATGGCACCAGGAACTGCCAGGTTTGTCCAGCAGTCCTAGGACATCACCTACCTTTACTCGATTCAACGTGTCTTGCTTTGTCAAGATGGTATGCAGCTTTGAACATCTGTACATACTAGGGGGCCCGAAAGAGCTTTTTCTTTTTTCTTTTTTTAAATTAAGTTTTGCTACCTTGTCCAAAGCTACTTGAGTGTGGCTGGCTGAAGGTTAAAAGCTTTAGAATGGGGCCTCCTGGATGTCCAGGTCTAGAGAACCCCAGGTGCTAGCATCGCCCTTATGTGAAGCATCGCTGAAACAGGCTTAAACATTTATCAGCTTCGATACATGAATTTGTTGGAAACAGCTATCACCAGTGGGACCTTGTGTTCATTTTGGTCGTGCGACATGCATTAGCAGACTATTTTATTACTTTTGAGCTGGTCTGGTGGAACTTTGTTTATGGTTGTGAAAACATGCGCTCTTTTTGCATTTTTTAAATATTTCATGGGCCGTCCTTTTTTTTTTTCGTCTGGAAACTGAACAATGCGGGGCATTGCTGGAAACTCTTGGACGAACTTTTGATTGAAGTGTTTAAATTGCAACTGAGTTTGTGCATTCAAACTGTGTCACGATAAATAATTTGGAATTTGCATGTGATCTGAAGACAATGCTGGATACAAAACCGTTTTCCCCCTTTCATTCAAAATACATCGAAATGTTTTTTTTTGTTACATCTGATGTATTATTGTGAATCCATTTTGAGATTTGAATAATTGTTCCAGCTACATGTGCATGAAAGTACTATCATTCCGCAAGTTCACTAAAACCATTTTTTTAAGCATTTTGGGGCACAAAACCAAACAAGAACAAAGGGTCATGGCGGAAAAATAAAACACTCAGAAAAACAGTCAGATTGAGTGCCCTTTTAAAATTGTCCAAATTCAAAACAAGGTATAAACATTGATTAAAGCACTGTCTGCAGTGATTCTTGAGAAAATTACTCGCAAACATTTTTAAAAATGCGTGGCAGGCGTAGTGTCTACACTGTGGTTGTGGCTGTGCATGTATTGGCGGCGTTGTCACTACTGTACATGTACAGCCACAAAGGTACATACGAAGACTCATGCCTTAGCACAAGCCGCACAGTGTTCTCGTGCACTTGTCACTGCGTGTTGGCAATGCTGTGAACTAAACTTCATATTCTGGGGTTTCAGTGGTGTGTTAAATGGCAGCACGTATTGGCTGCTACGTTGGTGCATTTGATTTGAATGATTTTTCTTGCTGCAATATTCTGATTCTGCCGAGATTTGATATTAGAATGTTGCAACAGATCATCTAAACAAGCAAGCTCAGACTCAAAGCCCTAGGCAACCAGCGACGGCTGGCCAGCCAACGCAATGCAATGAAAGCGTATTGCACATGTGCGAGAGCTTGTATTGTAGTTTTTATTTAGTTATTGTTATTTTATCTCGCTAAACCATTCTGACTGTTTATAGATGTAACTGGCAAAATTGCTGGAAAAAAAAGACTTTCAGGAGAGGGGAGTATTGCTCCTCAAGAAGACAAGAAGGGTTAAAAAAAACATGGCTTTGCCTGTAGTGCTCCTCTGGGATGCCAAACTGCATCACCTTCCCCCTCCTTTTTTGTCTCTGGTAGCAGGAGGACGAGGTAGCGGCCAGCGTGCGGGAGGTGAATCGGCTGCTGGGCGAGCCCGAGAACCTACCCCACGTCGCTGCCGTTACTGCCTCTGTCTCTTCCGGGCCTGCGCGGGCTGAGAAGAGCCTGCTCAGTGTCGATCAGCGAAACCTCAACCCAGAAAATGAGATGCGCAGGATCTTTGGCTCCAGAGTGGTCCAGTCGGAGCAGGCGTGAGTCCTTTTTTCTTTTCGCAGCTTCCCTTCTTCTTTCACTCTTGGCGCCTGTGGCTCTAATTTTTTTGTGTTGTCGTCTTGGTGGTAATCACACCCTGAACATGCGTTACCTTTTACCACATTCGCCGTTCCTCGAAGAAAATATATTGCATACACACCTGCACCATCATGTAACAATTATGCGAAACCTTGCTGCTTTTCGGTCTGCACAAAGCGGCAAGATGTTGACCTCGTGAACTGTGCTATCGAGGCATATTTATTTTCTGCGGTGGCGCATAGGGATGCTTAAGTGCTGTGCTAACAGCCACATGTTTGGCAAGCGCAGCTAAGACCGGCGCATAAAGCACAGGTCAACGGATAGTGCAGAAGCTGAGCCCAGCAGCTCTGCACTGTTCGTGACAGGAATATTAACGTGCGGATGTGGTCAACAGCATCTCCAAAAGAGGCTTTTTTATCGCACAGACCTGTTTGTGGTTACTCTTGTAGTTTGTGGTTGCCAGTTAACCACAAACCACAAACCTCCGGAAACCTCTTTCATCGCTGAGTGTGTACATTCGACCTTTGCCAATAGCCAGCTTCTTATTCGTTGTTAATCTTTTACGTTTTTATAATGTTTCTTCTATCATTGCCATGTTATAGGTACAAATGTCACTACCCTTGCTTTTGTTAATCAATGTGAAAGCTCTGCCAATGCGGTTTTATTTTCTGTTCTTGATACTTTCATATTCCTTTGTTTTGCAATAAGTTCTGTTCATTTCTGAGGTTAGTTTACCCGTTTCAATGCTGGGTTCACTTTCCTATTCCTGCATTTAAGTTCCTCCATTTTCTGAGATAAGTTTACCATTTTGTTTTGTAGGTTCCCTTCATCATACCTGCCAACTCTTCCGAATTTTCCATAAAATGTACGAATTTTGACGCGTCTTACGATTTTACGAACCGTGCGTGAAATTTTACGAATTTTCTAAAAAATGGGACCATCTATTAAAATAACACTGTGGTACCTGCGCCGCCACGAGAAAGCAATACGTAGTGTTGTCATCACAATCTGCGAAGCAGCGATTTCTGTCGTCTTCTCGGGGTGGGCTACGCATCCATATCCAGAACTCGCTGCTACCAAGGCAAGCCTGCTTATAGCATATTGTTCACAAGCCGGCTACAACTTCCGTGTTCGTGGCGCTCTTTGTATGACTGCCGCGTCCTGTGTAGTAAGACCCATGGTACGACCGCGGTAGTTGCTTCGCAGTGCAATGGCGGGCTCGAAGCCATGAGGGTACTACCAAGTGTTCTTGAAATCGTACATGTAAGAATTTATTTCCCTGCCAAATGGAGTTGCTGCTGATTACTCTTCAACGCTGACGGTTTCCACGTATGTTTCTGAAAACGTGAGAATGTTTGTCACAAAAAGTTGATCCGTTTAGACTTAAAAATTAAAGGGTACTGCCCCCTACTTTCCCCAGTCCGCAGATATTACGAGTTTCCATGTCACCAGGTTGGCAGGTATGCACTTCATCCTACAGCTACTGTTGATTGTAATTATCATCATTTGGTTGTCGTTGAGTATGTCCACGCTATCGTCACTCTCTCCGGCCTTGAGATAGTGAATTTGTTCCGAAGTGTTTTTCTAAACTTCTGCACCCGGTCTTTTACTGGCTGCGAGTTAGGTTTTCCTCGTTTTGGTATAGCTTCATCCTTTCTCTTTGCTGATCTAGCCTCATTCTGCCCCTCACCATTATGTGATTGCTGCTCTTGACTTGGTCCAGTGTCTCAACATCTTGCATTATACCTGGATTGGCACTTAGCATGAGGTCTATTTGATTTCTTGTTTTTATTTAAGGCTTTTTCATGATCGTTTCCGATTCCTTTGTCTGTGGAAGAATGTATTCGTTATCCTCAGAATCCTCAGGTGTTTTATGTGTGCAAATCCAACCAGAGTGTCACGTTGGCTATTTCGACTGCTTATTGCAAAGTTTCGCCCTGCCCATTGGCCAACATGCTTCTTGCCTACTTTTGCATTGTAATCTGCCATCATGACCATGTGCCGTGTTATTTCCTTGTTCATTGCTGTTTGGACATCCCTGTAGAAGCTGTATGTGGGCTCATCATCATAGCTAGATGTTGGTGCACATGCTTGTGCCATCTTTAACCTGTACCTCTCATTTAGCTTGATCGCAACGGCTTGAACTCTCTCGTTATTGCAGAAGAACTTCTCCACATTCCCTGGTAGATACCAGGGAATCTGGAGCAAGAATTCAACCCCATGGTCCCTCTTTCCTGGAGTCCCTCGATAGCATACAGTATGCTTGCTATTCAATTCCATGAAGTCCTCTTCTGTTCTAAGCTCGCTTAGTCCTATGACGTCCCATTTAAAAGGGCCTTGAAGGGAAAATGAGACTTTATTTATATTGAAAGAGCTAGCCATTAGTAACTCAGTGAACTCGACTCCAGCCCTGAAAGACATTTTCTTAGCCGAAAAAAGGGAAGATGTCAAGAAGTGACACAATGAAGGGAACACTGAAGACAGTTATCAGTGCGTTATGTGCATGTTAGCATTGAAGTTGTGATCAAACGAGCCAGAGGCACCCCAGTAACCACACAGTCAATTTTCTTGGTGGTGGATTTTGTCGGTGGCTGCCAATAGCACAATCAGGATCCCTGGACGTCGTATGGACCCAGTAATGAAGTGACTGGGGAGTCAGCACTGCGTCACCTGTTTTCCTAATATATTGATTAATGTTTTTAGGTTGCGACAAAATTTGTATTATTGTTCTTGGGACAAAGCACCCTTCTTAGGGAACCATACTTGCATTTTGTCTTGGTGGCCCTTCTTAATGCCCGAGGGCTCCTGTGATAGCACAGCTAAGCTGCCCTCACTAGACAGCTTCCTTTCAAGACATTTACTCCTTTGAACATTGCCACGTTGAAATTTCAAAAACAGTCTGTCCAGACCCAGAGATTTTTAGCACCCTTTACTGTATCACTGCCTTGACAGCTGCTATGGTCAGGTGCTGCACAGCTGCTGGGGACTGAGGGCCAAGAGGGCTTGACCATGGTGAAGTTGTGACTTAGTACTACATCAGGGTGGCCAGATCCTGTTGAGATAAAAAAAGTTGTGGGCAAGGAACAGACTTGAAAACCTCGCTACAGGGGCAGTTGGCAGTTTCTGGGAGAGGCCTTTGTCCCGAGTAACTTATCAGTAACTCATCATCGTCAAAGAGTTACTCATTGCATGCCAGCTCATGTAGTCTGTATGCCTAGGGCAAATGACAAGGACAAACAATGAACAATGCACAGTGAAATTTAGTGGCATCATATAAAAGGTACATGATGCTGGGGCCCTGCAGAAAAAGCTGTCTCAAAGGACAGCTTGACACAGCTGCGGGCCTCCATGTGGCACCAGCACAACACAGCGTGCAGCATCCAAGGATGCACCAAGAAGCGTTGTCGGTGTCGAAACAAGTCAAGCAGCTAAAGTGGCAATGGATAATGGTGGCTAACTGGCCCCGAAAGGTGCCAGCCTCTGAATTTGTACGGGGACTCGGTTTGTGTACCATAGCACCAACCATCATTATTTGAAAGAACCCCCATGTACCGCATGGCCCGTAAGGTGTTATGTGGGAGGTTTTTCACCTAAATACATTACTTGCAATTAGCACAGTTACTTTAATTACTTACTTGTGGTTGCTTAATTATTTACCTAATGCAGGTCAGACTTCTGATTAAAAAGTGTAGGGTTTCATGCAGAAAAACTGAAATCGGTTATACTGTTGGACAGAGAAACGTGGCTGCTTGATTGCCATCTATACTTTTTATTCCTCTATTTTTCGTTCCGCGGTGTTTTGCTTCGCATGTTGTGTACATGCAACCTTGACTGGGATATGTACTTAGCCATGGGAAAGGAAAGACCAGGAGGGAGCCACATGCCCCCTCGTAGTCTTGCAGACCCACCTCCATTGAAGTGGCTGCCTCCGCTCTGTCTCTCTCTCTGGAACTGTGCAAGTCAGTCCCGGTTGTTAGTTACGTCAAGGCTCACTCATCGGTTGGCACTGTTTGTGCCGTATCGTATGTGCCGACTGTGCTCGGCTCAGTCTGTTGTCTGTTGCAGCCAGTTGCCTGGGTGTGTGGGTCGTCCTGTGCATAAGTTCTTTGTGATGCTGTGGCAGTTCTGAACACTGCACCTCCTCTGCATGGGTCTAACTGAATTATCTTGCTTACTATGCCCACTTGCTTGTACTGCTGCTGAATTATCTCTGCCGTATTTATTACAGACTCTAGGCGGCTTAGTGCTTTCCACAGCAAGCTTGAAACCTGCAAAATGCGCTAGCATGAACTTGCCGCTATGTGAAATAGGTAATGCAGCCCAATATAACTGGTGTCACAGTCTTTAGAGCATTAGAAACTTAGTTTGAGTGTGTGAGTTGGCTAAATGGCGGGAATCACACATTTCTTAGGGTTGTCCCCTACCTACCACATATGATGTTGTGAACGATGTGCAGAAAAAGACGTGGGAGAGGACGAGTCTACGGCAGGACAGCTGTCTTGGTGCCAGGAAGGAACTGGCAGCATATTGGCAAACCAGGTGAGAGTCTATGTTCAGAACTTTTCACTGTTAGTGTGATAGTGGTAGTGGTTGGTAGGGTAGGAATAAGATGCTGAAAACAACATTTTTTAAAGGGATACTAAAATTTAGGAGCACGTTGGCCTGTACCAGTTGATTAGAGTGTTGTGAATACAAATATACCACTCGCAGTTGCTTAATGCAGAAAATACCAAAAGCATGAAAACACATATCACCACCTCCATTCACTTGCACCCATTCCTTACGATCTGTAACATCGTGAACCTTGAATTGTGAAATGTGGTATTCGAGAAGCTTGCCTAAGCATTTTTGTGAAACAAACACTGTGGCAGCCGGGACATCTAAATGTAAAATATGTGCACGTGTAAAATATGTGCGCGGGAACTTTTGCTGAGGTCATGCTTTTTAAAAGACACAAACCTTAGCTAGCAAACACTGTACAATAAGAATTGATTTTATTGATTGTAGGGTTTTACGTGCCGATGCAACGCAGGCGATGAGGCGCGCCGTTGTGGAGGGCCACAGATTAATCTCGACCACCTGGGGATCTTTAACGTGTGCCGAAATCTCGTACACATGGGCATTTTTGCTTTTCGCCTCCATCAGAAAAGCGGCCGCCGCGGCCGGGAATCAAACCCGCGACCTCATGCTCAGCAGCGCAACGCCTTAGCCACTGAACCACCGCGGCGGGTACTGTAAAATAAGGTGCCCCAGCACAGGCAGTAGGCTTTGCTTTATTTTTGATTCCGTTTAAATGTTTCTTGCATGTAAGCACCATCCAGAGGGGCTTGCGAGTGATTGTGAGAGCCTGCTGTACTTGCACTAGCACATATATATGCAACAGCCAGGAGCAAAATTGGAGCACAATCGGCTTGTGTTTATTAAACAAGTCCATCTGGTCAGGATCGGCCACTCACACAACCTAAGCCCTAACCACATGGACGTGAAATAGTGCCGCGCGAGCGTCGTTCGCCGGCACCGCGCGGACATGCAGGAGAGGGCGAGTAACCGCATGAAGTGGGCGAAGTCACGCGTCAGCCGCTGCGTCGACGTGCGTTGGTGGATACGTTTGTATGAATTCTACCATCATTTTAAAGTTATTTTTGACCACCTATGAGCAGGTATTTTCGATTGCTTAAATGCATTAATCAGGAACCTAGATTTAATACACTTGCCTTACTTTATTCATTGCTACGAATGCTTGCGGGCCAATTTTGAAATCCTGCAAAATGTATTTCAAGTTATCACCATCAAATCTGAACAAAATAAGGAAGCTTCATGAACAAAAGTGCACTTCGAACAGTTTATTTCCTTGCAACTTGGTGCCCTACCTTGATGTTGTGTACGGATTGCTTCATAAGCATAAGCAAAACAAATTTCAGTGCTGCCTTGATGCTGAGGTTACCATCGAACGTCATTTGTAGGTTAAAAGGCAAAGTACTCTGGCACCCTTTGTTTACCCTGTAAAAAAAGCTGATCAAACCCTAAAAAAAAAAAAAAAAAAAAACACACACACACAAACAGTGAGGGTTTGCCAAGATTCGAACCATGGACTTTCAAAACAGAAGCCGAACTCTCAACCTCTCGACCACGCCAGGGGAAGTGGCGGAGGCCCAGAATTCGGTGTACTGAGCTAGGCTGCCAACGAATATTGTTGGTTGTGTTTTGTTTTGGCCGTGTTTAAGAAATTTGGGCAGTGATAACGCTTGTTTCTTACGCACCGATCTCGGAGGTTGGGCCAATTATGCTATTACTACAAGTGATGTAACCAAAGCTCCTTTATTTGGGTCAAGAAAAGCAATTGCGCATCCCCGGTCTCCCCTACGCAAGCTACAGCAGCCGCGAATGGAATGGAATGCGCCGCTAGAATTCTGGCGTTGATAACGCTTGCTCATCACGCACTGATCTTGCAGACAAGCACCTTCATGTTGCCAGAGATTCCGTATTTAACTGACAAAAAGCTATCGCAGATCCCCGATCTCCCCCGATGAAAGCCAAACAAGCCACGAATGAAGGAGCGGTTTAGAATAGAAGTAGCTTGCAATTTGTCTCAAGGCAGCCAATTACCGCAGGTTAAAAAGAAATTGATTATTTTCTGCTGAAAGGAATGACCCCAAAGCACAAGACGGACAGGAAACCCGGATGCTGCCACCCGCTTTCCGATGCTGTCTCGCGCTGCGTCGATGCTGATATCTGGCGAGCATAGACATTGGCGGTGCTTGCGCGTCAGCTCGCGTCACCATGCATTTTTGGCGACGCGCGCTGACACGCATCGACGCGTGAAAACATGGAAAGTACGCTGCATGTGGTTGAGTTTTCAGGCTTCTAGAATCACAAGTTGAGAGGAGGCAAGTAGGGGGAGATGACTACTTGCTATTACAACTGAGCACCACTACCAGGATAATTTGAGGATGACTATGATTTATGACCTCATCATCGTTATCTTCATCCTGGTGATGTGATTGCACTTGCAGTGCGTGCTGTCAACGAGCGCGTCTGGCCAAGCCTTGATGTCAGATTCCTCGATACAACTACAGCACCAGTTTTTACAGCACTGCGGAATTGATTGTGCAGTAGTCGAGTGCAATTTGTTGACAGCTATGATGAATGGTTTTATTATTTGAGCATTGTCTACCCTTTGTATCTGGTTTCAACACAGCTGCAGTACTAGTTTTGATAGCATTGTGGGACTGGGTTGTTGTTGAGGTCGGGGGCTGGGGTTGGGGGTCTAAAGATGTCAAAGAATTTGCTGGGGTCTAGGCGCGGGCCGCTTTCGCACCGAAGTAAAAAACAACAAAAAACAAAACAAAACCACACTTGATATGGACATGTATGTACATATTCAGCTTTACCCTGTACTTGGTCAGAAATTCGTCTTAATCGTAGCACAGAAAAGCCTGAGGAAAAGAAAAAAAGAGTGCCATGGCAACTGCTTTTTCTTTTGTTGTTTTTAATGTTGGTTTTTGCCTGACAAGCAGCCCAGTTTTGTCACTCTTCTTTCTGTCTACCCATATTGTGGCACATATTTTAGCTGTAGCCTCGTCTCGGTGCTCACTTGCAAGGTGTGCCTCAGATTCACGATTTTCTGGATTCGCAACAGCTGTTTTAAGAGCTGTGTAGGCAGTGACAATATTATCAAGTAAATGTCCTCTCTGGCTGTCAGCTGAGCAAGGGACAAGAGGGAATCTAATTAGTTTTTACCTCTGTGCCTCAAAGTATAAATTTAACTTTCAGTGTATTTTAGTTGTAAAGGCAATTTACGAGTTGCAAGCTTGCGGTAATGAACTAAGCCATTCGGTATGTGATTGCCATTCTTGGAGATTGAAGGCAGAGGGGCCTTTTCTTTTTTACTCTGTTAGTACAAATGGGGCAGTATCTTTGTTTTCCAGCAAAAGTAGTAGCTTGGACTCACTGTTAAGGGGGGACGCGGCTTTCAACTTCGGAAAAATGACCAAAACATCGTTTTTTTGAAACCCACATATTCGGCTTCTATGTTTCCTATTCTATGCGTCTGCAAAGTTTTTAGGCTGAAAAGCGTCGCAAAGTGGCATAAAAAAATACTTTTGTCAGGCGCGGTGACAAACTATCAGCGCAAAGGGCGAAAAAACGGCAATTTTCGGAGCGCTCTATCTCCGCAACGGTGCCACCGGGCGCGGCCATTTTGATATGGTTAGATCGGCCGAGCGATCGTCTTTCCGGTTCCGCTCGTCTCTTTTATCTTCGTTCACTCACAAACGCACAAACGGCAGAAAAGAAACGACGCACAAACGAAGCTAGAAATAGATGCTGAAGCGCTATTGGTCCTCCGGTCGGGGCGCAGAACAACGACCCTCAGGATTGGATGTCACGGGCGCAACGCAAGATGGCGGCCTCCTGAGCTGCGTAGCGAGCGGTTCGAGTTCATTTTCGCCGCTTCGCTCGGCCGAGTTTCTGTTCAATCTATGATATTTAACACGGACGTTATCGCGGTGGGAATGCCGGAGATAACGAGCCAGATTGCGGGAAGCCGTGTGGCTCGAAAGGAGGAGGTCATCGAACGCTTCGTGGTGCGCGTGACTCTACCGTCGCCAGACCCCGGAGGGTGACGCGGTGTGCGCGCTTGCGATAGCGGTTCGTGAAGTGAACTTTTAGTCGGGTTTGCGATGTTTACACGCTTAGTTATTGCTGTGTTTTGATTTGATTGATTGTAGGGTTTTAACGCGCCGACGCAACGCAGGCGATGAGGCGCGCCGTAGTGGAGGGCTCCGGATTAATTTTGACCACCTGGGGATCTTTAACGTGCGCCGAAATCTCGTACACACGGGCGTTTTTGCTTTTCGCCTCCATCAGAAAAGCGGCCGCCGCGGCCGGGAATCGAACCCGCGACCTCGTGCTCGGCAGTGCAACGCCTTAGCCACTGAGCCACCGTGGCGGGTATTGCTGTGTTTTGACTGTGGGCTCGCTAGCCTTGAGAAAGGAACGGTCGACGCGTCAAACGCTGCGGCGCGCACGGCATAGCCGACGCGCATTGGAGCAGCACATGACTGGAAAACCGGTTACGATTGAACGCCAGTAGTTGTAATTAATGCCTGCGACGTTAGATTTAATCTTAAAAGCGACCTGACCAGCCATATCAGGTATAATCAAAGTTCGATATGTCGCGGTAAGCGTGCGCTGCGATGCGCGCGAGCCATATCGCCTTTCTTGCGCAACATTTCCCGTGCACTTGTAATTTTCATGCAAACAGGTTTGAGTTAGTAATATAGGAATAAAAATATGTTCTCTGCATTAAAAATGTACGTTACTGTCGCAGCATTTAACAGTGATTTTTTAGTGAAATTATTGATACCATTGCTTAGGGCATACTGGCTTTGCTGCGAGAAATATTGGATGCCTTGAATGTCAAAAGTAGTAAAAAAATATGCTCTTGCATTGAAGTTGGGAGTTATGCAGAATACTCTACGAAGCTTCAAAGTAGCTCATTTTCATCCTTGTGGTATGCAAACTTTTGGCAATGAACACCTGCACTTATGAGTACTAAGTTGCTGTGCCAGGCAAGATGATGAAACATAAAAAAAAGCCAAAAAAGTTCAAATTTAAGTAAAAAAAATGCTTAACTTGTTGCCATGGTGACAACACTGCAAAAGGAGGCTGTTCAGTGTGATACAGCCAAGCAGCTAACCTACTTTGCATTGAAAGCCCATTGAAACCCATCTCCCCCTTCGTTTGGTCTGCAAAGTGGGGTATGTACTTTTCACAGAGGAGCTGAAAATGATGTTTTCTGGAAAGAGAAAGGCTGTAAAAGGCACTCCAATTTCAAGGCAAGGCATTCCAGAAGCCCCATGTTCAAAAGGACATGAAAGGCTACAACCGTGACGACTTTTGATAAGTGAAACTTATGTTGCAACTTCGGAAGCCGTTTTCTCAAAACAGTTTTTTTTGCCACCTGTGTCGCTTGTACCAGGGATTTCTTTGTGACCGCTGGGTCTAATTTGATTCCGTTTCGTGCATTACATTCCTTGATGAACAGTTCAGGTCGTGACACTCTTGGTTTTCCAGATTTGTTTTTTTTAAATTTTTTTATTCAAATAATCGTTCACAGTCAACATGCCTATTGCACATTAACCTTTAGAAAAATGAAAACTAAAAAACATTGTGTTGTAAAAAAAAAATTCTAAAACTGTCACGACCTCGTCCATTCATTTGGGAATGCAAAGCACTTCGAACAAGTTTTCTATCCTGTTTTATAAGCCGCTCAAGCTCGGTACAAGCGGAACAGAAAGAAAATTTGATACATAAAAAAGTTTTCAAAATATTAATTTAAAATTTTTATGGCGTTATCACGGAAGCATTTCCAGTTGCTGTGCCAATTTTCATCAAAATCCACAAAGAAATAAAAAAGTTGATTTTGAAAGCCACGTCCCCCCTTAAAGGGACACGAAGTGAATTTGTCAAGCTCCCGTTTTTGCTTGCACTGCGTAGACTGGCTCAAATGAACACACTTCTCATCGTTTATCCAGGCGATAAGGCAGTATTTATTTTATGAAGCCTGAAAGAAGGAAAACTACCATGCACGGTTTGCGGCGGCTGCAATAACTAACCACAGTGACGTCAGGTAAAGGTGCTACGTGATTGAACGATGTCTAAGATTAGCATTCAAACAAGTTTCGGTTTCGGTTTTGTGAAACAACATGCTTGGCATCTGACATTATCATTGGATGGGCATTCTCGATATCTCAATAATCGCCATACCGCGCTTCTGTCATGTTGTCGGCTGTAAAATGCCTCAGATAAGCCTACGCAGTGGATGAACGCCCTCCACGTCACCGCAGACGCTCAAATGCCATGCGCTTTTCTCCCACCTTTGGAGCTTGCCTCACTCATGCCTGTATCGTAAAAAGCGTGTTCGCACCAGGCCAAAGGTCTGCTGATTCTGGCCAGTGCCCACTACCCGGAAGCAGTCGGTACTTATGGCAACAGGACACCAACGAGAACTCGCTAGTGCGTCAGTGTCAGTCTGCACGCATTCTGCAAACTCGCTCGTAGAGCAATGAACGTTACGGCACAAAATCATCGACCGAAGACGAAAAAAACCAACCCACAAAAAAAAAAAAAGATATACCCTCGGGGATTTGAACTTGCGACTTGCAAAACAAAATTCCTAGTGCTCCAGTCCACTCAGCCACGAGCCAGCGCTGCCGATGCTGGAAATATGGGTATATAATGTATAACCAGTTTACATTTTTATCTAGTTTTAGCATTTCAAGCAGCTTAGATGACTATTTGTTGTATAGCGCTCGTTCAGTAAGTGTCCCCCAAATTTCCACAATATCTCACGTCTAGCAGTTGCATTTCTTAGACGGAACAGCGTTCGCAGATGTGTGGTCGTGCTGCTGCTGACCGCTGTGCTTGTTCACCCAGCGCAAAAAAGTGCTTCCTGCACCCTAGTTTTTTGCTGTACGGTGAAAGTTTTGGTTGATTTTATTTCCTTAGTACCTATATTAACTTTGCTGACTCTTCTCCCACCTTCAATTGACATTAGATTTTCCTACTAGCGTACCAGTCAGCAAAGCATCGCATGTGCGCTTGTGCAGCACTTGTGTGGAGCGACCTGGACTTGGAGCTTGATACAGTGTACAAACTCACAAACTAAAGAAAGGCACATTCTTCCATTCACGAACCTGTCATGGCTTAGTTTCAACTGAGCGAACGAATTGCGACGACCCGTCGGCGGCCGCTGGACTAAACGCTGGGCCAACTGACTCTGTCAGAAAGTCGGCGAGCCGTGCAGTAGTGCAGTCAAGCCAAGTCATTTTTTTCCTGACGTCACACGAAAACGCCTCAGAAAATGGGCGAGGTTGCAGAGAGGAGGACGGCATTTTCGAATTGATTTTTCTACTAAATAAATTCGCGTAAACGCAGCCAGAGTGGTCGAAACATGGCCTAGGGGCTCCAGGCTACAATTTGCACTAGTAATCCCGCAATGTTTACTAATCACTTCAGTGTCCCTTTAAGGCTTCAAACATTTATACAAAAGAATGCCAACAAAACTTACAAATTTATAAGAGCACAATCCAGATTGTGTTATACGACAAAAAGCAAGCAATTTGGTGCGGGAACAAAATAGCCATTCCACAATGTGGTAACCTTGCAGAATATTACTCTGGGGCAAAGAAAACATTGATTGTGATGGGCAGTATTGCAAGATGGTAGTATATCTGTGTTAGCATTTTATACTGTCTGAAGTCTACAGAGGCTCTAATTTGGCTGTGAAGAGGCTGCTTTCTTGAGAAAACTTTGTTCAGTCTTTTAGAAATTGATGCTACTACGAGGATGTTAAGATGAAAGTGGTAACCTGGAGCCGAAGTTATCATTGTGCCTTGTGCGTCAGAGTGAAATTGTTTGAAGATTTTTTTACCTCATGTTTGGTTAAAGGGTGTCACGCAATTTACACCTTGCACTGGTTTTTGCTCTGGCAAAAAAGGATTTGTGCAGAATCGTGCTGCATTGCTTCGGTTCTGGCACTTGTGGGGACCCTTGTTTCCCTACGCCTCGCCTGCACATGTTTTTGCGAGCTGGGAGCCGCCATTTTGGGCAGCCGGCGCGTCGCATGAGTCGTGACCTCTTTGTGACCCCATGCGACATGCCGAACCAGCTCGCCGCGAGCGTATGCGCGAGGGTGCGGGGGAAGGAGGACCAGCTTGTCGCCTTCCTTCGCGCCACCCTCTCCTCGACCAGGGGAAGACCTCCTCTCCTTTCCCCCCCCCCCCCCCCCCCCCCTTAAGCTGACCTGGGCGATGTGGCGCCGGTATCGGTTGGCTTGGGCAGTGCCTACTCCCAATGCCTTGATCACTGAGAACGAACCCAGTTGGCTCCATGGGGACTCTTCTAAGAGATTCTGTCCTGATCGGTCGCAAGGGATGCCTCCCCCGCTCCCGCCGCCGTGATGACGGATATCGAGGGTCCCGCGGCTTGAGCGAGCAAACGGAGCCACCGTCTCCCCACAAGCGATAGTCTTGTTGTCTGGTATTTGCCCTGTATCTGCCAGGCAATAAAGCCTCACTTCGGATGGCTGGAGTCTGTCTACCGCTTGCGAGTACCCGAACCCGTGTGTGAGTCTTCGGATTCCGCTGGGGCTAATGTACAGCACGTAGCACTTTCTCTAGCGAAGCTAGCCTGAATCCTCTGCTATCCCATATGTTAGCCCACACACTGCATTCTCGTTTTGGTTAGGCATTCTTGGTGTCACAAGCTCTGTGGTCATAATGTCGAAAAGATAAAAGGAACACGAGAGGGGATTTTTTTTTTTTTTGGCCTCAATTCTTCTTCTTTTCCTTTTTTTCCTCCGAATGTCATTTCGCCAGGAATAAGCATGGAGTTAGTGGAGACACGAGGCGACGTGCATTATTTCACATTTGAGCACTCCAAGTCTTATCAAGCCATCCAGTTCCAATTCTTGGATGCTGTGGAGACCTTCAACCCCGACAACATAGTTGTGAGTTCTTTTTTTCTTTTATTTCTTGAGGTGTTCTTGCTACAAGATTCAACATGTGTTGAAACATAGTGATTATGATGATTACATTGACGTATCATCCTCAAAAAGAGTGGTTAAAATTTGAAGTTTGACTCTGAGCATTGCACCAACTGTGTCCCGGAAGCACACCTGTTGGCCTTCCATAAGCCCTGCTAGACCCCACCTGTGTGTCGCACCAGGAGTAGGGTGGCGAAAATGTTACTGCTCATTGCAACAGCAAATTTTTCTCTCATTCTATCACTGAAGCATATGCAGTTTGTTTTACCCAATTGATTATATTTTTGTGGCTAAGGAGCTTTGACTCTAAGCAGTGTACTGCTTTCCCAAGCAGAGGTGTATAAAATGTTCTTGGCATATGCCAGGTAAAAGCAGTGGCACGCAGGGTACGTACTTGTTTTGTTTTGCTTTGCTTTAATGCTATGTGTCATCCTGTTGAAGACAGTCCTCCCAGTATGGGCAAGAACCAGTTGCGTCGAAAGCTGTGTGAGTCAGCATACCTCTTTTGCAGCCGGGGTGTTCCTGGCTAAGTCCCTGCCGACATTCTAACGAGCCTGCCAGCTGTGACGGGGTGCCAAGTGATTTCTGTTTTGATGTAATGTGGTTTTCAGTGAACTGTCCAGCACACTGCTTTGTAAGCCCCATGGCACGACGTCAGTGTTGGCAGGCCTTAGTATTTTCATTCTGCTACTACCTAAAATTATGCTTGCTTATTGTAGTAGTGTGCTTTTTGTCAGCAGTGTGTGTACACATATTTGTGTCTGCTGGTGATGTCACCTATGTGTGTTGGGATGTTTGTTCTCCACCCAGGAGATGACTAAAATTTATGGCAGTTTTGTGACAACCAAATTACCTAGTTTTGAAATTAGTTTCTTCTAGTTTAAGCATCATCCGACTGGTAGTAGTGGTTAGGCTAGGTGACCCAACCCAACCCCTTGTTTTCACTCGGCTTGCTTGCTAGCGTCGAGTGTACTAAGTATTTGTATCTTTGCATTGTTTTTCAGGCACTCCTGAACCAGCACCCATATCATATCGACTCCTTGATCCAGTTCAGCGATGTTTGCAAGATGAGCGAGGACCTTCAGATGGCTGCTGAACTTATAGGTGAGGCATGAGGAATACTAGCATTGACATCGGGCTTTTGAAATGAGTTTGGTAGAAGGAAATTTGCTGTTATTTTTTTGTTGTTGTTGTATAAATGCGCTTGAAGTTTAAACGCTAAGAAGTTTAGACACTGGTGTACAGGTTCATTTGTAATTTTGTGCCAGCCAGCTGAAAAGGGCACATAAGGCTGTATAAATTTTTATTTTTCTTGAAACATCACATCTTTTGTAGCTCTTTCAGCTTTTGTTAATTGTGAAACAGTGCTTTGTTAGGTTAGGTATAGAAATCAGTGGAGCCACCAAGACATACAACCTTGCTCCATTTAAAAGGTTGAAGGTTGCCCCAGTTTTAACAACTGTAATGCGAACTTCAGTTGTAAAGCTACTATTAAAAAAATGCAGTGGAAAAGGGTGCCGGCACTTGTGACAGTGTAAGACTGACTTATCAATCGGCTGATGCCGGCAAAAGCAACACTAATTGTGGTACTAGTTTTGTTAGCTCGGCGTTGGAATTCATCATGGTTAGCGTTTAAAATAATGCTATTTTGGGGCGTTAGAGTGATTAACAAACAGCTACAGAGTGAAAACATGCCAGAAATCAATTCGAATTCAAGGTGAAAAACTGTAGTTGTCGGGAACGCTGCGCCATCTCTGAGTAACTCATAACAGCACTGTGCCTCTGGAAATCTACAGGGTTATGAAGCGGTCACATCCTGTTTTCTCACAGGAGCACTGAGGGTTCTGGTGAGCTCAATTCATCCACTTCTAGTCAGTTTTGTAGCCTGAAGGAAAACGACCGAGTGTCAAGTGTACGCCGACAACCGCTAAGTCATTCGACCTAAGTTGTGAGCTGCTGCTACCTGGCAGAAGGTGTTGAAAATACCTCTGCTTCAGTTCACTCTGGGCCAGCTTACTCTGGCCCAGTTGGCCAGAGTGATGGTTGGCTTCCACATGCAGTTGATTGCGTGAATAATCTCGTGCTCTTGCCACTTGCTATGATATACCTATGTGTATGCTGGCTGTAAGTAGGGATGAGGGCTCTCGCATTCACTTGCATAAATCTTTCGACAGAGCCAGAACATTTCACTGAAATCAAAACTGAAACATGGCCTGCCTGGGTAAGTAGTGAGGCAGCCTCGTTGGTAAGGTCCAAACCTTAAAGGGACCCAGAAAAGCCTTCTGTAAAAGTTACAAAATGCCTGTGTTGTGACGTAGCACCAATATAGCGATGCAATGCCGTTGGAATGATTGATCTACATTCAGTATTAGCTGCGCCAGAAGCAATTAAATGCACCTCTCCCCACTTGCCGATCGACTCCTCCTCCCTCTCTGCCTCCTTCAAAGCAGCTAGCTACATTCCTGCGCCTAGGCTCGCGTCAATCACTGCGGACCCTCCTTTGCCGCCTTGCCTTGGGATCGCGCAGGAAGGAGGAAGAGCAGCCGGAAGCCAATGACAGTGACGCCGCCGGCGGCCGACCTTGCCGGCGATTGGGCGAATCAGGGGGCGCCTTCGCCGTTGCGTCAGCAGCGATCGCCGTTGCGTCACCCGCGGTCGCCGTTGCGTCACCCGCGGTCGGCTCGCTGCGGCGTCGCGCTCATCGGCTGAGAAAGGCGATCTTCAAAAATTGTTTACAAATTATCTGTACAACGTATGGGGCTCACACTTGGCTCAAAAATCCCCCGTTATGTGTTCTACCACCTGAATGCATTTGATTGCCACCTTCACAAAGCTTTTCCGGGTCCCTTTAAGTGTCTGCTCTTAAGGGAAGTTGCTAGGCTGAAGGGTACAGAAACAGAATGGACAACCGAGCTACAGTAGTTGGTAAGTAGTACTCATCTGGGGGTCAAAGTGCTCACAAAACAGAGACAACACGGCAGTCTTTTAGACCAGGGCACAAATTTTGATGAAATTTTCAGGCATGAGTTACCTCATTGCCCTTAGAACACATAAAAAATTAGGTTATTCCAGTCTAATTGTGAATGAAGCTATACACATTACGATATGCAACTGAGTGTGACAGCTGAGGAAAATCATTATACTATTTTATAAGTACAACATATATACCAGGGGCTTAGCCAGAAATATTTTTCGGCAGGTTATACGCCACCGGTAAAAAACAAAAACAAAGAGATATCTGTGCTCCAACAAAATTTTAGTCATTGTTTGACTTTATTAAAGTGACACACTTCTTGTTTTTGTTTTTAGATTATAGTATATTGATTCAGTGTGTAAATAGCATAGGCGAAAGGAAGGGGTGGGTGGGGGGGAAGGAATGCAGCGTTCAGAAAATTTCGGGGGGTGTTCTGACTCCTAAACAACCCCCCTGGCTATGCCCTTGATATATACTTATTCTTTCTTTTCTATGATGCATTCTGATTTAAAGTGTGGGAAAGGGAGCCATCTATGCCTAATTGATGTTTAGTTGCATGTACCATGATGAATGTTGCACAATTTTGAGCTGTTGGCTCCACTCCAGGCAGTTACAGGCCTCGCTTTGCCTCTTTTTCCCCAATCCCAACAGCCACTCCTTCTCTCAAGTGCAGCTCTGCATTTAAAGACAAAGACTGCTAGAGCGGTCATGCTGGGACCAGTCTAGTACTTCCTTTGTAGATCATCCTGAATGAATAAAAGGTTTTAGCCCAACGTATTTCATATTGTAGGAGCTGCTCTAACGCAGTGAATTTTGTAGCCTAGAACAGGTTGATCATAGAAAGAAATTTTAGAGAAAGGGGGCAGTTTGCTGGTTTTTTTGTCTGGATTGGGGAAGCTGGGTCGTCAGTGAAAATGATGTCGCCTGGGATGTTTTGCAACTTTTGTGATGGCGGCTTGTGACACAAAGTTGGCCTGTGCGTCTTTTCGCACAGATGCTTGCAACTAATTGATGTGTGCTCGTATTTAAGAAGCCTTCCACTCGTTTTCAGAGCGGGCGTTGTTCTGCCTGGAGTCATGCTTCCACTCTCTCTTCAATGTCACCCAAGGGAACTGTCGGCTTGACTATCGTCGCAGCGAGAATAGGTCGTTCTTTCTGGCTCTCTTCAAGCACCTCAATTTCGTAGGGCAACGAGGTTGCTCACGGACCGCCCTGGAATTCTGCAAGCTGTTGTTGGGGTGGGTACTTTCCTACCTTTTCTCATCCACCAGCCCAGCTTGTGTGGTGCGCAGTCTTGACCGCGCCTGCCTTATCTGTCCAATGCATATCAATGGGATGGTATAAATGTTGTTGCCTTTCTCCCTTCACTTCTCCTCATGGCTAGTTTGGATGCTACTGCATAGCATGTGTAGAGACAGTGGGGCTAAAGCTAAACTCAGTTTGCTGGATATGAAATGGTTTAGCTGTGTGCATTTGGAAAAAAAAAAATTGATCATGCTCTTTGCCAGTAGCACTGAATGCAGTAGCATGCGTTCGGAGCATGTAGACCCTGCACTTGTGTAGAGGGGAAGGTTGCTACTAGCGGCCTATATACTGGCTTACTTTGCTAGCCACCGTGAATCATCACGAGCTGTTGGTGGGCTCTTTTTTGGGAGTAGGCCTCTTGTGATGCTTTTCAACCATCAGTGTGTTGGGCCAGCTGAACCCATTCTGTGCCTAATAAGGTTTAGGTTTGGGGGAGTTGGTATTCCATACTGAACGCTTGCTTCCATAAAAAGACATGACAACAGCAGGTCAGATACACGATACAATGCGCACGGTACAAAATTATGAAAAAGTTTTGAACAAAGCGATGTTGATGCAGAAACGTTTTAAGGTGAGAAGGATCACACCAAGGGAGAAGTGTTGAAAGAGTTATCATGCAGAAAAATTGCTTTTAACTCTTTTGTTACCGCAGGAAATTGACAAATTAATAGTGGTCTAAGAAAACATTTTTTTCTGCTAGGCATATTGGTTAGGCACTAATTGCAGCGACGTAAAATGTAGATGATTTAACGCCCTTTCCAACAACACTAGTGTTTGAAATGTTTTGATACATCATAGTTGAAAAAAAAAAAAAAGAAAATCAAAATTTTTGTCAAGTTGTCGTAGAAAATGATAAAAAAGGAGTTGTGTATAGCAAACCACCGAAAGTAAAAGAAAAGGAATATATACATTTTGTAGGGAAACATTTTGAATACACATCCTAGAAAAAAATGTTGACTTGCGTGGAACAGTTTGTCAGATATATAAAACAATGCCAGCACGCGTGGTGCTCGTACTATGTGGTGAAGCCCAACCTCCATTTCAAAATGCGCAGTTTTGTGTGATTCCCTGGAAGAACTCTGGTGGTTTGACATTTTCAGAGGCACCAATTTATCCCCACATGACGTAAAACATCTTGTCAATGACTGACTTTGCATTTGCAGCCAGAACAGTATTTGGGACAAGCATGCGATGCGGAAAAATCTGCGTGGAGTTGAAAATGAAACTTTGATTGATGCATGTTGACGTTCACTGTCAGTTATCTCTCAAAACATAAACTTGCGGTTTATAATCATCTTCTGACTCGCTGTTGTAGCCCTGCTTGTAGGAATATGGTGCTATGCGCGAGAATCATGTCCTGCAAGCTCTCACGGAGTAGCTGTTGTACGATGAAAGTTTTCAGCACTACGAGTCTTCTGCTTTGAGCACTGTAGTGGACGCGCATTCCACGGCTCGCTGAAGGTGCCTTTCTCACGCTTGCTCGGGCGGTTCGCGTTACCTGAGCCACCGGATGTATGACGCGTGACTTATCGTGTTGCACGCCATTTCTCTTCGCTTAATAAAGGCACTTGAGTTCCAGCAACCGATCGGTGTGTACGCTTTTATTGTCGCTCGTCAGCCGACGAGACAAGTGCCACCTAACATTTTTGAAAAGAAACAATACCAAACCTCCGTCCGAATAGACAGTTCTACTAGGGAGCAACACTAGACCTTTAGAGATACCCTCATATGGAAACGAAACTGGGTGGCGAACAGCTGGGGTTGTGCAAGGCCGGTTCGAAGCGCTCCCCTTGTCGGAACTGATATCTGGCGACTAGGTGTTATCTTTTGACGTGCATCGGAAATTCTAATTGCGGAAATCGGTTTAGGGTGGAATGAAATCAGAGTGTCATGCTTTTTTTTCAGATTCAGTAGTGGACGCTAAAAGTGCCATGGCAGACGGGCTTGAAGCTGCGTAGTAGCTCCAAATATGAATTTAGCTCAGCAGAAACGAAACCGAAGCTGTTGTAAACTGTTAGCGAGGGGTCGTGTGGGGAGTGGAACTACAACTCAACTTAGAACAATGTGCGGAAAGGCAGTAAAATTGCATAAAATCATCCAATGGCATTGCAAACAGACACTACTTAATATGTTCAGCCAATTTCAGGGATTATTACTGTGAGAGTGCAAGCATTACGACTGAAAGTCACCTTCTGATTCACCATTCGTGCCCTGATAACAAAAACCAAATGCTGATGCAGAGTTATTACGAGCGGCACGCCTTCTTCGTTGGTAGCTGTGACGCGCTATGACAATGTCCTTTTTCCACATCCAGGTGATGCACACTAGTGTTAAAACTCACATTTTTGTTGCAAAAATGAAAACAAAACTGATTTTGAAAGGGCATTTTTTGAGCTAACCCTAAATAGCTTTACTTGTTCCAGAAACGTCTGGAACGCTGTGAAAAGGGGCTCGCAAGGTATCGTTCAAATTGAATGTTTTTGAATAGGCGTGGTATTGAAAGAGTTAATAGGCGCGCGGCAACGAAAGAGTTAATAGAGGAGCAGGATTTTGTGGATGGATAAATGCAAGCCTTGGGAGAAATTTCAGTTAAACCACCAATGGCAGCAGAAATTAGAGTCTCTCTCCCTCCCCCCTCGAATGTGCTGCTGAGCTGCTATTTTGGTCGCTCTGAGTAAGTGTGGACGTGGGTGTGGTCACTGCTGCGACTGCAGGCTGGATCCGGACAACGACCCCCTGTGTGTGACGCTGCTCTTGGACTACTATGCCATCCGTGCGGAGCAGTACCAGTACTTGGTGCGGCTGTATCGCGAGTGGGACGCCGAGCGAAACCTCAACCAGCTGCCCAACTTTGCCTTCTCGGTGCCCCTGGCCCTCTTTCACTTGGCCCAGACGGCCGAAGGCAGTGCCACTGTAGAGGAGGCAGACAGCATGGTGAGGCCCTCTGGGACGATGCTTGTCTTTGCACTGGGATTGTTCCTGCCAGTCTGAAAAAAAAAGGCTTGCCTGAGCAGGATTGCTGTGCATTGCTGTTAAGGTGCCTAGTGACGAGGCAATGCTGCCATTGAAAGTTTTTTTTTTTTTTTTTTTTAATATGGTGATGTTTTTAAAAAAGTGTACGTGACCAGTGCCACAATTTTGTGTCCATTGTTCATTTTTTTCCCTTAATTGATACCCCAGCCCTGTTTTGTTGGTGTGGACAAAAAAAGGGGGGGGGGGGAAGGCAGAGATGAAGAGTTGTTCCTCCCCTGTTTTGCCCCTCGTGCAAGATACCCCTTACTTTGTTTTCAAAAGTCTGGCTAGAGCTAGACTGCTGATGGGAATCACTTCCACTGTGTTTGCGGGGGGGCCTTGTGTCCTTGCTTTCAAACGGGGGGGAGGAGCACTGGGCCACAGGGGGCTACCCTGCTGTGGAGGGCAACACTGCTCACTGGCTTTCCGGAGGTGCAGGCATTGCCACTCTCACTGTTGCAGTAACTTCTGCGCAGCTGCAAGAATCGCTGATCATGTTTCCGGGCCTGCTTATGCCGCTGCTGGACAAGTGCGGTGTGCAGCCGGACAGTCAAGTGGCAAAGCATGCATTTTTCGGCCCTTCGTCACGGGCCCAGTAAGTGTCTCACGTCACTTGCGTGTGTGTTGCTCGTCCAGTCAAAATTTGAACTACCTTGATTCTACGGGTTAGGTTAGTGTGCACAGGGTGGGCCATGGGTTTGAAAGTGTGGAAAAAGCAGAACTCAACATGTTGGCTTTCTATGCAGTAGTTTCTTAATTCGTTCTGCTCTGAATCCTCTCTCCGTCTTCCTTCACATTAGAGTGTAGGGTTTTCAAGTTTTACAGCAATGGCTGCCAGTAGTTAGTTTACAACAGGGGGGCACTGTTTTTTCGATGTGTTGTCATAGGGTGTCTGTGGTAGTGTGTTTTCATGGCTGATATCGCTGAGCATAAATCTGAAAAACACAGTGCTTTTGCCAGTTTGGAGGAAGTTTTGGGGATTGAACCTAGGCCCTTTTGCTTTTGAAGTGCAAGTCATAGGCATCTTCGCTGATAACCAGTTATAGGGACCGGTCACTGCTCAGAGGGCGCGACGAATAAGTACACCCAACGCCGCCCCGCGGAAGCTTGAGCAAACTCTGGGTCGGTGAGAGCCAGACGGCGGCCACGCGTTCATATGTTCTACACCTCTTGGTTGTTTGTTTTTGCAATTCTGCAATTGTTTTGAAAGGTGTCTCGTGCTCGAAAACTGTTCCGACGAATAGTTTCCCCGTGTCTCAAGTGCTTCTGTGTGGTTTCCGGACAATTACGGGGCTGGACTACTACTATATAGTTTCGGCCTCGCGTGCCCAAGAAGGGACAGAAATTGTACGGCCTAATAAAGTGACTCCAGCCTATACAACGGCGCTCCACGACACGGGCGTGTTTGTGTTTTTGTTTTCTCTGTTTGCGCAACCACACTAGAGTTACTTTTTCTCTGGCCCTTCTTCAGCTCGGTCGGTGTTGTCACTGATTAACAATGCATTCTAAACGTTACTTCAGATGACAAAGTAACCAAAACCCAGTTCCACCCAGTGTGAAACCTGCTGATACAGCGGATCGAGCTGGGGGTTCTTAACGAAGAGTACGCTTAGTTTCGGCTTCTTTCTTGTGAGTAATGTTAGAGTCGTTTTAGCGGCTAATTGGATACAATTTTTCAGGCCGGTCAGGATTCTCCAAAAAAGTATTCCCTCCTCCTCCCTTTCCTCTGGTTAAAAAATAATAGTCTCGAATTTCAGAGTACGCAAAACGAATTAAAGGAGTCAAATAACGCATGTGAATGCCACCTTGTGTTTGATATCCTGCCACGCTCTCGCTGGGAATGTGTGGCCGAACTCTGTACACTTCGGGGAACAAAGTAGGGCAGTAGGCGGGATGCGTCTTGACATTGCTTTTGGCGCCACCTGCAAAGTGCTGTGAGCATATTCTTGTGCCGCCTTTTGGCGTCCATTCGGTGCCGTGAATATCGCTGAACAAAACGGTTACTGCTGATAAAACAATAGTGGCGGAAACCTTAATACACCTTGTGTTATGCAAAAACTACGGCATGCGATTCACAAATACCGCAGTCTGCGATGTGCATGAAACACTGAAAGCAAACGTTTTAGTTTTACGGCCCTTCGCGTCTGCACTGCACTTAAACGGTAATAGTACTCACAATTTTACTCCTTCCACTGGCAAAAATGTCATGGCTTTCTTACTTGACTATTCGTACTGCATAAATCCATTTCTTGCTACGCTCCTTCTTTAACGGTTGCCCGGGAAACCTGTACAAAACGATGCCAGGCTGTCCTTCGCGATTGTGGCAGTCCTTCACGCAGCAGTAGTGGCGCTGCCACAAATTCTTTCGGGCAGCATTTTGATCCTTTAGGACACTGCAGCTTGTGGTGTTTCTGAAACTATGTTTCTTAAAAAACTTCAACCACACAGTGTCGAACCGCACGCAGCGCGCGTGTTTTCGCGTTCGCTGAACGGCCGGTCGCTGCATCCACCGACCCAAAGTTGCTCAGCAGCGGCAAGGGGCGGCGCTGTAGTCGCGGGCAAACTTCAGTGTCCGGTGCCTATAATTGCGAGTTTTGTATTCAAATCCTGGGACCTGTTTTAATAGGAGGTACAAAAAAGAAATTCATCCTGGCTTGTAGATTTTACTGCAACTGGAAAAATCAATACTGAAAATACACTCTTTTGTCACTCCAGAACCATGCCAGAACCACGCGACACACAGGACACATATCCACGAGATATGTGTCTTGTGTCTTGGACCAAGCATGGCAACACTGATATTTAACTAGTGATGTATCTGGTAGGTCATCTGTCCCGAGCCGAAACTTTCACGTGCACATATGGCGTGCGCCTAAGCTCGGCATTTTTATTGTTCCCGTTTTGAAAACAAGAGCTTTAGTATGCATCGTGTGAAATATTGTCCTTGGAGAGTCACCATAATACCGTAGCCGTACATCGGCAGTTGTTAGTAAGATTGTATCACCTTCGAGTGACAGCTTTGGAATTTTCTCTTTGCTTTTTTTTGTTTCTTTATCTAGGTGGTGTCTGAATTGCTATCATGTCATCGTAACGACATAAGTAAGGACATGCACTTCTTAAACACAATCTTTGATAACCTTAAATAACTAGCAAAGATAGGGGAGGTGTTGGGAATAGGTTGAAACATGGTGCAGCATTACTTTTTCCTAAAGGCAATGTCATATTTGCAAATGACAATCGATGGACAAACCAGCATCTGTAAGAATGTCCAAAAGAAAAATTGTGTTTGTGTGTGTGTGTGCATGTGTGTGTGTGCGTGCGTGCGTGTGCATGTGTGTGTGTGTGTGTGTGTGAGAGAGAGAGGGAGAGAGAGAGAGAGAGAGAGAGAGAGAGAGAGAGAGAGAGAGAGAGAGAGAGAGAGAGAAAGAGAGAGAGAGAGAGAGAGAGAGAGAGAGAGAGAGAGAGAGAGAGAGAGAGAGAGAGAGAGAGAGAGAGAGAGAGAGAGAGAGAGAGAGAGAGAGAGAGAGAGAGAGAGAGAGAGAGAGAGCATTTGTTTCCTCGAAATGTGTCCAGTCATCTCCGCACAAGCTGGGGTTGTGGCTGAAAAGTGTGTGCAATATTTTCAATATTTCTTTGTCCCCACCACCAATTCCACTTCTGGTGAGTAACGTGGTGCCAGCCTAAATAGTGGAGCACAAAGGAAAGGGGGAAACACGCACGTAGCCTGCTGAAGGTAGCTTAGTGCAGCTACAAGTGGTGCCACCCGCAGCGCCTGGAAGTGTCCTTTGTTTGAGCCCCCATTGGTTGCGTGTGCTGCAATGCAGGCAGCCTGCTGCTCTGGGCCAGCTGCAGTCCCTCTTTGTGGGGCGCAACTTTGTGCTCTGGAAAGCGCCCGAGGTGCTGGCTTGGCTGGAGCGCAACGTGCGGGCTGTCCTGCAGCGCGTGGACCGAGGGGAGCCCCTGGTGGCCTCTGCGGAAGAGAAGTGAGCTCTTCACCGTCTTCACTGCCGCGCCTCTCCCCGTGCAGAGGTGGCTCGCTCAGGAGCATCGCGTTGCTGTCGATGTCATAAAGTGCCGCTTTTAGCAGTGCTGGTTGCTTAATCTCCTCTATTTGAGAGGCAGGAACAAGAAAAAAACGCTATCCAGCTAAAAAAAACACTTGCCTTTAGGTTGGCCTGTACTAGGTATGTTTTCTAGAATTGGTGCCAACAATGTGGTCAAAAAGAAACACCTTGCGTGCATCTCTTGCTTTGAGCTGTAGGAGTTCAGCATGCACAGGCAGGGACTGGCTGCGGCATTTGCAGTAAATTCTGCTAGGTCCTTCTCAATTGCTGGGTAACATCCATTCTCAGGTCCACGGTATGATTTCTGAGAATGTGTGTCTTGAAAGATGTGATCATCGTAGAGTTTCGTGCTACTGTATCATCATCATCATCAACAACAGCCCACTAGGTCCACTGTAGGATGAAGGCCTCTCCCATTGACCTCCAACCGCTCTTTCCTGCGCAGCTCAAGTGCATTCTTTGCGTACAAATTTTCTTATTTTATCTCTTTATCGAGTTATTGGCTGTCCCCTTCTAGATGCATCCCTTGGTATCCGCTCTGTTACCCAGGTTCTCCACCGGTTGTGGACCTACGAAATACAGGGCTCGTACAGGTCCTTGAAAACCTTGAA